>NC_072438.2:103071166-103703000 GCF_028878055.3 Symphalangus syndactylus
GCAGATCTGAACACTCTTTCTGTTGAAAATGCAACTGGACATTTGGAGCGCTAAGAGCGTAGTAGTGGAAAAAGGAATATATTCAAATATAAACTACACAGAAGCATTCTGTGAAACTTCTTTCTGATCTGAGCATTCAGCTAACAGAGTTAAACCATACTTTTGATTGAGCAGTTTTGAAACACTCTGTCTGTAGAAAATGCAACTGGACATTCGTAGCGCTAAGTGGGTAATAGTGGAAAAAAGAATATGTTCAAATATAAACTACACAGAAACATTGTATGAAACTTCTTTCTGTTCTGTGCATTCAACTAACAGAGTTGAACCTTACTTTTGATTGAGCCGTTCTGAAACACTCTTTCTTTAGAAACTGCAATTGGACATTCTGAGCGCTAAGAGGCCTATATTGGGAAAAAGAATGTCTACAAATAAAAACTACACAGAAGAATTGTGTGAAACTACTTTCTGTTCTGATTGTTCAACTAAAAGAGTTGAACCTTAGTTTTGATTGAGCCGTTCTGAAACACTCCTTCTGTAGAAAATGCAAGTGGAGATTCGGAGCGCTAAGAAGGTAATAGTGGAAAAAGGAATGTCTCCAAATATAAACTACACAGAATCATTCTGTGAAACTTCTTTCTGATCTGTGCATTCAGCTAACAGAGTTAAACCATACTTTTGATTGAGCACATCTGAACACTCTTTCTGTAGAAAATGCAACTGGACATTTGGAGCGCTAAGAGAGTAGTAGTGGAAAAAGGAATATATTCACATATAAACTACACAGAAGCATACTGTGAAACTTCTTTCTGATCTGAACATTCAGCTAACAGAGTTAAACCATACTTTTGATTGAGCAGTTTTGAAACACTCTGTCTGTAGAAAATGCAACTGGACATTCGTAGCGCTAAGTGGGTAATAGGGGAAAAAAGAATATGTTCAAATATAAACTACACAGAAGCATTGTATGAAACTTCTTTCTGTTCTGTGCATTCAACTAACAGAGTTGAACCTTACTTTTGACTGAGCCTTTCTGAAACACTCTTTCTGTAGAAACTGCAATTGGACATTCTGAGCGCTAAGAGGCCTATATTGGGAAAAATAATATCTTCAAATAAAAACTACACAGAAGCATTGTGTGAAACTTATTTCTGATATGTTCATTAAGCTAACAGAGTTAAACCATACTTTTGATTGCGCAGTTCTGAACACTCTTTCTGTAGAAAATGCAAGTGGACATTCGGAGCGCTAAGAAGGTAATAGTGGAAAAAGGAATATATTCAAATATAAACTACACAGTAGCATTCTGTGAAAATTCTTTCTGTTCTGTGCATTCAACTAACAGAGTTGAACCTTACTTTTGATTGAGCCGTTCTGAAACACTCTTTCTGTAGAAACTGCAATTGGACATGCTAAGCGCTAAGAGGCCTACATTGGGAAAAAGAATATCTTCAAATAAAAACTACACAGATGCATTCTGTGAAACTTATTTCTGATCTGTAAATTCAGTTAACAGAGATAAAACATATTTTTGATTGAGCAGTTATGAAACACTCTTTTTGTAGAAAATGCAAGTGGAGATTCGGAGCGCTAAGAGGGTAATAGTGGAAAAAGGAATGTCTTCAAATATAAACTACACAGAATCATTCGGTGAAACTTCTTTCTGATCTGTGCATTCAGCTAACAGAGTTAAAGCATACTTTTGATTGAGCAGATCTGAACACTCTTTCTGTTGAAAATGCAACTGGACATTTGGAGCGCTAAGAGCGTAGTAGTGGAAAAAGGAATATATTCAAATATAAACTACACAGAAGCATTCTGTGAAACTTCTTTCTGATCTGAGCATTCAGCTAACAGAGTTAAACCATACTTTTGATTGAGCAGTTTTGAAACACTCTGTCTGTAGAAAATGCAACTGGACATTCGTAGCGCTAAGTGGGTAATAGTGGAAAAAAGAATATGTTCAAATATAAACTACACAGAAACATTGTATGAAACTTCTTTCTGTTCTGTGCATTCAACTAACAGAGTTGAACCTTACTTTTGATTGAGCCGTTCTGAAACACTCTTTCTTTAGAAACTGCAATTGGACATTCTGAGCGCTAAGAGGCCTATATTGGGAAAAAGAATGTCTACAAATAAAAACTACACAGAAGAATTGTGTGAAACTACTTTCTGTTCTGATTGTTCAACTAAAAGAGTTGAACCTTAGTTTTGATTGAGCCGTTCTGAAACACTCCTTCTGTAGAAAATGCAAGTGGAGATTCGGAGCGCTAAGAAGGTAATAGTGGAAAAAGGAATGTCTCCAAATATAAACTACACAGAATCATTCTGTGAAACTTCTTTCTGATCTGTGCATTCAGCTAACAGAGTTAAACCATACTTTTGATTGAGCACATCTGAACACTCTTTCTGTAGAAAATGCAACTGGACATTTGGAGCGCTAAGAGAGTAGTAGTGGAAAAAGGAATATATTCACATATAAACTACACAGAAGCATACTGTGAAACTTCTTTCTGATCTGAACATTCAGCTAACAGAGTTAAACCATACTTTTGATTGAGCAGTTTTGAAACACTCTGTCTGTAGAAAATGCAACTGGACATTCGTAGCGCTAAGTGGGTAATAGGGGAAAAAAGAATATGTTCAAATATAAACTACACAGAAGCATTGTATGAAACTTCTTTCTGTTCTGTGCATTCAACTAACAGAGTTGAACCTTACTTTTGACTGAGCCTTTCTGAAACACTCTTTCTGTAGAAACTGCAATTGGACATTCTGAGCGCTAAGAGGCCTATATTGGGAAAAATAATATCTTCAAATAAAAACTACACAGAAGCATTGTGTGAAACTTATTTCTGATATGTTCATTAAGCTAACAGAGTTAAACCATACTTTTGATTGCGCAGTTCTGAACACTCTTTCTGTAGAAAATGCAAGTGGACATTCGGAGCGCTAAGAAGGTAATAGTGGAAAAAGGAATATATTCAAATATAAACTACACAGTAGCATTCTGTGAAAATTCTTTCTGTTCTGTGCATTCAACTAACAGAGTTGAACCTTACTTTTGATTGAGCCGTTCTGAAACACTCTTTCTGTAGAAACTGCAATTGGACATGCTAAGCGCTAAGAGGCCTACATTGGGAAAAAGAATATCTTCAAATAAAAACTACACAGATGCATTCTGTGAAACTTATTTCTGATCTGTAAATTCAGTTAACAGAGATAAAACATATTTTTGATTGAGCAGTTATGAAACACTCTTTTTGTAGAAAATGCAAGTGGAGATTCGGAGCGCTAAGAGGGTAATAGTGGAAAAAGGAATGTCTTCAAATATAAACTACACAGAATCATTCGGTGAAACTTCTTTCTGATCTGTGCATTCAGCTAACAGAGTTAAAGCATACTTTTGATTGAGCCGATCTGAACACTCTTTCTGTTGAAAATGCAACTGGACATTTGGAGCGCTAAGAGCGTAGTAGTGGAAAAAGGAATATATTCAAATATAAACTACACAGAAGCATTCTGTGAAACTTCTTTCTGATCTGAGCATTCAGCTAACAGAGTTAAACCATAATTTTGATTGAGCAGATTTGAAACACTCTGTCTGTAGAAAATGCAACTGGACATTCGTAGCGCTAAGTGGGTAATAGTGGAAAAAAGTATATGTTCAAATATAAACTACACAGAAGCATTGTATGAAACTTTTTCTGTTCTGTGCATTCAACTAACAGAGTTGAACCTTACTTTTGATTGAGCCGTTCTGAAACACTCTTTCTGTAGAAACTGCAATTGGACATTCTGAGCGCTAAGAGGCCTATATTGGGAAAAAGAATGTCTACAAATAAAAACTACACAGAAGAATTGTGTGAAACTTCTTTCTGTTCTGTTTGTTCAACTAAAAGAGTTGAACCTTAGTTTTGATTGAGCCGTTCTGAAACACTCTTTCTGTAGAAAATGCAAGTGGAGATTCGGAGCACTAAGAGGGTAATAGTGGAAAAAGGAATGTCTCCAAATATAAACTACACAGAATCATTCTGTGAAACTTCTTTCTGATCTGAGTATTCAGCTAACAGAGTTAAACCATACTTTTGATTGAGCAGATCTGAACACTCTTTCTGTAGAAAATGCAACTGGACATTTGGAGCGCTAAGAGAGTAGTAGTGGAAAAAGGAATATATTCAAATATAAACTACACAGAAGCATTCTGTGAAACTTCTTTCTGATCTGAGCATTCAGCTAACAGAGTTAAACCATACTTTTGATTGAGCAGTTTTGAAACACTCTGTCTGTAGAAAATGCAACTGGACATTCGTAGCGCTAAGTGGGTAATAGTGGAAAAAAGAATATGTTCAAATATAAACTACACAGAAACATTGTATGAAACTTCTTTCTGTTCTGTGCATTCAACTAACAGAGTTGAACCTTACTTTTGATTGAGCCGTTCTGAAACACTCTTTCTGTAGAAACTTCAATTGGACATTCTGAGCGCTAAGAGGCCTATATTGGGAAAAAGAATGTCTACAAATAAAAACTACACAGATGAATTGTGTGAAACTACTTTCTGTTCTGATTGTTCAACTAAAAGAGTTGAACCTTAGTTTTGATTGAGCCGTTCTGAAACACTCCTTCTGTAGAAAATGCAAGTGGAGATTCGGAGCGCTAAGAAGGTAATAGTGGAAAAAGGAATGTCTCCAAATATAAACTACACAGAAACATTCTGTGAAACTTCTTTCTGATCTGTGCATTCGGCTAACAGAGTTAAACCATACTTTTGATTGAGCAGATCTGAACACTCTTTCTGTAGAAAATGCAACTGGACATTTGGAGCGCTAAGAGAGTAGTAGTGGAAAAAGGAATATATTCAAATATAAACTACACAGAAGCATACTGTGAAACTTCTTTCTGATCTGAACATTCAGCTAACAGAGTTAAACCATACTGTTGATTGAGCAGTTTTGAAACACTCTGTCTGTAGAAAATGCAACTGGACATTCGTAGCGCTAAGTGGGTAATAGGGGAAAAAAGAATATGTTCAAATATAAACTACACAGAAGCATTGTATGAAACTTCTTTCTGTTCTGTGCATTCAACTAACAGAGTTGAACCTTACTTTTGACTGAGCCTTTCTGAAACACTCTTTCTGTAGAAACTGCAATTGGACATTCTGAGCGCTAAGAGGCCTATATTGGGAAAAATAATATCTTCAAATAAAAACTACACAGAAGCATTGTGTGAAACTTATTTCTGATATGTTCATTAAGCTAACAGAGTTAAACCATACTTTTGATTGCGCAGTTCTGAACACTCTTTCTGTAGAAAATGCAAGTGGACATTCGGAGCGCTAAGAGGGTAATAGTGGAAAAAGGAATATATTCAAATATAAACTACACAGTAGCATTCTGTGAAAATTCTTTCTGTTCTGTGCATTCAACTAACAGAGTTGAACCTTACATTTGATTGAGCCGTTCTTAAACACTCTTTCTGTAGAAACTGCAATTGGACATGCTAAGCGCTAAGAGGCCTACATTGGGAAAAAGAATATCTTCAAATAAAAACTACACAGATGCATTCTGTGAAACTTATTTCTGATCTGTAAATTCAGTTAAGAGAGATAAAACATATTTTTGATTGAGCAGTTATGAAACACTCTTTTGTAGAAAATGCAAGTGGAGATTCGGAGCGCTAAGAGGGTAATAGTGGAAAAAGGAATGTCTTCAAATATAAACTACACAGAATCATTCGGTGAAACTTCTTTCTGATCTGTGCATTCAGCTAACAGAGTTAAACCATACTTTTGATTGAGCAGATCTGAACACTCTTTCTGTTGAAAATGCAACTGGACATTTGGAGCGCTAAGAGCGTAGTAGTGGAAAAAGGAATATATTCAAATATAAACTACACAGAAGCATTCTGTGAAACTTCTTTCTGATCTGAGCATTCAGCTAACAGAGTTAAACCATACTTTTGATTGAGCAGTTTTGAAACACTCTGTCTGTAGAAAATGCAACTGGACATTCGTAGCGCTAAGTGGGTAATAGTGGAAAAAAGAATATGTTCAAATATAAACTACACAGAAGCATTGTATGAAACTTCTTTCTGTTCTGTGCATTCAACTAACAGAGTTGAACCTTACTTTTGATTGAGCCGTTCTGAAACACTCTTTCTGTAGAAACTGCAATTTGACATTCTGAGCGCTAAGAGGCCTATATTGGGAAAAAAAATGTCTACAAATAAAAACTAAACAGAAGAATTGTGTGAAACTTCTTTCTGTTCTGTTTGTTCAACTAAAAGATTTGAACCTTAATTTTGATTGAGCCGTTCTGAAACACTCTTTCTGTAGAAAATGCAAGTGGAGATTCGGAGCGCTAAGAGAGTAATAGTGGAAAAAGGAATATATTCAAATATAAACTACACAGTAGCATTCTGTGAAAATTCTTTCTGTTCTGTGCATTCAACTAACAGAGTTCAACCTTACTTTTGATTGAGCCGTTCTGAAACACTCTTTCTGTAGAAACTGCAATTGGACATGCTAAGCGCTAAGAGGCCTACATTGGGAAAAAGAATATCTTCAAATAAAAACTACACAGATGCATTCTGTGAAACTTATTTCTGATCTGTAAATTCAGTTAAGAGAGATAAAACATATTTTTCATTGAGCAGTTATGAAACACTCTTTTGTAGAAAATGCAAGTGGAGATTCGGAGCGCTAAGTGGGTAATAGTGGAAAAAGGAATGTCTTCAAATATAAACTACACAGAATCATTCGGTGAAACTTCTTTCTGATCTGTGCATTCAGCTAACAGAGTTAAACCATACTTTTAATTGAGCAGATCTGAACACTCTTTCTGTTGAAAATGCAACTGGACATTTGGAGCGCTAAGAGCGTAGTAGTGGAAAAAGGAATATATTCAAATATAAACTACACAGAAGCATTCTGTGAAACTTCTTTCTGATCTGAGCATTCAGCTAACAGAGTTAAACCATACTTTTGATTGAGCAGTTTTGAAACACTCTGTCTGTAGAAAATGCAACTGGACATTCGTAGCGCTAAGTGGGTAATAGTGGAAAAAAGAATATGTTCAAATATAAACTACGCAGAAGCATTGTATGAAACTTCTTTCTGTTCTGTGACATTCAACTAACAGAGTTGAACCTTACTTTTGATTTAGCCTTTCTGAAACACTCTTTCTGTAGAAACTGCAATTGGACATTCTGAGCGCTAAGAGGCCTATATTGGGAAAAATAATATCTTCAAATAAAAACTACACAGAAGCATTGTGTGAAACTTATTTCTGATATGTTCATTAAGCTAACAGAGTTAAACCATACTTTTGATTGCGCAGTTCTGAACACTCTTTCTGTAGAAAATGCAAGTGGACATTCGGAGCGCTAAGAGGGTAATAGTGGAAAAAGGAATATATTCAAATATAAACTACACAGTAGCATTCTGTGAAAATTCTTTCTGTTCTGTGCATTCAACTAACAGAGTTGAACCTTACTTTTGATTGAGCCGTTCTGAAACACTCTTTCTGTAGAAACTGCAATTGGACATGCTAAGCGCTAAGAGGCCTACATTGGGAAAAAGAATATCTTCAAATAAAAACTACACAGATGCATTCTGTGAAACTTATTTCTGATCTGTAAATTCAGTTAACAGAGATAAAACATATTTTTGATTGAGCAGTTATGAAACACTCTTTTTGTAGAAAATGCAAGTGGAGATTCGGAGCACTAAGAGGGTAATAGTAGAAAAAGGAATGTCTTCAAATATAAACTACACAGAATCATTCGGTGAAACTTCTTTCTGATCTGTGCATTCAGCTAACAGAGTTAAACCATACTTTTGATTGAGCAGATCTGAACACTCTTTCTGTTGAAAATGCAACTTTACATTTGGAGCGCTAAGAGCGTAGTAGTGGAAAAAGGAATATATTCAAATATAAACTACACAGAAGCATTCTGTGAAACTTCTTTCTGATCTGAGCATTCAGCTAACAGAGTTAAACCATACTTATGATTGAGCAGTTTTGAAACACTCTGTCTGTAGAAAATGCAACTGGACATTCGTAGCGCTAAGTGGGTAATAGTGGAAAAATAATATGTTCAAATATAAACTACACAGAAGCATTGTATGAAACTTCTTGCTGTTCTGTGCATTCAACTAACAGAGTTGAACCTTACATTTGATTGAGCCTTTCTGAAACACTCTTTCTGTAGAAACTGCAATTGGACATTCTGAGCGCTAAGAGGCCTTTATTGGGAAAAATAATATCTTCAAATAAAAACTACACAGAAGCATTGTGTGAAACTTATTTCTGATATGTTCATTAAGCTAACAGAGTTAAACCATACTTTTGATTGCGCAGTTCTGAACACTCTTTCTGTAGAAAATGCAAGTGGACATTCGGAGCGCTAAGAGGGTAATAGTGGAAAAAGGAATATATTCAAATATAAACTACACAGTAGCATTCTGTGAAAATTCTTTCTGTTCTGTGCATTCAACTAACAGAGTTGAACCTTACTTTTGATTGAGCCGTTCTGAAACACTCTTTCTGTAGAAACTGCAATTGGACATGCTAAGCGCTAAGAGGCCTACATTGGGAAAAAGAATATCTTCAAATAAAAACTACACAGATGCATTCTGTGAAACTTATTTCTGATCTGTAAATTCAGTTAACAGAGATAAAACATATTTTTGATTGAGCAGTTATGAAACACTCTTTTGTAGAAAATGCAAGTGGAGATTCGGAGCGCTAAGAGGGTAATAGTGGAAAAAGGAATGTCTTCAAATATAAACTACACAGAATCATTCGGTGAAACTTCTTTCTGATCTGAGTATTCAGCTAACAGAGTTAAACCATACTTTTGATTGAGCAGATCTGAACACTCTTTCTGTAGAAAATGCAACTGGACATTTGGAGCGCTAAGAGAGTAGTAGTGGAAAAAGGAATATATTCAAATATAAACTACACAGAAGCATTCTGTGAAACTTCTTTCTGATCTGAGCATTCAGCTAACAGAGTTAAACCATACTTTTGATTGAGCAGTTTTGAAACACTCTGTCTGTAGAAAATGCAACTGGACATTCGTAGCGCTAAGTGGGTAATAGTGGAAAAAAGAATATGTTCAAATAGAAACTACACAGAAGCATTGTATGAAACTTCTTTCTGTTCTGTGCATTCAACTAACAGAGTTGAACCTTACTTTTGATTGAGCCTTTCTGAAACACTCTTTCTGTAGAAACTGCAATTGGACATTCTGAGCGCTAAGAGGCCTATACCGGGAAAAATAATATCTTCAAATAAAAACTACACAGAAGCATTGTGTGAAACTTATTTCTGATATGTTCATTAAGCTAACAGAGTTAAACCATACTTTTGATTGCGCAGTTCTGAACACTCTTTCTGTAGAAAATGCAAGTGGACATTCGGAGCGCTAAGAGGGTAATAGTGGAAAAAGGAATATATTCAAATATAAACTACACAGTAGCATTCTGTGAAAATTCTTTCTGTTCTGTGCATTCAACTAACAGAGTTGAACCTTACTTTTGATTGAGCCGTTCTGAAACACTCTTTCTGTAGAAACTGCAATTGGACATGCTAAGCGCTAAGAGGCCTACATTGGGAAAAAGAATATCTTCAAATAAAAACTACACAGATGCATTCTGTGAAACTTATTTCTGATCTGTAAATTCAGTTAACAGAGATAAAACATATTTTTGATTGAGCAGTTATGAAACACTCTTTTTGTAGAAAATGCAAGTGGAGATTCGGAGCGCTAAGAGGGTAATAGTGGAAAAAGGAATGTCTTCAAATATAAACTACAAAGAATCATTCGGTGAAACTTCTTTCTGATCTGTGCATTCAGCTAACAGAGTTAAACCATACTTTTGATTGAGCAGATGTGAACACTCTTTCTGTTGAAAATGCAACTGGACATTTGGAGCGCTAAGAGCGTAGTAGTGGAAAAAGGAATATATTCAAATATAAACTACACAGAAGCATTCTGTGAAACTTCTTTCTGATCTGAGCATACAGCTAACACAGTTAAACCATCCTTTTGATTGAGCAGTTTTGAAACACTCTGTCTGTAGAAAATGCAACTGGACATTCGTAGCGCTAAGTGGGTAATAGTGGAAAAGAGAATATGTTCAAATATAAACTACACAGAAGCATTGTATGAAACTTCTTTCTGTTCTGTGCATTCAACTAACAGAGTTGAACCTTACTTTTGATTGAGCCGTTCTGAAACACTCTTTCTGTAGAAACTGCAATTGGACATTCTGAGCGCTAAGAGGCCTATATTGGGAAAAAGAATGTCTACAAATAAAAACTACACAGAAGAATTGTGTGAAACTTCTCTCTGTTCTGTTTGTTCAACTAACAGAGTTGAACCTTAATTTTGATTGAGCCGTTCTGAAACACTCTTTCTGTAGAAAATGCAAGTGGAGATTCGGAGCGCTAAGAGAGTAATAGTGGAAAAAGGAATGTCTCCAAATATAAACTACACAGAATCATTCTGTGAAACTTCTTTCTGATCTGTGCATTCAGCTAACAGAGTTAAACCATACTTTTGATTGAGCAGATCTGAACACTCTTTCTGTAGAAAATGCAACTGGACATTTGGAGCGCTAAGAGCGCAGTAGTGGAAAAAGGAATATATTCAAATATAAACTTCACAAAAGCATTCTGTGAAACTTCTTTCTGATCTGAGCATTCAGCTAACAGAGTTAAACCATACTTATGATTGAGCAGTTTTGAAACACTCTGTCTGTAGAAAATGCAACTGGACATTCGTAGCGCTAAGTGGGTAATAGTGGAAAAATAATATGTTCAAATATAAACTACACAGAAGCATTGTATGAAACTTCTTGCTGTTCTGTGCATTCAACTAACAGAGTTGAACCTTACATTTGATTGAGCCTTTCTGAAACACTCTTTCTGTAGAAACTGCAATTGGACATTCTGAGCGCTAAGAGGCCTATATTGGGAAAAATAATATCTTCAAATAAAAACTACACAGAAGCATTGTGTGAAACTTATTTCTGATATGTTCATTAAGCTAACAGAGTTAAACCATACTTTTGATTGCGCAGTTCTGAACACTCTTTCTGTAGAAAATGCAAGTGGACATTCGGAGCGCTAAGAGGGTAATAGTGGAAAAAGGAATATATTCAAATATAAACTACACAGTAGCATTCTGTGAAAATTCTTTCTGTTCTGTGCATTCAACTAACAGAGTTGAACCTTACTTTTGATTGAGCCGTTCTGAAACACTCTTTCTGTAGAAACTGCAATTGGACATGCTAAGCGCTAAGAGGCCTACATTGGGAAAAAGAATATCTTCAAATAAAAACTACACAGATGCATTCTGTGAAACTTATTTCTGATCTGTAAATTCAGTTAACAGAGATAAAACATATTTTTGATTGAGCAGTTATGAAACACTCTTTTGTAGAAAATGCAAGTGGAGATTCGGAGCGCTAAGAGGGTAATAGTGGAAAAAGGAATGTCTTCAAATATAAACTACACAGAATCATTCGGTGAAACTTCTTTCTGATCTGTGCATTCAGCTAACAGAGTTAAACCATACTTTTGATTGAGCAGATCTGAACACTCTTTCTGTTGAAAATGCAACTGGACATTTGGAGCGCTAAGAGCGTAGTAGTGGAAAAAGGAATATATTCAAATATAAACTACACAGAAGCATTCTGTGAAACTTCTTTCTGATCTGAGCATTCAGCTAACAGAGTTAAACCATACTTATGATTGAGCAGTTTTGAAACACTCTGTCTGTAGAAAATGCAACTGGACATTCGTAGCGCTAAGTGGGTAATAGTGGAAAAATAATATGTTCAAATATAAACTACACAGAAGCATTGTATGAAACTTCTTTCTGTTCTGTGCATTCAACTAACAGAGTTGAACCTTACATTTGATTGAGCCTTTCTGAAACACTCTTTCTGTAGAAACTGCAATTGGACATTCTGAGCGCTAAGAGGCCTATATTGGGAAAAATAATATCTTCAAATAAAAACTACACAGAAGCATTGTGTGAAACATATTTCTGATATATTCATTAAGCAAACAGAGTTAAACCATACTTTTGATTGAGCAGATGTGAACACTCTTTCTGTTGAAAATGCAACTGGACATTTGGAGCGCTAAGAGCGTAGTAGTGGAAAAAGGAATATATTCAAATATAAACTACACAGAAGCATTCTGTGAAACTTCTTTCTGATCTGAGCATACAGCTAACACAGTTAAACCATCCTTTTGATTGAGCAGTTTTGAAACACTCTGTCTGTAGAAAATGCAACTGGACATTCGTAGCGCTAAGTGGGTAATAGTGGAAAAGAGAATATGTTCAAATATAAACTACACAGAAGCATTGTATGAAACTTCTTTCTGTTCTGTGCATTCAACTAACAGAGTTGAACCTTACTTTTGATTGAGCCGTTCTGAAACACTCTTTCTGTAGAAACTGCAATTGGACATTCTGAGCGCTAAGAGGCCTATATTGGGAAAAAGAATGTCTACAAATAAAAAATACACAGAAGAATTGTGTGAAACTTCTTTCTGTTCTGTTTGTTCAACTAACAGAGTTGAACCTTAATTTTGATTGAGCCGTTCTGAAACACTCTTTCTGTAGAAAATGCAAGTGGAGATTCGGAGCGCTAAGAGAGTAATAGTGGAAAAAGGAATGTCTCCAAATATAAACTACACAGAATCATTCTGTGAAACTTCTTTCTGATCTGTGCATTCAGCTAACAGAGTTAAACCATACTTTTGATTGAGCAGATCTGAACACTCTTTCTGTAGAAAATGCAACTGGATATTTGGAGCGCTAAGAGAGTAGTATTGGAAAAAGGAATATATTCAAATATAAACTACACAGAAGCATTCTGTGAAACTGCTTTCTGATCTGAGCATTCAGCTAACAGAGTTAAACCATACTTATGATTGAGCAGTTTTGAAACACTCTGTCTGTAGAAAATGCAACTGGACATTCGTAGCGCTAAGTGGGTAATAGTGGAAAAATAATATGTTCAAATATAAACTACACAGAAGCATTGTATGAAACTTCTTGCTGTTCTGTGCATTCAACTAACATAGTTGAACCTTACATTTGATTGAGCCTTTCTGAAACACTCTTTCTGTAGAAACTGCAATTGGACATTCTGAGCGCTAAGAGGCCTATATTGGGAAAAATAATATCTTCAAATAAAAACTACACAGAAGCATTGTGTGAAACATATTTCTGATATATTCATTAAGCTAACAGAGTTAAACCATACTTTTGATTGAGCAGATGTGAACACTCTTTCTGTTGAAAATGCAACTGGACATTTGGAGCGCTAAGAGCGTAGTAGTGGAAAAAGGAATATATTCAAATATAAACTACACAGAAGCATTCTGTGAAACTTCTTTCTGATCTGAGCATACAGCTAACACAGTTAAACCATACTTTTGATTGAGCAGTTTTGAAACACTCTGTCTGTAGAAAATGCAACTGGACATTCGTAGCGCTAAGTGGGTAATAGTGGAAAAGAGAATATGTTCAAATATAAACTACACAGAAGCATTGTATGAAACTTCTTTCTGTTCTGTGCATTCAACTAACAGAGTTGAACCTTACTTTTGATTGAGCCGTTCTGAAGCACTCTTTCTGTAGAAACTGCAATTGGACATTCTGAGCGCTAAGAGGCCTATATTGGGAAAAAGAATGTCTACAAATAAAAACTACACAGAAGAATTGTGTGAAACTTCTTTCTGTTCTGTTTGTTCAACTAACAGAGTTGAACCTTAATTTTGATTGAGCCGTTCTGAAACACTCTTTCTGTAGAAAATGCAAGTGGAGATTCGGAGCGCTAAGAGAGTAATAGTGGAAAAAGGAATGTCTCCAAATATAAACTACACAGAATCATTCTGTGAAACTTCTTTCTGATCTGTGCATTCAGCTAACAGAGTTAAACCATACTTTTGATTGAGCAGATCTGAACACTCTTTCTGTAGAAAATGCAACTGGACATTTGGAGCGCTAAGAGCGCAGTAGTGGAAAAAGGAATATATTCAAATATAAACTACACAGAAGCATTCTGTGAAACTTCTTTCTGATCTGAGCATTCAGCTAACAGAGTTAAACCATACTTATGATTGAGCAGTTTTGAAACACTCTGTCTGTAGAAAATGCAACTGGACATTCGTAGCGCTAAGTGGGTAATAGTGGAAAAATAATATGTTCAAATATAAACTACACAGAAGCATTGTATGAAACTTCTTGCTGTTCTGTGCATTCAACTAACAGAGTTGAACCTTACATTTGATTGAGCCTTTCTGAAACACTCTTTCTGTAGAAACTGCAATTGGACATTCTGAGCGCTAAGAGGCCTATATTGGGAAAAATAATATCTTCAAATAAAAACTACACAGAAGCATTGTGTGAAACTTATTTCTGATATGTTCATTAAGCTAACAGAGTTAAACCATACTTTTGATTGCGCAGTTCTGAACACTCTTTCTGTAGAAAATGCAAGTGGACATTCGGAGCGCTAAGAGGGTAATAGTGGAAAAAGGAATATATTCAAATATAAACTACACAGTAGCATTCTGTGAAAATTCTTTCTGTTCTGTGCATTCAACTAACAGAGTTGAACCTTACTTTTGATTGAGCCGTTCTGAAACACTCTTTCTGTAGAAACTGCAATTGGACATTCTGAGCGCTAAGAGGCCTATATTGGGAAAAAGAATCTCTACAAATAAAAACTACACAGAAGAATTGTGTGAAACTACTTTCTGTTCTGTTTGTTCAACTAAAAGAGTTGAACCTTAGTTTTGATTGAGCCGTTCTGAAACACTCTTTCTGTAGAAAATGCAAGTGGAGATTCGGAGCGCTAAGAAGGTAATAGTGGAAAAAGGAATGTCTCCAAATATAAACTACACAGAATCATTCTGTGAAACTTCTTTCTGATCTGTGCATTCAGCTAACAGAGTTAAACCATACTTTTGATTGAGCAGATCTGAACACTCTTTCTGTAGAAAATGCAACTGGACATTTGGAGCGCTAAGAGCGTAGTAGTGGAAAAAGGAATATATTCAAATATAAACTACACAGAAGCATTCTGTGAAACTTCTTTCTGATCTGAGCATTCAGCTAACAGAGTTAAACCATACTTTTGATTGAGCAGTTTTGAAACACTCTGTCTGTAGAAAATGCAACTGGACATTCGTAGCGCTAAGTGGGTAATAGTGGAAAAAAGAATATGTTCAAATATAAACTACACAGAAGCATTGTATGAAACTTCTTTCTGTTCTGTGCATTCAACTAACAGAGTTGAACCTTACTTTTGATTGAGCCGTTCTGAAACACTCTTTCTGTAGAAACTGCAATTGGACATTCTGAGCGCTAAGAGGCCTATATTGGGAAAAAGAATGTCTACAATTAAAAACTACACAGAAGAATTGTGTGAAACTACTTTCTGTTCTGATTGTTCAACTAAAAGAGTTGAACCTTAGTTTTGATTGAGCCGTTCTGAAACACTCTTTCTGTAGAAAATGCAAGTGGAGATTCGGAGCGCTAAGAAGGTAATAGTGGAAAAAGGAATGTCTCCAAATATAAACTACACAGAATCATTCTGTGAAACTTCTTTCTGATCTGTGCATTCAGCTAACAGAGTTAAACCATACTTTTGATTGAGCAGATCTGAACACTCTTTCTGTAGAAAATGCAACTGGACATTTGGAGCGCTAAGAGAGTAGTAGTGGAAAAAGGAATATATTCAAATATAAACTACACAGAAGCATTCTGTGAAACTTCTTTCTGATCTGAGCATTCAGCTAACAGAGTTAAACCATACTTTTGATTGAGCAGTTTTGAAACACTCTGTCTGTAGAAAATGCAACTGGACATTCGTAGCGCTAAGTGGGTAATAGGGGAAAAAAGAATATGTTCAAATATAAACTACACAGAAGCATTGTATGAAACTTCTTTCTGTTCTGTGCATTCAACTAACAGAGTTGAACCTTACTTTTGACTGAGCCTTTCTGAAACACTCTTTCTGTAGAAACTGCAATTGGACATTCTGAGCGCTAAGAGGCCTATATTGGGAAAAATAATATCTTCAAATAAAAACTACACAGAAGCATTGTGTGAAACTTATTTCTGATATGTTCATTAAGCTAACAGAGTTAAACCATACTTTTGATTGCGCAGTTCTGAACACTCTTTCTGTAGAAAATGCAAGTGGACATTCGGAGCGCTAAGAGGGTAATAGTGGAAAAAGGAATATATTCAAATATAAACTACACAGTAGCATTCTGTGAAAATTCTTTCTGTTCTGTGCATTCAACTAACAGAGTTGAACCTTACTTTTGATTGAGCCGTTCTGAAACACTCTTTCTGTAGAAAATGCAATTGGACATGCTAAGCGCTAAGAGGCCTACATTGGGAAAAAGAATATCTTCAAATAAAAACTACACAGATGCATTCTGTGAAACTTATTTCTGATCTGTAAATTCAGTTAACAGAGATAAAACATATTTTTGATTGAGCAGTTATGAAACACTCTTTTTGTAGAAAATGCAAGTGGAGATTCGGAGCGCTAAGAAGGTAATAGTGGAAAAAGGAATGTCTTCAAATATAAACTACACAGAATCATTCGGTGAAACTTCTTTCTGATCTGTGCATTCAGCTAACAGAGTGAAACCATACTTTTGATTGAGCAGATCTGAACACTCTTTCTGTAGAAAATGCAACTGGACATTTGGAGCGCTAAGAGAGTAGTAGTGGAAAAAGGAATATATTCAAATATAAACTACACAGAAGCATTCTGTGAAACTTCTTTCTGATCTGAGCATTCAGCTAACAGAGTTAAACCATAATTTTGATTGAGCAGTTTTGAAACACTCTGTCTGTAGAAAATGCAACTGGACATTCGTAGCGCTAAGTGGGTAATAGTGGAAAAAAGAATATGTTCAAATATAAACTACACAGAAGCATTGTATGAAACTTCTTTCTGTCCTGTGCATTCAACTAACAGAGTTGAACCTTACTTTTGATTGAGCCTTTCTGAAACACTCTTTCTGTAGAAACTGCAATTGGACATTCTGAGCGCTAAGAGGCCTCTATTGGGAAAAATAAAATCTTCAAATAAAAACTACACAGAAGCATTGTGTGAAACTTATTTCTGATATGTTCATTAAGCTAACAGAGTTAAACCATACTTTTGATTGCGCAGTTCTGAAAACTCTTTCTGTAGAAAATGCAAGTGGACATTCGGAGCGCAAAGAGGGTAATAGTGCAAAAAGGAATATATTCAAATATAAACTACACAGTAGCATTCTGTGAAAATTCTTTCTGTTCTGTGCATTCAACTAACAGAGTTGAACCTTACTTTTGATTGAGCCGTTCTGAAACACTCTTTCTGTAGAAACTGCAGTTGGACATGCTAAGCGCTAAGAGGCCTACATTGGGAAAAAGAATATCTTCAAATAAAAACTACACAGATGCATTCTGTGAAACTTATTTCTGATCTGTAAATTCAGTTAACAGAGATAAAACATATTTTTGATTGAGCAGTTATGAAACACTCTTTTTGTAGAAAATGCAAGTGGAGATTCGGAGCGCTAAGAGGGTAATAGTAGAAAAAGGAATGTCTTCAAATATAAACTACACAGAATCAGTCGGTGAAACTTCTTTCTGATCTGTGCATTCAGCTAACAGAGTTAAACCATACTTTTGATTGAGCAGATCTGAACACTCTTTCTGTTGAAAATGCAACTGGACATTTGGAGCGCTAAGAGCGTAGTAGTGGAAAAAGGAATATATTCAAATATAAACTACACAGAAGCATTCTGTGAAACTTCTTTCTGATCTGAGCATTCAGCTAACAGAGTTAAACCATACTTATGATTGAGCAGTTTTGAAACACTCTGTCTGTAGAAAATGCAACTGGACATTCGTAGCGCTAAGTGGGTAATAGTGGAAAAATAATATGTTCAAATATAAACTACACAGAAGCATTGTATGAAACATCTTTCTGTTCTGTGCATTCAACTAACAGAGTTGAACCTTACATTTGATTGAGCCTTTCTGAAACACTCTTTCTGTAGAAACTGCAATTGGACATTCTGAGCGCTAAGAGGCCTATATTGGGAAAAAGAATGTCTACAAATAAAAACTACACAGAAGCATTGTGTGAAACATATTTCTGATATGTTCATTAAGCTAACAGAGTTAAACCATACTTTTGATTGAGCAGATGTGAACACTCTTTCTGTTGAAAATGCAACTGGACATTTGGAGTGCTAAGAGCGTAGTAGTGGAAAAAGGAATATATTCAAATATAAACTACACAGAAGCATTCTGTGAAACTTCTTTCTGATCTGAGCATACAGCTAACACAGTTAAACCATACTTTTGATTGAGCAGTTTTGAAACACTCTGTCTGTAGAAAATGCAACTGGACATTCGTAGCGCTAAGTGGGTAATAGTGGAAAAGAGAATATGTTCAAATATAAACTACACAGAAGCATTGTATGAAACTTCTTTCTGTTCTGTGCATTCAACTAACAGAGTTGAACCTTACTTTTGATTGAGCCGTTCTGAAACACTCTTTCTGTAGAAACTGCAATTGGACATTCTGAGCGCTAAGAGGCCTATATTGCGAAAAAGAATGTCTACAAATAAAAACTACACAGAAGAATTGTGTGAAACTTCTTTCTGTTCTGTTTGTTCAACTAAAAGAGTTGAACCTTAATGTTGATTGAGCCGTTCTGAAACACTCTTTCTGTAGAAAATGCAAGTGGAGATTCGGAGCGCTAAGAGAGTAATAGTGGAAAAAGGAATGTCTCCAAATATAAACTACACAGAATCATTCTGTGAAACTTCTTTCTGATCTGTGCATTCAGCTAACAGAGTTAAACCATACTTTTGATTGAGCAGATCTGAACACTCTTTCTGTAGAAAATGCAACTGGACATTTGGAGCGCTAAGAGAGTAGTAGTGGAAAAAGGAATATATTCAAATATAAATTACACAGAAGCATTCTGTGAAACTTCTTTCTGATCTGAGCATTCAGCTAACAGAGTTAAACCATACTTATGATTGAGCAGTTTTGAAACACTCTGTCTGTAGAAAATGCAACTGGACATTCGTAGCGCTAAGTGGGTAATAGTGGAAAAATAATATGTTCAAATATAAACTACACAGAAGCATTGTATGAAACTTCTTGCTGTTCTGTGCATTCAACTAACAGAGTTGAACCTTACATTTGATTGAGCCTTTCTGAAACTCTCTTTCTGTAGAAACTGCAATTGGACATTCTGAGCGCTAAGAGGCCTACATTGGGAAAAATAATATCTTCAAATAAAAACTACACAGAAGCATTGTGTGAAACTTATTTCTGATATGTTCATTAAGCTAACAGAGTTAAACCATACTTTTGATTGCGCAGTTCTGAATACTCTTTCTGTAGAAAATGCAAGTGGACATTCGGAGCGCTAAGAGGGTAATAGTGGAAAAAGCAATATATTCAAATATAAACTACACAGTAGCATTCTGTGAAAATTCTTTCTGTTCTGTGCATTCAACAAACAGAGTTGAACCTTACTTTTGATTGAGCCGTTCTGAAACACTCTTTCTGTAGAAACTGCAATTGGACATGCTAAGCGCTAAGAGGCCTACATTGGGAAAAAGAATATCTTCAAATAAAAACTACACAGATGCATTCTGTGAAACTTATTTCTGATCTGTAAATTCAGTTAACAGAGATAAAACATATTTTTGATTGAGCAGTTATGAAACACTCTTTTGTAGAAAATGCAAGTGGAGATTCGGAGCGCTAAGAGGGTAATAGTGGAAAAAGGAATGTCTTCAAATATAAACTACACAGAATCATTCGGTGAAACTTCTTTCTGATCTGTGCATTCAGCTAACAGAGTTAAACCATACTTTTGATTGAGCAGATCTGAACACTCTTTCTGTAGAAAATGCAACTGGACATTTGGAGCGCTAAGAGCGTAGTAGTGGAAAAAGGAATATATTCAAATATAAACTACACAGAAGCATTCTGTGAAACTTCTTTCTGATCTGAGCATTCAGCTAACAGAGTTAAACCATAATTTTGATTGAGCAGTTTTGAAACACTCTGTCTGTAGAAAATGCAACTGGACATTCGTAGCGCTAAGTGGGTAATAGTGGAAAAAAGAATATGTTCAAATATAAACTACACAGAAGCATTGTATGAAACTTCTTTCTGTTCTGTGCATTCAACTAACAGAGTTGAACCTTACTTTTGATTGAGCCGTTCTGAAACACTCTTTCTGTAGAAACTGCAATTGGACATTCTGAGCGCTAAGAGGCCTATATTGGGAAAAAGAATGTCTACAAATAAAAACTACACAGAAGAATTGTGTGAAACTACTTTCTATTCTGTTTGTTCAACTAAAAGAGTTGAACCTTAGTTTTGATTGAGCCGTTCTGAAACACTCTTTCTGTAGAAAATGCAAGTGGAGATTCGGAGCGCTAAGAAGGTAATAGTGGAAAAAGGAATGTCTCCAAATATAAACTACACAGAATCATTCTGTGAAACTTCTTTCTGATCTGTGCATTCAGCTAACAGAGTTAAACCATACTTTTGATTGAGCAGATCTGAACACTCTTTCTGTAGAAAATGCAACTGGACATTTGGAGCGCTAAGAGCGTAGTAGTGGAAAAAGCAATATATTCAAATATAAACTACACAGAAGCATTCTGTGAAACTTCTTTCTGATCTGAGCATTCAGCTAACAGAGTTAAACCATACTTTTGATTGAGCAGTTTTGAAACACTCTGTCTGTAGAAAATGCAACTGGACATTCGTAGCGCTAAGTGGGTAATAGTGGAAAAAAGAATATGTTCAAATATAAACTACACAGAAGCATTGTATGAAACTTCTTTCTGTTCTGTGCATTCAACTAACAGAGTTGAACCTTACTTTTGATTGAGCCGTTCTGAAACACTCTTTCTGTAGAAACTGCAATTGGACATTCTGAGCGCTAAGAGGCCTATATTGGGAAAAAGAATGTCTACAATTAAAAACTACACAGAAGAATTGTGTGAAACTACTTTCTGTTCTGATTGTTCAACTAAAAGAGTTGAACCTTAGTTTTGATTGAGCCGTTCTGAAACACTCTTTCTGTAGAAATTGCAAGTGGAGATTCGGAGCGCTAAGAAGGTAATAGTGGAAAAAGGAATGTCTCCAAATATAAACTACACAGAATCATTCTGTGAAACTTCTTTCTGATCTGTGCATTCAGCTAACAGAGTTAAACCATACTTTTGATTGAGCAGATCTGAACACTCTTTCTGTAGAAAATGCAACTGGACATTTGGAGCGCTAAGAGAGTAGTAGTGGAAAAAGGAATATATTCAAATATAAACTACACAGAAGCATTCTGTGAAACTTCTTTCTGATCTGAGCATTCAACTAACAGAGTTAAACCATACTTTTGATTGAGCAGTTTTGAAACACTCTGTCTGTAGAAAATGCAACTGGACATTCGTAGCGCTAAGTGGGTAATAGGGGAAAAAAGAATATGTTCAAATATAAACTACACAGAAGCATTGTATGAAACTTCTTTCTGTTCTGTGCATTCAACTAACAGAGTTGAAACTTACTTTTGACTGAGCCTTTCTGAAACACTCTTTCTGTAGAAACTGCAATTGGACATTCTGAGCGCTAAGAGGCCTATATTGGGAAAAATAATATCTTCAAATAAAAACTACACAGAAGCATTGTGTGAAACTTATTTCTGATATGTTCATTAAGCTAACAGAGTTAAACCATACTTTTGATTGCGCAGTTCTGAACACTCTTTCTGTAGAAAATGCAAGTGGACATTCGGAGCGCTAAGAGGGTAATAGTGGAAAAAGGAATATATTCAAATATAAACTACACAGTAGCATTCTGTGAAAATTCTTTCTGTTCTGTGCATTCAACTAACAGAGTTGAACCTTACTTTTGATTGAGCCGTTCTGAAACACTCTTTCTGTAGAAAATGCAATTGGACATGCTAAGCGCTAAGAGGCCTACATTGGGAAAAAGAATATCTTCAAATAAAAACTACACAGATGCATTCTGTGAAACTTATTTCTGATCTGTAAATTCAGTTAACAGAGATAAAACATATTTTTGATTGAGCAGTTATGAAACACTCTTTTTGTAGAAAATGCAAGTGGAGATTCGGAGCGCTAAGAAGGTAATAGTGGAAAAAGGAATGTCTTCAAATATAAACTACACAGAATCATTCGGTGAAACTTCTTTCTGATCTGTGCATTCAGCTAACAGAGTGAAACCATACTTTTGATTGAGCAGATCTGAACACTCTTTCTGTAGAAAATGCAACTGGACATTTGGAGCGCTAAGAGAGTAGTAGTGGAAAAAGGAATATATTCAAATATAAACTACACAGAAGCATTCTGTGAAACTTATTTCTGATCTGAGCATTCAGCTAACAGAGTTAAACCATAATTTTGATTGAGCAGTTTTGAAACACTCTGTCTGTAGAAAATGCAACTGGACATTCGTAGCGCTAAGTGGGTAATAGTGGAAAAAAGAATATGTTCAAATATAAACTACACAGAAGCATTGTATGAAACTTCTTTCTGTCCTGTGCATTCAACTAACAGAGTTGAACCTTACTTTTGATTGAGCCTTTCTGAAACACTCTTTCTGTAGAAACTGCAATTGGACATTCTGAGCGCTAAGAGGCCTCTATTGGGAAAAATAAAATCTTCAAATAAAAACTACACAGAAGCATTGTGTGAAACTTATTTCTGATATGTTCATTAAGCTAACAGAGTTAAACCATACTTTTGATTGCGCAGTTCTGAAAACTCTTTCTGTAGAAAATGCAAGTGGACATTCGGAGCGCAAAGAGGGTAATACTGCAAAAAGGAATATATTCAAATATAAATTACACAGTAGCATTCTGTGAAAATTCTTTCTGTTCTGTGCATTCAACTAACAGAGTTGAACCTTACTTTTGATTGAGCCGTTCTGAAACACTCTTTCTGTAGAAACTGCAGTTGGACATGCTAAGCGCTAAGAGGCCTACATTGGGAAAAAGAATATCTTCAAATAAAAACTACACAGATGCATTCTGTGAAACTTATTTCTGATCTGTAAATTCAGTTAACAGAGATAAAACATATTTTTGATTGAGCAGTTATGAAACACTCTTTTTGTAGAAAATGCAAGTGGAGATTCGGAGCGCTAAGAGGGTAATAGTAGAAAAAGGAATGTCTTCAAATATAAACTACACAGAATCATTCGGTGAAACTTCTTTCTGATCTGTGCATTCAGCTAACAGAGTTAAACCATACTTTTGATTGAGCAGATCTGAACACTCTTTCTGTTGAAAATGCAACTGGACATTTGGAGCGCTAAGAGCGTAGTAGTGGAAAAAGGAATATATTCAAATATAAACTACACAGAAGCATTCTGTGAAACTTCTTTCTGATCTGAGCATTCAGCTAACAGAGTTAAACCATACTTATGATTGAGCAGTTTTGAAACACTCTGTCTGTAGAAAATGCAACTGGACATTCGTAGCGCTAAGTGGGTAATAGTGGAAAAATAATATGTTCAAATATAAACTACACAGAAGCATTGTATGAAACATCTTTCTGTTCTGTGCATTCAACTAACAGAGTTGAACCTTACATTTGATTGAGCCTTTCTGAAACACTCTTTCTGTAGAAACTGCAATTGGACATTCTGAGCGCTAAGAGGCCTATATTGGGAAAAATAATATCTTCAAATAAAAACTACACAGAAGCATTGTGTGAAACATATTTCTGATATGTTCATTAAGCTAACAGAGTTAAACCATACTTTTGATTGAGCAGATGTGAACACTCTTTCTGTTGAAAATGCAACTGGACATTTGGAGTGCTAAGAGCGTAGTAGTGGAAAAAGGAATATATTCAAATATAAACTACACAGAAGCATTCTGTGAAACTTCTTTCTGATCTGAGCATACAGCTAACACAGTTAAACCATACTTTTGATTGAGCAGTTTTGAAACACTCTGTCTGTAGAAAATGCAACTGGACATTCGTAGCGCTAAGTGGGTAATAGTGGAAAAGAGAATATGTTCAAATATAAACTACACAGAAGCATTGTATGAAACTTCTTTCTGTTCTGTGCATTCAACTAACAGAGTTGAACCTTACTTTTGATTGAGCCGTTCTGAAACACTCTTTCTGTAGAAACTGCAATTGGACATTCTGAGCGCTAAGAGGCCTATATTGGGAAAAAGAATGTCTACAAATAAAAACTACACAGAAGAATTGTGTGAAACTTCTTTCTGTTCTGTTTGTTCAACTAAAAGAGTTGAACCTTAATGTTGATTGAGCCGTTCTGAAACACTCTTTCTGTAGAAAATGCAAGTGGAGATTCGGAGCGCTAAGAGAGTAATAGTGGAAAAAGGAATGTCTCCAAATATAAACTACACAGAATCATTCTGTGAAACTTCTTTCTGATCTGTGCATTCAGCTAACAGAGTTAAACCATACTTTTGATTGAGCAGATCTGAACACTCTTTCTGTAGAAAATGCAACTGGACATTTGGAGCGCTAAGAGAGTAGTAGTGGAAAAAGGAATATATTCAAATATAAATTACACAGAAGCATTCTGTGAAACTTCTTTCTGATCTGAGCATTCAGCTAACAGAGTTAAACCATACTTATGATTGAGCAGTTTTGAAACACTCTGTCTGTAGAAAATGCAACTGGACATTCGTAGCGCTAAGTGGGTAATAGTGGAAAAATAATATGTTCAAATATAAACTACACAGAAGCATTGTATGAAACTTCTTGCTGTTCTGTGCATTCAACTAACAGAGTTGAACCTTACATTTGATTGAGCCTTTCTGAAACTCTCTTTCTGTAGAAACTGCAATTGGACATTCTGAGCGCTAAGAGGCCTACATTGGGAAAAATAATATCTTCAAATAAAAACTACACAGAAGCATTGTGTGAAACTTATTTCTGATATGTTCATTAAGCTAACAGAGTTAAACCATACTTTTGATTGCGCAGTTCTGAACACTCTTTCTGTAGAAAATGCAAGTGGACATTCGGAGCGCTAAGAGGGTAATAGTGGAAAAAGCAATATATTCAAATATAAACTACACAGTAGCATTCTGTGAAAATTCTTTCTGTTCTGTGCATTCAACAAACAGAGTTGAACCTTACTTTTGATTGAGCCGTTCTGAAACACTCTTTCTGTAGAAACTGCAATTGGACATGCTAAGCGCTAAGAGGCCTACATTGGGAAAAAGAATATCTTCAAATAAAAATTACACAGATGCATTCTGTGAAACTTATTTCTGATCTGTAAATTCAGTTGACAGAGATAAAACATATTTTTGATTGAGCAGTTATGAAACACTCTTTTGTAGAAAATGCAAGTGGAGATTCGGAGCGCTAAGAGGGTAATAGTGGAAAAAGGAATGTCTTCAAATATAAACTACACAGAATCATTCGGTGAAACTTCTTTCTGATCTGTGCATTCAGCTAACAGAGTTAAACCATACTTTTGATTGAGCAGATCTGAACACTCTTTCTGTAGAAAATGCAACTGGACATTTGGAGCGCTAAGAGCGTAGTAGTGGAAAAAGGAATATATTCAAATATAAACTACACAGAAGCATTCTGTGAAACTTCTTTCTGATCTGAGCATTCAGCTAACAGAGTTAAACCATAATTTTGATTGAGCAGTTTTGAAACACTCTGTCTGTAGAAAATGCAACTGGACATTCGTAGCGCTAAGTGGGTAATAGTGGAAAAAAGAATATGTTCAAATATAAACTACACAGAAGCATTGTATGAAACTTCTTTCTGTTCTGTGCATTCAACTAACAGAGTTGAACCTTACTTTTGATTGAGCCGTTCTGAAACACTCTTTCTGTAGAAACTGCAATTGGACATTCTGAGCGCTAAGAGGCCTATATTGGGAAAAAGAATGTCTACAAATAAAAACTACACAGAAGAATTGTGTGAAACTACTTTCTGTTCTGTTTGTTCAACTAAAAGAGTTGAACCTTAGTTTTGATTGAGCCGTTCTGAAACACTCTTTCTGTAGAAAATGCAAGTGGAGATTCGGAGCGCTAAGAAGGTAATAGTGGAAAAAGGAATGTCTCCAAATATAAACTACACAGAATCATTCTGTGAAACTTCTTTCTGATCTGTGCATTCAGCTAACAGAGTTAAACCATACTTTTGATTGAGCAGATCTGAACACTCTTTCTGTAGAAAATGCAACTGGACATTTGGAGCGCTAAGAGAGTAGTAGTGGAAAAAGGAATATATTCAAATATAAACTACACAGAAGCATTCTGTGAAACTTCTTTCTGATCTGAGCATTCAGCTAACAGAGTTAAACCATACTTTTGATTGAGCAGTTTTGAAACACTCTGTCTGTAGAAAATGCAACTGGACATTCGTAGCGCTAAGTGGGTAATAGGGGAAAAAAGAATATGTTCAAATATAAACTACACAGAAGCATTGTATGAAACTTCTTTCTGTTCTGTGCATTCAACTAACAGAGTTGAACCTTACTTTTGATTGAGCCTTTCTGAAACACTCTTTCTGTAGAAACTGAAATTGGACATTCTGAGCGCTAAGAGGCCTCTATTGGGAAAAATAAAATCTTCAAATAAAAACTACACAGAAGCATTGTGTGAAACTTATTTCTGATATGTTCATTAAGCTAACAGAGTTAAACCATACTTTTGATTGCGCAGTTCTGAAAACTCTTTCTGTAGAAAATGCAAGTGGACATTCGGAGCGCTAAGAGGGTAATAGTGGAAAAAGGAATATATTCAAATATAAACTACACAGTAGCATTCTGTGAAAATTCTTTCTGTTCTGTGCATTCAACTAACAGAGTTGAACCTTACTTTTGCTTGAGCCGTTCTGAAACACTCTTTCTGTAGAAACTGCAGTTGGACATGCTAAGCGCTAAGAGGCCTACATTGGGAAAAAGAATATCTTCAAATAAAAACTACACAGATGCATTCTGTGAAACTTATTTCTGATCTGTAAATTCAGTTAACAGAGATAAAACATATTTTTGATTGAGCAGTTATGAAACACTCTTTTTGTAGAAAATGCAAGTGGAGATTCGGAGCGCTAAGAGGGTAATAGTAGAAAAAGGAATGTCTTCAAATATAAACTACACAGAATCATTCGGTGAAACTTCTTTCTGATCTGTGCATTCAGCTAACAGAGTTAAACCATACTTTTGATTGAGCAGATCTGAACACTCTTTCTGTTGAAAATGCAACTGGACATTTGGAGCGCTAAGAGCGTAGTAGTGGAAAAAGGAATATATTCAAATATAAACTACACAGAAGCATTCTGTGAAACTTCTTTCTGATCTGAGCATTCAGCTAACAGAGTTAAACCATACTTATGATTGAGCAGTTTTGAAACACTCCGTCTGTAGAAAATGCAACTGGACATTCGTAGCGCTAAGTGGGTAATAGTGGAAAAATAATATGTTCAAATATAAACTACACAGAAGCATTGTATGAAACTTCTTGCTGTTCTGTGCATTCAACTAACAAAGTTGAACCTTACATTTGATTGAGCCTTTCTGAAACACTCTTTCTGTAGAAACTGCAATTGGACATTCTGAGCGCTAAGAGGCCTATATTGGGAAAAATAATATCTTCAAATAAAAACTACACAGAAGCATTGTGTGAAACATATTTCTGATATGTTCATTAAGCTAACAGAGTTAAACCATACTTTTGATTGAGCAGATCTGAACACTCTTTCTGTTGAAAATGCAACTGGACATTTGGAGCGCTAAGAGCGTAGTAGTGGAAAAAGGAATATATTCAAATATAAACTACACAGAAGCATTCTGTGAAACTTCTTTCTGATCTGAGCATACAGCTAACACAGTTAAACCATACTTTTGATTGAGCAGTTTTGAAAAACTCTGTCTGTAGAAAATGCAACTGGACATTCGTAGCGCTAAGTGGGTAATAGTGGAAAAGAGAATATGTTCAAATATAAACTACACAGAAGCATTGTATGAAACTTCTTTCTGTTCTGTGCATTCAACTAACAGAGTTGAACCTTACTTTTGATTGAGCCGTTCTGAAACACTCTTTCTGTAGAAACTGCAATTGGACATTCTGAGCGCTAAGAGGCCTATATTGGGAAAAATAATATCTTCAAATAAAAACTACACAGAAGAATTGTGTGAAACTTCTTTCTGTTCTGTTTGTTCAACTAAAAGAGTTGAACCTTAATTTTGATTGAGCCGTTCTGAAACACTCTTTCTGTAGAAAATTCAAGTGGAGATTCGGAGCACTAAGAGAGTAATAGTGGAAAAAGGAATGTCTCCAAATATAAACTACACAGAATCATTCTGTGAAACTTCTTTCTGATCTGTGCATTCAGCTAACAGAGTTAAACCATACTTTTGATTGAGCAGATCTGAACACTCTTTCTGTAGAAAATGCAACTGGACATTTGGAGCGCTAAGAGAGTAGTAGTGGAAAAAGGAATATATTCAAATATAAACTACACAGAAGCATTCTGTGAAACTTCTTTCTGATCTGTGCATTCAGCTAACAGAGTTAAACCATACTTTTGATTGAGCAGATCTGAACACTCTTTCTGTTGAAAATGCAACTGGACATTTGGAGCGCTAAGAGCGTAGTAGTGGAAAAAGGAATATATTCAAATATAAACTACACAGAAGCATTCTGTGAAACTTCTCTCTGATCTGAGCATTCAGCTAACAGAGTTAAACCATACTTTTGATTGAGCAGTTTTGAAACACTCTGTCTGTAGAAAATGCAACTGGACATTCGTAGCGCTAAGAGGCTAATAGTGGAAAAAAGAATATGTTCAAATATAAACTACACAGAAGCATTGTATGAAACTTCTTTCTGTTCTGTGCATTCAACTAACAGAGTTGAACCTTACTTTTGATTGAGCCTTTCTGAAACACTCTTTCTGTAGAAACTGCAATTGGACATTCTGAGCGCTAAGAGGCCTATATTGGGAAAAAAAATATCTTCAAATAAAAACTACACAGAAGCATTGTGTGAAACTTATTTCTGATATGTTCATTAAGCTAACAGAGTTAAACCATACTTTTGATTGCGCAGTTCTGAACACTCTTTCTGTAGAAAATGCAAGTGGACATTCGGAGCGCTAAGAGGGTAATAGTGGAAAAAGGAATATATTCAAATATAAACTACACAGTAGCATTCTGTGAAAATTCTTTCTGTTCTGTGCATTCAACTAACAGAGTTGAACCTTACTTTTGATTGAGCCGTTCTGAAACAATCTTTCTGTAGAAAATGCAATTGGACATGCTAAGCGCTAAGAGGCCTACATTGGGAAAAAGAATATCTTCAAATAAAAACTACACAGATGCATTCTGTGAAACTTATTTCTGATCTGTAAATTCAGTTAACAGAGATAAAACATATTTTTGATTGAGCAGTTATGAAACACTCTTTTTGTAGAAAATGCAAGTGGAGATTCGGAGCGCTAAGAAGGTAACAGTGGAAAAAGGAATGTCTTCAAATATAAACTACACAGAATCATTCGGTGAAACTTCTTTCTGATCTGTGCATTCAGCTAACAGAGTGAAACCATACTTTTGATTGAGCAGATCTGAACACTCTTTCTGTAGAAAATGCAACTGGACATTTGTAGCGCTAAGAGAGTAGTAGTGGAAAAAGGAATATATTCAAATATAAACTACACAGAAGCATTCTGTGAAACTTCTTTCTGATCTGAGCATTCAGCTAACAGAGTTAAACCATACTTTTGATTGAGCAGTTTTGAAAAACTCTGTCTGTAGAAAATGCAACTGGACATTCGTAGCGCTAAGTGGGTAATAGTGGAAAAGAGAATATGTTCAAATATAAACTACACAGAAGCATTGTATGAAACTTCTTTCTGTTCTGTGCATTCAACTAACAGAGTTGAACCTTACTTTTGATTGAGCCGTTCTGAAACACGCTTTCTGTAGAAACTGCAATTGGACATTCTGAGCGCTAAGAGGCCTATATTGGGAAAAATAATATCTTCAAATAAAAACTACACAGAAGAATTGTGTGAAACTTCTTTCTGTTCTGTTTGTTCAACTAAAAGAGTTGAACCTTAATTTTGATTGAGCCGTTCTGAAACACTCTTTCTGTAGAAAATTCAAGTGGAGATTCGGAGCACTAAGAGAGTAATAGTGGAAAAAGGAATGTCTCCAAATATAAACTACACAGAATCATTCTGTGAAACTTCTTTCTGATCTGTGCATTCAGCTAACAGAGTTAAACCATACTTTTGATTGAGCAGATCTGAACACTCTTTCTGTAGAAAATGCAACTGGACATTTGGAGCGCTAAGAGAGTAGTAGTGGAAAAAGGAATATATTCAAATATAAACTACACAGAAGCATTCTGTGAAACTTCTTTCTGATCTGTGCATTCAGCTAACAGAGTTAAACCATACTTTTGATTGAGCAGATCTGAACACTCTTTCTGTTGAAAATGCAACTGGACATTTGGAGCGCTAAGAGCGTAGTAGTGGAAAAAGGAATATATTCAAATATAAACTACACAGAAGCATTCTGTGAAACTTCTTTCTGATCTGAGCATTCAGCTAACAGAGTTAAACCATACTTTTGATTGAGCAGTTTTGAAACACTCTGTCTGTAGAAAATGCAACTGGACATTCGTAGCGCTAAGAGGCTAATAGTGGAAAAAAGAATATGTTCAAATATAAACTACACAGAAGCATTGTATGAAACTTCTTTCTGTTCTGTGCATTCAACTAACAGAGTTGAACCTTACTTTTGATTGAGCCTTTCTGAAACACTCTTTCTGTAGAAACTGCAATTGGACATTCTGAGCGCTAAGAGGCCTATATTGGGAAAAAAAATATCTTCAAATAAAAACTACACAGAAGCATTGTGTGAAACTTATTTCTGATATGTTCATTAAGCTAACAGAGTTAAACCATACTTTTGATTGCGCAGTTCTGAACACTCTTTCTGTAGAAAATGCAAGTGGACATTCGGAGCGCTAAGAGGGTAATAGTGGAAAAAGGAATATATTCAAATATAAACTACACAGTAGCATTCTGTGAAAATTCTTTCTGTTCTGTGCATTCAACTAACAGAGTTGAACCTTACTTTTGATTGAGCCGTTCTGAAACAATCTTTCTGTAGAAAATGCAATTGGACATGCTAAGCGCTAAGAGGCCTACATTGGGAAAAAGAATATCTTCAAATAAAAACTACACAGATGCATTCTGTGAAACTTATTTCTGATCTGTAAATTCAGTTAACAGAGATAAAACATATTTTTGATTGAGCAGTTATGAAACACTCTTTTTGTAGAAAATGCAAGTGGAGATTCGGAGCGCTAAGAAGGTAATAGTGGAAAAAGGAATGTCTTCAAATATAAACTACACAGAATCATTCGGTGAAACTTCTTTCTGATCTGTGCATTCAGCTAACAGAGTGAAACCATACTTTTGATTGAGCAGATCTGAACACTCTTTCTGTAGAAAATGCAACTGGACATTTGTAGCGCTAAGAGAGTAGTAGTGGAAAAAGGAATATATTCAAATATAAACTACACAGAAGCATTCTGTGAAACTTCTTTCTGATCTGAGCATTCAGCTAACAGAGTTAAACCATACTTTTGATTGAGCAGTTTTGAAACACTCTGTCTGTAGAAAATGCAACTGGACATTCGTAGCGCTAAGTGGGTAATAGTGGAAAAAAGAATATGTTCAAATATAAACTACACAGAAGCATTGTATGAAACTTCTTTCTGTTCTGTGCATTCAACTAACAGAGTTGAACCTTACTTTTGATTGAGCCTTTCTGAAACACTCTTTCTGTAGAAACTGCAATTGGACATTCTGAGCGCTAAGAGGCCTCTATTGGGAAAAATAAAATCTTCAAATAAAAACTACACAGAAGCATTGTGTGAAACTTATTTCTGATATGTTCATTAAGCTAACAGAGTTAAACCATACTTTTGATTGCGCAGTTCTGAAAACTCTTTCTGTAGAAAATGCAAGTGGACATTCGGAGCGCAAAGAGGGTAATAGTGCAAAAAGGAATATATTCAAATATAAACTACACAGTAGCATTCTGTGAAAATTCTTTCTGTTCTGTGCATTCAACTAACAGAGTTGAACCTTACTTTTGATTGAGCCGTTCTGAAACACTCTTTCTGTAGAAACTGCAGTTGGACATGCTAAGCGCTAAGAGGCCTACATTGGGAAAAAGAATATCTTCAAATAAAAACTACACAGATGCATTCTGTGAAACTTATTTCTGATCTGTAAATTCAGTTAACAGAGATAAAACATATTTTTGATTGAGCAGTTATGAAACACTCTTTTTGTAGAAAATGCAAGTGGAGATTCGGAGCGCTAAGAGGGTAATAGTAGAAAAAGGAATGTCTTCAAATATAAACTACACAGAATCATTCGGTGAAACTTCTTTCTGATCTGTGCATTCAGCTAACAGAGTTAAACCATACTTTTGATTGAGCAGATCTGAACACTCTTTCTGTTGAAAATGCAACTGGACATTTGGAGCGCTAAGAGCGTAGTAGTGGAAAAAGGAATATATTCAAATATAAACTACACAGAAGCATTCTGTGAAACTTCTTTCTGATCTGAGCATTCAGCTAACAGAGTTAAACCATACTTATGATTGAGCAGTTTTGAAACACTCTGTCTGTAGAAAATGCAACTGGACATTCGTAGCGCTAAGTGGGTAATAGTGGAAAAATAATATGTTCAAATATAAACTACACAGAAGCATTGTATGAAACATCTTTCTGTTCTGTGCATTCAACTAACAGAGTTGAACCTTACATTTGATTGAGCCTTTCTGAAACACTCTTTCTGTAGAAACTGCAATTGGACATTCTGAGCGCTAAGAGGCCTATATTGGGAAAAATAATATCTTCAAATAAAAACTACACAGAAGCATTGTGTGAAACATATTTCTGATATGTTCATTAAGCTAACAGAGTTAAACCATACTTTTGATTGAGCAGATGTGAACACTCTTTCTGTTGAAAATGCAACTGGACATTTGGAGTGCTAAGAGCGTAGTAGTGGAAAAAGGAATATATTCAAATATAAACTACACAGAAGCATTCTGTGAAACTTCTTTCTGATCTGAGCATACAGCTAACACAGTTAAACCATACTTTTGATTGAGCAGTTTTGAAACACTCTGTCTGTAGAAAATGCAACTGGACATTCGTAGCGCTAAGTGGGTAATAGTTGAAAAGAGAATATGTTCAAATATAAACTACACAGAAGCATTGTATGAAACTTCTTTCTGTTCTGTGCATTCAACTAACAGAGTTGAACCTTACTTTTGATTGAGCCGTTCTGAAACACTCTTTCTGTAGAAACTGCAATTGGACATTCTGAGCGCTAAGAGGCCTATATTGGGAAAAAGAATGTCTACAAATAAAAACTACACAGAAGAATTGTGTGAAACTTCTTTCTGTTCTGTTTGTTCAAGTAAAAGAGTTGAACCTTAATGTTGATTGAGCCGTTCTGAAACACTCTTTCTGTAGAAAATGCAAGTGGAGATTCGGAGCGCTAAGAGAGTAATAGTGGAAAAAGGAATGTCTCCAAATATAAACTACACAGAATCATTCTGTGAAACTTCTTTCTGATCTGTGCATTCAGCTAACAGAGTTAAACCATACTTTTGATTGAGCAGATCTGAACACTCTTTCTGTAGAAAATGCAACTGGACATTTGGAGCGCTAAGAGAGTAGTAGTGGAAAAAGGAATATATTCAAATATAAATTACACAGAAGCATTCTGTGAAACTTCTTTCTGATCTGAGCATTCAGCTAACAGAGTTAAACCATACTTATGATTGAGCAGTTTTGAAACACTCTGTCTGTAGAAAATGCAACTGGACATTCGTAGCGCTAAGTGGGTAATAGTGGAAAAATAATATGTTCAAATATAAACTACACAGAAGCATTGTATGAAACTTCTTGCTGTTCTGTGCATTCAACTAACAGAGTTGAACCTTACATTTGATTGAGCCTTTCTGAAACTCTCTTTCTGTAGAAACTGCAATTGGACATTCTGAGCGCTAAGAGGCCTACATTGGGAAAAATAATATCTTCAAATAAAAACTACACAGAAGCATTGTGTGAAACTTATTTCTGATATGTTCATTAAGCTAACAGAGTTAAACCATACTTTTGATTGCGCAGTTCTGAACACTCTTTCTGTAGAAAATGCAAGTGGACATTCGGAGCGCTAAGAGGGTAATAGTGGAAAAAGCAATATATTCAAATATAAACTACACAGTAGCATTCTGTGAAAATTCTTTCTGTTCTGTGCATTCAACAAACAGAGTTGAACCTTACTTTTGATTGAGCCGTTCTGAAACACTCTTTCTGTAGAAACTGCAATTGGACATGCTAAGCGCTAAGAGGCCTACATTGGGAAAAAGAATATCTTCAAATAAAAACTACACAGATGCATTCTGTGAAACTTATTTCTGATCTGTAAATTCAGTTAACAGAGATAAAACATATTTTTGATTGAGCAGTTATGAAACACTCTTTTGTAGAAAATGCAAGTGGAGATTCGGAGCGCTAAGAGGGTAATAGTGGAAAAAGGAATGTCTTCAAATATAAACTACACAGAATCATTCGGTGAAACTTCTTTCTGATCTGTGCATTCAGCTAACAGAGTTAAACCATACTTTTGATTGAGCAGATCTGAACACTCTTTCTGTAGAAAATGCAACTGGACATTTGGAGCGCTAAGAGAGTAGTAGTGGAAAAAGGAATATATTCAAATATAAACTACACAGAAGCATTCTGTGAAACTTCTTTCTGATCTGAGCATTCAGCTAACAGAGTTAAACCATACTTTTGATTGAGCAGTTTTGAAACACTCTGTCTGTAGAAAATGCAACTGGACATTCGTAGCGCTAAGTGGGTAATAGGGGAAAAAAGAATATGTTCAAATATAAACTACACAGAAGCATTGTATGAAACTTCTTTCTGTTCTGTGCATTCAACTAACAGAGTTGAACCTTACTTTTGATTGAGCCTTTCTGAAACACTCTTTCTGTAGAAACTGAAATTGGACATTCTGAGCGCTAAGAGGCCTCTATTGGGAAAAATAAAATCTTCAAATAAAAACTACACAGAAGCATTGTGTGAAACTTATTTCTGATATGTTCATTAAGCTAACAGAGTTAAACCATACTTTTGATTGCGCAGTTCTGAAAACTCTTTCTGTAGAAAATGCAAGTGGACATTCGGAGCGCTAAGAGGGTAATAGTGGAAAAAGGAATATATTCAAATATAAACTACACAGTAGCATTCTGTGAAAATTCTTTCTGTTCTGTGCATTCAACTAACAGAGTTGAACCTTACTTTTGCTTGAGCCGTTCTGAAACACTCTTTCTGTAGAAACTGCAGTTGGACATGCTAAGCGCTAAGAGGCCTACATTGGGAAAAAGAATATCTTCAAATAAAAACTACACAGATGCATTCTGTGAAACTTATTTCTGATCTGTAAATTCAGTTAACAGAGATAAAACATATTTTTGATTGAGCAGTTATGAAACACTCTTTTTGTAGAAAATGCAAGTGGAGATTCGGAGCGCTAAGAGGGTAATAGTAGAAAAAGGAATGTCTTCAAATATAAACTACACAGAATCATTCGGTGAAACTTCTTTCTGATCTGTGCATTCAGCTAACAGAGTTAAACCATACTTTTGATTGAGCAGATCTGAACACTCTTTCTGTTGAAAATGCAACTGGACATTTGGAGCGCTAAGAGCGTAGTAGTGGAAAAAGGAATATATTCAAATATAAACTACACAGAAGCATTCTGTGAAACTTCTTTCTGATCTGAGCATTCAGCTAACAGAGTTAAACCATACTTATGATTGAGCAGTTTTGAAACACTCCGTCTGTAGAAAATGCAACTGGACATTCGTAGCGCTAAGTGGGTAATAGTGGAAAAATAATATGTTCAAATATAAACTACACAGAAGCATTGTATGAAACTTCTTGCTGTTCTGTGCATTCAACTAACAAAGTTGAACCTTACATTTGATTGAGCCTTTCTGAAACACTCTTTCTGTAGAAACTGCAATTGGACATTCTGAGCGCTAAGAGGCCTATATTGGGAAAAATAATATCTTCAAATAAAAACTACACAGAAGCATTGTGTGAAACATATTTCTGATATGTTCATTAAGCTAACAGAGTTAAACCATACTTTTGATTGAGCAGATCTGAACACTCTTTCTGTTGAAAATGCAACTGGACATTTGGAGCGCTAAGAGCGTAGTAGTGGAAAAAGGAATATATTCAAATATAAACTACACAGAAGCATTCTGTGAAACTTCTTTCTGATCTGAGCATACAGCTAACACAGTTAAACCATACTTTTGATTGAGCAGTTTTGAAAATCTCTGTCTGTAGAAAATGCAACTGGACATTCGTAGCGCTAAGTGGGTAATAGTGGAAAAGAGAATATGTTCAAATATAAACTACACAGAAGCATTGTATGAAACTTCTTTCTGTTCTGTGCATTCAACTAACAGAGTTGAACCTTACTTTTGATTGAGCCGTTCTGAAACACTCTTTCTGTAGAAACTGCAATTGGACATTCTGAGCGCTAAGAGGCCTATATTGGGAAAAATAATATCTTCAAATAAAAACTACACAGAAGAATTGTGTGAAACTTCTTTCTGTTCTGTTTGTTCAACTAAAAGAGTTGAACCTTAATTTTGATTGAGCCGTTCTGAAACACTCTTTCTGTAGAAAATGCAAGTGGAGATTCGGAGCACTAAGAGAGTAATAGTGGAAAAAGGAATGTCTCCAAATATAAACTACACAGAATCATTCTGTGAAACTTCTTTCTGATCTGTGCATTCAGCTAACAGAGTTAAAACATACTTTTGATTGAGCAGATCTGAACACTCTTTCTGTAGAAAATGCAACTGGACATTTGGAGCGCTAAGAGAGTAGTAGTGGAAAAAGGAATATATTCAAATATAAACTACACAGAAGCATTCTGTGAAACTTCTTTCTGATCTGTGCATTCAGCTAACAGAGTTAAACCATACTTTTGATTGAGCAGATCTGAACACTCTTTCTGTTGAAAATGCAACTGGACATTTGGAGCGCTAAGAGCGTAGTAGTGGAAAAAGGAATATATTCAAATATAAACTACACAGAAGCATTCTGTGAAACTTCTTTCTGATCTGAGCATTCAGCTAACAGAGTTAAACCATACTTTTGATTGAGCAGTTTTGAAACACTCTGTCTGTAGAAAATGCAACTGGACATTCGTAGCGCTAAGAGGCTAATAGTGGAAAAAAGAATATGTTCAAATATAAACTACACAGAAGCATTGTATGAAACTTCTTTCTGTTCTGTGCATTCAACTAACAGAGTTGAACCTTACTTTTGATTGAGCCTTTCTGAAACACTCTTTCTGTAGAAACTGCAATTGGACATTCTGAGCGCTAAGAGGCCTATATTGGGAAAAAAAATATCTTCAAATAAAAACTACACAGAAGCATTGTGTGAAACTTATTTCTGATATGTTCATTAAGCTAACAGAGTTAAACCATACTTTTGATTGCGCAGTTCTGAACACTCTTTCTGTAGAAAATGCAAGTGGACATTCGGAGCGCTAAGAGGGTAATAGTGGAAAAAGGAATATATTCAAATATAAACTACACAGTAGCATTCTGTGAAAATTCTTTCTGTTCTGTGCATTCAACTAACAGAGTTGAACCTTACTTTTGATTGAGCCGTTCTGAAACACTCTTTCTGTAGAAACTGCAATTGGACATGCTAAGCGCTAAGAGGCCTACATTGGGAAAAAGAATATCTTCAAATAAAAACTACACAGATGCATTCTGTGAAACTTATTTCTGATCTGTAAATTCAGTTAACAGAGATAAAACATATTTTTGATTGAGCAGTTATGAAACACTCTTTTTGTAGAAAATGCAAGTGGAGATTCGGAGCGCTAAGAGGGTAATAGTAGAAAAAGGAATGTCTTCAAATATAAACTACACAGAATCATTCCGTGAAACTTCTTTCTGATCTGTGCATTCAGCTAACAGAGTTAAACCATACTTTTGATTGAGCATATCTGAACACTCTTTCTGTAGAAAATGCAACTGGACATTTGGAGCGCTAAGAGTGTAGTAGTGGAAAAAGGAATATATTCAAATATAAACTACACAGAAGCATTCTGTGAAACTTCTTTCTGATCTGAGCATTCAGCTAACAGAGTTAAACCATACTTTTGATTGAGCAGTTTTGAAACACTCTGTCTGTAGAAAATGCAACCGGACATTCGTAGCGCTAAGTGGGTAATAGTGGAAAAAAGAATATGTTCAAATATAAACTACACAGAAGCATTGTATGAAACTTCTTTCTGTTCTGTGCATTCAACTAACAGAGTTCAACCTTACTTTTGATTGAGCCGTTCTGAAACACTCTTTCTGTAGAAACTGCAATTGGACATTCTGAGCGCTAAGAGGCCTATATTGGGAAAAAGAATGTCTACAAATAAAAACTACACAGAAGAATTGTGTGAAACTTCTTTCTGTTCTGTTTGTTCAACTAAAAGAGTTGAACCTTAGTTTTGATTGAGCCGTTCTGAAACACTCTTTCTGTAGAAAATGCAAGTGGAGATTCGGAGCGCTAAGAGGGTAATAGTGGAAAAAGAAATGTCTCCAAATATAAACTACACAGAATCATTCTGTGAAACTTCTTTCTGACCTTTGCATTCAGCTAACAGAGTTAAACCATACTTTTGATTGAGCAGATCTGAACACTCTTTCTGTAGAAAATACAACTGGACATTTGGAGCGCTAAGAGAGTAGTAGTGGAAAAAGGAATATATTCAAATATAAACTACACAGAAGCATTCTGTGAAACTTCTTTCTGATCTGAGCATTCAGCTAACAGAGTTAAACAATACTTTTGATTGAGCAGTTTTGAAACGCTCTGTCTGTAGAAAATGCAACTGGACATTCGTAGTGCTAAGTGGGTAATAGTGGAAAAAATAATATGTTCAAATATAAACTACACAGAAGCATTGTATGAAAGTTCTTTCTGTTCTGTGCATTCAACTAACAGAGTTGAACCTTACTTTTGATTGAGCCTTTCTGAAACACTCTTTCTGTAGAAACTGCAATTGGACATTCTGAGCGCTAAGAGGCCTATATTGGGAAAAATAATATCTTCAAATAAAAACTACACAGAAGCATTGTGTGAAACTTATTTCTGATATGTTCATTAAGCTAACAGAGTTAAACCATACTTTTGATTGCGCAATTCTTAACACTCTTTCTGTAGAAAATGCAAGTGGACATTCGTAGCGCTAAGAGGGTAATAGTGGAGAAAGGAATATATTCAAATATAAACTACACAGTAGCATTATGTGAAAAATCTTTCTGTTCTGTGCATTCAACTAACAGAGTTGAACCTTAATTTTGATTGAGCCGTTCTGAAACTCTCTTTCTGTAGAAACTGCAATTGGACATTCTGAGCGCTAAGAGGCCTATATTGGGAAAATGAATGTCTACAAATAAAAACTACACAGAAGAATTGTGTGAAACTTCTTTCTGTTCTCTTTGTTCAACTAAAAGAGTTGAACCTTAGTTTTGATTGAGCCGTTCTGAAACACGCTTTCTGTAGAAAATGCAAGTGGAGATTCGGAGCGCTAAGAGGGTAATAGTGGAAAAAGGAATGTCTCCAAATATAAACTACACAGAATCATTCTGTGAAACTTCTTTCTGATCTGTGCATTCAGCTAACAGAGTTAAACCATACTTTTGATTGAGCAGATCTGAACACTCTTTCTGTTGAAAATGCAACTGGACATTTGGAGCGCTAAGAGAGTAGTAGTGGAAAAAGGAATATATTCAAATATAAACTACACAGAAGCATTCTGTGAAACTTCTTTCTGATCTGAGCATTCAGCTAACAGAGTTAAACCATACTTTTGATTGAGCAGATCTGAACACTCTTTCTGTAGAAAATGCAACTGGACATTTGGAGCGCTAAGAGCGTAGTAGTGGAAAAAGGAATATATTCAAATATAAACTACACAGAAGCATTCTGTGAAACTTCTTTCTGATCTGAGCATTCACCTAACAGAGTTAAACCATACTTTTGATTGAGCAGTTTTGAAACACTCTGTCTGTAGAAAATGCAACTGGACATTCGTAGCGCTAAGTGGGTAATTGTGGAAAAAAGAATATGTTCAAATATAAACTACACAGAAGCATTGTATGAAACTTCTTTCTGTTCTGTGCATGCAACTAACAGAGTTGAACCTTACTTTTGATTTAGCCGTTCTGAAACACTCTTTCTGTAGAAACTGCAATTGGACATTCTGAGCGCTAAGAGGCCTATATTGGGAAAAAGAATGTCTACAAATAAAAACTACACAGAAGAATTGTGTGAAACTTCTTTCTGTTCTGTTTGTTCAACTAAAAGAGTTGAACCTTAGTTTTGATTGAGCCGTTCTGAAACACACTTTCTGTAGAAAATGCAAGTGGAGATTCGGAGCGCTAAGAGGGTAATAGTGGAAAAAGGAATGTCTCCAAATATAAACTACACAGAATCATTCTGTGAAACTTCTTTCTGATCTGTGCATTCAGCTAACAGAGTTAAACCATACTTTTGATTGAGCAGATCTGAACACTCTTTCTGTAGAAAATGCAACTGGACATTTGGAGCGCTAAGAGAGTAGTAGTGGAAAAAGGAATATATTCAAATATAAACTACACAGAAGCATTCTGTGAAATTTCTTTCTGATCTGAGCATTCTGCTAACAGAGTTAAACCATACTTTTGATTGAGCAGTTTAGAAACACTCTGTCTGTAGAAAATGCAACTGGACATTCGTAGCGATAAGCGGGTAATAGTGGAAAAAAGATTATGTTCAAATATAAACTACACAGAAGCATTGTATGAAACTTCTTTCTGTTCTGTGCATTCAACTAACAGAGTTGAACCTTACTTTTGATTGAGCCGTTCTGAAACACTCTTTCTGTAGAAACTGCAATTGGACATTCTGAGCGCTAAGAGGCCTATATTGGGAAAAAGAATGTCTACAAATAAAAACTACACAGAAGAATTGTGTGAAACTTCTTTCTGTTCTGTTTGTTCAACTAAAAGAGTTGAACCTTAGTTTTGATTGAGCCGTTCTGAAACACTCTTTCTGTAGAAAATGCAAGTGGATATTCGGAGCGCTAAGAGGGTAATAGTGGAAAAAGGAATGTCTCCAAATATAAACTACACAGAATCATTCTGAGAAACTTCTTTCTGATCTGTGCATTCAGCTAACAGAGTTAAACCATACTTTTGATTGAGCAGATCTGAACACTCTTTCTGTAGAAAATGCAACTGGACATTTGGAGCGCTAAGAGAGTAGTAGTGGAAAAAGGAATATATTCAAATATAAACTACACAGAAGCATTCTGTGAAACTTCTTTCTGATCTGAGCATTCAGCTAACAGAGTTAAACCCTACTTTTGATTGAGCAGTTTTGAAACACTCTGTCTGTAGAAAATGCAACTGGACATTCGTAGCGCTAAGTGGGTAATAGTGGAAAAAATAATTTGTTCAAATATAAACTACACAGAAGCATTGTATGAAACTTCTTTCTGTTCTGTGCATTCAACTAACAGAGTTGAACCTTACATTTGATTGAGCCTTTCTGAAACACTCTTTCTGTAGAAACTGCAATTGGACATTCTGAGGGCTAAGAGGCCTCTATTGGGAAAAATAAAATCTTCAAATTAAAACTACACAGAAGCATTGTGTGAAACTTATTTCTGATATGTTCATTAAGCTAACAGAGTTAAACCATACTTTTGATTGCGCAGTTCTGAAAACTCTTTCTGTAGAAAATGCAAGTGGACATTCGGAGCGCTAAGAGGGTAATAGTGGAAAAAGGAATATATTCAAATATAAACTACACAGTAGCATTCTGTGAAAATTCTTTCTGTTCTGTGCATTCAACTAACAGAGTTGAACCTTACTTTTGATTGAGCCGTTCTGAAACACTCTTTCTGTAGAAACTGCAATTGGACATGCTAAGCGCTAAGAGGCCTACATTGGGAAAAAGAATATCGTCAAATAAAAACTACACAGATGCATTCTGTGAAACTTATTTCTGATCTGTAAATTCAGTTAACAGAGATAAAACATATTTTTGATTGAGCAGTTATGAAACACTCTTTTTGTAGAAAATGCAAGTGGAGATTCGGAGCGCTAAGAGGGTAATAGTGGAAAAAGGAATGTCTTCAAATATAAACTACACAGAATCATTCGGTGAAACTTCTTTCTGATCTGTGCATTCAGCTAACAGAGTTAAACCATACTTTTGATTGAGCAGATTTGAACACTCTTTCTGTAGAAAATGCAACTGGACATTTGGAGCGCTAAGAGCGTAGTAGTGGAAAAAGGAATATATTCAAATATAAACTACACAGAAGCATTCTGTGAAACTTCTTTCTGATCTGAGCATTCAACTAACAGAGTTAAACCATACTTTTGATTGAGCAGTTTTGAAACACTCTGTCTGTAGAAAATGCAACTGGACATTCGTAGCGCTAAGTGGGTAATAATGGAAAAAAGAATATGTTCAAATATAAACTACACAGAAGCATTGTATGAAACTTCTTTCTGTTCTGTGCATGCAACTAACAGAGTTGAACCTTACTTTTGATTGAGCCGTTCTGACACACTCTTTCTGTAGAAACTGCAATTGGACATTCTGAGCGCTAAGAGGCCTATATTGGGAAAAAGAATGTCTACAAATAAAAACTACACAGAAGAATTGTGTGAACCTTCTTTCTGTTCTGTTTGTTCAACTAAAAGAGTTGAACCTTAGTTTTGATTGAGCCGTTCTGAAACACACTTTCTGTAGAAAATGCAAGTGGAGATTCGGAGCGCTAAGAGGGTAATAGTGGAAAAAGGAATGTCTCCAAATATAAACTACACAGAATCATTCTGTGAAACTTCTTTCTGATCTGTGCATTCAGCTAACAGAGTTAAACCATACTTTTGATTGAGCAGATCTGAACACTCTTTCTGTAGAAAATGCAACTGGACATTTGGAGCGCTAAGAGAGTAGTAGTGGAAAAAGGAATATATTCAAATATAAACTACACAGAAGCATTCTGTGAAACTTCTTTCTGATCTGTGCATTCAGCTAACAGAGTTAAACCATACTTTTGATTGAGCAGATCTGAACACTCTTTCTGTTGAAAATGCAACTGGACATTTGGAGCGCTAAGAGCGTAGTAGTGGAAAAAGGAATATATTCAAATATAAACTACACAGAAGCATTCTGTGAAACTTCTTTCTGATCTGAGCATTCAGCTAACAGAGTTAAACCATACTTTTGATTGAGCAGTTTTGAAACACTCTGTCTGTAGAAAATGCAACTGGACATTCGTAGCGCTAAGAGGCTAATAGTGGAAAAAAGAATATGTTCAAATATAAACTACACAGAAGCATTGTATGAAACTTCTTTCTGTTCTGTGCATTCAACTAACAGAGTTGAACCTTACTTTTGATTGAGCCTTTCTGAAACACTCTTTCTGTAGAAACTGCAATTGGACATTCTGAGCGCTAAGAGGCCTATATTGGGAAAAAAAATATCTTCAAATAAAAACTACACAGAAGCATTGTGTGAAACTTATTTCTGATATGTTCATTAAGCTAACAGAGTTAAACCATACTTTTGATTGCGCAGTTCTGAACACTCTTTCTGTAGAAAATGCAAGTGGACATTCGGAGCGCTAAGAGGGTAATAGTGGAAAAAGGAATATATTCAAATATAAACTACACAGTAGCATTCTGTGAAAATTCTTTCTGTTCTGTGCATTCAACTAACAGAGTTGAACCTTACTTTTGATTGAGCCGTTCTGAAACACTCTTTCTGTAGAAACTGCAATTGGACATGCTAAGCGCTAAGAGGCCTACATTGGGAAAAAGAATATCTTCAAATAAAAACTACACAGATGCATTCTGTGAAACTTATTTCTGATCTGTAAATTCAGTTAACAGAGATAAAACATATTTTTGATTGAGCAGTTATGAAACACTCTTTTTGTAGAAAATGCAAGTGGAGATTCGGAGCGCTAAGAGGGTAATAGTAGAAAAAGGAATGTCTTCAAATATAAACTACACAGAATCATTCCGTGAAACTTCTTTCTGATCTGTGCATTCAGCTAACAGAGTTAAACCATACTTTTGATTGAGCATATCTGAACACTCTTTCTGTAGAAAATGCAACTGGACATTTGGAGCGCTAAGAGAGTAGTAGTGGAAAAAGGAATATATTCAAATATAAACTACACAGAAGCATTCTGTGAAACTTCTTTCTGATCTGAGCATTCAGCTAACAGAGTTAAACCATACTTTTGATTGAGCAGTTTTGAAACACTCTGTTTGTAGAAAATGCAACCGGACATTCGTAGCGCTAAGTGGGTAATAGTGGAAAAAAGAATATGTTCAAATATAAACTACACAGAAGCATTGTATGAAACTTCTTTCTGTTCTGTGCATTCAACTAACAGAGTTCAACCTTACTTTTGATTGAGCCGTTCTGAAACACTCTTTCTGTAGAAACTGCAATTGGACATTCTGAGCGCTAAGAGGCCTATATTGGGAAAAAGAATGTCTACAAATAAAAACTACACAGAAGAATTGTGTGAAACTTCTTTCTGTTCTGTTTGTTCAACTAAAAGAGTTGAACCTTAGTTTTGATTGAGCCGTTCTGAAACACTCTTTCTGTAGAAAATGCAAGTGGAGATTCGGAGCGCTAAGAGGGTAATAGTGGAAAAAGAAATGTCTCCAAATATAAACTACACAGAATCATTCTGTGAAACTTCTTTCTGACCTTTGCATTCAGCTAACAGAGTTAAACCATACTTTTGATTGAGCAGATCTGAACACTCTTTCTGTAGAAAATACAACTGGACATTTGGAGCGCTAAGAGAGTAGTAGTGGAAAAAGGAATATATTCAAATATAAACTACACAGAAGCATTCTGTGAAACTTCTTTCTGATCTGAGCATTCAGCTAACAGAGTTAAACAATACTTTTGATTGAGCAGTTTTGAAACGCTCTGTCTGTAGAAAATGCAACTGGACATTCGTAGTGCTAAGTGGGTAATAGTGGAAAAAATAATATGTTCAAATATAAACTACACAGAAGCATTGTATGAAAGTTCTTTCTGTTCTGTGCATTCAACTAACAGAGTTGAACCTTACTTTTGATTGAGCCTTTCTGAAACACTCTTTCTGTAGAAACTGCAATTGGACATTCTGAGCGCTAAGAGGCCTATATTGGGAAAAATAATATCTTCAAATAAAAACTACACAGAAGCATTGTGTGAAACTTATTTCTGATATGTTCATTAAGCTAACAGAGTTAAACCATACTTTTGATTGCGCAATTCTTAACACTCTTTCTGTAGAAAATGCAAGTGGACATTCGTAGCGCTAAGAGGGTAATAGTGGAGAAAGGAATATATTCAAATATAAACTACACAGTAGCATTATGTGAAAAATCTTTCTGTTCTGTGCATTCAACTAACAGAGTTGAACCTTAATTTTGATTGAGCCGTTCTGAAACTCTCTTTCTGTAGAAACTGCAATTGGACATTCTGAGCGCTAAGAGGCCTATATTGGGAAAATGAATGTCTACAAATAAAAACTACACAGAAGAATTGTGTGAAACTTCTTTCTATTCTCTTTGTTCAACTAAAAGAGTTGAACCTTAGTTTTGATTGAGCCGTTCTGAAACACGCTTTCTGTAGAAAATGCAAGTGGAGATTCGGAGCGCTAAGAGGGTAATAGTGGAAAAAGGAATGTCTCCAAATATAAACTACACAGAATCATTCTGTGAAACTTCTTTCTGATCTGTGCATTCAGCTAACAGAGTTAAACCATACTTTTGATTGAGCAGATCTGAACACTCTTTCTGTTGAAAATGCAACTGGACATTTGGAGCGCTAAGAGAGTAGTAGTGGAAAAAGGAATATATTCAAATATAAACTACACAGAAGCATTCTGTGAAACTTCTTTCTGATCTGAGCATTCAGCTAACAGAGTTAAACCATACTTTTGATTGAGCAGATCTGAACACTCTTTCTGTAGAAAATGCAACTGGACATTTGGAGCGCTAAGAGCGTAGTAGTGGAAAAAGGAATATATTCAAATATAAACTACACAGAAGCATTCTGTGAAACTTCTTTCTGATCTGAGCATTCACCTAACAGAGTTAAACCATACTTTTGATTGAGCAGTTTTGAAACACTCTGTCTGTAGAAAATGCAACTGGACATTCGTAGCGCTAAGTGGGTAATTGTGGAAAAAAGAATATGTTCAAATATAAACTACACAGAAGCATTGTATGAAACTTCTTTCTGTTCTGTGCATGCAACTAACAGAGTTGAACCTTACTTTTGATTTAGCCGTTCTGAAACACTCTTTCTGTAGAAACTGCAATTGGACATTCTGAGCGCTAAGAGGCCTATATTGGGAAAAAGAATGTCTACAAATAAAAACTACACAGAAGAATTGTGTGAAACTTCTTTCTGTTCTGTTTGTTCAACTAAAAGAGTTGAACCTTAGTTTTGATTGAGCCGTTCTGAAACACACTTTCTGTAGAAAATGCAAGTGGAGATTCGGAGCGCTAAGAGGGTAATAGTGGAAAAAGGAATGTCTCCAAATATAAACTACACAGAATCATTCTGTGAAACTTCTTTCTGATCTGTGCATTCAGCTAACAGAGTTAAACCATACTTTTGATTGAGCAGATCTGAACACTCTTTCTGTAGAAAATGCAACTGGACATTTGGAGCGCTAAGAGAGTAGTAGTGGAAAAAGGAATATATTCAAATATAAACTACACAGAAGCATTCTGTGAAATTTCTTTCTGATCTGAGCATTCTGCTAACAGAGTTAAACCATACTTTTGATTGAGCAGTTTAGAAACACTCTGTCTGTAGAAAATGCAACTGGACATTCGTAGCGATAAGCGGGTAATAGTGGAAAAAAGATTATGTTCAAATATAAACTACACAGAAGCATTGTATGAAACTTCTTTCTGTTCTGTGCATTCAACTAACAGAGTTGAACCTTACTTTTGATTGAGCCGTTCTGAAACACTCTTTCTGTAGAAACTGCAATTGGACATTCTGAGCGCTAAGAGGCCTATATTGGGAAAAAGAATGTCTACAAATAAAAACTACACAGAAGAATTGTGTGAAACTTCTTTCTGTTCTGTTTGTTCAACTAAAAGAGTTGAACCTTAGTTTTGATTGAGCCGTTCTGAAACACTCTTTCTGTAGAAAATGCAAGTGGATATTCGGAGCGCTAAGAGGGTAATAGTGGAAAAAGGAATGTCTCCAAATATAAACTACACAGAATCATTCTGAGAAACTTCTTTCTGATCTGTGCATTCAGCTAACAGAGTTAAACCATACTTTTGATTGAGCAGATCTGAACACTCTTTCTGTAGAAAATGCAACTGGACATTTGGAGCGCTAAGAGAGTAGTAGTGGAAAAAGGAATATATTCAAATATAAACTACACAGAAGCATTCTGTGAAACTTCTTTCTGATCTGAGCATTCAGCTAACAGAGTTAAACCCTACTTTTGATTGAGCAGTTTTGAAACACTCTGTCTGTAGAAAATGCAACTGGACATTCGTAGCGCTAAGTGGGTAATAGTGGAAAAAATAATTTGTTCAAATATAAACTACACAGAAGCATTGTATGAAACTTCTTTCTGTTCTGTGCATTCAACTAACAGAGTTGAACCTTACATTTGATTGAGCCTTTCTGAAACACTCTTTCTGTAGAAACTGCAATTGGACATTCTGAGGGCTAAGAGGCCTCTATTGGGAAAAATAAAATCTTCAAATAAAAACTACACAGAAGCATTGTGTGAAACTTATTTCTGATATGTTCATTAAGCTAACAGAGTTAAACCATACTTTTGATTGCGCAGTTCTGAAAACTCTTTCTGTAGAAAATGCAAGTGGACATTCGGAGCGCTAAGAGGGTAATAGTGGAAAAAGGAATATATTCAAATATAAACTACACAGTAGCATTCTGTGAAAATTCTTTCTGTTCTGTGCATTCAACTAACAGAGTTGAACCTTACTTTTGATTGAGCCGTTCTGAAACACTCTTTCTGTAGAAACTGCAATTGGACATGCTAAGCGCTAAGAGGCCTACATTGGGAAAAAGAATATCGTCAAATAAAAACTACACAGATGCATTCTGTGAAACTTATTTCTGATCTGTAAATTCAGTTAACAGAGATAAAACATATTTTTGATTGAGCAGTTATGAAACACTCTTTTTGTAGAAAATGCAAGTGGAGATTCGGAGCGCTAAGAGGGTAATAGTGGAAAAAGGAATGTCTTCAAATATAAACTACACAGAATCATTCGGTGAAACTTCTTTCTGATCTGTGCATTCAGCTAACAGAGTTAAACCATACTTTTGATTGAGCAGATTTGAACACTCTTTCTGTAGAAAATGCAACTGGACATTTGGAGCGCTAAGAGCGTAGTAGTGGAAAAAGGAATATATTCAAATATAAACTACACAGAAGCATTCTGTGAAACTTCTTTCTGATCTGAGCATTCAACTAACAGAGTTAAACCATACTTTTGATTGAGCAGTTTTGAAACACTCTGTCTGTAGAAAATGCAACTGGACATTCGTAGCGCTAAGTGGGTAATAATGGAAAAAAGAATATGTTCAAATATAAACTACACAGAAGCATTGTATGAAACTTCTTTCTGTTCTGTGCATGCAACTAACAGAGTTGAACCTTACTTTTGATTGAGCCGTTCTGACACACTCTTTCTGTAGAAACTGCAATTGGACATTCTGAGCGCTAAGAGGCCTATATTGGGAAAAAGAATGTCTACAAATAAAAACTACACAGAAGAATTGTGTGAACCTTCTTTCTGTTCTGTTTGTTCAACTAAAAGAGTTGAACCTTAGTTTTGATTGAGCCGTTCTGAAACACACTTTCTGTAGAAAATGCAAGTGGAGATTCGGAGCGCTAAGAGGGTAATAGTGGAAAAAGGAATGTCTCCAAATATAAACTACACAGAATCATTCTGTGAAACTTCTTTCTGATCTGTGCATTCAGCTAACAGAGTTAAACCATACTTTTGATTGAGCAGATCTGAACACTCTTTCTGTAGAAAATGCAAATGGACATTTGGAGCGCTAAGAGAGTAGTAGTGGAAAAAGGAATATATTCAAATATAAACTACACAGAAGCATTCTGTGAAACTTCTTTCTGATCTGAGCATTCTGCTAACAGAGTTAAACCATACTTTTGATTGAGCAGTTTTGAAACACTCTGTCTGTAGAAAATGCAACTGGACATTCGTAGCGCTAAGTGGGTAATAGTGGAAAAAAGAATATGTTCAAATAAAAACTACACAGAAGCATTGTATGAAACTTCTTTCTGTTCTGTGCATTCAACTAACAGAGTTGAACCTTACTTTTGATTGAGCCTTTCTGAAGCACTCTTTCTGTAGAAATTGCAATTGGACATTCTGAGGGCTAAGAGGCATCTATTGGGAAAAATAAAATCTTCAAATAAAAACTACACAGAAGCATTGTATGAAACTTATTTCTGATATGTTCATTAAGCTAACAGAGTTAAACCATACTTTTGATTGCGCAGTTCTGAATACTCTTTCTGTAGAAAATGCAAGTGGACATTCGGAGCGCTAAGAGGGTAATAGTGGAAAAAGGAATATATTCAAATATAAACTACACAGTAGCATTCTGTGAAAATACTTTCTGTTCTGTGCATTCAACTAACAGAGTTGAACCTTACTTTTGATTGTGCCGTTCTGAAACACTCTTTCTGTAGAAACTGCAATTGGACATGCTAAGCGCTAAGATGCCTACATTGGGAAAAAGAATATCGTCAAATAAAAACTACACAGATGCATTCTGTGAAACTTATTTCTGATCTGTAAATTCAGTTAACAGAGATAAAACATATTTTTGATTGAGCAGTTATGAAACACTCTTTTTGTAGAAAATGCAAGTGGAGATTCGGAGCGCTAAGAGGGTAATAGTGGAAAAAGGAATGTCTTCAAATATAAACTACACAGAATCATTCGGTGAAACTTCTTTCTGATCTGTGCATTCAGCTAACAGAGTTAAACCATACTTTTGATTGAGCAGATCTGAACACTCTTTCTGTAGAAAATGCAACTGGACATTTGGAGCGCTAAGAGCGTAGTAGTGGAAAAAGGAATATATTCAAATATAAACTAAACAGAAGCATTCTGTGAAACTTCTTTCTGATCTGAGCATTCACCTAACAGAGTTAAACCATACTTTTGATTGAGCAGTTTTGAAACACTCTGTCTGTAGAAAATGCAACTGGACATTCGTAGCGCTAAGTGGGTAATAGTGGAAAAAAGAATATGTTCAAATATAAACTACACAGAAGCATTGTATGAAACTTCTTTCTGTTCTGTGCATGCAACTAACAGAGTAGAACCTTACTTTTGATTGAGCCGTTCTGACACACTCTTTCTGTAGAAACTGCAATTGGACATTCTGAGCGCTAAGAGGCCTATATTGGGAAAAAGAATGTCTACAAATAAAAACTACACAGAAGAATTGTGTGAAACTTCTTTCTGTTGTGTTTGTTCAACTAAAAGAGTTGAACCTTAGTTTTGATTGAGCCGTTCTGAAACACACTTTCTGTAGAAAATGCAAGTGGAGATTCGGAGCGCTAAGAGGGTAATAGTGGAAAAAGGAATGTCTCCAAATATAAACTACACAGAATCATTCTGTGAAACTTCTTTCTGATCTGTGCATTCAGCTAACAGAGTTAAACCATACTTTTGATTGAGCAGATCTGAACACTCTTTCTGTAGAAAATGCAACTGGACATTTGGAGCGCTAAGAGAGTAGTAGTGGAAAAAGGAATATATTCAAATATAAACTACACAGAAGCATTCTGTGAAACTTCTTTCTGATCTGAGCATTCAGCTAACAGAGTTAAACCATACTTTTGATTGAGCAGTTTTGAAACACTCTGTCTGTAGAAAATGCAAATGGACATTCGTAGCGCTAAGTGGGTAATAGTGGAAAAAAGAATATGTTCAAATATAATCTACACAGAAGCATTGTATGAAACTTCATTCTGTTCTGTGCATTCAACTAACAGAGTTGAACCTTACTTTTGATTGAGCCTTTCTGAAACACTCTTTCTGTAGAAACTGCAATTGGACATTCTGAGCGCTAAGAGGCCTATATTGGGAAAAATAATATCTTCAAATAAAAACTACACAGAAGCATTGTGTGAAACTTATTTCTGATATGTTCATTAAGCTAACAGAGTTAAACCATACTTTTGATTGCGCAGTTCTGAACACTCTTTCTGTAGAAAATGCAAGTGGACATTCGGAGCGCTAAGAGGGTAATAGTGGAAAAAGGAATATATTCAAATATAAAATACACAGTAGCATTCTGTGAAAATTCTTTCTGTTCTGTGCATTCAACTAACAGAGTTGAACCTTACTTTTGATTGAGCCGTTCTGAAACACTCTTTCTGTAGAAACTGCAATTGGACATGCTAAGCGCTAAGAGGCCTACATTGGGAAAAAGAATATCTTCAAATAAAAACTACACAGATGCATTCTGTGAAACTTATTTCTGATCTGAAAATTCAGTTAACAGAGATAAAACATATTTTTGATTGAGCAGTTATGAAACACTCTTTTTGTAGAAAATGCAAGTGGAGATTCGGAGCGCTAAGAGGGTAATAGTGGAAAAAGGAATGTCTTCAAATATAAACTACACAGAATCATTCGGTGAAACTTCTTTCTGATCTGTGCATTCAGCTAGCAGAGTTAAACCATACTTTTGATTGAGCAGATCTGAACACTCTTTCTGTTCAAAATTCAACTGGACATTTGGAGCGCTAAGAGCGTAGTAGTGGAAAAAGGAATATATTCAAATATAAACTACACAGAAGCATTCTGTGAAACTTCTTTCTGATCTGAGCATTCAGCTAACAGAGTTAAACCATACTTTTGATTGAGCAGTTTTGAAACACTCTGTCTGTAGAAAATGCAACTGGACATTCGTAGCGCTAAGAGGGTAATAGTGGAAAAAAGAATATGTTCAAATATAAACTACACAGAAACATTGTATGAAACTTCTTTCTGTTCTGTGCATTCAACTAACAGAGTTGAACCTTACTTTTGATTGAGCCGTTCTGAAACACTCTTTCTGTAGAAACTGCAATTGGACATTCTGAGCGCTAAGAGGCCTATATTGGGAAAAAGAATGTCTACAAATAAAAACTACACAGAAGAATTGTGTGAAACTTCTTTCTGTTCTGTTTGTTCAACTAAAAGAGTTGAACCTTAGTTTTGATTGAGCCGTTCTGAAACACTCTTTCTGTAGAAAATGCAAGTGGAGATTCGGAGCGCTAAGAGGGTAATAGTGGAAAAAGGAATGTCTCCAAATATAAACTACACAGAATCATTCTGTGAAACTTCTTTCTGATCTGTGCATTCAGCTAACAGAGTTAAACCATACTTTTGATTGAGCAGATCTGAACACTCTTTCTGTAGAAAATGCAACTGGACATTTGGAGCGCTAAGAGAGTAGTAGTGGAAAAAGGAATATATTCAAATATAAACTACACAGAAGAATTCTGTGAAACTTCTTTCTGATCTGAGCATTCAGCTAACAGAGTTAAACCATACTTTTGATTGCGCAGTTCTGAACACTCTTTCTGTAGAAAATGGAAGTGGACATTCGGAACGCTAAGAGGGTAATAGTGGAAAAAGGAATATATTCAAATATAAAATACACAGTAGCATTCTGTGAAAATTCTTTCTGTTCTGTGCATTCAACTAACAGAGTTGAACCTTACTTTTGATTGAGCCGTTCTGAAACACTCTTTCTGTAGAAACTGCAATTGGACATGCTAAGCGCTAAGAGGCCTACATTGGGAAAAAGAATATCTTCAAATAAAAACTACACAGATGCATTCTGTGAAACTTATTTCTGATCTGTAAATTCAGTTAACAGAGATAAAACATATTTTTGATTGAGCAGTTATGAAACACTCTTTTTGTAGAAAATGCAAGTGGAGATTCGGAGCGCTAGGAGGGTAATAGTGGAAAAAGGAATGTCTTCAAACATGAACTACACAGAATCATTCGGTGAAACTTCTTTCTGATCTGTGCATTCAGCTAACAGAGTTAAACCATACTTTTGATTGAGCAGATCTGAACACTCTTTCTGTTGAAAATGCAACTGGACATTTGGAGCGCTAAGAGCGTAGTAGTGGAAAATGGAATATATTCAAATATAAACTACACAGAAGCATTCTATGAAACTTCTTTCTGATCTGAGCATTCAGCTAACAGAGTTAAACCATACTTTTGATTGAGCAGTTTTGAAACACTCTGTCTGTAGAAAATGCAACTGGACATTCGTAGCGCTAAGTGGGTAATAGTGGAAAAAAGAATATGTTCAAATATAAACTACACAGAAGCATTGTATGAAACTTCTTTCTGTTCTGTGCATTCAACTAACAGAGTTGAACCTTACTTTTGATTGAGCCGTTCTGAAACACTCTTTCTGTAGAAACTGCAATTGGACATTCTGAGCGCTAAGAGGCCTATATTGGGAAAAAGAATGTCTACAAATAAAAACTACACAGAAGAATTGTGTGAAACTTCTTTCTGTTCTGTTTGTTCAACTAAAAGAGTTGAACCTTAGTTTTGATTGAGCCGTTCTGAAACACTCTTTCTGTGGAAAATGCAAGTGGAGATTCGGAGCGCTAAGAGGGTAATAGTGGAAAAAGGAATGTCTCCAAATATAAACTACACAGAATCATTCTGTGAAACTTCTTTCTGATCTGTGCATTCAGCTAACAGAGTTAAACCATACTTTTGATTGAGCAGTTTTGAAACACTCTGTCTGTAGAAAATGCAACCGGACATTCGTAGCGCTAAGTGGGTAATAGTGGAAAAAAGAATATGTTCAAATATAAACTACACAGAAGCATTGTATGAAACTTCTTTCTGTTCTGTGCATTCAACTAACAGAGTTGAACCTTACTTTTGATTGAGCCTTTCTGAAACACTCTTTCTGTAGAAACTGCAATTGGACATTCTGAGCGCTAAGAGGCCTATATTGGGAAAAATAATATCTTCAAATAAAAACTACACAGAAGCATTGTGTGAAACTTATTTCTGATATGTTCATTAAGCTAACAGAGTTAAACCATACTTTTGATTGCGCAGTTCTGAACACTCTTTCTGTAGAAAATGCAAGTGGACATTCGGAGCGCTAAGAGGGTAATAGTGGAAAAAGGAATATATTCAAATATAAACTACACAGTAGCATTCTGTGAAAATTCTTTCTGTTCTGTGCATTCAACTAACAGAGTTGAACCTTACTTTTGATTGAGCCGTTCTGAAACACTCTTTCTGTAGAAACTGCAATTGGACATGCTAAGCGCTAAGAGGCCTACATTGGGAAAAAGAATATCTTCAAATAAAAACTACACAGATGCATTCTGTGAAACTTATTTCTGATCTGAAAATTCAGTTAACAGAGATAAAACATATTTTTGATTGAGCAGTTATGAAACACTCTTTTTGTAGAAAATGCAAGTGGAGATTCGGAGCGCTAAGAGGGTAATAGTGGAAAAAGGAATGTCTCCAAATATAAACTACACAGAATCATTCTGTGAAACTTCTTTCTGATCTGTGCATTCAGCTAACAGAGTTAAACCATACTTTTGATTGAGCAGATCTGAACACTCTTTCTGTAGAAAATGCAACTGGACATTTGGAGCGCTAAGAGAGTAGTAGTGGAAAAAGGAATATATTCAAATATAAACTACACAGAAGCATTCTGTGAAACTTCTTTCTGATCTGAGCATTCTGCTAACAGAGTTAAACCATACTTTTGATTGAGCAGTTTTGAAACACTCTGTCTGTAGAAAATGCAACTGGACATTCGTAGCGCTAAGTGGGTAATAGTGGAAAAAAGAATATGTTCAAATAAAAACTACACAGAAGCATTGTATGAAACTTCTTTCTGTTCTGTGCATTCAACTAACAGAGTTGAACCTTACTTTTGATTGAGCCGTTCTGAAACACTCTTTCTGTAGAAACTGCAATTGGACATTCTGAGCGCTAAGAGGCCTATATTGGGAAAAATAATATCTTCAAATAAAAACTACACAGAAGAATTGTGTGAAACTTCTTTCTGTTCTGTTTGTTCAACTAAAAGAGTTGAACCTTAATTTTGATTGAGCCGTTCTGAAACACTCTTTCTGTAGAAAATGCAAGTGGAGATTCGGAGCGCTAAGAGAGTAATAGTGGAAAAAGGAATATATTCAAATATAAACTACACAGTAGCATTCTGTGAAAATTCTTTCTGTTCTGTGCATTCAACTAACAGAGTTCAACCTTACTTTTGATTGAGCCGTTCTGAAACACTCTTTCTGTAGAAACTGCAATTGGACATGCTAAGCGCTAAGAGGCCTACATTGGGAAAAAGAATATCTTCAAATAAAAACTACACAGATGCATTCTGTGAAACTTATTTCTGATCTGTAAATTCAGTTAAGAGAGATAAAACATATTTTTGATTGAGCAGTTATGAAACACTCTTTTGTAGAAAATGCAAGTGGAGATTCGGAGCGCTAAGTGGGTAATAGTGGAAAAAGGAATGTCTTCAAATATAAACTACACAGAATCATTCGGTGAAACTTCTTTCTGATCTGTGCATTCAGCTAACAGAGTTAAACCATACTTTTAATTGAGCAGATCTGAACACTCTTTCTGTTGAAAATGCAACTGGACATTTGGAGCGCTAAGAGCGTAGTAGTGGAAAAAGGAATATATTCAAATATAAACTACACAGAAGCATTCTGTGAAACTTCTTTCTGATCTGAGCATTCAGCTAACAGAGTTAAACCATACTTTTGATTGAGCAGTTTTGAAACACTCTGTCTGTAGAAAATGCAACTGGACATTCGTAGCGCTAAGTGGGTAATAGTGGAAAAAAGAATATGTTCAAATATAAACTACACAGAAGCATTGTATGAAACTTCTTTCTGTTCTGTGACATTCAACTAACAGAGTTGAACCTTAATTTTGATTGAGCCTTTCTGAAACACTCTTTCTGTAGAAACTGCAATTGGACATTCTGAGCGCTAAGAGGCCTATATTGGGAAAAATAATATCTTCAAATAAAAACTACACAGAAGCATTGTGTGAAACTTATTTCTGATATGTTCATTAAGCTAACAGAGTTAAACCATACTTTTGATTGCGCAGTTCTGAACACTCTTTCTGTTGAAAATGCAAGTGGACATTCGGAGCGCTAAGAGGGTAATAGTGGAAAAAGGAATATATTCAAATATAAACGACACAGTAGCATTCTGTGAAAATTCTTTCTGTTCTGTGCATTCAACTAACAGAGTTGAACCTTACTTTTGATTGAGCCGTTCTGAAACACTCTTTCTGTAGAAACTGCAATTGGACATGCTAAGCGCTAAGAGGCCTACATTGGGAAAAAGAATATCTTCAAATAAAAACTACACAGATGCATTCTGTGAAACTTATTTCTGATCTGTAAATTCAGTTAACAGAGATAAAACATATTTTTGATTGAGCAGTTATGAAACACTCTTTTTGTAGAAAATGCAAGTGGAGATTCGGAGCGCTAAGAGGGTAATAGTGGAAAAAGGAATGTCTTCAAATATAAACTACACAGAATCATTCCGTGAAACTTCTTTCTGATCTGTGCATTCAGCTAACAGAGTTAAACCATACTTTTGATTGAGCATATCTGAACACTCTTTCTGTAGAAAATGCAACTGGACATTTGGAGCGCTAAGAGTGTAGTAGTGGAAAAAGGAATATATTCAAATATAAACTACACAGAAGCATTCTGTGAAACTTCTTTCTGATCTGAGCATTCAGCTAACAGAGTTAAACCATACTTTTTATTGAGCAGTTTTGAAACACTCTGTCTGTAGAAAATGCAACCGGACATTCGTAGCGCTAAGTGGGTAATAGTGGAAAAAAGAATATGTTCAAATATAAACTACACAGAAGCATTGTATGAAACTTCTTTCTGTTCTGTGCATTCAACTAACAGAGTTGAACCTTACTTTTGATTGAGCCGTTCTGAAACACTCTTTCTGTAGAAACTGCAATTGGACATTCTGAGCGCTAAGAGGCCTATATTGGGAAAAAGAATGTCTACAAATAAAAACTACACAGAAGAATTGTGTGAAACTTCTTTCTGTTCTGTTTGTTCAACTAAAAGAGTTGAACCTTAGTTTTGATTGAGCCGTTCTGAAACACTCTTTCTGTAGAAAATGCAAGTGGAGATTCGGAGCGCTAAGAGGGTAATAGTGGAAAAAGGAATGTCTCCAAATATAAACTACACAGAATCATTCTGTGAAACTTCTTTCTGACCTTTGCATTCAGCTAACAGTGTTAAACCATACTTTTGATTGAGCAGATCTGAACACACTTTCTGTAGAAAATACAACTGGACATTTGGAGCGCTAAGAGAGTAGTAGTGGAAAAAGGAATATATTCAAATATAAACTACACAGAAGCATTCTGTGAAACTTCTTTCTGATCTGAGCATTCAGCTAACAGAGTTAAACAATACTTTTGATTGAGCAGTTTTGAAACACTCTGTCTGTAGAAAATGCAACTGGACATTCGTAGTGCTAAGTGGGTAATAGTGGAAAAAATAATATGTTCAAATATAAACTACACAGAAGCATTGTATGAAACTTCTTTCTGTTCTGTGCATTCAACTAACAGAGTTGAACCTTACTTTTGATTGAGCCTTTCTGAAACACTCTTTCTGTAGAAACTGCAATTGGACATTCTGAGCGCTAAGAGGCCTATATTGGGAAAAATAATATCTTCAAATAAAAACTACACAGAAGCATTGTGTGAAACTTATTTCTGATATGTTCATTAAGCTAACAGAGTTAAACCATACTTTTGATTGCGCAGTTCTTAACACTCTTTCTGTAGAAAATGCAAGTGGACATTCGTAGCGCTAAGAGGGTAATAGTGGAGAAAGGAATATATTCAAATATAAGCTACACAGTAGCATTATGTGAAAAATCTTTCTGTTCTGTGCATTCAACTAACAGAGTTGAACCTTAATTTTGATTGAGCCGTTCTGAAATTCTCTTTCTGTAGAAACTGCAATTGGACATTCTGAGCGCTAAGAGGCCTATATTGGGAAAATGAATGTCTACAAATAAAAACTACACAGAAGAATTGTGTGAAAATTCTTTCTGTTCTGTTTGTTCAACTAAAAGAGTTGAACCTTAGTTTTGATTGAGACGTTCTGAAACACGCTTTCTGTAGAAAATGCAAGTGGAGATTCGGAGCGCTAAGAGGGTAATAGTGGAAAAAGGAATGTCTCCAAATATAAACTACACAGAATCATTCTGTGAAACTTCTTTCTGATCTGTGCATTCAGCTAACAGAGTTAAACCATACTTTTGAGCAGATCTGAACACTCTTTCTGTAGAAAATGCAACTGGACATTTGGAGCGCTAAGAGAGTAGTAGTGGAAAAAGGAATATATTCAAATATAAACTACACAGAAGCATTCTGTGAAACTTATTTCTGATCTGAGCATTCAGCTAACAGAGTTAAACCATACTTTTGATTGAGCAGATCTGAACACTCTTTCTGTAGAAAATGCAACTGGACATTTGGAGCGCAAGAGCGTAGTAGTGGAAAAAGGAATATATTCAAATATAAACTACACAGAAGCATTCTGTGAAACTTCTTTCTGATCTGAGCATTCACCTAACAGAGTTAAACCATACTTTTGATTGAGCAGTTTTGAAACACTCTGTCTGTAGAAAATGCAACTGGACATTCGTAGCGCTAAGTGGGTAATAATGGAAAAAAGAATATGTTCAAATATAAACTACACAGAAGTATTGTATGAAACTTCTTTCTGTTCTGTGCATGCAACTAACAGAGTTGAACCTTACTTTTGATTGAGCCGTTCTGACACACTCTTTCTGTAGAAACTGCAATTGGACATTCTGAGCGCTAAGAGGCCTATATTGGGAAAAAGAATGTCTACAAATAAAAACTACACAGAAGAATTGTGTGAACCTTCTTTCTGTTCTGTTTGTTCAACTAAAAGAGTTGAACCTTAGTTTTGATTGAGCCGTTCTGAAACACACTTTCTGTAGAAAATGCAAGTGGAGATTCGGAGCGCTAAGAGGGTAATAGTGGAAAAAGGAATGTCTCCAAATATAAACTACACAGAATCATTCTGTGAAACTTCTTTCTGATCTGTGCATTCAGCTAACAGAGTTAAACCATACTTTTGATTGAGCAGATCTGAACACTCTTTCTGTAGAAAATGCAACTGGACATTTGGAGCGTTAAGAGAGTAGTAGTGGAAAAAGGAATATATTCAAATATAAACTACACAGAAGCATTCTGTGAAACTTCTTTCTGATCTGAGCATTCTGCTAACAGAGTTAAACCATACTTTTGATTGAGCAGTTTTGAAACACTCTGTCTGTAGAAAATGCAACTGGACATTCGTAGCGCTAAGTGGGTAATAGTGGAAAAAAGAATATGTTCAAATAAAAACTACACAGAAGCATTGTATGAAACTTCTTTCTGTTCTGTGCATTCAACTAACAGAGTTGAACCTTACTTTTGATTGAGCCTTTCTGAAACCCTCTTTCTGTAGAAACTGCAATTGGACATTCTGAGGGCTAAGAGGCCTCTATTGTTAAAAATAAAATCTTCAAATAAAAACTACACAGAAGCATTGTATGAAACTTATTTCTGATATGTTCATTAAGCTAACAGAGTTAAACCATACTTTTGATTGCGCAGTTCTGAATACTCTTTCTGTAGAAAATGCAAGTGGACATTCGGAGCGCTAAGAGGGTAATAGTGGAAAAAGGAATATATTCAAATATAAACTACACAGTAGCATTCTGTGAAAATTCTTTCTGTTCTGTGCATTCAACTAACAGAGTTGAACCTTACTTTTGATTGAGCCGTTCTGAAACACTCTTTCTGTAGAAACTGCAATTGGACATGCTAAGCGCTAAGATGCCTACATTGGGAAAAAGAATATCGTCAAATAAAAACTGCACAGATGCATTCTGTGAAACTTATTTCTGATCTGTAAATTCAGTTAACAGAGATAAAACATATTTTTGATTGAGCAGTTATGAAACACTCTTTTTGTAGAAAATGCAAGTGGAGATTCGGAGCGCTAAGAGGGTAATAGTGGAAAAAGGAATGTCTTCAAATATAAACTACACAGAATCATTCGGTGAAACTTCTTTCTGATCTGTGCATTCAGCTAACAGAGTTAAACCATACTTTTGATTGAGCAGATCTGAACACTCTTTCTGTAGAAAATGCAACTGGACATTTGTAGCGCTAAGAGCGTAGTAGTGGAAAAAGGAATATATTCAAATATAAACTACACAGAAGCATTCTGTGAAACTTCTTTCTGATCTGAGCATTCACCTAACAGAGTTAAACCATACTTTTGATTGAGCAGTTTTGAAACACTCTGTCTGTAGAAAATGCAACTGGACATTCGTAGCGCTAAGTGGGTAATAGTGGAAAAAAGAATATGTTCAAATATAAACTACACAGAAGCATTGTATGAAACTTCTTTCTGTTCTGTGCATGCAACTAACAGAGTTGAACCTTACTTTTGATTGAGCCGTTTTGACACACTCTTTCTGTAGAAACTGCAATTGGACATTCTGAGCGCTAAGAGGCCTATATTGGGAAAAAGAATGTCTACAAATAAAAACTACACAGAAGAATTGTGTGAAACTTCTTTCTGTTGTGTTTGTTCAACTAAAAGATTTGAACCTTCGTTTTGATTGAGCCGTTCTGAAACACACTTTCTGTAGAAAATGCAAGTGGAGATTCGGAGCGCTAAGAGGGTAATAGTGGAAAAAGGAATGTCTCCAAATATAAACTACACAGAATCATTCTGTGAAACTTCTTTCTGATCTGTGCATTCAGCTAACAGAGTTAAACCATACTTTTGATTGAGCAGATCTGAACACTCTTTCTGTAGAAAATGCAACTGGACATTTGGAGCGCTAAGAGAGTAGTAGTGGAAAAAGGAATATATTCAAATATAAACTACACAGAAGCATTCTGTGAAACTTCTTTCTGATCTGAGCATTCAGCTAACAGAGTTAAACCATACTTTTGATTGAGCAGTTTTGAAACACTCTGTCTGTAGAAAATGCAACTGGACATTCGGAGCGCTAAGTGGGTAATAGTGGAAAAAAGAATACGTTCAAATATAAACTACACAGAAGCATTGTATGAAACTACTTTCTGTTCTGTGCATTCAACTAACAGAGTTGAACCTTACTTTTGATTGAGCCTTTCTGAAACACTCTTTCTGTAGAAACTGCAATTGGACATTCTGAGCGCTAAGAGGCCTATTTTGGGAAAAATAATATCTTCAAATAAAAACTACACAGAAGAATTGTGTGAAACTTATTTCTTATATGTTCATTAAGCTAACAGAGTTAAACCATACTTTTGATTGCACAGTTCTGAACACTCTTTCTGTAGAAAATGCAAGTGGACATTCGGAGCGCTAAGAGGGTAATAGTGGAAAAAGGAATATATTCAAATATAAACTACACAGTAGCATTCTGTGAAAATTCTTTCTCTTCTGTGCATTCAACTAACAGAGTTGAACCTTACTTTTGATTGAGCCGTTCTGAAACACTCTTTCTGTAGAAACTGCAATTGCACATGCTAAGCGCTAAGAGGCCTACATTGGGAAAAAGAATATCTTCAAATAAAAACTACACAGATGCATTCTGTGAAACTTATTTCTGATCTGTAAATTCAGTTAGCAGACATAAAACATATTTTTGATTGAGCAGTTATGAAACACTCTTTTTGTAGAAAATGCAAGTGGAGATTCGGAGCGCTAAGAGGGTAATAGTGGAAAAAGGAATGTCTTCAAATATAAACTACACAGAATCATTCGGTGAAACTTCTTTCTGATCTGTGCATTCAGCTAACAGAGTTAAACCATACTTTTGATTGAACAGATCTGAACACTCTTTCTGTAGAAAATGCAACTGGACATTTGGAGCGCTAAGAGCGTAGTAGTGGAAAAAGTAATATATTCAAATATAAACTACACAGAAGCATTCTGTGAAACTTCTTTCTGATCTGAGCATTCAGCTAACAGAGTTAAACCATACTTTTGATTGAGCAGTTTTGAAACACTCTGTCTGTAGAAAATGCAACTGGACATTCGTAGCGCTAAGTGGGTAATAGTGGAAAAAAGAATATGTTCAAATATAAACTACACAGAAGCATTGTATGAAACTTCTTTCTGTTCTGTGCATTCAACTAACAGAGGTGAACCTTACTTTTGATTGAGCAGTTTTGAAACACTCTGTCTGTAGAAAATGCAACTGGACATTCGTAGCGCTAAGTGGGTAATAGTGGAAAAAAGAATATGTTCAAATATAAACTACACAGAAGCATTGTATGAAACTTCTTTCTGTTCTGTGCATTCAACTAACAGAGTTGAACCTTACTTTTGATTGAGCCGTTCTGAAACACTCTTTCTGTAGAAACTGCAATTGGACATTCTGAGCGCTAAGAGGCCTATATTGGGAAAAAGAATGTCTACAAATAAAAACTACACAGAAGAATTGTGTGAAACTTCTTTCTGTTCTGTTTGTTCAACTAAAAGATTTGAACCTTAGTTTTGATTGAGCCGTTCTGAAACACTCTTTCTGTAGAAAATGCAAGTGGAGATTCGGAGTGCTAAGAGGGTAATAGTGGAAAAAGGAATGTCTCCAAATATAAACTACACAGAATCATTCTGTGAAACTTCTTTCTGATCTGTGCATTCAGCTAACAGAGTTAAACCATACTTTTAATTGAGCAGATCTGAACTCTCTTTCTGTAGAAAATGCAACTGGACATTTGGAGCGCTAAGAGCATAGTAGTGGAAAAAGGAATATATTCAAATATAAACTACACAGAAGCATTCTGTGAAACTTCTTTCTGATCTGAGCATTCAGCTAACAGAGTTAAACCATACTTTTGATTGAGCAGTTTTGAAACACTCTGTCTGTAGAAAATGCAACTGGACATTCGTAGCGCTAAGTGGGTAATAGTGGAAAAAACAATATGTTCAAATATAAACTACACAGAAGCATTGTATGAAACTTCTTTCTGTTCTGTGCATTCAACTAACAGAGTTGAACCTTACTTTTGATTGTGCCGTTCTGAAACACTCTTTCTGTAGAAACTGCAATTGGACATTCTGAGCGCTAAGAGGACTATATTGGGAAAAAGAATGTCTACAAATAAAAACTACACAGAAGAATTGTGTGAAACATCTTTCTGTTCTGTTTGTTCAACTAAAAGAGTTGAACCTTACTTTTGATTGAGCCGTTCTGAAACACACTTTCTGTAGAAAATGCAAGTGGAGATTCGGAGCGCTAAGAGGGTAATAGTGGAAAAAGGAATGTCTCCAAATATAAACTACACAGAATCATTCGGTGAAACTTCTTTCTGATCTGTGCATTCAGCTAACAGAGTTAAACCATACTTTTGATTGAGCAGATCTGAACTCTCTTTCTGTAGAAAATGCAACTTGACATTTGGAGCGCTAAGAGAGTAGTAGTGGAAAAAGGAATATATTCAAATATAAACTACACAGAAGCATTCTGTGAAACTTCTTTCTGATCTGAGCATTCAGCTAACAGATTTAAACCATACTTTTGATTGAGCAGTTTTGAAACACTCTGTCTGTAGAAAATGCAACTGGACATTCGTAGCGCTAAGTGGGTAATAGTGGAAAAAAGAATATGTTCAAATATAAACTACACAGAAGCATTGTATGAAACTTCTTTCTGTTCTGTGCATTCAACTAACAGAGTTTAACCTTACTTTTGATTGAGCCTTTCTGAAACACTCTTTCTGTAGAAACTGCAATTGGACATTCTGAGCGCTAACAGGCCTCTATTGGGAAAAATAATATCTTCAAATAAAAACTACACAGAAGCATTGTGTGAAACTTATTTCTGATATGTTCATTAAGCTAACAGAGTTAAACCATACTTTTGATTGCGCAGTTCTGAACACTCTTTCTGTAGAAAATGCAAGTGGACATTCGGAGCGCTAAGAGGGTAATAGTGGAAAAAGGAATATATTCAAATATAAACTACACAGTAGCATTCTGTGAAAATTCTTTCTGTTCTGTGCATTCAACTAACAGAGTTGAACCTTACTTTTGATTGAGCCGTTCTGAAACACTCTTTCTGTAGAAACTGCAATTGGACATGCTCAGCGCTAAGAGGCCTACATTGGGAAAAAGAATATCTTCAAATAAAAACTACACAGATGCATTCTGTGAAACTTATTTCTGATCTGTAAATTCAGTTAACAGAGATAAAACATATTTTTGATTGAGCAGTTATGAAACACTCTTTTTGTAGAAAATGCAAGTGGAGATTCGGAGCGCTAAGAGCGTAGTAGTGGAAAAAGGAATATATTCAAATATAAACTACACAGAAGCATTCTGTGAAACTTCTTTCTGATCTGAGCATTCAGCTAACAGAGTTAAACCATACTTTTGATTGAGCAGTTTTGAAACACTCTGTCTGTAGAAAATGCAACTGGACATCCGTAGCGCTAAGTGGGTAATAGTGGAAAAAAGAATATGTTCAAATATAAACTACACAGAAGCATTGTATGAAACTTCTTTCTCTTCTGTGCATTCAACTAACAGAGTTGAACCTTACTTTTGATTGAGCCGTTCTGAAACACTCTTTCTGTAGAAACTGCAATTGGACATTCTGAGCGCTAAGAGGCCTATATTGGGAAAAAGAATGTCTACAAATAAAAACTACACAGAAGAATTGTGTGAAACTTCTTTCTGTTCTGTTTGTTCAACTAAAAGAGTTGAACCTTAGTTTTGATTGAGCCGTTCTGAAACACTCTTTCTGTAGAAAATGCAAGTGGAGATTCGGAGTGCTAAGAGGTTAATAGTGGAAAAAGGAATGTCTCCAAATATAAACTACACAGAATCATTCTGTGAAACTTCTTTCTGATCTGTGCATTCAGCTAACAGTGTTAAACCATACTTTTGATTGAGCAGATCTGAACTCTCTTTCTGTAGAAAATGCAACTGGACATTTGGAGCGCTAAGAGAGTAGTAGTGGAAAAAGGAATATATTCAAATATAAACTACACAGAAGCATTCTGTGAAACTTCTTTCTGATCTGAGCATTCGGCTAACAGAGTTAAACCATACTTTTGATTGAGCAGTTTTAAAACACTCTGTCTGTAGAAAATGCAACTGGACATTCGTAGCGCTAAGTGGGTAATAGTGGAAAAAAGACTATGTTCAAATATAAACTACACAGAAGCATTGTATGAAACTTCTTTCTGTTCTGTGCATTCAACTAACAGAGTTGAACCTTACTTTTGATTGAGCCTTTCTGAAACACTCTTTCTGTAGAAACTGCAATTGGACATTCTGAGCGCTAAGAGGCCTATATTGGGAAAAATAATATCTTCAAATAAAAACTACACAGAAGCATTGTGTGAAACTTATTTCTGATATGTTCATTAAGCTAACAGAGTTAAACCATACTTTTGATTGCGCAGTTCTGAACTCTCTTTCTGTAGAAAATGCAAGTGGACATTCGGAGCGCTAAGAGGGTAATAGTGGAAAAAGGAATATATTCAAATATAAACTACACAGTAGCATTCTGTGAAAATTCTTTCTGTTCTGTGCATTCAACTAACAGAGTTGAACCTTACTTTTGATTGAGCCGTTCTGAAACACTCTTTCTGTAGAAACTGCAATTGGACATGCTAAGCGCTAAGAGGCCTACATTGGGAAAAAGAATATCTTCAAATAAAAACTACACAGATGCATTCTGTGAAACTTATTTCTGATCTGTAAATTCAGTTAGCAGACATAAAACATATTTTTGATTGAGCAGTTATGAAACACTCTTTTTGTAGAAAATGCAAGTGGAGATTCGGAGCGCTAAGAGGGTAATAGTGGAAAAAGGAATGTCTTCAAATATAAACTACACAGAATCATTCGGTGAAACTTCTTTCTGATCTGTGCATTCAGCTAACAGAGTTAAACCATACTTTTGATTGAGCAGATCTGAACACTCTTTCTGTAGAAAATGCAACTGTACATTTGGAGCGCTAATAGCGTAGTAGTGGAAAAAGGAATATATTCAAATATAAACTACACAGAAGCATTCTGTGAAACTTCTTTCTGATCTGAGCATTCAGCTAACAGAGTTAAACCATACTTTTGATTGAGCAGTTTTGAAACACTCTGTCTGTAGAAAATGCAACTGGACATTCGTAGCGCTAAGTGGGTAATAGTGGAAAAAAGAATATGTTCAAATATAAACTACACAGAAGCATTGTATGAAACTTCTTTCTGTTCTGTGCATTCAACTAACAGAGTTGAACCTTACTTTTGATTGAGCCGATCTGAAACACTCTTTTGTAGAAACTGCAATTGGACATTCTGAGCGCTAAGAGGCCTATATTGGGAAAAAGAATGTCTACAAATAAAAACTACACAGAAGCATTGTGTGAAACTTCCTTCTTTTCTGTTTGTTCAACTAAAAGAGTTGAACCTTAGTTTTGATTGAGCCGTTCTGAAACACTCTTTCTGTAGAAAATGCAAGTGGAGATTCGGAGCGCTAAGATGGTAATAGTGGAAAAAGGAATGTCTCCAAATATAAACTACACAGAATCATTCTGTGAAACTTCTTTCTGATCTGTGCATTCAGCTAACAGAGTTAAACCATACTTTTGATTGAGCAGATCTGAACACTCTTTCTGTAGAAAATGCAACTGGACATTTGGAGCGCTAAGAGAGTAGTAGTGGAAAAAGGAATATATTCAAATATAAACTACACAGAAGCATTCTGTGAAACTTCTTTCTGATCTGAGCATTCAGCTAACAGAGTTAAACCATACTTTTGATTGAGCAGTTTTGAAACACTCTGTCTGTAGAAAATGCAACTGGACATTCGTAGCGCTAAGTGGGTAATAGTGGAAAAAAGAATATGTTCAAATATAAACCACACAGAAGCATTGTATGAAACTTCTTTCTGTTCTGTGCATTCAACTAACAGAGTTGAACCTTACTTTTGATTGAGCCTTTCTGAAACACTCTTTCTGTAGAAACTGCAATTGGACATTCTGAGCGCTAAGAGGCCTCTATTGGGAAAAATAATATCTTCAAATAAAAACTACACAGAAGCATTGTGTGAAACTTATTTCTGATATGTTCATTAAGCTAACAGAGTTAAACCATACTTTTGATTGCGCAGTTCTGAACACTCTTTCTGTAGAAAATGCAAGTGGACATTCGGAGCGCTAAGAGGGTAATAGTGGAAAAAGGAATATATTCAAATATAAACTACACAGTAGCATTCTGTGAAAATTCTTTCTGTTCTGTGCATTCAACTAACAGAGTTGAACCTTACTTTTGATTGAGCCGTTCTGAAACACTCTTTCTGTAGAAACTGCAATTGGACATGCTAAGCGCTAAGAGGCCTACATTGGGAAAAAGAATATCTTCAAATAAAAACTACACAGATGCATTCTGTGAAACTTATTTCTGATCTGTAAATTCAGTTAACAGAGATAAAACTTATTTTTGTTTGAGCAGTTATGAAACACTCTTTTTGTAGAAAATGCAAGTGGAGATTCGGAGCGCTAAGAGGGTAATAGTGGAAAAAGGAAAGTCTTCAAATATAAACTACACAGAATCATTCGGTGAAACTTCTTTCTGATCTGTGCATTCAGCTAACAGAGTTAAACCATACTTTTGATTGAGCAGATCTGAACACTCTTTCTGTAGAAAATGCAACTGGACATTTGGAGCTCTAAGAGCGTAGTAGTGGAAAAATTAATATATTCAAATATAAACTACACAGAAGCATTCTGTGAAACTTCTTTCTGATCTGAGAATTCAGCTAACAGAGTTAAACCATACTTTTGATTGAGCAGTTTTGAAACATTCTGTCTGTAGAAAATGCAACTGGACATTCGTAGCGCTAAGTGGGTAATTGTGGAAAAAAAATATGTTCAAATATAAACTACACAGAAGCATTGTATGAAACTTCTTTCTGTTCTGTGCATTCAACTAACAGAGTTGAACCTTACTTTTGATTGAGCCGTTCTGAAACACTCTTTCTGTAGAAACTGCAATTGGACATTCTGAGCGCTAAGAGGCCTATATTGGGAAAAAGAATGTCTACAAATAAAAACTACACAGAAGAATTGTGTGAAACTTCTTTCTGTTCTGTTTGTTCAACTAAAAGAGTTGAACCTTAGTTTTGATTGAGCCGTTCTGAAACACACTTTCTGTAGAAAATGCAAGTGGAGATTCGGAGGGCTAAGAGGGTAATAGTGGAAAAAGGAATGTCTCCAAATATAAACTACACAAAAGTGTCAATCTACTAATTTATCTTCTAATAACTTTCCACCCAGGAGCATTCGTCCCTCTCATTAGACAGTTGTTCTATGCTTCTTTTTTTCACATTCTAATTGCCTCACCTGAACCAAAAAAAGAATGTGGATCTAGGATAAATACCTTTTGAAAAGTCATTTATTTCATTATATTATTTTTTCATATATCTGCATTATTGCATAGAATACCTGATTGGTCTTATGCTAAGTTTTTCATGTAACATTACCTCCGCAAGATGTTAATAAGTATCCTTCCAAAAATGTTTGAAAAATCTTGGGTAAAACATATTACGTAAGTTCCTGTTTTATAGTTTTCCAAGAGTTTTTCTATCCTTGGCCAATGACAAAATTCAAAGCAGAGATACAGTACACAACTTTTGTAAAACTTACCTATTTTTCTTATAAGACTGTGGCTTTGTTTTGTTTTGTTTTGAACTTCTTTTCTGTGATGTGACATGAGACTGTGTGTTGAGTTAGGGGTGGGGACATACATTAACAGAGGTTTAGGAACTGCTTTGCTAAAGCAAGTTTGAGGAGAAAATGGGGAGACTAATACAAGATTTTCCTTTAAGCAGTGGGAGTTGAAGGGGTAGGTGGTTTTTGGAGAAAGAAGAGACCCATTCATGGCACAGGCTTCTTTATGTTTCTGCTCTGTGTGATACTTAATGAGGATACAGACATTCACTTCCTCTATTTCCCACCCCTGGCCGGGGGTAACCCAAAGGTACCTGATAAAGACACAGCCTTATAGCTGTATCAAGTATCCCTGAGTGTGTTAGGACTGGAGAGGCCTAAGGAATAAAAAACATACATGCATTAAATGGAACAAATACAGAGAAGAAGAAAACTCAGACATGGTACATTAATTGTGTACCTTTCCTTACAACCCAGCACATCACAGGGTACATGACCTGCTTCCTTTTGACCTGCTTCCTTTATGTTCACTGCATGAACAGGGAAGGGGGTTGGGGTACACGTGGGAGATAATTGTGTTTACTATGTACCTGGTATTAATACATCTATAGAGACAATTGGAATGACTATACTGGAGAAACAGCAAGAGAAGAACTGAAAAGGCTAAAACAAATACTTGGTTCTCTAAAAAATACTCCAAAGGATTTCTCATGTCTGACAAATTACATTTTAGTCTAATAGTAATAAGTGACCAAAACTAAGGTGATTTGATAAATATCATAAGGTATTTTATTGTGAAATTGATATCTATACGTATTGCTTATAAAGCTCAGTAATCTGTTCTTGAATTGAGAAATTACTGAGACAACATCAAAAGCTGTCATTTTTGTTTCTATGTTGTCGTTGTTATTGTTTGTGAGGTCAGAGCTTCTAAACTTTATGACTGTTTGAAAGGGGCCTATATAGACCTTGCCTGAATATTAAGTCATGCGAAATGATAAAAAGCTTTCTGATTTATTGGGTTAGACAAAGAAAAAATTGAGAAATTGAGCATCATTAAAATTAAAGACTTTTGTTATTAAAACTGTGCTTAGAATGAAAACAAAAGCCACAGGTTGGGAGAAAATTTTTTCAAAACATATTCAAAACATTTTCAAAACATATCAGATAAATTACTGGTATTTAAAGTATACAGAGAACTCGAAAATAAGAAAGAAAACAACTCATTTAAAAAATAGTCCAAAGGTCTAAATACAGCTGTCAAATGGGGATTTTGAAGTTACTAGTCATGTATCATTAGGGAACTGCAAGTCACAGCAACCGTGAGATATTATTACATGACTATTAAAATGACCAATATCCAAAAGTCTGATGATACCAAAAGCTGGCAAATGTGAGGAGAAACAGGAACTTTTATTCATTGCTTGTGAGAATGCAGAATAGTACAGCTACTTTGGCAGTCAGTTTGGCAGTTTCTTATAAAACTAAACATACTCCTACCACACAACCCAGCAATTACATTCCCGGTATTTACTTAAAGGATTTGAAAACTTACATGCACACAAAAGCCTTCTTCCCATGAATGTTACAGGAGCCTTATTCATGATCACTAAAATCGAAATGTCCTTCAGGAAGTGAATGGAAAAATAAACTGTGGTATATCCAGGCAATGGAATAGTATTCTGTCAAGCTACAGAAGACACACAGGAACCTTTAAATGCATATTGCCAAGTGAAAGAAGCCAGTCTGAAAAGTCTACATACCGTATGATTCAACTACATGACCTTCTGGAGAAAGCAAAACTATGGAGACAGTAAAGAGATCAGTGGCTATTAGGGATTTGGAGGAGATTTGTGCAGTCTAAACATGTCATGTGCCAACAATGACGTAAAGATATGTGAGATAAAGTATGACGAATTCTATTGACAAACACACGCAATGGCTTCCATTTAACTGAGAAGAAACCATATACCTAGCACAAGTCTTTTTCTGTGCATTAACTTTTTGTAATACAACTATATGAAGTTATAGCCTATTTTATATATGAATAAAAGCATTTCCAAAGGTTAAGAAAGGGCACAGTGAGAGTGAGAAGCACAGTCTGGGTAGGCAGGTCAATCTAGTTTTCTATCTGTGCTTTAAACTGCTATAACCATCAACTCAATCTACTAATTTATCTTCTACATAAATTAGTAGAGGAAACGATGAACGGATGGAGCAAGGAAGAATTTTAGGAGAGTGAATCCATTATTCTGTATGACACTGTAATGAGGATTATTTGTCATTACACATTTGACAAAACCTATAGAATTCATAAGACAAGGAGTAAACTCTAATACAAACTACATACTTTAGTCAATAGTAATGTACCAATATTGACTCATCAACTATAACAAATGTACCACACTATTGCAAGATGTTAAAAATCGGGGAAATTGGGGTAGAGGCTGAGGATGACGTGTGAATGCTTATTCACTTCTTTCTACAAACCTAAAATTGCTTTTAAAGAGTCAATAAAAATTAAAACAAGGCAGGGTTTTCATGCAATGGAAAAAAACACACAACTTTAGTAAGTGACTCATAATTATGCTTATGCCACTTTGCTAGATTTCACTTCATTAATAAATATAGTTTCATTCTTTATGTTATAAAGCAGAATAAAGTCAGATATCTAGAGAAATTGATTTTAATGATTAGAGTAAAAGCATTTTCACCTCCAACGTCAGAATGAGTTCTTCAGAATCAGTCCATTTTATAGTTAAATCAATCATTGATTTTAAAAAAATATTGAGAAAAACTTTAACTTCACTTTTTCCATCAAACTCAATGTCATGACAGCATTGTCATTTCAATCTAGGATTAAAACCTATTTCTGGACCCAGTGGACTTACTGTGATAGATTCTGAAAATGTCAGACGTTAAAGTCCAGTCTTTGATCTGCTGTCCTCTGCAGTTATCAAAAGGTCAGTTTATCCTGCTTCTTTTCTCTCTTTTTCATATATCTTGCACTTCAGCTTAATATTAGTATTAAGCTAAATTTCTTATTTTATTTTGATTGATAAAGGAAAACAGATTGTTTCAATACAGTTACTGAGAATAAGCAGCAAAACGTACTTATAAAGTACACAAGAGAGCTATAAGATAAAAATTTGTTCAAAAAAAGATTTGGAAATTTTTATTGCATGAATGTTCAAATGGAAAGGAAAACTTTCTGGATTCTTTTTCCACCACACAGGAGTAGCAGCACTAAAGTAGTGAATAATGTCCGTTCAATTGGTAGTTTTCATGTATTTCTGATATCAGAAATGGACTGTTAGTAACTAGTTTTAAAAGCAGAGCATTTTTGTGCATGGCATTCCCCTGAATTCCAAAGCCCAAACTTAACTTAGGCTAATTTCTCTCTGCTGGGAGCCCCATTAATTTCTCATAGATAACATTTCATATATATGCGGCATTCTGATGATGTAAAGGAATTCACACCTTATGGGCCTACAAGCCAAATTTAATCAATGGCTTGCTTCATATGGCTGAGAGCTAAAAATTGTTTTGGCATTTTGGAAGTGTTTAAAGAAGGAGAAGGAAGGGGAGAAGAAGAATGAGTAGATGAAGGAGAGACAGAGACTACATATGGCCAGCAAAGCCTATAATATTTACTGTCTAGTTCTTTACACAAAGAACTTTTCCAATCTTGAACAAAACACACACATTTTCTTTATGCCAAAAAAGGACTACAATAAGTCTTCACTTAACATCATTGACAGGTGCTTGAAAACTGGTCATAGGTATATATATTTATGGTCACGTGATGTTTTGATACACGCATACGGAGGGATAAATTGGGGATGGTTAATTGGTACAAAAATACCGTCAGCGAAACCCATTTTACCATAGGTTGACATCAAAAGAGTTCAGCTTCTATGGCTTTTGGTAACTAAAACGTCAACAAACTTGTAAATAAAGATCAAAACACTTCTAATATTAAATGCTGAAATAAATTTCAGCTATTCATACGTTTAAGATTAATAAAAGCTAGTAAAATCATTATTTACCTACTTATTTCAGTTTAGGGTTGCAGTTGACCACAGCCTATCCTGTCAGCTCAGGACGCAATGTGGGAACCAGCCCTGGACAGGGCGCCGTCGCATTGCAGGTGCACTCACACATACCCACAGTTACTCAGACTGGGACCACATAGACACGTCAATCAACCTCACATGCACAGCCTTGGGAAGTGAGAGGAAACTGGAGCATCCAGAGAATATCAATGCAGACATGGGGAGAATACATAAGCTCTACACAGACAGTGAACCCCAATTGGAATCAATTTGTTTTTTCTCATCAACATCATAATGAAATGACATTGAATGAAACGTCGTTATTCAAAGACCTGTTGTACTCAGTTCTAAACATTTCAGAATTAAGAGATCTACACACATCCTCTTCTATATAATGGAGTGGGTCTCTTAAAATTTCCTGGCAACATACTCTTAGCCTGCCTAGGAAACACTTTAGAATACAACTGCATTATAATAAATTTTCATATTCTATTCATATCTTCATATTTCTCCCTCTACTTATTAAGGTATAGTCTTGTATATGTAATCCTTCAGTTCCTGAACAAGGTGAACATATGATCTCATGATGTGTGTTTTAATTTCTTAACTTTGTTGAGATTTGGGAATGTGAGGATGATGGAAAGGAAAGAAAGGAATTCAGCAGCTATAAAAGAAATCTGACCTTTAATTTTTTTATTGAATTTGTTTCTTGTTTTATTTTTCCTTCCTTTGCACAAATGAGAACTTCTAGTTTTACAAAGGGTACCATCAACTTTAGGACAAAAATTTGTATTTGTGGCATAACACAAGTTGGAGACACAATGATTTAGAGATTGCATATCAATTTTATCAAATAAATGTGATAAAGTAGGTGATATGCACACACACACACATTTGTAGTGACAAAACCATTGACACAGATACCCAGATGGCACTTAATGTACTTTCAGCCTTAAATTCTTTCTCAAGGACAAGCCATTTGTTTGCAAATGATTTAGCATTCAAAAATGATTAAACACGGGAAAAAATGCATTGCACATAAAGTTCAGATTACAAGTGAATTAAAGTCACACTAATATAACTATAATTTATAATGAATTCAAATGGCTTTCAGAAGGGTCATCTGTGGAAGGTGAAGAGCAATCTGAATTTATTTTTCTGGTAACTGGTCACAGCAATGTTTTCTAGACTAGTGAGTGAGTGCTCATACAGCACCATGTGTGTTCAACAACACATAAAGTTGGATGACAAAATCTACTTTAGTGAGAAGGTAGCTATTTCCAGGGGCACCAATAGTAATGTCAGTTTTGAGTCTTGGGTTTGCTTTTGTTTGTTTACAAGGCGATGAAATGTTTAAGGAAAAAATAAATTCTACCAATCCATGTTGAGTGAACATTTCAATCCTTGTAAAGACCAAAGTCAGCTGCCACCATGCCATGCAAACCTTATAGTACATGACATGTTAAATCGGTAACCTCGAAAGGGACTTCTGAGAAGCTATGAGTAAAAGGCACATACAAAATGCCTCTGAGATGAATTCACAAATGAAATGGAAAAGGATAACTGTGTACATCCAAGAAGAATAGTAATTAACAGAAAACAAGAACACTTCTAAATTGAAAGAATCCCTAAAGTAAAAGAAGACCAAAGAAAAAGAAATAAAGATGAGAAGTGAAATGAGGCGGAAATGGTGAGCGACAAGGAGATACACTGAGAAAAAAAGTAGCTAAAGTTAGTGTGTTATTATTTCAGCAAAATTAAGTATATCAATACTGAGAAATATGACTTGAAATAGATTCAGTACCTCAAGCAGAAACATAAACAAATAACATCTGGGTTTTTCTTTTGATAACCAGTATTTTAAATACAAAAATCTAAAAATTTTGTCTTTGTGTAAGAGTTACACATTTATCATACCAATCAATAACAAAAAGGCGCTATAAATACTGTATGGAAATAAATGTCCTAACAGATGTTAACCAGACATCAGTCTTCACCGGTAAGGATTAGATTTGAAGGTGTTTGCAGATAATTAAAACTTGTTTTTATAACATAACTTAGCAGCTAAGTAGTATAATGAAAATGGGATATTCAAATTATAAGATATAAAATATTAAAGATAGAAGAACATGTTTATTTTTTCAATATAAATATTGTTACAGCTCAGAGAAACAGTATGAAATCTCAGGGCTCATGAAAGGCCACATTCTAGAGATAGTGATTGACAGGTATGGTAATTCCCCTACAGCGTGGTGCCTGTTGTCATGGAGTAGCATGTCTCCTACAGGGTACTACCAGCAGGTTCATGTAGGAAGAGCCAATAGTCCATGTGAGAAACCCCGGAAGGCTAAAGATAGAAGGAAATATTTGTGCCACGTTGAAGAGCAAGTTCACCAGGTGAATTGGCATGTGGCTAGGGTACAACTTCCCATACATATATAAATAATGAAACACACAAAAAATTATCAGAAAAGTATTTTATTATTATTAGAGTCACGATTAGCACTCTCCTCATCAGGAGAGTTTTAGGTTTTTTTCTAGCCCTACTCTATACTTTTTAAACACAGTCTCCAAGTTTCAAAATAAAAGTTTCTTATTTTTAATTCAAATCTCAATTACAATAAAACAAAAACCGAAAATGTAGAAGTTCCTTATTTTGACCATCTATATATCATACACAACAAAAAGACTGATAAAATTCCACTAAACACAACAGCTAGATCCGTATTCCCGTTACTGCTTAAGCCCATTCCAATAAGGATTTTATACCAAATCTGCCCTTGCCAAGGCTACCTGGGGCCTTCATTTTATTATTTGCAATGGACAATTTTAACTTCACATCCATGTTGGCTTCCTTACATCCTAGATGCACATACAGCCAGATTTTTTTCCATCAGATGTGATTTGATCCTCCAAATTCGGAATGCCTTGATGACCTCCTCTTTATCTAAAGATCACTTTAAAAAGCCTGAAGTATTTGGCTCTTCCCTAAATCTTTGGCCAGATGTAATGTCATCCTCCCATTGGCTTTCTTTGTCCAAACTACATTAGCCTTATCTCAGATCTTCAAACAAGTTATATTTCCTGCCTAAGATCTTTCTATGAGTGAGTGAAAGGTGTGACGAAGATAGTTCCTCTTTGCCCCCAAAGGTTTCATTGATCACGCTGATAATGAATTTACTGTTATTTTAATCTCTTACTGTTATACTCAGGCTTAAATTCTCTACCCTACACACTTCAGTTGACATAATTTTAATTTCCACTGTGATGCTTCTCTCTCTTCTGTCAACACTCTCTCCTCACAGGGTTTCATCCAGATCAGGAGTCAGTAACATTTTTGACAAAGAGCCAGATAGTAAATATTGCAGGCTTTGTGTTGCCAAGAGGCAAATTTATGGAACTATCCCTGCTGAAAAATTTCCCTGTATTTTACATTTTAGACTTATAAATGCCACACGTACTTATAACTCATGAGCCATACAAAAATAGGTGGCAGACCAGATCTGGCTCATGGGCTATAATAGTTTTCCAACCCCTCACCTAGATTCATGACTTTAGGCATGCTCTATAGGCTACGATGATCTAACTCACATCTCTAGCCAAGTCAACTTGTCAGTGCCTACTTGATGTCTCCACTTGGATTCTAACTAGCGTCTTAATTTAAGATTAAAAAATGTAAAATCAATCACACATACGCACCTACCCACACCTCTGTCACTTGCAAACTGCCTCATGTCATCAAGACTTTGCCATATCACTAAAAGTGACCATAATCCCCCATGTCCCTAAATCCAAATACCTTGATATAATTCTTGCTCAGTAAATTCAATCATCTTCAAATCAACTTCCAATCTCAACTGATTTTCTCCAACTTTATTGCTACACTCATAATCCCAACTACCATCATCCTTCAACTGGACAGGTGCAATAGTCAGCTAAATGAACCCCCTTCCTTCACTAGTGTACCCTTCCACAATAGTACACCCTCCTAAGAGCTAACCTCATCGTATCACACATCCATCATACACTTTTCAATGTAGTTAATTTATATTCACATTTTGATATAAGATCTAGATTTGGTCCCTGAGAACACTCATGTAATCTCTCTCCATGCTCTTCCTTCATGGACATTCCAGCCAAACCGGCCTTCTTTTCTTTGTAAGAAACTATCAAGCTCTCTTTTTAAATTACAGAATCTTTATATCTGCCCTTCTTTCTGCTCAGAGCACCCCAGATCTTCAAAGTACCTTCCTCTTTGTCTTCACTCAACTCTCAAATGAAATATTACCTCCTCAGAGAGAAAAATGCTCTGAAATACCTACAGCCAGATCAGTGCCTTCCTCCTTGACAGTTTTACTCAGCCATGTTATCACATGTAATCTTCTTCGTAGTAGTGTACTTTATAGCCCTTCACACCATTGCTTTTTTTAGGTATTTGTATGTCTTCCTCCTCTTTCCCTCCTCACTACAGTATAGCCAATTGTGTCTTTGCCTTCTTCACTGCTATATCCCCTAGTGCCTGGTAGGCTTTCTATAAACAGCCATTTATTGACTTATTGACTACATGTATATGCTAATCCTTTTTACTAATTGTTGTTACACTATAAATTTCTCTTCTCCCTCTCTTCGCTTCCCTCTTCTCATGTCCCTTGATGCTTCCTACTCAATATTAACATGGACATCATTTTGTGTCTTCAGCATTTCTCTTTTCATTATATTATGATAGGTTAATTTTCCTAAGAAAACACTATTTTGACAAAAGCAAAGCATTAAAGTAAAGCAGCATAGGATCAATTTTTTCCTATTGAAAAGGAAACACCATCTTTCCGAGAAGACAATTCCACCAGGAAACAAAAAAAACACACACATTTCCGGTAAGTCCTAGTTCCCAAGACTTGAAGCCAGTATGTTTTTCCACTTTCAAGTATCCTTGACTGTAGAGATAAAAGGTATCCACTTAGAGATATTAACTCATTACCACTGCCTAAATTTGGTTTCCAGAAACACAACTTAATATGACATCAATGGATGTGATAATCATTTGAAAGTAGCTTTATCAAAATCATCCAACAGAACAAGTTACTTTCCTAATTAGCATCCTCGGTTAAATACCTAAATCTGATGAATAATAAGTTATGCATTATGCTAAATTGCATTGGCTCACTATCTTAGAATGCTTTCAAACTAATTAAAAATGAGATATTCAGTGATGAGAAACATAAAAAGATAAAAACCTATTTCAATCAGTTTAAATTAGAATTTAACATTTCTTCAATACGCTCTTTTGTAGTCAATTGCAAGAGTAATAAAGCAAAATTATTGAGTCTATAATAGTGACCGTTCAAAATTCATAGTGAATTATTAAAAAGAAAACTAAGGTCCCTGCCAACTTTCCACCTCACTTCAAAGCATAGCCAAGGTCATTACAACAGCAAGTAAAAGACTCCACACAATTCCCACTTCTTCGCCTCTATACTGTTACTTCTGGAATCTTCTACTGCTCCAAATTGTGTGTTTGCTCCAGACTCAGCAGTTCTCACCACCTTGTTCTTCCAATTGCCATCTTCTCTGTGCGGCCTTTCTTGACTACCCAGTTAAAAATTATCCTATCAAAATTATCTGATCCCCATCCAGGATTACTTTTCACCATCTAACTTACGATACTTTGCATATTTATGTGGCTCATTGTCTGTTATCTGTCTCCCTAAGTTAGAATGCGAGCTTCATGATGGCAGAGTTTTGGTCAATTTCCTTCACTCAATAATTCCTGACCCAAAGTAAACACTTCATAAGTATTTTTTGAATATACTAATATATAGTCCGAATTATCAAGGAACTTATAAATAAATAAAGACACAACCCAGCATATAGTGCAGCTTGAGAAATGTTGATAGTGTGGTACAGGAGGAGGTATGTAAACTATGAGAAGCAACAGTTAAATAAGAAGCAATCCAGAAAGACACACAGTGTGGGTGACATCTGAGTTAAAGGACAGAAGGTAAGAAGATAACCAGATGGAGAAAAGAGAGGAAGATCTTACAAACAAGCATCAGAAGTTACCATAAGAAAAGCAAGTACAAAATCATCAGAAGAAAAACAATTGCATCCCAGTTATTACCACAAACATAATTAACTATGAAAACCCAGAACAGTTCATGCTTTGATAATGCTAAAGTTGATACGTAGATTAAGATGTGATATAACAATCTGCAAATCTTAGTTTTCAGAAAACCTTTTTAGGCAAGATATGATGATTTAAGGAAGAAAAGTTGCTGATGGATGAGGCATGTTTTCCCTTAAAGACAAACACTATGAAGACTGCGTACAGCCTTTATAATGGAAAGGTGCCACGTTTTTTCTTTTTTAAGTCCTTGGAATCTCAGTTGGCAACTTTGAAATTCATGTGTAATTCATGAGTTTTTTAAAAGAAATGTAATAAGTAACACAAGTGATTCTAGAGCTTGTCTTTAGGCTGAGGTAGATATTGGCATTATAAATTGAAGTGCTAGAAAGGAACAATAAGAATTAAGAATAAGCAGTAATTTCTGCCAAGATCTGTGGCACCCAGTCTCACACATAAGGCTTTTTGGAATCTCTTGGTTTCCAAGGTTCAGGCTCTCATACTTTAGTTTGTACATAAAGGACTTAAGTTATTCTTAAAGCACAGTTTTAGCACTTCACACCAGGAGATGGTTATGAGACTGATCACAGGATAAAGTGAAATAGGATGTGTGCCTACTTGTAGAAGGAACCTCGTTCCTTTTGCCATTCTATTCCTACTTTTCTGGCAGGAAAGTCCTAGAAAAAATTTCATATACAGATTAATTTTAAACAATTTACATTATATTTTACTATTAATAGCTTCTAGAATATCTTAGCTTAGGCTGGCCCTGGTGGCTCACACTTGAAATCCCAGAATTTTGGGAGGCTGAAGTGGGCGGATCAACTGAAGTCAGGAGTTTGAGACTAGCCTAGCCAACATGGTCAAACCTAGTCTCTACTAAAAATCCAAAAATTAGCCGGGTGTGGTGATGCGTACCTGTAATCCCAGCTACACAGGAGGCTGAGGCAGGAGAACCATTGAGCCTGGGAGGTGGAGGCCGCAGTGAGCCAAGATTGTGTCACTGCACTCCAGCCTGGGCAACAGAGCAAGACTCTGTCTCACAAAAACAAAAAACAAACAAACAAAAAAAGAGTATCTTAGCTTATATATTTCTCACATCTGATCCTACCACTTTACTTCTTTTTTCCTGTTTATACCAATTATTTCTATTCCTCTTTACATATAGGCAGAAAGATAAGACTAAAATGTGTCATAGACAATGACATCTAGTAAATTGACGTATTCTTCATGTTTAATTCCACAACAGATTTCAAATACAACCAAAATCTCCAAATAAAATCTTAATTCTAAATTGAGTGCTTGTACAGTCTTCAAATATGTTCAAATAGAACATCAAAGCTCAATAAAAATAGTTATATCACTTGGGATGGTGTTTAAAATATTTTTTCCTAAATAAATTCAGCTTCAGAGGATGAGAAAACCTTCGTTAGGAGATGTTTTAAAGAACAAATTAAGTTAAATGTGAAGGAAATCATACTTTATTTTGTTGAATAGTAAGATTTTTTTGTTGCTATTGTGAATTAATGCCATCCAAATATTGAGTGATGTAATTCAATTTAGTAAAAGAAAAAAGTCTAAATTATCAACTTCTTTCCTTATAAAAATGAAATATGCTATAACTTGCATTTTTTCCATGGCAATGACCCTGATGATCAGAGAGGTTAAAACCTAAAAACATTTAAAATCATCTAATCTAAATTATAAAAAAGAAATCCCTTTCTTCAGAAAAAATAATTTTTTAAGGAAGCACTCATAAACAAATCTCTACTAGTAGATATACAGCATACACATCTCTTACTATCTCCCATGCAGACTGCATAAAAAGGCGTGCTGGCTACTTTTAAGAAAACAACATTCAGATGTCTGGAAAGTATCTGAAATGCATGATTAATCTACACAGATAATTTTCTCAAGAAACCAAATTTTGAAGACAAGTAATTCAAAAGTCTATTGTCTATAAAGTAAATCCGCTGGTATACTTAAACTGCTGTAATCCTTTCTCTGTTTACCTTATAGTGTGCACCTCTCAAGCTATGGGAATGCATGTCTTCTCTAAGAAGAGCTGACTTCTTTTGTAGGAAAAAGCTGTTGGAAATGACTGTTAGGATTTCAAATGTTTGGGAGTGTGTATTCATGTGGGTTTTACGTGTTGAATATTTGCATTTGTAATTTTAAGATGCTTAAATCAAAAACTAAAATGACCTATGCAACATAATTCTGCCATAGGATAAATTAAATTCAATTAAATGTTCCCATACAAATTATTATCTACCACAATGTAAAAATATTTATATATCACAAAGATGTAAGAAACACTGACTTCTATTATACAGCAGAGTTCAATTTCACTACTACTTAGCTTGATGATATTTTAAGGTCATGTCTCTTGGAATACACATTCAATATTCATTGCCAAACGTCTGAGCTCACCTCTCTTGAAGCAATATTCAATTATCAAAGGAAAATAATTTACCAAGCAACCTCACAAAACACAAACTCTAGGTAGCATCAAGGTTTTTCAAAGTGATTATTCCTTACTGGTCGAGATCCTAAGATATTAAAACTCATAGATCACATGATCTGAGATTTTCTAATTGAAAAGCTGTAGCTGTAAACCTTTCATTCAAAGTCGGATACTACTTTCAGCTGTCAAAAGAATTATGCAATCACTTAAACTTCTGGAATGAAAGAGAAAATGAAGGGAACAATAAAAGTAACTGAAATGCACTGAGAAATGAACATAAGGAACCAAATGGAGGCAAAGACAGAGAGAGAGAGAGAGAGGGCTGTTTATCTAACCTTCCCTTCTTGAGTGGGTTTTCTCTGATATCTCTAGAGAACAATTGGATGTGTAACAATGAAATACAAAACACAAGATACTGTCTTCGTATAATTACTTGTAATGATTCCAAGATGGCATAATTTGAGAACTTGCTAAATAGGACAACAAAGTGATCTGCTTTTCCAAAATTTTGCCCCTTAGCTTATATATTATTTCATGGTGAAGATCAATAAAACTGAAAATTGGAATTGCCAGATATTATCAGATTTTATTTTTTGAATGCTTAACAGCTGACCCAAAATCTGGTCATAAAAATGGAAGTTAAATTAAATTGTCCTCAAAATTTAAGTTTGCTACATTTGTAAGAACCACTTGCTTCTTCAAAATCTCAAACTTTCTCATATCTAGCAGCAAATTGAAATTAGGAATTTAAGCATGTAAATTCATCATGGAAACCAAATTGATTAAAATTTTCTGTGTATTCATGATAATGTTTAAAATTTTTGCTACATTTAAACCCTAAGTTAGTTACAAAAACCCTAAAATTATGCTTGTTTAAAAACTTGGGCTAACTTGCTTTTGAAAACATACTGACATATTCGTTCCATTCTTCTTATAATTATTTTTTTGTCACTCCCAAGCAGCACACCATTGTATATATCCCCAAAACGGCACTTCTTTGTTAAAGCCATTAGGACAGAAATATTTTTGAGCCAGATGCAATGGCTCATGCCTGTAATGTCAGTACTTTGGGAGGCCTAGGTTAGAGGACTGCTTGAGGATAGGAGTTTGTGACCTGCCTGGGCAACATAGCAAGACCCAGTCTTTACAAATGAAATGAAAATAAAATATAAAATAAACTGGCTGGACAAAGTAGTGCACACCTGTGGTCATAGCTACCAGGAGGCTGAGATGAGAGGACCATATGAACCCAGGAGTTTGGGGCTGAGAATGAGCTATGACTGCACCACTGCACTTCAGCCAGAACTATGGGTTGGTGAGTTAGAAATAAGTTCTCAGTTCTGAATATAATAACTGCTCCTGGCACTCCCCAGAATGAGCTGGGTTTTCTTTTGCCTCTCTATAGTCCCTCTTCCTCAGGAAATACCCCCATGGTTCTGCCCGCTGTGCTATTAATTACACCAATGCTTATTATATGTCAGTTCAGTTTTATCTAGATTCTCCCAAAGTCAGTGCTGAACTTAGTTGTTTGAAAATGTATATATTGTAATAGTTACCAAAAAGACCAAATACAGCTAGATATTTATGCTATTTGTTTTATTTCCATCGTAGGTATATTTCCTTTTAAAATTCATATATATCTTTCTCTAAGGATTGTCTCCGTTTTCAGATGTTAAGCACTTTCTCATGCACACACCACCTAAGCAGCAAAGACAGAGTCCACGTCAGGGAATGTCACATTCAGGATAAGTACCTATTATTCTGTAACTCAGAAGTAGGAAAATGGATGTCCTCAAGCAGATGCTTTTCTTGACAGATACAAAAATTTGACAAGGATCACTGACTGACTTCCAACCCACCATTCATCACTTTTATCTTATTTTGACCCTAAGGGTCCCAGAGGGATAATGGCACTACATTCCTATTTAGAATTCAGATTTCAGATTGCATTTCTTATATCATTGTTTATAAGTAGTGGTTGCACACAGTCGCGATAATACTATGACATTAATCTACATTCCTCGTTAAATCGATTTTTGTCTTCCGTTTTTGAGCTTAGCTACAATTTCTCACACGGTTTCTCTAGGAAGATTCCTCAATGACTGAAACATTTAGAACATGGTCGATTCATAAATACGACACTGGGATTCCCCAATGACTGAAACATTTTGAACATGGTCCATTCATAAATACGACACTGGGATTCCCCAATGACTGAAACATTTAGAACATGGTCCACTCATAAATACGACACTGGGATTCCCCAATGACTGAAACATTTAGAACATGGTCCATTCATAAATACGACACTGGGATTCCCCAATGACTGAAACTTTTAGAACATGGTCCATTCATAAATATGACATTGGGATTCCCCAATGACTGAAACATTTAGAACATGGTCCATTCATAAATATGACATTGGGATTCCCCAATGATTGAAAAATTTAGAACATGGTCTATTCATAAATATGAAGAGCTTGTGTAGAAAGTATAATTTACTTATCCTATTATGCTTAAGAAATTATGTGAAATAATGTGAAAATAATCTTAAAACATTTGCATGCATATTTGCTGCAAGAGTCATCTTTCATTGATACTTAATCATAATCATGGACATGGTGGGTCCCAATAACCAATATTTAATGCAAGACTGTAAATTTAATAGAGAGAAAACCTTATTTATAAATTTTCATGTGTTCTTTTCTTGACAATAAGGAGCTGTGAGATTTGTATTTTAAAAGATACTTAGTAATAAAAACTTTAATTTTTAAAACTTTTATTTTTAAATTCTGCTTAATTGCATAAAAGTTAAAAGGTAATATTTAATATTTAATGAGGCTTATTGAGCTAAATGATGATATGCAGCTTGGGTTATACTTGCAATTATAAGATTTGCTCATTATACCTAAGCAATCTCCTTCACTCAATCTAGCTACCACTAAGGAAGCAAAATTCCCTGAATCATAGTATCAAAGCATTCCATTATGTTTTCTATTAAGTTGTTTTGTTCTTTGAATCATTGTCTATTTTAATTTATCCTTTTAGAAAGAAAACAAATTACTTAACTTGCATTTCCCACTAGAAGCTTCACTACAGCTAGACTTGGAATTGATTTCAGGCCATTTTTTAATAAATGATGGTCCCTAGTGAAAGATAGAATACTTGAGCCATCAATATTGAGTAAATAAAAGGGTTTGGGTAAATAAGAGAGAAGATACCTATTTTTCTCAAATATTTTAAATATCTAATAACCTATTCCTCATCTAAAACAAGCCACAATTACTGGAAATGATGGTCAGAGGAAGGTATTAGCAACCCTGTGTAATACTACATGTCATGTTGGATCACTATTACAGAGAAACAGTTGTCATGCTGCATTTTAGTAATTCTACACATCACCAGAGAAATAGACAACTCTTATAGCCAAAGAAATCCAACGTAGCTACTGTCTACATATTCTTGTTTTAGACCTTTGGTGAAAAAAACTACTATGTGTATTGAATATATTTTACATTAGTTTTATCACAAAAGAAAAATGAGAATTCTATTAGATGCAAATACAAATTCTGAATGACAGGAAAGAAAAATTAAAATCAAAGCTGATCTTAATTAACAAAATGTATTATCTGCTTACATGTATATACAACTGTTCATATACAAAGGCACAGATGCATTTGTGGTTTTGAAAAAATATCTATTTCATTTCAAATCTTCATTGAACAATATTACATATGGCAAGAAAGCTGATCTTTTTGAAGGATCTTTTAAAAAGTGTTAAACTTTATTAGATACTCCAAACTAGCAAAGCTCAACTTCATCACAATTATATAATAACACTGCACACTTTCAATTTTATCTGGAGAAATATATCTATCCCTTGAAATAACTCTGTAAACTTCCTGCTCACAGATTTCATTTCAAGCCTTGAAAATGCAGAAAATCAATGCTGAATATACTTGCCCCGAAAGGAAAAGAAAATTTCAGGGGTGTCAGGATGTTTTATCACATAAAGTACAGAATTGCAATTTGTATCTGAGCAGGCAACACACCTCCAAAAATAATACAATACTTATCACAAAATACATTCACAGATACTAGATTTGGCACAAACCACTCCATACAGCTATTGATGAAATCAGTATTGAAAGCCTTATTCCAAAATCTATGGCCCTTTTCTACTCTCCAACTGACATTTCAGGATGCCACAACCTTGCAGCTCCACTCTCTCATTAATTTCCCCTAAATACCCTTGGCAGAAGAACGAGAAACGTCACATTTTTCATTTAATTTCTAAAGAACATCACATCCTTTAAGAATAGGTTCTTGAAATTTTAAAATGTTAAACATAAAAACCCTAAAGAGACAAACATCCAAAAACATAAAAACCCTAAACAGACAAACGTCCAAAAACTTTTCTTCAAAATCACAACAACTTTATATGCTACGTGTTCCTGTAAAATACCACATACACAAACTCACAGGCACACCCACCCACCCAAAACCCACACACTCGAATTTATATGGCCTCGTAATACCTCACATATATATACATGTCACCAAATGCAACAGAGACACACGCATATATATGGCCTCATAATACCTCACATATATATACATATCATCAATTACAACAGAGAAAAGCCAATTTCAGAAACATGGCTTCAATTTTGATGCATTTACTCACACTTAATTCTATTTCAATTTAACTGCAGAGATATTACAATACCCTGTAACAAAAACCTGACGGAAGATTGTAACAAATTGCTTAAACATCAAACCAAACACTAAACATAATTTCATCACAAAGTGAAATTCGCATCCAACTCGCAAAGAATTAGAAAATCCTTGCACTTACCTTGGCTTTGTCCATTCCCCAGATGACCCCAAAACACCACCGTCATCATCAACAGCCCCGGAGCCCACGTCCACATCCTTCTAGTGACACGCTCGTGTCTTCTGGCCATTGCATCTTAAACTCTGCATATTCAGTGGGGTGGATGTGAAAGTACAATAAATTACATTCTTAGAGAAATACACTACGACTCAAATCCCATATCTAATATGCACTGTGCATTTCTGAATTATCCTGCCTACAAGGAGGTACATTTGAAAATCATGCTTCCCTTTAGGGTTGTCATATTGATGATTAATACGAAAGCTCATTCATTTTTAATCTTTAAGCATTCATCTGAATTCCATTTTTAATATCATTTTCCAAAACAGGCCACTTAACCTATGAATGTTAAAAAGTACTCCCGATATACATATTGGAGTTCAGTCAAGCAAAAGCATGGTGTATGGACACTACTTAAGTATAACTTGATATTTAGGCAAATTGATGAATTTAACATACCATGTAATCTCTACATATATACAAAAGGACTTTTCAACACATTTATGTAAGTTTTGCATAAATACCCTTGAAAATATTCTCAAGTTTTAAGTGGTATTCTAATTATGTCAGTAATTTTAACTGAATAAAGAGATGCATCATGTGCAAAAACTAATCTTGTTTACTTAAAATTGAGAGTAAAATTAATTATAGAAGGTACAAAACACTTGTAATTTTGATTTCAGATATATGACCCACAGGAACCTTCATATATACAAATATTATACACATATATGACAATGTATATTTGAATGTTCATTTTGAAACTGCTTTTCATACTGATACATGAAAATACTTAAATGTCCACCAAAGCAAGGTTATTTATTCATACATTTGAATGATATACAGTAGCTCAAAAGAATAAACTTGAGTTGCATGTACTAATATGGATAAGTGTCCAAAATGAATAGTGAAGCAAAACTAGCAAATTTAATAATGATAAGTTCAAAATTACACCTTTCATATGTAAACATGTGCAATAGTTAAAACTATAAATTTTATGTTGCATAAATATATAATACAGTATAATAACGCATAAGAATGAGAAACACCTTCAAGACTAAAGTTAGGAAATTACAAGACTACAATTTAAATGGTTAGTAGGTGGAATTTTAAATCAGAGGTTACTCCTAAATCCCAATTTTTCCACAGTTGACAAAATAACGGAGTTAAGAAAAATAAACTTAATGATTTCCAGAATGAATGCTTTATTCAAAATGCTACGTAATTACAATTCTAATAAACTTGCAAGGGAATCCAGTCACCCAGAAATTTTTTATGCCTTTCTCCTACATCACGAAAGGGGAAGATTTAATTACCAACTTTGCATTACTTAACGTCAGACTCATAGTATCAGAGCTAAAGAGAAATTTAAGAAACACCTAACTCAACCTCTCCATTTTAAATGACCAAATGAGTTGAGAAGGTTACAATGACATTTCTAAGTTCATATGTAAAAACAGAATTTTGATGACAATGACAGTTTAAGTACTAATAAACACTCCTGGAAAAGTTACTGTAATCCAGGTTATTTTACTGTGCTAAATGCCTTACATTCTTTACCCAATTCAGTTTTCACAGAAATCCTATGAACAAAGCACTTCCAAAATTTACCACTTCACAGCTAAGAAAACAAGGCTTAGAGAAATGCTACACGATCCCCTAGTCATGAGGTTAGTAGGTACCACTGTGGAGACTGAGGCAAAACAGGACGATTTCAAAGCCTATGCTCTGAACAAGTAAACACTAAGCAGGAATTTAGTTCTAGATCTCCCAGTTGTAGTCCAATAATCAGCCAAAAAATGGTGCTGAGAAGAGGGGAAAGAAAGATGTCTTGTATGTGGAGCCTCATGTATTTGATCCCAAATACATCTTCATATTGAAAATCATTAGAGCACAAGGCAAAAGAATTATTAGTTTGTTTCTAAAATCATCAACCTTTCCCAAGTTGAACATACAAATATATTTTATCATATATATACTATATGTGTGTATAGCGTGTGTTTATCTAAGTATTCCTGTGGTTTATATATCTGGATGTGGAATTACAAGTGTTTTGTGGTTTATTATTTATTTATTATTATACTTTGAGTTTTGGGGTACATGTGCACAATGTGCAGGTTTGTTACATATGTATCCATGTGCCATGTTGATGTGCTGCACCCATTAACTCGTCATATAGCATTAGGTGTATCTCCTAATGCTGTCCCTGCCCCCTCCCCCCACCCCACCACAGTCCCCAGAGTGTGATGTTCCCCTTCCTGTGTCCACGTGTTCTCATTGTCTCCCTCTGTTGCTCTGGCTGGAGTCAGTGGTGTGATCATAGCTCACTTCAGACTCCAAGTCCTAGGCTCAAGCGATACTTTTGCCTCGGCCTCTCAAGTAGCTCGGACTACAGGCACGCACCACCATCCCCGGCTAATTTTTTTACAGAGATGGGTCCCACCGTGTTGCTTGACTGGTCTCAGCCTCCTTAAGTCAAGGGATCCTCCCACCTGGACTTCCGAAAGCACTGAGATTACAGGTGTCAGCCACCGTGCGTTTTTTGATTTCTTCAATTAATTTTACTTATACACTTGATTACACAAGATTAATTTTGTGTACATAATGAATCTCTTTTGAGGTTTAAGTTACTGATTAATTAGAGTACCACTTAACAAGCGTGTCATCCCAGCACTTTGGGAGGCTGAAGTGGGCGGCTCACCTGAGGTCAGGCATGAGCCACCGTGCCCGGCTTACACACATTCTTTTCACTCCTGCTTGCAGATCTCTGTTCCCTTCTAATTCCAGTGGAACCACTTTCACTTAGTATCAAAATATCCAGATCCACTCATCAAAGTGTAAATAATCCTCCAGCAAATTACCTTTGCAAATCTATTTTTATGTAATATTTCCTTAACTTCTTCTTACCTACATCCAGTAGTCATTTTACAAGGCAGAATTTTTTCTATTTTATATAGAACTGAGGCAGTATTTGAAAAAAATCTCAAAACACTCTTCAGGAAGGACTGGCATCTAAAACACCAGTTCCAATATATATTTCAGTAACATTTTAAAGGACAGATGCTTTTCAAAATGTTATTATAATTTAAAAAAATGTAACCTTCCTCTCTGAGTTCATGTTTATGGAAAACTAATATTTCATAAATGCCAAGTTACTATGATGTATTATCTAAATGCTGCCCCTGCCATTCTATAAATACAAAAATCATAACCTTCTAAGTAACTTTGGTATTAGTCAACAACTGTGCTGATGAAAAGTAAAATCAATTCATTTAAAATAATTTTCCATGAACAAAATCAAGTAACTTGTAAGTAGTATGGTAGATGAACCAAAAAATAAAGTAACATTAACCAGAAAGACATGCCATGGACTTCTCTAATCTTTTTTTGGAACACCCTTTTCATGCATATGAAAATAAAAATTAAATATAAAATACCTACTTTATGTATGTACTTTTACTTGTGTCTATTGTTCTTTAAAGATTAAAATAACTCCTAAAGCCTGGATAGCTGAGCCCATTGTGCTCTTCTGCCCATAAAATAGATCGGATGTGCAGTGAAAGAGGTAAAACTTAGGCTTTCAGGTTAGTTATGACGATGGAAACACAATTCTATTCAATAGTGTTCATCTTGGTCTTTCAAATGTTTAAGGTCACAAGGCAAAAGAGAACAGACTTTAAGAATGTTCGTGTATTACTTCTCGTCTTACCCAATAGCTACATTAGTTCAATTAGGCCAGTGTTTTGGAGTAAACAGCACTGTGAAATGTGTCGTGGAGTCCGGAGGCTCCACCACCTACCTCCATGTAGTTGTTCTGTCCGATGGAGCCTAGAGTAATACCTTAGGAGATGCATTACATCTACAGGTACCAACCAGGAAGGGTAGTCTTGAATTAAATGGCTTTAGAACACGTTATAAGAGCAAATCGAAGCTTCTAGGTATTAGAACCACTTCAATCACAGAGCGTCTCTGGGTTCTATCTGTGGCCAGCATCAAGTATCTGTCTGCCCTCCCCGAATGCTTTCTCTCATCATGTGGATCTTCTAGATGGTCTTATTCTTCCCCAGCCAGCCAACTTGATCAACAAGCCTAGGTATATTAGATATGTATAAATTTGGTTCTTAAATAAAGTCCATTTCTGTATCTAGGTAAGTAATGTCTTCAGACTTACAATTTCATTGATATCTAGAAAGAGTGACTCTAGTTAGCTTCTAGTGTCAGTTTTTCTAGCAGCTTCTTTAAAAACAAAAATCCTCTCTGGAACAAAGCTTCCTTGCAAGTATTGCTGTTGGCAATAGTCCTCTTTACTGAAATGCTTATCCGGTGAAACTTGCGCTGTGCCAGTGAGCCTGCAGGTTGATGGTCCTTTTGTTCAACTTCTCCATTATAAAGCAACCTCTCTGATCACCCTTTTAAAACTAAAGACCAAAGAATCAAATGAGATCAGGAAGTGACCAGAGCTCACAGGTCATCAACTCCTCTTCTTAGCATATTATAGCACACAGTCTAAGCCCGAAAAACACAGCAGAACCCATTACAGCTCTCGAGTTCCAGTTATTAACATTGATTTTTTCCAATGGGAAATTTTCATTAGAAGCTATCACAGGACTCACATTCAGTAATAACTTAGATTAGGATACATACTGGAGCCTTTGTCCTTAGAGTAGGTGCCACTGAGTCACTATTAAAAGGAGTCTTTTTGATCTTAGTAAATTCTCACAGGGCTTATCTCAGTCTAAACTGTAACTGGCCTTTACTAGTGATGTCATGTGTAGTTCAAATTAATATTGTAATGTATATAAATTGTATATATAGGTATAATACATGCATGTATTTACAATTATTTATTTTATTTTATTTTTTAATAAGATAAAAGTTAGAGGTTAAAATATGACTCTAGGCCATTGTGCTTTAGAATGAAGAGCACAGACATGGGTTGGAAATGTAAATTTTGGCCCAATTTAATTTCTGTGACAAATTCATTAATGTCTTCAAGGTTCAGGCTCTATGTATGAGACAAATGAAAACAGCTCTAAGATTCCTGAAAACCCTAAAATATTAAAATTCCACTCTGCCATTAGTTCAGATAAATCATTTGCCAATTTGCCCCACAAGAACCAGGCATCTTTAAATGGTAACACAACATGCACTTCTCTCTCCCAAAGTGTGGTGCATAAACGTTCTGCTTCTCAATAACACAGGATGCCTGCTAAAATGTGCTGTCAGGGGGATTAGTAAGGAAATGTTGTATCAAAACTTCTGCAGATGTGGCCCTGAAATACACATTGTAATAAATCCTCCAGGCCTCTCAAGTTAGGAATAACTGGTTTATAAAATTGTACTTACTTAAAAATTATAGATAAACAGATTTCACCGTAACCCATTCTTTCTGTTCTGAATGAAATAAGGCTCTATATTCAGACTGAATTTTCAGTGAAAAACAACTTAAAATAGTGACAAATCATCTATAAGTTTAAATGAATATAACTAGGAGACCTGAAAACTCAGGTTTAGCAGTCATCTTCCAACAGTTTGAGAGCCCACAGGAGCCACAGAGCCCTCATGTCTCTCCAGAGAAGCAGGGTGATTCTTCCCCCTAAACACCATGCAATTCTTGAAGTGAGTGAAAGCATCCCTGCTCACACTGATACCCTCTCAAGTGAACTCAAAGTTAAGCCATCTCCAGCCAGACCAGATATCCTGGCCCATATCTCATTCATTAATATATGTTGAGAAGCCTTTGTTTCTTGGAAACTACATGAAGTGAATAGGCTGTGGACTCCACTGGACATAGTGGTCTATATTTAACCAATTCCCTTCACACATATGTATCAGATGCTCTCTTAGTTACGGAGCTGCAGTGGTGAATAAGAAAGCCACAGTCCTGTACTCCCAGGGTTTCAATTCTGAAGACGAAGACAGGCACAGAAACCCAACTGAGCAAAGAGAAGAGATTATTACAAAATGTGTTCACATGCAAAGTGAAGCAAGGGACTGAATATACAACAAGGGTTTTGGGGCGAACATTAGATACAATCTTAATTCAGATTATATAAGATTCATACATATAATTTTTATATATAGATATATTAATTTGGGCCGGGCGTGGTGGCTTATGCCTGTAATCCCAGCATTTTGGGAGGCCAAGGCGGATGGATCACTTCAGTCCAGGAGTTTCAGACCAGTCTGATCAACATGGCAAAACCCCATCTCTACTAAAAATAAAAAAGTTAGCCGGGTGTAGTGGTGTGCGCTTGTAGTCCCAGCTACTCAGGAGGCTGAGAAAGGAAAACTGCTTGAACCCAGGAGGCAGAGGTTTCAGTGAGCCAAGATTGTGCCACTGCACTCCAGCCTGGGTGACACAGCAAGACCCTGTCTCAAAAGAAAAAGAAAAAAAGAAATATTAATTTGGATTATACAGATTCTAACCACTTCTTTCAAGTGAGAATATTTAAGGTAAGACCTGAGAATAAAAAGAGTTAGCTTTTCATACACTACAGAAAGATTCGTCTTTTAGGAAAAACCCCCAGTGTTCATGGACCCTAATATATGAGCAAGATCTTGGCATGTAGAAGAAACCTGTGAATTGGATGAAATGAAAAACTGAAAAGTAGGAATCTGGATGAAGTACAGAAGGGAGAAAGACTAATGTGAGACGTGGCTGAAAGAGAAGGATATGTGAAACAGTACAGGTCTTCATTAGTAATGATGAGGAACATAAATGTTAGTCCAAGTACACCAGAAAAGTGGGAGAGTTGGAAACTGAAAGACATGTTAAGAGATCACTTTGGTTTCTCTGTAGCTAACAGGGTGTAGGAGATTAAGAATTAAAGTAGGTTGACTAAGGATGACCTAAGAAAATAAGCATAGGTAAGAAAATATGTGGCTCTGGCTAGGCTGGGGACATTGGAAATCAAAAGAGGTGGAGGAAATTACAGATGTATTTGGAACCAAAATATTTTTTAAATGAATGTTGAATTGGATATTGTCAGAATATTGAGGAAGGGCCAAAAATGACTTATAAGCGTCTAGCATGGCTGGCAGTGCCACTTACTGACATGTGGGAAACCAGGACATGTTACCTCTGAATTATTCGAGTGCTATTGTCATGTAAATCATCAACTCCCAGAATAAAGGTCTGGGCCAAACTCTAAGACTGGAAATTATGAGCTGTTTAGTAGTGTTTAGAGCTTAGAGAGAGTATGTGTGTGGAGAGAAAAGAAGAGCAATTAGGACAGAACCCTTAGAAACATCAATATTTAAAATTTGGGAAGAGAAACAGAAACAAATAAATTGTGGGAAAATGAAGCTCAGGGTAGTTGCAAGGGAATGCTAAAAATGAACTATGGCATTTGAGGAGGAAAACGTGGAAACTGAAAGCAAGAGAGTACGGATGGATCGTGAGGGAGCAGCAGCAGCTGTGTCCTAAGAAGAGTCTCAGTGAAAATGAAGGGTTGTAGGAATGAGGACATCTGGGCCAACGAGCTGGCAAGGAGTGATGTCCAGGAGGCAGAATATTTGCATCTAGATCCTGGTGGTATATACCCTTATAGAAAATGTTTCAGATTTGATGACAATAAAGTGGAGGAAAGAAAAAAAGTAATGGAAATAAAGATGTCAAAAAACGGGGAACCGAGGTTTGTACTGGTCCTTTCACGTGAAAGCTGAGCCACTAAAATGATGGCTGAACTTGCCTGAAGATGATATTGAGCAAAAGATCTACAGCCTTAAATAAATGGCAAGAGGCCAGGTGCAGTGGATCATGCCTGTAATCCCAGAACTTTGGGGGGCTGAGGCAGGCATATCACCTGAGGTCAGGAGTTCGAGACCAGCCTGGCCAACATGGCGAAACCCCGTCTCTACCAAAAATACAAAAATTAGCTGGGTGTGGTGGTATGCACCTGTAATCCCAGTTACTCAGGAACCTGAGGCAGGAGAATCACTTGAAACCGGGAGGAGGAGGTTGCAGTGAGCCGAGATCACACCATTACACTCCAGCATGGGTGACAGAGCAAGACTCCATCTCAAAAAAAAAAAAAAATAAGACCAGAGTGCCCAGGAGGGAGGTCTGTTGATGATGGTAATACCAAAGGGGCATGGCCGATATTTCCAAGGGGTTTGAGTTTCAAAGGAACAGTCTAATTTGCAAGGAGCGGAGAAATTAACAGTCTAGAAGTTGTAACGGGAACCAAGAACAACCACCTCGGCTTCCAGCCATAGGTATGTGGAGGGTGAGAAAAAGACCTGTCTCAATTTATGAAAGCTAGAGGAAAAACTGCACTTTAGTATCAACCAACTTTTGTTTTAAGATAATTACAAACCAATATGGAACTTAGCAAGAGTCAATTTTGACAGTTTCCTGCAGCTTAGTAAATTCTGCACAAAATTAAGATTTAACACAAAAGTAGAGAAAAATTTTAATGGCATAGCACATTTCTTCACAATTCCTTAAACCAAATAATTCCCTGTTCTTCTAACTCTCACCTTACACTATCAACTAGGCTTCTTATTCAATGAACGGTTTAAGTCTACTAAGACACACACACACACACACACACACGTCTTATCCAGCTGCAGATCTCATTTTTGAAGGTACACTGAAAGTACATAGATCATTCTATAATCATCAACTATGAAGATTGTGAGCAACTGGAACAAGTATTCTTGGAAAAGAAGTTTCCTGTGTATAAGAAAAAAAAGAGTCCAACTCTGGGAACTGACTTGGCTGAGTCATCATTATATGCCACTGGCAAGAAATCAAGAAGTAACTCAGGACTGATAAACTTTGTTAAAGGAAATGGAAACAGCCTATCTGTGAGGCTTAATTCTTGATAATCTGGCCAAGATATAGCATCTGGATAAGAGTTCACTGACTCAACTAAATTTTGTGAAGGTGAAGTACTTGTTAAAATGAAAGATCTATTTAGAGAGAAATAAGTAGACATAATGTCTGCACTATGGATAGGTGTATACCTGTTTTTTGCAAAAACAGTTTGTATCTTTGAAATGCTGGTTTGCCCTGGACAGAGCTAACTTAAATAGAGACCTGGCGCGGTGGTTCATGCCTGTAATCCCAGCACTTTGGGAGGCCGAGGAGGGTGGATCATGAGGTCAGGAGATCGAGACCATCCTGGCTAACACGGTGAAACCCCGTCTGTACTAAAAATGCAAAAAATTAGCCGGGCATGGTGGCGGGCACCTGTAGTCCCAGCTACTCTGGAGGCTGAGGCAGGAGAATGGTGTGAACCCGGGAGGCGGAGCTTGCAGTGAGCCGAGATCGTGCCACTGCACTCCAGCCGGGTGACAGAGAGAAACTCCGTCCCCAAAATATATATATATAGTTTTTTTATATATATATGTATATATACCCAAAGGATTATAAGTCATGCTGCTATAAAGACACATGCACACGTATGTTTATTGTGGCACTATTCACAATAGCAAAGACTTGGAACCAACCCAAACGTCCAACGATGATAGACTGGATTAAGAAAATGTGGCTGGATACATATGTAACAAACCTGCACATTGTGCATATGTACCCTAAAACCTAAAGTATAATAAAAAAAAAAGAAAATGTGGCACATATACACCATGGAATACTATGCAGCCATAAAAAAGGATGAGTTCATGTCCTTTGTAGACACATGGATGAAGCTGGAAACCATAATTCTCAGCAAACTATCACAAGGACAAAAAAAACCAAACGCTGCATGTTCTCACTCATAGGTGTGAATTGAACAATGAGAACACATGGACCCAGAAAGGGGAACATCACACTCCGGGGCCTGTCATGGGGTGGGGTGAGGGGGAGGGACAGCATTTGGAGATATACCTAATGTAAATGATGAGTTACTGGGTGCAGCACACCAACATGGCACATGTATACATATGTAACAAACCTGCACGTTGTGCACATGTGTCCTAGAACTTAAAGTATATATATATAAAGAGAAAACCATTAAAGAAAGGCTATAATACACAGGAACACACAGACATACATACACCTGTGTGTCTATATCTTCAGTTATCACACTTTTTCTATACAGACTCCACACGAGACAAACATGTTACATTTTATGAGAAACTATAAGTGGAAAGAGGAGAATTTGTGAAATCAATATAGAATGTTCCTTGTTTAGCATAATTCTAACTGTTTCTCATTAGAGGTCTGAGTATCAATCTGTATTATATGTGGCCATGCTGGCATTTGGGAAATTCCACAAGAAACTTTTTAAATATGAATTTGGAAAAGGGAAAAGGATTTTTAAAGTGTCTTTTTTTGTTCTGCATTCTATGTGGAACATCTATTTTGTGCTAACTGCTCGTGTTAGCTTGTGATTGCCTGTGACTATGTGGAAGATATACTTTACGTGACTATGTGAGCAATAGTCTTAAAGTTAAGAAATCTAAAATTTGGTTGGTTTAGTTGCTAATTAGGTAAATTACCTTGTAATGGTTACTTAACCTCTCAAAGATTAATTATCTTCAGTGGTACATTGAAGGTTCCATTCATATTGATTTTAGTAGACTTATCCTACTAAAAAGTAAATTTAACAGAAATTATTCTAGACCTCATTATTTCAGGAGACCCCACCCCAGCTTTTATTCCTAACTTCAAGAAATGCAGAGAAATTTAAAAATTCGATGTTCTCCCAATTCAACAGAATATAACTGAACTAAATCGATTTATGTATAATTCATTATTTCAACCTTTAACGCTATATCCGAGCGGTTTGTTTTCACCATAAAGTTATAGCTGTTTAGGCCAATAATTAAAGAGGACCTTGATAGAGAATGACAAGAGAGGATGATCACCCTATTGTCTATCTTCCAGCTGTTTTCAATGCCCTGAAGTTTTATTCACACCCAAATATTAGAATCTTATCTGAGAGAGCGTACTCAAATGATGAATCATGCTAATTTCTCAAGAAAAGTGTTACAGAATAATAAATGCCTTTCTGGTCAAAGCACTGATGCTCTGGAAATAATCTTTATCCAAATGAGGTACAGGAATTGTTAGGACTATTAAAAGTTTGTATATGATATCTGCCAGGTTCGACTGAGCTTCACTTAAAATCTACCATATTAGGGCCAAGTGTAATGACTCAAATTAGTGAACTTAAAAATTGTTTTAAAATGTTTCCTGGAGACATTTCAAATATTGCTCTCTGATTTATCACTGTTACTTTTGCTGAATTCAATTTGATGCCAAGATTTATTCAGATTAATCAAATGCCATAAACTCTGATACCTAATGTTCCTTAACACCTTAAGAACTTTTAAACAGATCAAATGTTGAAGATACGCTTTTAGTGAAACTGTACCTAAGCACATGAATTCTATTGAATATAGCTTTTTAGAAGACTAACAAAGAAAGAAGACTTAGGAAATTCGGAAACATTTTTTAAACCTTCTAGAGGGAATTAAACTACTGAAAAATAATTTCAATTGGTGAATCTAATGGCATTAATCAGAAGATAAGAAAAAAGTAACCATAAAACTTTATGGGGGTAATATTTGCTATGAGGATCAGGAAAAACAACTAATGGATATTAGGCTTAATATCTGGGTGATGAAATAAACTGTACAACCAATCCCATGGCATAAGCTTACCTCTGTAACAAACCTACACTTGTACCCCTGAACTTAAAAGTTAAAATTTAAATAAATAACGTTGTGCTATTAATTTCAACCAGAGCCTTTCCAAGGTGCAGGGAACTTTTGAGAATTTTATTTCTTGCAAAAGGAAACTTGATTCCTTGCTTAGGGCCTTCCTAGGAAAACCTCTATTCTTTGGAGAAGCATCATACTCCTACAATATTTAAGGACCATCATATTTGTCAGACTTTTTTTCTGTTTTACTGTGAGCAGTTTACAGAACATAAAGAAAAATCAAATCCGAAGGTGCACTACACGTGTTTTATCAAAAGGAACATTTTTGTGTACTTTTAAGAAAATACGACAAATTGAGTTTTCTGACCTATTACCAAGTTAGACATCTTGAGTGAATTGAATCTGTTGTAATCCTGTTTGGTTTTCATCCCATGGCTCTGGAAAACTGACATTTATCTCCAATTTTTCAACTCTGCTTCTTTCCAGTACCTCATCTATACGACTATTATAGTACTTTTCATCTGCTTCTACCACTACACTATGGCTGCATTACTTTTAACACAGTGTCCCACATGTTACCCATTTCTACCTTATATAAAGAGTAGAAATTGAATTGTAATTGAGTATCCAGTTGCCTCATATTCAGGTCTTCAACTGAAATAACTCCAGCTATCTCAAAACTTCAACCCTCTCTGGAAGTATTGGACCAAATTATCCCAGATTATAGCACTCTCAGGCTAAAATTACTAATGCTTCTATAGTTTCAGAGACTGTATCAGGTTATTCAACACAACATTCCATGCACCATTCCAGCCTCATATAATCAGAGGACACTTAGACGACTTTAATAGCCTTCAAAAGACACCCTCCTCTTTTACTTATATATATATTTATTTATCTATTTATTTAATGGAGACAAGGTCTCACTCTGTCACCCAGACTGGAGCGCAGTGGCATAATCACGGTCCACCGCAGCCTGCACCTGCCGGGCTCTGATCCTTCCACCGCAGCCTCCTGAGTGGCTGGGACCACAGGCGCCGCCACCACGTCTGCCTGGTTTTTGTATTTTTGTGGAGATGGGGTTTCACATGTTGCCCAGGCTGATCTGAGACTCCTGGGCTCAAGAGATCCACCTGCCCCGGCCTCCCAAAGTGCTGGGATTACATGAACGAGCCATTGTGCCCAGCCGGTCCCGCCCGGTTTTTAACCTTCGTACTGTTTATATAATCATCCTTCACAAAATAGAACACTTCATTACTCGATGGTTCTCATTATTCTAATATGAAGAACTATATTAAGAAAATAAATTCCTGGCCGGGCGCGGTGGCTCACACTTGTAATCCCAGCACTTTGGGAGGCCGAGGCGGGCGGATCACGAGGTCAGGAGATCGAGACCATGGTGAAACCCCGTCTCTACTAAAAATACAGAAAATTAGCCGGCGTGGTGGTGGCGCCTGTAGTCCCAGCTACTCGGGAGGCTGAGGCAGGAGAATGGCGGGAACCCGGGAGGCAGAGCATGCAGTGAGCCGAGATCGCGCCACTGCACTCCAGCCTGGGCGACAGAGCCAGACTCCAGCTCAGACAAAAAAATAAATCAATAAATTTCCAATATTTCCTAGCATATCCAATTTAATTCTATACATCACATAAAAATAAAAGCCATCTTACTGTGTTAGTTTCTTACTGCTGTTACAGTAAATTAACATAAACTCAGAGGCTTAAAACAACACATTTTTTTTCTTTATACTTCTGGGGGTCAGAAGTCCAAAATGGGTCTTAGTGTGCTAAAATCAAGGTATCATCAAGTGTATATTTTGTCTAGAGATTCCAGGAGAGAATTCACCAGGTTTGAGGGGTCACATGTATCCCTGAGCTCTTGGCCTCTGCACATCTTGGACACAGCACATCACTTCAGCCTCGGCTCCAGTTTACCCAAGCTCTTCTGCTCACTCTGGTCTCTCCGCCTTCCTGTCTGAAGGTTCTTTGTGACTACAGTGGGCCCACCTAGATAATTCAGGATAATCGCTCCAGTTTAAGGTGAGGTGATTAGCAATCTTAATTCCACCTCTAACCATAATGCTTCCATGCTGCCTAACAACACATTCAAAAGGTCATCCTGCTAAGGGTCATTATTCTACCTACACACTAAGTGACTGAGAAAAAGTAAAGTTATCTATCATGCCTTACCTATGGCGAGGAAATAATAACTTATAATGATTTATCTACGAAAACCTGTTTTTAAAAGCTTTGGTCCTAGTCTATTGATTAAAGTTTTGGTATATTCCAGATAAATTTCATGTCCTTGATGCTAACACATTGTGCACAGTAGATGGCCTTTTTAAAATAGTACTGCATAAAGGAATATTTAAGGTTGTCTGGACAATAGAAAAGGAACTTTAGTTGCTATGCCACAAAAGGCCGGATTTCTGCACATTACACCTCCTACCAGTGCACACATGTGCCAAACTCCTTCCTGAAAGCCTGGTTTATGTTTCCTATGTGCTTAGCAATAGTTTTACTCTCACGACTGTTTATATTAAGTCCTATTTTTTAAAGCATATCCTCATTTGTTTGTTTTCCTGAGCCTCTGAACTGGATTTCATCTGGTATGTATTGCACAGGTTTGCACACTTGATTGTACGCTACCTAAAAGCATCCTCTTGTGTTCTGGACACGGTTATTTTTCTCCATGGTAAGGTGATAAGTGACTTCTCTGAGGACTTGCCACCTTAGAATGCAGTGGTGACATCACCTGCTCAGGCTCTGTCTGCAATGTGGAATTTAGTATTTTCCAACTTCTGGTCTAACTTGAACTTCATAATTAAGCAGAGCCGCCTTTTGAGGGAACAGTAGGGTGTCTGCCCCTAAACGTCTGTGTAAATGCAGAGACACATTTGGGAACATAACTGACTTTTACGTACAGAAGCCAGATGCATTTCATGACCATGCATGCTTAGGGAAGCAAGTTCATCTCATCTATCACAATAAGCATCTGTGCCACTAAATTCCACTGCAGGATACTTTTCACACTTAGACAACAAAACATTTAAGGAAATAAAAGCTCTTTCCAATAAAAATGTGCATCAAATACTGTGTGTATGTTTAAAAAAAAACCTTCCTCTATAAGATAAGGCCACAGGAACTACTAAAAAAGCATTCTTGAAATACATTTTCTGATAGGAATCTAGGCCCTTGCCTTATATAAGATTTAAGGAAAGTGATGTGTGTGTCTTTATACTTGAAAGGCTGTTTTCAACAGCAAAGGGTATGCTTTGAGGTATCAATATAGTTTTGAGAATGCAAAAGTTTAAAAGAAATGGAATGCATATTCTCCAGGTATGAATATGCAATTGTCATTATTTTCCTACCATCTACTAGATTAGAAACAGAAGAAAAATTATGGAAATGTCTGTTTTCCCTCAATAGGAGTACCTATTTATTAAAGTTAATTAATTACTATTCTTTAAACATTTTCAAAATAGACTCATAAGTGACAACTTTCAGAGAAAACAAGGGTTTTTGGATGTAAATATTTACTTATAACATGGATAAAATAATTTTGTTAAATATTAACTCCATATTCATAATGTTCTCTATTGTTTTTGCATTTTGTTTAACAATAGAGAATCTAAGACATTTAGTGTTCATGAGTTTCATACAGTTTCCTGTCAATGTACTTTGTCTTTTTTTTATTGGACTACTAATCATTTATTTATGATTTGTTGGAACTACTCATATTTTAAATATGTCAAGTGAACTGCAAGCACTTGTTGCTGATTTGATATTTGCTTTTTACACATATTCATTGTATCCTCTGAAAAAGAAAAGTTTTATATTTTAACAAATTCCAATCCATAAATTTTTTTTTAAATTTTCTGTTATTGGTTAGGGCTATGTTTGGATATTTAATTTTAACCGTAATGTTGCAAGTGATATTTGTCTATGGTATTTTTTCTTTATATTTTGGAAAAGTGTATTTGACATCCACTATGGAATTAATATTTATTAATGACATATTATACCTTTGTGCAACTATAAAATACATATAGCCAATTATCTGAACACCATTTTATGAACTGTTTATCACTTATCCACTGATTTGAAACACTATCTTTATCATATATTGGATTTTAGGTTTATCGAGATTATGTAACATGAAATTATTTAATTATGAAATTATGTGAATTCAAGCATGACAGTCAGCTCTTCTTCCCCACCACTACCCTGTAAAAGGATGGATGGAATAATTGCTTCCCTATGGCTTAAGTGTATGAGAGGTATACAACATGGTCTTGATGAAGTGGGAACTACACAGAAACTGTTTTTGGTCCTGAAATGTACTCCAGCTTTACCAATTTGTTCTACACATATACCATTGAGGGTAGAAGCTGAATTTTGCTAATGATTATATTTACACTACTTAACATTGTGCCAGATACTGAGTAGATGCTTAGAAACATGTTTAATGACTTGTTTTATTGATAGAGACCTGATTATCTGCTGTAGTGGTGCTATCTCATTCAGAATCATTTTGACCAGCCTTTCTCCATCATGAATAAAACACTTATTTACACACTTGTGTACATGCACATGTGCATAGAAACACACACACCCTTTGCAGAGACAAACTGCATCGAAAGCATGTACAAACATTATAGTATTTTTGTTGATTCTGACCTGATTCTGATTCTATTGTATACATTTTCATTCTGATCACAATAACAATAAAAATAGAAAACTATAAGTTGTGAAGCTGGAAGATGCAGAACATGAAAGATCGAATTACCAATTTTTTTTTCTATTTTCTTTAGTTGGCTGCTGATAAAATCAGAAAAGAAATGGACACAAAAATGAAAGTATGCAATGTGTGTGCGTGTGTGTGTGTGTGTATCACATGCACTCGTTTCCATGATGTACATATGGAATTTCATAACCAGCCAAACTAAGCTTCATAAGTGAATGAGAAATAAAATCCTTTACAGACAAGCAGATGCTGACAGATTTAGTCACCATCAGACCTGCCTTCCAAGAGCTCCTAAAGGAAGCACTAAACATGGAAAGGAAAAACCAGTACCAGCCTCTGCAAAAACACACCAAAATATATAAACCAATGAAACTAGGAAGAAACTGCTTCAACTAATGTGCAGAATAACCAGCTAACATCATGATGACAGGACCAAATTCACACATAACAATATTAACGGTAAATATAAATGAGCTAAATGCCCCAATTAAAAGACATACACTGGCAAATTGGATAAAGAGTCAATACCCACAGGTGTGCTGTATTCAGGAGACACATCTCACTTGCAAGGTCACACATAGGCTCAAAATAAAGGGATGGAGGAATATTTACCAAGCAAATGGAAAGAAAGAAAAAAAAAGCAGGAGTTGCAATCCTAGTCTCTAATAAAACAGACTTTAAACCAACAAGGATAAAAAAGGACAAAGAAGGGCATTACATAGTAGTAAAGGGATCAATGCAACAAGAAGAGCTAAGTATCCTAAATATATATATATGCCAAATACAGGAGCACCAGGATTCATAAAACGAGTTCCTAGAGACCTACAAGGAGACTTAGACTCCCACACAATAATAGTGGGAAACTTTAACAACCCACTATCAATATTAGACAGATCAACAAGAAAGGAAATTAACAAGGATATTCAGACTTGAACTCAGCTCTGGTCCAAGTGGACCTAATAGATACCTACAGAACTCTCCACCCCAAATCAACAGAATATACATTCTTCTCAGCACCACATAGCACTTATTCTAAAATCAACCACATAATTGGAAGTAAAACACTCCTCAGCAAATGCAAAAGAATGAAAATCATAACAAACAATCTCTCACACCACAGTGTAATCAAATTAGAACTCAGAATTAAGAAGCTCACTCAAAACTGCACAACTACATGGAAACTGAACAACCTGCTTATGAATGACTACTGGGTAAATAGCAAAATTAAGGCAGAAATAAATAAGTTCTTTGAAACCAATGAGAACAAAGACACAACATATCAGAATTTCTGGGATACAGTTAAAACAGTGTTTAGAGGGAAATTTACAGCATTAAATGTCCACATTAGAAAGTGGGAAAGATCTAAAATAGACACCCTAACATCACAATCAAAAGAAGCAATGGAAAACACATTAAAAACCTAGTATAAAACAAGAAATAACTAAGATCACAGCAGAACCGAATGGGAGAGAAACACAAAAAAACCTTCAAAAAAAAATCAATGAATCTAGGAGTGGGTTTTTTGAAAAGATTAACAAAATAGATAGACCGGTAGCCAGACTAACAAGGAAGAAAAGAGAGAAAGATCAAATAGACACATTAAAAAACGATAAAGGGGATATCACCACTGATCCCACAGAAATACAAACTATTATTAGAGAATACTGTAAACACCTCTACACAAATAAACTAGAAAATCTAGAAGAAATGGATAAAGTCCTGGACACATACACCCTCCCAAGACTGAAGCAGGAAGAAGTCAAATCCCTGAATAGACCAATAACAAGTTCTGAAATTGACTCAGTAATTACTAGCCTACCAACCAAAAAAAGCCCAGGACCAGATGTCTTCACAGCCGAGTTCTACCAGAGGTACAAAGAGGAGCTGGTACCATTCCTTCTGAAACTATTCTGAACAATAGAAAAAGAAAGACTCCTCCCTAAATCATTTTATGAGGCCAGCATCACTCTGATTCCAAAACCTGGCGGAGACCCAATAGAAAAAGAAAATTTCAGGCCAATATCACTGATGAACATCGATGCGAAAATCCTGAATAAAATACTGGCAAGAGAATCCAGCAGCACATCAAAAACTTATCCACCACGATCAAGTTGGCTTCATGCCTGGCATGCAAGGCTGGTTCAACATATGCAATTCAATAAACATAATCCATCACATAAACAGAACCAATGACAAAAACCACATGATTATCTCAATAGATGCAGAAAAGGCCTTCAATAAAATTCAACACCCCTCATACTAAAAACTCTCAATAAACTAGGTATTGATGGAACATATCTCACAAAAATAAGAGCTATTTATGACAAATGCATAGCTAATATCATGCTAAATGGCCAAAAGCTGGAAGCATTACCTTTGAAAACTGGCCCAAGAGTAGGATGCCCTCTCTCCCCACTCTTATCAACATAGTATTGGAAGTTCTGGCCAGGGCAATCGAGTAAGAGAAAGAAATAAAAGCATGCAAATAGGAAGAGAGGAAATCAAATTGTCTCTGTCTGCAGATGACATGATTGTATATTTACAAAACGCCACCACCTCAGCCCAAAAATTCCTTAACCTGATAAGCAACTTTGGCAAAGTCTCAGGATATAAAATTAATGTGCAAAAATCACAATCATTCTTATATACCAATAACAGACAAGCAGAGAGCCAAATCATTAGTAAACTCCCATTCACAATTGCTATAAAGAAAACAAAATACCTAGGAATACAACCTACAAGGGATGTGAAGGACCTCTTCAAAGAAAACTACAAACCAGAGCTCAAGGAAATGACAGGACACAAACATATAGAGAAACACTCCATCCTCATGGATAGGAAGACTCAATATCATGAAAATGGCCATATTGCCCAAAGTAATTTATAGATTCAATGCTATTCCCATCAAGCTACCATTGACTTTCTTCACAGAACTAGAAAAAAACTATGTTAAATTTCATATGGAAGCAAAAAAGAGCCTGTGGAGCCAAGGCTAACCTAAGCAAAAAGAACAAAGCTGGAGGCATGACGCTGCCTGACTTCAAACTATATTACAAAGCTAAAGTAACCAAAACAGCATGGTGCTAATACCAAAACAGATATATAGACCAATGAAACAGAATAGAGGCCTCAGAAATAACACCACACATCTACAACAATCTGATCTTCAACAAACCTGACAAAAGCAAGCAATGGGGAAAGGATTCCCTATGTAATTAATGGCGCTGGGAAAACTGGGTAGCCATATGCAGAAAAGAGAAACTAGACCCCTTCATTATACCTTATAAAAGAATTAACTCAAGGTGGATTAAAAACATAAATGTAAAACCTAAAACTATAAAAACCCTAGAAGAAAACCTAGGCAATATGATTCAGGACATAGGTGTGGGCAAAGACTTCATGACTAAATCACCAACAGCACTTGAAACAACAGCCAAAATTGACAGATGGAATCTAATCAAACTAAAGAGCTTCTGCTCAGTAAAATAAACTATCACAAGAGTGAACAGGCAACCTACAAAATATGAGAAAATTTTTGCAATCTATCCATCTGACAAAGGTCTAATATCCAGAATCTAGAAGGAACTTAAACAAATTTACAAGAAAAAAAAAACGAACAACCCCATCAAAAAGTGGGCAAAGGATATGAACAGACACTCCTCAAAAGAAGATATGTATATGGCCAATAAACATATGAAAAAAGCTCATTATCACTGTTCATTAGAGAAATGCAAATCAAAACCACAATGACATACCATCTCACACCAGTTAGAATGGTGATCATTAAAAATTCTGGAAACAGCAGATGCTGGAGAAGATGCAGAGAAATAGGAACACTTTTACACTGTTGGTGGGCTTGTAAAATAGTTCAACCATTGTGGAATACAATGTGGTGATTCCTCAAGGATATAAAACCAGAAATACCATTTGACCCAGCAATCCCATTACTGGGTATATACCAAAGGATTATACATCATTCTACTCTAAAGACACATGTACATATATGTTTATCATGGGACTATTTACAATAGCAAAGACTTGGAACCAACATAATGCCCATCAATGAGAGACTGGATGAAGAAAATGTGGCACATATTCACCATAGAATACTACACAGCCATAAAAAAGGATGAGTTCACGTCCTTTGCGGGGATATGGATGAAGCTGGAAACCATCATCCTCAGCAAACTAACACAGGAACAGAAAACCAAACACTGCATGTTCTCACTCATAAGTGGGTGCTGAACAATGAGAACATGTTGACACAGGGAGAGGAACATCACACACTGGGGTCTGTAGGTGGGTGTGGGGAAAGGGGAGGGAGAGCATTAGGACAAATAGCTAATGCATGTGGAGCTTAAAACCTAGATGACGGGTTGATGGGTGCAGCAAATTACCATGGCACAAGTATACCTATGTAACAAACCTGCATGTTCAGCACATGTATCCCAGAACTTAAAGTAAAATTTTAAAAAATGAAAGTATGCAATATGTGTATGTGTGTGTATACATACATATAAAACAAGCACTCATTTTCATTTTGTACATATATGCACATTATGAGTGTGAATATATGTTAAATAATATCCTATCAGTTTTGTATTTGTAACACATATATGTACATGCATATACAACAAATAGAGGTGTTTTGCATAATAATTTCATTTATATTCATTTCATCAGCTAAGAACTAAAAAGAATTTAAATCAAAATCAATTATTCATTTACAGGTGTTTTTAACCATCATCTCCCCCTTTATCTTCAGTTTTATGCCTCCTTGTATTGCCATTTTGTGACTTTTTTGCCATAAATTATACATATTTGGAACAGTCACTTTAAGAAATTCAATCTTTGGATAAGATCTCTAAGATTGATTTAGTATGAATACGTGTGTGGGCACACACTTGACAAAGAAAGGTCAGTTATAAATATATGTGTACACTTATCAAAATAATTCACATAAAATCTCTGAATAAAATTATCTGTATGCTTTTTCTGTCAATAAAAGCAATATAGTATAATTCTTGGTAGTAAACCTGTTTGTTTTCATTCTGTTGCCTACCATGTGAGCTGCCATGTTGGTATAAAACATCGATCATTTGATATTTTACTACAGCAAATAATAGTGATCCCCACGAAATAATAAATAAATCAGTGAGTTTCACGGAAATAAGTTTTTGGATGGATCAGATAATTTGAAGTTGTTAGTTTATTCTCCAGCAAGGTGAAAGAAAAAAGCTGTTAGTTTGTTCTCTATCAGGTGATCTAAGATGAAAACTAAAGTTCTCAAGGCCAGTGCATAATAATGGTGCCGTATTCTGTGCATCAATCACCATTACCAAATACCTATATTGCCAAATATTTCATGTACCGCTTTAGTGGTGATTAATCAATGTGCCATGGCACTGAAACTGAAACGAGACTTTGTAGTACAAGTGATATTCAAAGGGTTTTGAAAATTTATCAGCTCTATAGATATAGATGAAAATTTATCATCATCTATCTAGAAATCCTGTTTTTATAAATGTTACCTAGCCAAATATTGGTTTTATTTACTTAATATTTAGAAAACATGAGTTTAGTAAAAATTGTTCAGATTTTCTTAATGTAGTGTGTGAAATTACTATGTAATTATACAAGAAATATGCTACACAGCTGAATACACAAAGAGGTCAGCAGAGGGAGCAAAAGGTGCCTTTCCCCTATAATCCACAGCAACATCACCCGCTCTTCTCTCTACATCATCGATGTATGTTATCTAAAGTCCTGTGCAAATGCCACCTCAACACAAGTCCTCTAGCCTTGCCTTCTTATCAGAAGCAGCTCGAAAGCCCCGATAATTCTAGAACCACTGAAAAATACACACTTGTTGCAAGGATTGAAAAGCCTCATATTGCAAATTCAGAATTCACAGTACTGAAAAAATTCATAATTTTTTAAAGTTACAATACTGTGAACTATACAAAATGAATTATGCTGGGATCCGATGACTCTCTTCATTCCAGCCTATCTTATATTTTCTCATTCATTTCTCCACATAGTCACAACAACAGACTCACTATTACATTTCATTAATGGCTATTTTATAATAAATGATCTCAATAGCATTTCTGAAACCTCTGCTGTTCTGGTTTTACAGAACTCTTGAATTTTTGAATGAGTTAGTTTTTGATTGAAAAAGACCTGACTCTTATGCTTAGAAAAGCCATCATTTCTTTCTGTAAGCTTTCCGTCTTCTATAAGCTTTACATGTTCCATAAGCAAACATTCGCTGGTTTTGTGATCAAACTAGAGAGGCAAATTCAGTTAATAATAACAACGTCATTTATCATCCTCAAATCTAGTGTTATGGATAATACGATCTCCACAAGGAGACGGTTGCACGAGCGACAAGAGAAAGACAATCAACAGTCTTTTACTCATACCAAGATATGTCCACACACACTTGTTTCAACAGTCAAAGTAACGCCATATGTCCCCAGTGATGTGGGTGGGCAAAAGGAACAGTTGGCCTGCTAATGAGGGCCATATGTACACGCAGCCTATCGTACCATCCTTCTTACTTATGGTTGCTGAAAACTCAGTGGAAGAGCTTGCTCTGAGGAATGGCATGGCTGGAGGAGGAGAGGCTTCCTTAAGAGCAGGAAAGGACCATTTGTTGTACAACTACTGTATCTCTGAAACTGGGAGCTAAAGATACGCATGTACGTTACTCATTCTTATTAAGAGTTACTTACGCATCCGTAGAGTTCTTTACTCCAGTTTCACCTTCTTTCACTAAATTCTTTTGCATTTATGTGCAAAGGGATTTTGGGCCCTTTTCAAAAATTACTTTTCCTAATCAATCTTGTTAATTTGATGTTCATTTACATCGGCTTCTCTTTATTTTTAGCTTGATTTCCAGAAAAATTATACTTTCTTTGACATTGTTAAATGTTACAATATTAAAAGAAATGAAAAAGACTTAAAAACTTAGAATATTTGAATGAGGGTTTCTGGAAGGCAGAGAGAACAATAAGGCAAAAGTACTTACTGCACTACTGTTCCAAAGTAAAAGAAAAACAAAGATTTTAAAAATGATTATAGCAGCTTTGTATCTCAACCAGGGTTTCCTTTGAAATTTCTACAACTGCAAACACTATTCAGCAATTTGCACTGATTATAAAATTTATTGTTTTAAGGTCAATTGTGATACTATGATCAGATAATATAATTTACTTTACTCTTAATGGCTTCATTTTGACAACTGAGGGAGCTTTCAGGAAGGACAACGCTTCCTGCACAACAACCAGTAAAGCAGGTCACATCCATTTTCAATCTAATTTTAAGAAAAATGAAGGACAAACTACTTGTGAGGCAGCAAGAATTCATTTGCATTAAATTAATTTGAACAGGGCATTTCAAGTTCTCTCTGGCAACAATGGAATAAAGGGGAAAATGAATCTATCTTATGCAATGATCCTCTTCTAGGTTACAGAAAGATTTGAAAGGCTGACATGACCATTGCTAAATTTCTTCTAGAAGTCTATGATTAGTGTGATAGATATAACTCATGAGATAAAATATTCACAAAGAATGTCTGTGAACTGCATCAATTGTGATGGAACTACTGTCTAACATCCCTTTGAAAAGTTATATTCTGCAAAGGTTAAAAAACACCAACCTTTCGATGCTTTCTTATATGGATGAGCTTTTGTCAACAAGAACTAAGCTTCACAATTAAGCACTATGGAAGATAATGTTCTAGGTTAATTTAAACCTAACTAATCCAGGACTTGGCCTTGATAAATAATGGGTTTAATTAATATTTTTGACCCTAGCAGTGCAAATACTTTTACTTATATTTTACTAAAGCTAGTTTTGACAAATCTAAGGGTATTTAATTTATCAGTATCTGTTGTCAGATGAAAACTTCCCCATCAATACCTTCTAATGGTTCAAAAATAAACTGTTACCCCCACAGATACATTGTTTTTCCATGCGTAAGCAAGTACATTAATTTCAGGGTCTCAAGGCATAAAAGTGATATTACCACTTGTGATAGGCTGCATAATAGTCCCAAAAGATGTTCTTCACCTAATCTCCCGGCCCTGGGAATGTGCTGCCTTACACAGCCAAAGGACTTGTAGATACGATTCATTTAAGGATCTGGAGACAAGGTGATTATCCCAGATCATCCACGTGAGTCCAAAGTAATCACAGGAGTCCTTAGATGAAGTGGAGAGAAGGACTCAAAGTTAAAGGAGGAGACAGCGCGGAGACAGAAACAGAAATAAAAGCAACGCACCTTGAAAATGGAGGAATGGGGAAAAGACAATGAAGACAGGTGCCACCAGAAGCAGAAAATGCAAGAGAATGGATTCTCCCCTCAGCACCTCCAGAAGGAACCCACACTGCAGACACATTGACTTAGCCATATTAAAGTGATTTTGGACTTCTGACCTTTGAAACTGCAAGACAATAAATATGTGTTAAGTTATGTAAATGTGTCGTAATTTGTTATAGCAGCAGTAATACAACTAATACACCACTACAATAAGCAAAGGAAATAAAGTGCAATAGTGACAAACTTAAGGGTTTCCAGGAAAGAGAAACGAAGTGGTAAACTCAATCACAGGATTATATTAGTAACTGTAGTATATGTTACTTGCTTACCCTTTCAATCACATTATTGCTGTAATTATCATTATCATCCAATCAATATGATTACACCAGTATGTATAACTTAGACATGAAAATTTTTTTCTATTTCACTCTTCCCATAATTCCATGCAGCTACCCCTAAGCAACTATGTATCTGATGAAGCTAATATTTTCAGGGAAAATCTTCCATGTTAAGCAGAAAATTTACATCTAAAATTAAATTCTTTTAAGCCAGTCTGGGGACAATACCTAGAAAATTCAAACATTACTTCTCAAGAATACCACTAGCAGTGAATTTGTGACGCTATCTTCCATCAACTGAATCAAAATTAATTTTAAATATTTTCAAAGCAATATTTTAAAAAATCGTGTACACATTTTTTCCTCTTGGTAAAAATAAACCACTTCTCAACCATCCATTATATTTATGTTAGTTACATGAAGTCCATACATGAATTATCATACCACAAATAGAAAACTATTTAAATAGAAAAATCTCACTTGGTGCTGACAGAATGACAGCATAAAACTGTTAAGCATGAGGAGAAAGTTGTTTGCAGTGTAAATATTTCCCTTTTCCTATCAAAGTGTGTCCTGTGATCTAGCGCTCTTCTCTCCACATGCTTAAGTACAGCAAAAGTTATAAAAACACTCATTCTAGTTTTCTATACTTTAATGGTTGTAGAACATCAGAAGAGAATTGGGAGATGGGAATGTTTTGTGCTTGACATTGCATTTGAGGGGAAAATAAAAACTTGGACATAATATGTGGGATGTCTCCACAGTAATACATGGGAGGGCAAGAAAAAAATGCTATCAAATTTCTACCATGCGCTGAGCCCCTTATATCAACAAATATCCAGCCTTTCTAATGTACTAACAACCACTCTTCATAGCAAGTATTCTATTCCCAGCTTGTAGGTAAGAAACAAAGCTTCAGAAAGGGATCTTCACCAATTTCACACAGTCAATAAAAGGCAGAACTAGGGCAAATATCAATAATAAAAATAGCAATCTAATCCTAATTGGACCTGGCACTGTTCTAAGAAGAAAATCATTAACAAAGGATTTTGAGTTACCACACTCTTAGTCTCCCCGTTTTACAAAAGAAGCAACTGGGGTAAAGTGAAGCTATGCCGTTTCTTTTCAAGCTCATATACCTAACAAGATACCACTTTAATCATGGGTCTCTGATAGATCGTGTACCTCATTTCTAGCGTTTGCTGAGATTTTTCTTATTAACCCTAAGCAAGTATTTGATCCCTGGTAAGTATGCTGTAATTTTTTCACCGCTCATTCTTATCACGGTTCTTCAAGAAAAGTACAGTTCAACACATTTGTCCTATTTGGTTACAAATTTTGAAATTCAAAATATGTATCACACTAAGCTGTTAGCTCCATTTGGAATTTTAAAAAACTAAATTTTTCACTCAGTTAAAAAAAATTGCATTGTTTACTCCCATATCTACAATATAGCTTATAAGTGTATATTTGTATTGAAAACATAATTTTCTACAACTTTTATAATATTTAAATATTATTTAAGGTTTTAATAATATTTAAATATTTAAATAATACATTTAAAAACATAGTTCAACAAGTCCGAATAATCCATCACTTACTTATGACAGAATATTTGTTCAGTATCTTCTGTTTGTTCACTCTTGTGTAATATATCCTATTTTAAGAATCAAAAACTTCTCTTAATGTCAACACTACAGCCTCTTCACAATTCCTACTTATTCCTAATTACCCTTCAGGAGCAAATAAAATGAATTTATCCCAAATTTCTTTGCTTTGAAACAACTTCAGTGAAAATGGTGGTTGTCAACCATATCTACCATTCATATATCCCATTGTTTTCTGCATTAAATTTCATCTAATACTCCTTATGCCATCAGTGTCACTACAAAGGGGGACAGGGGATGAATCTCATCATGAACAAAGGTATATACACTAGATCTTAGGATGTTCAATCATTTCCTTACTCTATTATGTCCCATCTGAACTACTCATATTAAAATGAGCAACTATATGAACATGGTACTTTTAAGAAAGGATGTTCAAAAATTAATTCATATCTTGTACAAATTGGTATCCAAGAAATCATGACCTAATAGGCATCACATATGTGAATGAAAAAATTCACTTTCAGCAATGAATGTTGATGACACTCCTTTAGCAAGAGTTGTACCGAGCTACCCACAACTCCTCAGCACTCACTATTCTCATACATGCGGTCGGACAATGTCCAAGGGTGCAGTGATTCTGTCCAGAGGCTTTTCTGGGCCGTTAGAGCTGTCTCAGCCTGTGTACAGGGTTATACAGACACTCTAGGGCATTCATGACTCTGATCACTGGAGCAGCCCTGTACTAACTGCAAATTTATGGAGGAAACTTTCAAGTCCTCTTGCCCCCCAGTTGGGGTAACTCTGTTACCTATTTCATGTGGTCTCAGTTCTCCAACAAAAATGATCTCGGCCTGCTCATCTTACTTCCATTTCACTACATGGCATAACTAGAAGTTGACTAGGTATTCTGCTTTAATGTATATGCAAAGCCCTCTTGTTCAGGAATGTTTGTAGAATAATATTTCTAAATTAGGAATACAATTGGTCTTGTTCTTTCCTGAGGGATAAAATGTCATCTCTCTTCTTCTCTCCCTCTCTCCTTTCTTCCTAACTCAGCTAACCCTCTATCTGAAAGAATTACAAAGGAAGAAATCTAGGGCATTGTTTAGCATTCTCAGGAGGATTGGAAATGTTGGAATGACAGCGAGTATCACACATACACTGCTTGAAGTATTTTGTAGGATCCAAGGGAAGAGAAAATTTTGACATTCCAGAAAATTTAAGTCATCCTTTTAATATCAGGACCAGAAAGAAACAGGTCACACGGGCAAGAGCCATAAAACTAATTATCTTGACTCTTTCCAGAATACCTGAGCTATAAATGTACAGGGAATCCTGTAATCAGATGCAAAGTTGTGTATAATATACTTAGTTCCCAAATGTAACTAGGAATTTTATGTATATAATGTGAAAAATCGTTCCAAAGTATTTGAGACTCCAAAAACTTTCCTAGCTAGCATTCAATATTCTTGCTTAACTTCTCCTTATACCCCTAACTGTATTGAGCATGCATAGACACACAAAAGCTAGGATCAACTATTACCGCTTAAGAAAGAAAAGGAGGAAAAAGGCTGTATTATAGGGATTTAGTTTTCTTCCTCAACTCTTGAAGAAGCCTATTTGTATCAGCCCGTGTCAGACAACAAAGTACTTATCAATAAAGTTTTATGAATGTGGTCACATATGAAATATAAGAGCATTCAGTTTCTACCTCTCCTTTTCTCATAAATCCTACATCAGATAGACATTAGCTATATCTGCCAATGTTTCCACGGAATCTTAAAGACTATTCACTGCAAAGCTGGCAGTGTAGCCTGAAAGCAAGTTATGTCTGCGTTGCAACTTCACACTAAGTGGTTTAAAAATACAACTAAATGTGGCCTGTCTTTATCTTGATTATAAGACATAAATTATCCCAAGAATATTCTTAGTAAAAATTGGGTCTCCCGGTCAAGCCACTTCTATTAAGAAGGACACAGGTCAGTTTTTAGGAGTTTAGGTGTTATTTGGAAGTTAGGAGCATCTAAATATGGAATATAACTCCATTAAATTATAGTATATTTTATATCAAAGAGAAACGACAAAAATAAGAAATGTTTTAAGTATTTTTTCGTATAGCGTGTTCATATATAATTACTTCAGTAGTCTCAATGTAGTCATGCAATTGTTTGGGTAAAGAACTAAACTTGAAGTTAAATAGCATAGGTCTGAATTCTTATGGTTTATAACATTCATATATTTTATATGTTCCAGAATAATATGTAATTTCTAAGTTTATAACATAATAATTACAGAAATCTAGGTAAAGTAATACTTCTGTGACACAGTCTCTTCATCTACAAAATGGAATATTGCTTTTCTCCTTAAATTTATATTAAAAATTGGAGAAGTAATATATGTGAAAGAACCTTACATTAAATATGCAAGTTTTATTTGTTGAATTCAAACAGTCATTAAAGAACAAAATAAAACATTACATTTGGATTAACAAAGTAGATACATATATCTCAATCTGAGAAACCTTTAAGCTCTCTTGACCATAAAATGACATTGGATCCTATAAGAGAGTTTGGTAAATATTTGAAAGATATTTCAATTTCACACCTAAATGTTGATTCTGACATTTATTTCCTAAACTTATCATTTGTATACTTACCTGCTATTAAATCCACAGGGGTCATGTCACTAACTGTATGCCCACCGATTTTATTGAGAGGTATTCAGCAGGGCCCACAAAGTAAGTATTGAATTTTTTTAAAAAACAGACCCAAAACACCTAAAAGCAAAACACTTAGTAAATTCTTATAATCATGAAGATCACAAATTAGTGCTATTAGTAAGAAAGAAACTTCTAAACCAAATAAAGTCCTAATACCTCCAACGAATTTTGTCTCTCTGATACACACACACACGATTAAAAAAAAAATGAAGGAAATGTAAAAAAATAAATAAATGAAGGAAGTTCTGTGGGAAATGTCCATAATTTCATGCCCAGAATTTCCCTATCAATCTCTTTCTCCAAAGTTCTTCCGAGAAAATAAAGTTGCCTTTCTCTCAACGTTAACTCATCACTTTTCTCATAGCATTTTCAAAAGAAATATTTCCTGTCAGCCGGCCACTTAAACTTTGTGCTGTTAAAGAAATCCAAAAAGGTATCAATTTTGCAACAAAGGATAAAGAGGAGACGAAGTGAACCAACATGGCTTTTAAGCTAAATTGCCGTCACCTGTCACAGGTTGTCTAGCGAGCCTCAAGTTCCCTCTAATAAGCTTATGGAGGGTGCGGAGCAAAGGCACCTCAAGGTGCTCTGCGGGTTTTCCCCTGGTAAATTAGGCTGAAAGGAAAAAAGTCCCACCCCCCACCCCCAAACTTGGAGACCAGGGCTGCCCTGCCGAATGCTGTGCCCAGACCTCCTACTTCCACGCCCTTCCAGTCCTTTCCTCGGCTTGGAAAATTGGGCATGAGGCAAGCAAAAGGAAGGACAGAAGGCCAAAACGGGCATCCGGGAAGCCAAATTTCTGTCTCAAAAGCTCGTCTAGAAACGCGTACATAGCGCGTGCCTTGCGGACATCTCCTAAAACCCCGTTCACTGAAGCTAATTCCTCCCGAACGCCCCCACGCCGGCTGAGGATCGCAACCGCCCATCCGCCCCTCCAGCCTGTGCAGCCGCCCCCAAAACCTCCCGTGAATCGGGAAATGTCAAGGCAGCAGCGCTTGGGGAGCCGAGCAGCCTCGCCAGTTCCAAGTCTCTGGTTCGAGACCCCTCGCTTCGCCTCTTTGGGGAACTCACCTGGAGTCAGGTTTAGATGGCAGCCTCCACCCAGGGGACCGGGAAGCGGCCCCGGGAAGCGCCGCCGCGTCCTGTGAATAACGAGCGCAGCGCAGCGGAGCAGCTCCCCCTGGACTGGCCGCTCCCCGATTCCTCCCGCTCTGTCCGGGAACCGTCCCTCCGTTCTTTCCTCTCCCTCCCCTGCCTGCAGCCGCCGCGCTCCCTCCTCCTGCTGGCGGCTCAGGGCTGTGCTTCCGCCTCCCTCCTGCGGGCGCACGAGCTGCCCGCGCTGCTAATGAGCAGGCTCCAGGCTCCGCCCGGCCAGGGGTGCGCACACACCCCACGCCGGAGACGAGCTCCCAGGAGCGGAGCTATGGATACGCCTGGTGCGGCCGCTGGAGAAATGAACTGGAGGAGGCATCCAGCATCTCACACTTTCTGGCCACTCAGCTTAACTAAGCCATAACCCCAGACTTCTTCCTAAATCTCCAGTAATTTACAGGTGCTGAAAAGTCAATGAGGGGTTTGAGCACAATCTGTGTTAACAGTATTGCCAGTATAGAGATGCTAATCTGGCTAGATTCTAGGGATGAAATGTTCAAGGGACGGTATATGATTCTTTCTGGTGGTTATTTTGACATATTTTGGCTATACTTACAGATCTGTAAAATAAACCAGCAATCTTCTAATCATGACAACACAGATTCCTAATTGAAGGCAGCTGATACTTATTAAATACCAGGCTCTGTTTAATAGGCTCTTCTTTCCCAGCTGATCTTTACTACAATTCTGTGAGCACTACTAGCACCCCTATTCTATATTTTAAGAATTTGGGTTTAACTTTTAAAACAAGACGGTCTTAAAACAAGACTAAGGATCATGTCCAACCTTGCAGAGATTCTAAGTTTCTGAGCCTAAATAATAACTGAAATCTGTAGCTCCCACAACCCATAGCCTGTGTATAATGTGTTGCAGCATCTTGGATGGTACTGTGTAACTGAACCAACAAAGATAATAGGACCATCAGCAAATACACACCACGAGACTAATGAATACCTAGAATCCTAGTGAGACTTGTAAATAGTCAAGCACCCTAAGTAACAATAGTTCAAGTGCATGCTAAACATGGTGATTACTTATAAAAGAACAGCAACCAGTATGAGTGAAGACAGGCAAATAATGTTCAAAATGTTCAGAATCAATGTCCAGCCACTTATGAGTTGAATTCCCCACTCTAAAAAGGAGGCCAGATGTGATGTATTCTAAGAAGTCTACAATGGGCGTGGTCTTTTCGCAACCAAAAAGGGCTTTTTAAACACTTATTTCCCATTAAGAATATGCAATAGCTAATTAATATTAAATCTGAAAATCAGTGATAATTTATTTCAACTAACCTTACATGAAAAAATCATTACTCATTCAAGCTTTTAGAATTAGATTAAATAGCATTGAGTATCAAATTTACTTCAACCCATAGAAATAATAGACAGTTAATTAATAAAGTAAGTAATTTAATTAACTTTACTTTTGTGTCATGATGTATTTTTCCTTAGGAAAAGGATAAGACATTTTTTCCATGGTATAAAATACTAGAATATGACTTTTATATTTTTCTTCATGAAGATTAAAGAATTAATAAAATAAGTACAGACATATTGTCAACAAATCTATCCAGATCATTCATTCTCCACTCAAGAAATTATGCTAGGCAAGCTTTATTTCTCCATATGTACAAGGCAATTCAGAGGTCAAAAATTTGAAAACACTTCAATGAACATCAACCATTAATTAACTAAGAGTAGATTTTATTTATAAACAACTTTAAAAGACTATAAAAAAGGTATAACAAACTTCTACTTTATCAGTACTGCTACTCCTGTTGAACACAAAGATATATAATTATAGTTTTCTCCCTATTTAAAATATTTATTGATTCTGGCATAATAATGTCATACTCATCCCTCAATAATCAGTGTACATGGAACCAGAAATCTTTTCTTTCACCTAGTCAATTTAAGTATTTCTGTGTTTTGCATGTTAACACTCTATTTATTCTGTGTTTCTAGTGCTTATCCTCAAAATTTTTATAGTTCCGTTCACATATGAATTCTACCAATCAGCACTATATATAAATAATGCAACGTATAAAATGTGTTAAATAAATGGATGTAAGATTTATGCTAAATTTTTCACATAGTAAGTACTTCAAAACCCTTATTATTTTTCCTTAAGCTTTTATGTGCATATATTTTATCTCTCCAACTAAAGAATAAACTTCTAAATAAGAAGAGTTTTGTCTATAAATTTTACGCATTTTAATACATTATTAATCTAAAACCTTGGACTAGAGTTTGGAATTCTTTTATGTATTCATTTATTGATTCAAAAAATAGGTGTCCATGCCATTTTTTCTAAACCTTGTGCAAGATGTAGGGTATACAATGATGTCCAGACTTTAGAGTCCTTGACCTCATGGCGTTTAAAGTGCAGTAATGTACAGTAATTTTAAAATCTATTTATTATTATTTAAAACAATCAATGAATACATTCTTGTCGAAAATAACTGAAAAGTCTGTCTGAATTCCCTGGCCAAGGCCAAAACATGAAAGCAAAAGAGCTGCCTGAAAACAGTGCAAGCCACTCTCCAGAGGGTTTCTCTGTTGAAACAGCACATCGCATTATGGAAATAATGAGAAAAATTAGTAACTGTGCAAACGACAACACATATGCATCTTTGTGGTTTCTGACCTTTTAGCATCGTCGAAGCAAGACCACAAACCTTTCAACACCAGGCGTGGTATTAATCTTGCACAGAATATAATGTTTTCACATATTTTATTCTGATTTCCTACAAAGTAATTTCAATTTCTAGCTAAAGCTAATGGATTTTTCTAGTGAAAACATTGTGTACCGAATGACTTTCCAGTGAGATCCGCGTACCATGCGCCATTTTCATGTTCGTGCTCATTTCTCTGAAGTCTGTTTGCCTTTAATTCACCATAATGAAATTCCTTGTGTACTTTTATTGGCAACCATTGCATAGTGACACTTGCATCCAAATGTAATTCCATTTGAGCTTGGCAGTGTTTGCTTTTTTATCAGAAGAGGAAAGTTAGAGGGAACAAGGGGCAAAGATGTGTGTAAGAATATCTGAGGGACCATCACAGCATCATCACAAATTCAAGATTTTTTTGAAACATTAGACAAGGGACTCACAGCCATGCCCTGGGATGGCTGAAACACTTCACAACCTGCTCATGTTTATGACCAAAATCATCACCTAAAATGAATTCAATGTGTCAATATCATAATATTGTTTGTGTATAAGTAATCATGAAGCAGTTAGGGAAGGGAGTATAATCTAGTAAGAAATTGGAACAAAAAGTGTTAGACAAAATTCAAGAAGATTTAAAAGAAGAAAATTAACCTGTCTGATCTGAACAGAATTGGAAAAGCACATCAATCATAGCTCTATACATTGACCATAGACTTAAAGCATAACATAAAAATAAAGAAGGCAGATAACTCAGGAAAACATTTCTATTAAATCTACTCCGTAAAGTTTTCCCATACTTTTATTTTACTAACAGGAGCATACATTTAAATCTGACAAAATCATATATATTTTGTTGATTCAATTTGTAGCAGATAGAGGAGCATGTCCCAGTGCTATGACAGTGAGTTGTCACTATAACATACCACTGCTTTACATCTTACCCACAGGCTAAAATGCTTACCCCTAGAGTCGTGACTTTGTATATGACAGGAGATTGCTACTAAAAGTAAATATATTTGGCTGAAGGGTAGATACAACTTTAGGCCATTATATCATTCACTAAAATTTAGCTGGCATTTACATATTTACCTGCTTAGTTCATATGACAAATATGTTTGAGAGACTGCCATATACAAAAAAAAAAGATGGAACCATCTTACAAATTTAGAGATTACTTAAAGAAATGGAACTGAAGGGTTAACTGTGATGGCAAGAATGAAGAGAGCAAAACCAGAGGGTACTTCAAGGAGAACAGGCATGAGAGAGGCATTATAATTTGGAGGGTGCTATGATTTGAACCTATGTGCCCATCCAAAGTTTGTATGTTGAAACTAAAATCCCAGGACAATGACATCAAGAGATGGGGCTTTTGGTTAAGTGATTAAATGAAGAAGGATCCACCCTCATGAATGAGATAAACGTCCTCGTAAGAGATGCTTTAGAGGAATGCCGGGCTCCTCAGTCTCTTCTGCCATGTCCTTACATTGTCCGTTTTTGCCCACTTTTGTCACGTGAAGACGAAGCAAGAAGGTGCCACCTCGGGACCAACTGCCAAATCTCCACTGCCTTGATTTCGGACTTCTCAGCCCCAGAACTGTGAGAAATACATTTCTGTTTTTTATGAATTACTCAATCTGTGGCATTTTGTTATAGCAGCATACAGACAAAAACAGGGTAAACAGCCTGGTGAGAGTGGATATTTTAGAAACTTGAGATGATTCAATGTCGCTGATTCTCCATTTTCTCATATGTAAAATGAAGGAAATAATGCTGATTACTTCATAGTTCATTGTACAAATTAAATTAACTATGTAAATAAAGCAATATAGTTCCTTTTATCTAGTATACATTGTTTAAGTGTTGTTGTCATTACATGAGGAAAACAAGAACTTCCCCAAACAGAAGGATGTGGGAACCAAAACTAAGATATAAGAAAGGACCAAAGTTCACTGTGACAATCTGGTCAAGCGCTGGTTAGGGAAGATAGCATAATGTTACGCATAGATATTATTATAGGATAATTTTCCTCCACCCCGAACTCCTCTAGCACTTTCCCTACGTCTTTCATTGCACTTCTTCCTTTGTCTCTTTAATTACGGTTATTTATATAAATCTTTTAGCTTCCTACAAAAATAAGCTTGTAGTGGGACAGATTCTTGAGGATCTATGTCAAAGCAATTTTTCTATTTCCTACAGCAAGTAACCCAGTAGTAATCACACAGAATTTGTTAAAAGAATAAACATAGGAAGATTAATTTCCATTTTTTTCTTTGCTAATTTTTAATCAGAATTATACCATTGTTAGGGAGGGAGAAATTATAAATTGAGGACATGAGTATTAACATTTAAATCTGTTATTCTGCTTTATTTTAGAGCTTGCCATGTTTTGTGATTAAAAAAAGAAACAGGACATTCTGTATAGCTGTTGCAAAACGTGTGGTCTGTTGGTGAACTAGCAGCACCAGCATTATCAAGATTTCCTTAGTTTGCAGGGCTACTGAGTCAGAATTCGCATTTTGACAAAACTCCAGGTGATTCATGCTCTGCATTTAAGTTGGAGAAGCACTGTTCTATAGTTCTCCTTATGTCCTAAATGCATTGTCAGTGAAAGAAAATACTATACGTATGATAATAATAACGGTAATATTAACAAAAATGTAACTATTAGTAATTTTCTATGCTCTCCCAGATACTAAGTCCTTTATTTAATACTTGTGATATTTCTGCGAAGTTGCAATTGATATCACCTACTAAACTGATACTCAGAAATCTGAAGTAATTCTCCAAGGTCACAAAGCTAGTGAATCACAAACCAGATTTTTAAACTCTTGCTGCTTCATTCCAAAGACTAAACCGTTTCTAACTCACGGTTAATACATTTGCTTCTGCCTTCCATTTCCTAAATATGGTTTCCTTTCTATTTCATTAGCTTTACTTATACATGACTGATTTTTAACCCTCTCTAACATTTGCAGAATATGGTGTACTATGGTTAATAAGGACAATACCAAGTAATATCATGTTGAGAAAGCGTGCAGAAGTAGCATCAAAAAACAGACTTTTTCCAAAATGTTTACTAAAAACTTTCAATAAAAACAAGATTTTCTACTTAGAATTTCTACCTTGCATAACTCAAATGGAGCATGATTATTAAAATGACAAAAAGATTCCGTAATTGCCTAAGAGCTAAGAATAAGAATTGCTATATAAAAAAGCATAAATATGCCATATGAATGACATGTATAAGAATCATGGGAGTGCTATTTGGTATTTAGTATTTAGTTCCATTCTGCAGCATGATCAAAAAGAAGCATCTGTATAGTTCACTGTGCATTATAGCACAATAAATCACCTCATTAGGCTCAGATATATGTAAAGATTTACAGTCTGGGAAAGTCCACTAGATATTCTTAATCACTTCTTAGACTGTACTGTCCCCCATATTTCTCTTTTTCTATAGAAAGGTTGCACATGGAAAGGCTTTATTTGAAATCCAGCAATGAATGGAATGTCTGTGAAGCAAGAAATAGATGGAAATTGACATTTTAAAAGAAAGTTTGGCTTCTGAAGAGATACAGCTGTGACCTTGGTCTTTTTGTTGGAGAGAAGTATTCCCTAGCCTTACTGTACTATTTTTCCCAAAGCACCCTCTCTATTGTTCTCCCTTCATCTCTGGCTCGTATCATATGGCCCCTCCCTCATTCTATCTGGTGAGTTCTGAGAAAAATGCTTAAATTCTGCAGAGAAGATTGAGAACAATGCTAAATATTCCTCAGAGAAGCAAAATATTATGTTAACAGTTTATATTTTCACATGAAATTGTCTATCTCTTCTCTCTGTCTCATGTGTGTATGTGTGTATGTGTGTATGTGTATATATATATATACATATAATATACAGTAGATATGTATATATAGAGTATAATATTCAGTATATATGTATATATAGTATAATATACCGTATATATGTATATATATACAGTGTGTGTGTGTATATATATATGTATATATATACTACCATTTACCTCCCAGGCTATACGTCCTGACATCTTAAAAGTAGAAAGCCCTCACAGGCCGCGGTTGCTCATGCCTGTAATCCCAGCACTTTGAGAGGCCGAGGCGTGCAGATCACCTGAGGTCGGGAGTTCAAGACCAGCCTGACCAACATGGTGAAACCCCATCTCTACTAAAAATACAAAAAATTAGCTGGGCGTTGTGTTGCGCACCTGTAATCCCAGCTACTCAGGAGGTGGAGGCAGGAGAATCACATGAACCCGGGAGTCGGAGGTTGTGTGAGCCGAGACCATGACATTGCACTGCAGCCTGGGCAATGAGAGCAAAACTCCATCTGAAAAATAAAGGTGGATAGGCCTTAAAAGACTTTTGAAAATGAGATTTGTCAAATATTTATTAGAGATGAAGAAAATAAGTGCGGACCCACACGTAACTTGTCTGAGGTCACAGAAGTAGGGACCCACACGTAACTTGTATGAGGTCACAGAGGTAGTCATGCTGCAGCAGCCTTATTGGTTTTCCTCTATGACATGCATTATTATTGTTTTTGATCATTTCAAGAGGTTTCTAGTCGATAGTGGGACAAAATTTCTAATTTGGGAACCTAATTTTCTCTGCAAATCTTCTTTACATCTCTAGCTTATTAATACACCTCAGAAGTGTTACAGGAATTAATTCGCAGGATTTTGAAGAATATTTTGAGGTATGCTGGGAAAAATCATGTCAAGTATCAATGATTAGAAACTAAACAATCAATATTAGATATTGTAAAATTATATTTAATCTTCCATATGGCATAAATAAGTTATTTTAATGTACAGTCGTTGTACTTTGTAAATTTGCATATAAAATATTTGAAAAAATAACTTTCAATATGTAAAATGTAAATATACAAAGGAAAGGATCGGAAAAAATAGATAAAAATAATCAGGCTAAGAAAACACTACAGTGTCACCCTCAGAAGACTATAGAAGGATTCTCACCCTCGAGAAACAGAGGAACTTGAACATGGAAATGACCCTCTGCTGGCCATACTGATTATGGTACATAATTTTAAAAGGCTTTTAGAGAGAAGGGAAATGTTTTATTATGCATTCAGCACAGTGTTATGGTGATGTTTCTTAACTATCAGCTATTTTTAAAATTCTTATAATCTTTCTATAGATGACAAAGTTACATAAATATGAAGGATAAGAAGGGCCCCTGCAAACCTGATAATACAATTCTCTTTTCAATGATAACGTATTTCTAAGCGCGCATCTCCTAATCATATTGATGTGCATTAAGTGTTCTTTTACCTACACCTGTCAAAGTGGCTAAAGTAATATTTCATGAGGAGATAATTTTTTCCTTTAGGTGATTTTTTCCGCATAATACTCTAACATTTCCAATTCCATCTTTCTCGAAAAAGTTTACATGATATACATATACAATTACTAAAATTTTGGCGGCATAAATAATTTAAATGGACTTTACTTCAAAGATAATATTTACTTTTAAAGTTGTAAACCTTTGAATCATCAATTAATTAGAATTATCTTTTTCTTTATAAATAAAGTTTTTTGTCCCTACATATTTATGATTTGGAAATTTTCACCTGGAAAATTTCATTTTCAGTTGTATGCCTTGTCTTTAGTATAAAATTCAGTATTTCAATTTCAATATAATTTTTTGATTGATTTTAATGCAGAGAACAGAAAGGAATATCTTCAAATATAAACTACACAGAATCATTCTGTGAAACATCTTTCTGATCTGTGCATTCAGCTAACAGAGTTAAACCGTACTTTTGATTGAGCAGTTCTGAACACTCTTTCTGTAGAAAATGCAACTGGACATTTGCAGCGCTAAGAGGGTAGTAGTGGAAAAAGGAATATATTCAAATATAAAGTAAACAGAAGCATTCTGTGAAATTTCTTTCTGTTCTCTGCAACTTCTTTCTGTTCTCTGCATTCAACTAACAGAGTTGAGCCTTACTTTTGAAGGAGCAGTTCCGAAACACTCTTTGTGTAGAAACTGAAATTGGACATTCGGAGAGCTAAGAGGATAAAAGTCGAAAAAGGAATATCTTCAGCTAAATACTACACAGAAGCATTCTGTGAAACTTATTTCTGATATGTGCATTCAACTAACAGAGTAAAACCATACTTTTGATTGAGCCATTATGAACACTCTTTCTGAAGAAAATGCAAGTGGACATTCGGAGCACTAAGAAGGTAATACAGGAAAAAGGAATATATTCAAATATAAACTACACAGAAGAATTCTGTGAAACTTCTTTCTGTTCTGTGCATTCAACTAACAGAGTTGAACCATACTTTTGATTGAGCCGTCCTGAAACACTCATTCTGTAGAAACTGCAATTGGACATTCTGAGCGCTAAGTGGCCTATATTGGGAAAAAGAATATCTCCAAATAAAAACTACTCAGAAGAATTCTGTGAAACTTATTTCTGATCTGTGCATTCAGCTAACAGAGTTAAACCATACTTTTGATTGAGCAGTTATTAAACACTGTTTCTGTAGGAAATGCAACTGGACATTAGGAGCGCTAAGATTGTAATAGTGGAAAAAGGAATATCCCCAAATAAAAACTACACAGAAGCATTCTCTGAAACTCCTTTCTGTTCTCTGCATTAAACTAACAGAGTTGAGCCTTACTTTTGAAGGAGCTGTTCTGAAACAATCTTTGTGTAGAAACTGCCAGTGGACATTCGGAACGCTAAGAGGGTAATAGTCGAAAAAGGAATATCTTCAACTAAATACTAAACAGAAGCATTCTGTGAAACTTCTTTCTTTTCTGTGCATTCAACTAAAAGAGTTGAACCTTACTTTTGATTGAGCCGTTCTGAAACACTCTTTCTGTAGAAAATGCAAGTGGTGATTCGGAGCGCTAAGAGGGTAATAGAGGAAAAAGGAATATCTTCAAATATAAACTACACAGAAGCATTCTGTAGAACTTCTTTCTGTTCCTTGCATTCAACTAACAATATTGAACCTTACTTTTGATTGACCAGTTCTGAAACTCTCTTTCTGTAGATACTGCAATTGGAAATTCTGAACGCTAAGAGTCCTATATTGGAAAAAGGAATATCTACAAATAAAAACTACACAGAAGAATTCTGTGAAACTTCTTTCTGATCTGTGCATTCAACTAACAGAGTTAAACCATACTTTTGATTGAGCAGTTCTGAACACTCTTTCTGTAGAAAATGCAAGTGGACATTCGGAGCTCTAAGAGGATAATAGTGGAAAAAGTAATATCGTCAAATAAGAACTACAGACAAGCATTCTGTGAAACTACTTTCTGTTCTGTGCATTCAAATAACAGAGTTGAACCTTACTTTTGATAGAGCCATTCTGAAACACTCTTTCTGTAGAAAATTCAATTGGACAATCTGAGCGATAAGAGGCCTATATTGGGAAAAAGAATATCTTCAAATAAAAACTACACAGAAGCATTCTGTGACACTTTTTCTGATCTGTGCATTCAGCTAACAGAGTTAAATCATACATTTGATTGATCAGTTCTGAACACTCTTTCTGTAGAAAATACAACTGGACATTTGGAGCGCTAAGAGGGTAGTAGTGCAAAAAGGAATATATTCAAATATAAACTACACAGAAGCATTCTGTGAAACTTGTTTCTGTTCTGTGCATTCAACTAACATAGTTGAACCTTACTTTTGATTGAGCCTTTCTGAAACACTCTTTCTGTAGAAAATGCAATTGGACATTCTGAGCGCTAAGAGGCCTATATTGGTAAAAAGAATATCTTCATATAAACACTACACAGCAGCATTCTGTGAAACTTCTTTCTGATCTGTGCATTCAGCTAACAGAGTTAAACCATACTTTTGATTGAGCAGTTCTGAAACACTCTTTCTGTAGAAAGTGCAACTGGACATTCAGAGCGCTAAGTGGGTAATAGTGGAAAATGGAATATCTTCAAATATTAACTACACAGAAGAATTCTGTGAAACCTATTTCTGATCTGTGCATTCACCTAACACAGTTAAACCATACTTTTGATAGAGCAGTTCTGAACACACTTTCTGTAGAAAATGCAAGTGGACTTTCGGAGATCTAAGAGGCCTATATTGGTAAAAAGAATATCTTCATATAAACACTACACAGCAGCATTCTGTGAAGCTTCTTTCTGATCTGTGCATTCAGCTAACAGAGTTAAACCATACTTTTGATTGAGCAGTTCTGAAACACTCTTTCTGTAGAAAATGCAACTGGACATTCAGAGCGCTAAGTGGGTAATAGTGGAAAATGGAATATATTCAAATATAAACTACACAGAAGCATTCTGTGAAACTACATTGTGTTCTGTGCATTCAACTAACAGAGTTGAAACTTAATTTTGATTGAGCAGTTCTGAAACACTCTTTCTGTAGAAACTGCAATTTAACATACTGAGTGCTATGATGCCTATATTGGGATAAAGAATATCTTAAAATAAAAACTAAACAGATGCATTCTGTGAAACTTCTTTCTTATCTGTGCATTCAGCTAACAGAGTTAAACGATACATTTGATTTAGCAGTTCTGAAACACTCTTTCTGTAGAAAATGCAAGTGGACATTCGGTGCGCTAAGATGGTAATTGTGGAAAAAGGAATATCTTCAAATAAAAACTACACAGAGGCATTCTCTGAAACTTGTTTCTGTTCTCTGCTTTCAACTAACAGGGTTGAGCCTTATTTTTGAAGGAGCAGTCCTGAAACACTCTTTCTGTAGAAACTGAAAGTGGACATTCGGAGCGCTATGAGGGTAATAGTGGAAAAAGGAATGTCTCCAAATATAAACTACACAGAAACATTCTGTGAAACTTCTTTTTGTTCCGTTCATTCAACTAACAGAGTTGAACCTTACATTTGAGCAGTTCAGAAACACTCTTTCTGTAGATACTGCAATTGGACATACTGAGCGCTAAGACTCCTATATTGGAGAAAGGAATATCTTCAAATAAAAAGTACACAGAAGCATTCTGTGAAAATTCTTTCTGATCTGTGCATTCAGCTAACAGAGTTAAACCATACTTTTGATTGAGCAGTTCTGAACACTCTTTCTGTAGAAAATGCAAGTGGACATTCGGAGCGCTAAGAGGGTAATACTGAAAAAGGGAATATATTCAAATATAAACTACACAGAGGCATTCTGTGTAACTCCTTTCTGTTCTCTGCATTCAACTAACAGAGTTGAGCCCTACTTTAGAAGGAGCAGTTCTGAAACACTCTTTGTGTAGAAACTGAAATTGGACATTCGGAGAGCTAAGAGGATAATAGTCGAAAAAGGAATGTCTTCAACAAAATACTACACGGAAGGATTCTGTGAAACTTATTTCTGATATGTGCATTCAAATAACAGAGTAAAACCATACTTTTGATTGAGCCGTTCTGAACACTCTTTCTGTAGAAAATGCATGTGGACATTCGGAGCACTAAGAGGGTAATACTGGAAAAAGGAATATATTCAAATATAAACTACACAGAAACATTCTGTGAAACTTCTTGCTGTTCTGTGCATTCAAGTAACAGAGTTGAACCTTACTTTAGATGGAACCGTTCTGAAACCCTCTTTCTGTAGAAAATGCAAGTGGACATTCGGAGCGCTAAGATGGTAATAGTGGAAAAAGGAATACATTCAAATATAAACTACACAGAAGCATTCTGTGAAACTTCTTTCTGTTCTGTGCATTCAACTAACAGAGTTGAACCTTACTTTTGATTGAGCCTTCTGAAACACTCATTCTGTAGAAACTGCAATTGGACATTCTGAGCGCTAAGTGGCCTATATTGGGAAAAAGAATATCTCCAAATAAAAACTACTCAGAAGCATTCTGTGAAACTTATTTCTGATCTGTGCATTCAGCTAACAGAGTTAAACGATACTTTTGATTGAGAATTTATGAGACACTCTTTCTGTAGAAAATGCAAGTGGACATTCGGAGCGCTAAGATTGTATTAGTGGAAAAAGGAATATCCCCAAATTAAAACTACACAGAAGCATTCTCTGAAACTCTTTTCTGTTCTCTGCATTCAACTAACAGATTTGAGCCTTACTTTGAAGGAGCTGTTCTGAAACACTCATTGTGTAGAAACTGCCAGTGGACATTCGGAACGCTAAGAGGGTAATAGTTGAAAAAGGAATATCTATAACTAAATACTACACAGAAGCATTCTGTGAAAATTCTTTCTGTTCTGTGCATTCAACTAAAAGAGTTGAACCTTACTTTTGATTGAGCCGTTCTGAAACACTCTTTCTGTAGAAAATGCAAGTGGTGATTCGGAGCGCTAAGAGGGTAATAGTGAAAAAAGGAATATCTTCAAATATAAACTACACAGAAGCATTCTCTGAAACTTCTTTCTGTTCCGTGCATTCAACTAACAGTATTGAACCTTACTTTTGATTGAGCAGTTCTGAAACTCTCTTTCTGCAGATACTGCAATTGGACATTCTGAGCGCTAAGAGACCTATATTGGAAAAAGGAATATCTTCAAATAAAAACTACACAGAAGAATTCTGTGAAACTTCTTTCTGATCTGTGCATTCAACTAACAGAGTTAAACCATACTTTTGATTGAGCAGTTCTGAACACTCTTTCTGTAGAAAATGCAAGTGGACATTCGTAGCTCTAAGTGGGTAATAGTGGAAAAAGTAATATCGTCAAATATGAATTACAGAGAAGCATTCTGTGAAACTACTTTCTGTTCTGTGCATTCAAATAACAGAGTTGATCCCTACTTTTGAAGGAGCAGTTCTGAAACACTCTTTGTGTAGAAACTGCAATTGGACAATCTGAGCGCTAGAGGCCTATATTGGGAAAAAGAATATCTTCAAATAAAAACTACACAGAAGCATTCTGTGCAACTTCTTTCTAATCTGTGCATTCAGCTAAGAGAGTTAAATCATACATTTGATTGAGCAGTTCTGAACACTCTTTCTGTAGAAAATGCAACTGGACATTTGGAGCGCTAAGAGGGTAGTATTGGAAAAAGCAATATATTCAAATATAAACTACACAGAAGCATTCTGTGAAACTTCTTTTTGTTCTGTGCATTCAACTAAAATAGTTGAACCTTACTTTTGATTGAGCTTTTCTGAAACACCCTTTCTGTAGAAACTGCAATTGGACATTCTGAGCGCTAAGAGGCCTATATTGGTAAAAAGAATATCTTCATATAAACATTACACCGCAGCATTCTGTGAAACTTCTTTCTGTTCTGTGCATTCAGCTAACAGAGTTAAACCATTCTTTTGATTGAGCAGTTCTGAAACAATCTTTCTGTACATAATGCAACTGGAGATTCAGAGCGCTAAGTGGGTAATAGTGAAAAATGGAATATCTTCAAATATAAACTACACAGAAGAATTCTGTGAAACTTCTTTCTGATCTGTGCATTCACCTAACAGGGTTAAACCACACTTATGTTTGAGCAGTTCTGAACACTCCTTCTGTAGAAAATGCAACTGGACATTTGGAGCGCTAAGAGGTTAATAGTGGAAAAAGGAATACCTTCAAATAAATAGTACACAGAAGCATTCTGTGAAACTTCTTTCTGTTCTGTGAATTCAACTAAAAGAGGTGAACCCTACTTTTCATTGAGCCGTTCTGAAACACTCTTTCTGTAGAAAATGCAATTGGATATTCGGAGCGGTAAGAGGCCTATATATGAGAAAGGACTATCTTCAAATGAAAACTACACAGAAACATTCTGTGAAACTTCGTACTGATCTGTGCATTCAGCTAACAGAGTTAAACCATACTTTTGATTGAGCAGTTCGGAAAAACTCTTTCTGTAGAAAATGCAAGTGGACATTCGGAGCGCTTAGAAGGTAATAGTGGAAAAAGGAATATCTTCAAATATAAACTACACAGAATCATTCTCTGAAACTTCTTTCTGTTCTGTTCATTCAACTAACAGAGTTGAACCTTACTTTTGATTGAGCCTTTCTGAAACACACTTTCTGTAGAAAGTGCAATTGGAAATTCTGTGCGCTAAGAGGCCTATATTGGTAAAAAGAATATCTCCATATAAACACTACAGAGCAGCATTCTGTGAAACATCTTTCTGATCTGTGCATTCAGGTAACTGAGCTAAACCATACTTTTGATTGAACAGTTCTGAAACACTCTTTCTGTAGAAAATGCAACTGGACATTCAGAGAGCTAAGTGGGTAATAGTGGAAAATGGAATATCTTCATATATAAACTACACAGAAGAATTCTGTGAAACTTATTTCTGATCTGTGCATTCACCTAACAGAGTTAAATCATACTTTTGATAGAGCAGTTCTGAACACACTTTCTGTAGAAAATGCAAGTGGACATTCTGAGCTCTAAGAGGGTAACAGTGGAAAAAGGAATATCTTCAAATACAAACTACACAGAAGCAATCTGTGAAACTACATTCTGTTCTGTGCATTCAACTAACAGATTTCAACCTTAGATTTGATTGAGCCGTTCTGAAACACTCTTTCTGTAGAAAATACAAGTGGAGATTCGGAGCGCTAAGAGGGTAATAGTGGAAAATGGAATGTCTTCAAATATAAACTGCACAGAATGATTCTGTGAAACTTCTTTCTGATCTGTGCATTAAGCTAACAGAGTTAAACCATACTTTTGATTCAGCAGATCTGAACACTCTTTCTGTAGAAAATGCAACTGGACATTTGGAGCGCTAAGAGGGTAGTAGTGGAAAAAGGAATATATTCAAATATAAACTACACAGAAGCATTCTGTGAAACTTCTTTCTGATCTGAGCATTCAGCTAACAGAGTTAAACCATACTTTGGATTGAGCAGTTTTGAAACACTCTGTCTGTAGAAAATGCAACTGGTCATTCGTAGCGCTAAGTGGGTAATATTGGAAAAAAGAATATGTTCAAATATAAACTACACAGAAGCATTGTATGAAACATCTTTCTGTTCTGTGCATTCAACTAAAAGTGTTGAACCTTACTTTTGATTGAGCCGTTCTGAAACACTCTTTCTGTAGAAACTGCAATTGGACATTCTAAGCGCTAAGAGGCCTACATTGGGAAAAAGAATATCTTCAAATAAAAACTACACAGATGCATTCTGTGAAACTTATTTCTGATCTGTAAATTCAGATAACAGAGCTAAACCATATTTTTGATTGAGCAGTTATGAAACACTCTTTTTGTAGAAAATGCAAGTGGACATTCGGAGCGCTAAGATTGTAATAGAGGAAAAAGGAATATCTTCAATTAAAAACTACACAGAAGCATTCTCTGAAACCCCTTTCTGTTCTCCGCATTCAACTAAGAGAGTTGAGCCTTACTTTCGAAGGAGCAGTTCTGAAACACTCTTTGTGTAGAAACTGCCAGTGGATATTCGGAGCGCTTAGTGGGTAATAGTCCAAAAAGGAGTATCTTCAACTAAATACTACACAGAAGCATTCTGTGAAACTTCTTTCTGTTCTATGCATTCAACTAAGAGAGTTGAACCTTACATTTGATTGAGCCGTTCTGAAACACTCTTTCTGTAGAAACTGGAATTGGACATTCTGAGTGCTAAGAGGCCTATATTGGGAAAAATAATATATTCAAATAAAAACTACACAGAAGCATTGTTTGAAACTTATTTCTGATATGTGCATTCAGCTAACAGAGTGAAACCATACTTTTGATTGCGCAGTTCAGAACACTCTTTCTGTGGAAAATGCAAGTGGACATTCGGAGCGCTATGAGGGTAAGAGTGGAAAAAGGAATATATTCAATTATAAACTACACAGTAGCATTCTTTGAAACTTCTTTCTGTTCTGTTCATTCAACTAAAAGAGTTGAACCTTAGTTTTGATTGAGCCGTTCTGAAACACTCTTTCTGTAGAAACTGCAATTGGACATTCTGAGCGCTAAGAGGCCTATATTGGGAAAAATAATATCTTCAAATAAAAACTACACAGAAGCATTGTGTGAGACTTATTTCTGATATGTGCATTCAGCTAACAGAGTTAAACCATACTTTTGATTGCGCAGTTCCGAACACTCTTTCTGTAGAAAATGCAAGTGGACATTCGGAGCGCAAAGAGGGTAATAGTGGAAAAAGGAATGTCTTCAAATATAAACTACACAGTAGCATTCTGTGAAACTTCTTTCTGTTCTGTGCATTCAACTAACAGAGTTGAACCTTACTTTTGATTGAGCCGTTCTGAAACACTCTTTCTGTAGAAACTGCAATTTTACATTCTAAGGGCTAAGAGGCCTACATTGGGAAAAAGAATATCTTCAAATAAAAACTACACAGATGCATTCTGTGAAACTTATTTCTGATCTGTAAATTCAGTTAAAAGAGCTAAACCATATTTTTGATTGAGCAGTTATGAAACACTCTTTTTGTAGGAAATGCAAGTGGACATTCGGAGCGCTACGATTGTAATAGAGGAAAAAGGAATATATCCAATTAAAAACTACACAGAAGCATTCTCTGAAACCCCTTTCTGTTCTCCGCATTCAACTAACAGAGTTGAGCCTTACTTTTGAAGGAGCAGTTCTGAAACACTCTTTGTGTAGAAACTGCCAGTGGATATTCGGAGCGCTAAGTGTGTAATAGTACAAAAAGGAGTATCTTCAACTAAATACTACACAGAAGCGTTCAGTGAAACTTCTTTCTGTTCTGTGCATTCAACTAAGAGAGTTGAACCTTACATTTGATTCAGCCGTTCTGAAACACTCTTTCTGTAGAAACTGCAATTGGACATTCTGAGTGCTAAGAGGCCTATATTGGGAAAAATAATATCTTCAAATAAAAATTACCCAGAAGCATTGTTTGAAACTTATTTCTGATATGTGCATTCAGCTAACAGAGTTAAACCATACTTTTGATTGCGCAGTTCAGAATACTCTTTCTGTAGAAAATGCAAGTGGACTTTCGGAGCGCTAAGAGGGTAATAGTGGAAAAAGGAATATATTCAAATATAAACTACACAGAAGCATTCTGTGAAACTTCTTTCTGTTCTGTGCATTCAAATACCAGGTTTGAAACTTACTTTTGATTGAGCCGTTCTGAAACACTCTTTCTGTAGAAACTGCAATTGGACATTCTGAGCGCTAAGAGGCCTATATTGGGAAAAAGAATATCTACAAATAAAAACTACACAGAAGCATTCTGTGAAACTTCTTTCTGTTCTGTTCATTCAACTAAAAGAGTTGAACCTTAGTTTTGATTGAGCCTTTCTGAAACACTCTTTCTGTAGAAAATGCAAGTGGAGATTCGGAGCGCTAAGAGGGTAATAGTGGAAAAAGGAATGTCTTCAAATATAAACTACACAGAATCATTCTGTGAAACTTCTTTCTGATCTGTGCATTCAGCTAACAGAGTTAAACCATACTTTTGATTGAGCAGATCTGAACACTCTTTTTGTAGAAAATGCAACTGGACATTTGGAGCGCTAAGAGGGTAGTAGTGGAAAAAGGAATATATTCAAATATAAACTACACAGAAGCATTCTGTGAAACTTCTTTCTGATCTGAGCATTCAGCTAATAGAGTTAAACCATACTTTTGATTGAGCAGTTTTGAAACACTCTGTCTGTAGAAAATGCAACTGGACATTCGTAGCGCTAAGTGGGTAATAGAGGAAAAAAGAAAATGTTCAAATATAAACTACACAGAAGCATTGTATGAAACTTCTTTCTGTTCTGTGCATTCAACTAACAGAGTTGAACCTTACTTTGATTGAGCCGTTCTGAAACACTCTTTCTGTAGAAACTGCAATTGGACATTCTGAGCGCTAAGAGGCCTCTATTGGGAAAAATAATATCTTCAAATAAATACTACAAAGCAGCATTGTTGGAAACTTATTTCTGATATGTGCATTCAGCTAACAGAGTTAAACCATACTTTTGATTGCGCAGTTCAGAACACACTTTCTGTAGAAAATGTAAGTGGACTTTCGGCGCGCTAAGAGGGTAATAGTGGAAAAAGGAATATATTCAAATATAAACTACACAGAAGCATTCTGTGAAACTTCTTTCTGTTCTGTGCATTCAACTAACAGAGTTGAACCTTACTTTTGATTGAGCCGTTCTGAAACACTCTTTCTGTAGAAACTGCAATTGGACATGCTAAGCGCTAAGAGGCCTACATTGGGAAAAAGAATATCTTCAAATAAATACTACACAGATGCATTCTGTGAAACTTATTTCTGATCTTTAAATTCAGTTAACAGAGATAAAACATGTTTTTGATTGAGCAGTTATGAAACACTCTTTTTGTAGAAAATGCAAGTGGAGATTCGGAGCGCTAAGAGGCTAATAGTGGAAAAAGGAATGTCTTCAAATATAAACTACACGGAATCATTCGGTGAAATTTCTTTCTGATCTGTGCATTCAGCTAACAGAGTTAAACCATACTTTTGATTGAGCAGATCTGAACACTCTTTCTGTAGAAAATGCAACTGGACATTTGGAGCGCTAAGAGCGTAGTAGTTGAAAAAGGAATATATTCAAATATAAACTACACAGAAGCATTCTGTGAAACTTCTTTCTGATCTGAGCATTCAGCTAACAGAGTTAAACCATACTTTTGATTGAGCAGTTTTGAAACACTCTGTCTGTAGAAAATGCAACTGGACATTCGTAGCGCTAAATGGGTAATAGTGGAAAAAAGAATATGTTCAAATATAAACTACACAGAAGCATTGTATGAAACTTCTTTCTGTTCTGTGCATTCAACTAACAGAGTTGAACCTTACTTTTGATTGAACCGTTCTGAAACACTCTTTTTTAGAAACTGCAATTGGACATTCTGAGCGCTAAGAGGCCTATATTTGGAAAAGAATGTCTACAAATAAAAACTACACAGAAGAATTGTGTGAAACTTCTTTCTGTTCTGTTTGTTCAACTAAAAGAGTTGAACCTTAGTTTTGATTGAGCCGTTCTGAAACACTCTTTCTGTAGAAAATGCAAGTGGAGATTCGGAGCGCTAAGAGGGTAATAGTGGAAAAAGGAATGTCTCCAAATATAAACTACACAGAATCATTCTGTGAAACTTCTTTCTGATCTGTGCATTCAGCTAACAGAGTTAAACCATACTTTTGATTGAGCAGATCTGAACACTCTTTCTGTAGAAAATGCAACTGGACATTTGGAGCGCTAAGAGAGTAGTAGTGGAAAAAGTAATATATTCAAATATAAACTACACAGAAGCATTCTGTGAAACTTCTTTCTGATCTGAGCATTCAGCTAACAGAGTTAAACCATACTTTTGATTGAGCAGTTTTGAAACACTCTGTCTGTAGAAAATGCAACTGGACATTTGTAGCGCTAAGTGGATAATAGTGGAAAAAAGAATATGTTCAAATATAAACTGCACAGAAGCATTGTATGAAGCTTCTTTCTGTTCTCTGCATTCAACTAACAGAGTTGAACCTTACTTTTGATTGAGCCTTTCTGAAACACTCTTTCCGTAGAAACTGCAATTGGACATTCTGAGCGCTAAGAGGCCTCTATTGGAAAAAATAATATCTTCAAATAAAAACTACACAGAAGCATTGTGTGAAACTTATTTCTGATATGTTCATTAAGCTAACAGAGTTAAACCATACTTTTGATTGCGCAGTTCTGAACACTCTTTCTGTAGAAAATGCAAGTGGACATTCGAAGCGCTAAGAGGGTAATAGTGGAAAAAGGAATATATTCAAATATAAACTACACAGTAGCATTCTGTGAAAATTCTTTCTGTTCTGTGCATTCAACTAACAGAGTTGAACCTTACTTTTGATTGAGCCGTTCTGAAACACTCTTTCTGTAGAAACTGCAATTGGACATTCTAAGCGCTAAGAGTCCTACATTGGGATAAAGAATATCTTCAAATAAAAACTACACAGATACATTCTCTGAAACTTATTTCTGATCTGTAAATTCAGTTAACAGAGCTAAACCATATTTTTGATTGAGCAGTTATGAAACACTCTTTTTGTAGGAAATGCAAGTGGACATTGGGAGCGCTAAGATTGTAATAGAGGAAAAAGGAATATCTCCAATTAAAAACTACACAGAAGCATTCTCTGAAACCCCTTTCTGTTCTCCGCATTCAAATAACAGAGTTGATCCTTACTTTCGAAGGAGCAGTTCTGAAACAAACTTTGTGTAGAAACTGCCAGTGGATATTCTGAGCGCTAAGTGGGTAATAGTCCAAAAAGTAGTATCTTCAACTAAATACTACACAGAAGCATTCTGTGAAACTACTTTCTGTTCTGTGCATTCAACTAAGAGAGTTGAACCTGACATTTGATTGAGGCGTTCTGAAACACCCTTTCTGTAGAAACTGCAATTGGACATTCTGAGCGCTGAGAGGCCTATATTGGGAATAATAATATCTTCAAATAAAAACTACCCAGAAGCATTCTTTGAAACTTATTTCTGATATGTGCATTCAGCTAACAGAGTTAAACCATACTTTTGATTGCTCAGTTCAGAACATTCTTTCTGTAGAAAATGTAAGTGGACATTCGGAGCGCTAAGAGGGTAATAGTGGAAAAAGGAATATATTCAAATATAAACTACACAGTAGCATTCTGTGAAAATTCTTTCTGTTCTGTGGATTCAACTAACAGAGTTGAACCTTACTTTTGATTGAGCCGTTCTGAAACACTCTTTCTGTAGAAACTGCAATTGGACATGCTAAGCGCTAAGAGGCCTACATTGGGATAAAGAATATCTTCAAATAAAAACTACACAGATACATTCTCTGAAACTTATTTCTGATCTGTGCATTCAGCTAACAGAGTTAAACCATACTTTTGATTGAGCAGATCTGAACACTCTTTCTGTAGAAAATGCAACTGGACATTTGGAGCGCTAAGATTGTAATAGAGGAAAAAGGAATATCTCCAATTAAAAACTACACAGAAGCATTCTCTGAAACCCCTTTCTGTTCTCCGCATTCAACTAACAGATTTGAGCCTTACTTTCGAAGGAGCAGTTCTGAAACAAACTTTGTGTAGAAACTGCCAGTGGTTATTCTGCGCGCTAAGTGGGTAATAGTCCAAAAAGGAGTATCTTCAACTAAATACTACACAGAAGCATTCTGTGAAACTACTTTCTGTTCTGCGCATTCAACTAACAGAGTTGAACCTGACATTTGCATGAGGCGTTCTGAAACACCCTATCTGTAGAAACTGCAATTGGACATTCTGAGCGCTGACAGGCCTATATTGGGAATAATAATATCTTCAAATAAAAATTACACAGAAGCATTGTTTGAAAATTATTTCTGATATGTGCATTCAGCTAACAGAGTTAAACCATACTTTTGATTGCTCAGTTCAGAACACTCTTTCTGTAGAAAATGTAAGTGGACATTCGGAGCGCTAAGAGGGTAATAGTGGAAAAAGGAATATATTCAAATATAAACTACACAGAAGCATTCTGTGAAACTTCTTTCTGTTCTGTGCATTCAACTACCAGGGTTGAACCTTACTTTTGATTGAGCCGTTCTGAAACACTCTTTCTGTAGAAACTGCAATTGGACATTCTGAGCGCTAAGAGGCCTATATTGGGAAAAAGAATGTCTACAAATAAAAACTACACAGAAGAATTGTGTGAAACTTCTTTCTGTTCTGTTTGTTCAACTAAAAGAGTTGAACCTTAGTTTTGATTGAGCCGTTCTGAAACACTCTTTCTGTAGAAAATGCAAGTGGAGATTCGGAGCGCTAAGAGGGTAATAGTGGAAAAAGGAATGTCTCCAAATATAAACTACACAGAATCATTCTGTGAAACTTCTTTCTGATCTGTGCATTCAGCTAACAGAGTTAAACCATACTTTTGATTGAGCAGATCTGAACACTCTTTCTGTAGAAAATGCAACTGGACATTTGGAGCGCTAAGAGAGTAATAGTGGAAAAAGGAATATATTCAAATATAAACTACACAGAAGCATTCTGTGAAACTTCTTTCTGATCTGAGCATTCAGCTAACAGAGTTAAACCATACTTTTGATTGAGCAGTTTTGAAACACTCTGTCTGTAGAAAATGCAACTTGACATTCGTAGCGCTAAGTGGGTAATAGTGGAAAAAAGAATATGTTCAAATATAAACTACACAGAAGCATTTTATGAAACTTCTTTCTGTTCTGTGCATTCAACTAACAGAGTTGAAACTTACTTTTGATTGAGCCTTTCTGAAACACTCTTTCTGTAGAAACTGCAATTGGACATTCTGGGCGCTAAGAGGCCTCTATTGGGAAAAATAATATCTTCAAATAAAAACTACACAGAAGCATTGTGTGAAACTTATTTCTGATATGTTCATTAAGCTAACAGAGTTAAACCATACTTTTGATTGCGCAGTTCTGACCACTCTTTCTGTAGAAAATGCAAGTGGACATTCGGAGCGCTAAGAGGGTAATAGTGGAAAAAGGAATATATTCAAATATAAACTACACAGTAGCATTCTGTGAAAATTCTTTCTGTTCTGTGCATTCAACTAACAGTGTTGAACCTTACTTTTGATTGAGCCGTTCTGAAACACTCTTTCTGTAGAAACTGCAATTGGACATGCTAAGCGCTAAGAGGCCTACATTGGGAAAAGGAATATCTTCAAATAAAAACTACACAGATGCATTCTGTGAAACTTATTTCTGATCTGTAAATTCAGTTAACAGAGATAAAACATATTTTTGATTGAGCAGTCATGAAACACTCTTTTTGTAGAAAATGCAAGTGGAGATTCGGAGCGCTAAGTGGGTAATAGTGGAAAAAGGAATGTCTTCAAATATAAACTACACAGAATCATTTGGTGAAACTTCTTTCTGATCTGTGCATTCAGCTAACAGAGTTAAACCATACTTTTGATTGAGCAGATCTGAACACTCTTTCTGTAGAAAATGCAACTGGACATTTGGAGCGATAAGAGCGTAGTAGTGGAAAAAGGAATATATTCAAATATAAACTACACAGAAGCATTCTGTGAAACTTCTTTCTGATCTGAGCATTCAGCTAACAGAGTTAAACCATACTTAGGAATGAGCAGTTTTGAAACACTCTGTCTGTAGAAAATGCAACTGGACATTCGTAGCGCTAAGTGGGTAATAGTGGAAAAAAGAACATGTTCAAATATAAACTACACAGAAGCATTGTATGAAACTTCTTTCTGTTCTGTGCATTCAACTAACAGAGTTGAACCTTACTTTTGATTGAGCCTTTCTGAAACACTCTTTCTGTAGAAACTGCAATTGGACATTCTGAGCGCTAAGAGGCCTATATTGGGAAAAATAATATCTTCAAATAAAAACTACACAGAAGCATTGTGTGAAACTTATTTCTGATATGCTCATTAAGCTAACAGAGTTAAACCATACTTTTGATTGCGCAGTTCTGAACACTCTTTCTGTAGAAAATGCAAGTGGACATTCGGAGCGCTAAGAGGGTAATAGTGGAAAAAGGAATATATTCAAATATAAACTACACAGTAGCATTCTGTGAAAATTCTTTCTGTTCTGTGCATTCAACTAACAGAGTTGAACCTTACTTTTGATGGAGCCGTTCTGAAACACTCTTTCTGTAGAAACTGCAATTGGACATGCTAAGCGCTAAGAGGCCTACATTGGGATAAAGAATATCTTCAAATAAAAACTACACAGATACATTCTCTGAAACTTATTTCTGATCTGTAAATTCAGTTAACAGAGCTAAACCATATTTTTGATTGAGCAGTTATGAAACACTCTTTTTGTAGGAAATGCAAGTGGACATTGGGAGCGCTAAGATTGTAATAGAGGAAAAAGGAATATCTCCAATTAAAAACTACACAGAAGCATTCTCTGAAACCCCTTTCTGTTCTCCGCATTCAACTAACAGAGTTGATCCTTACTTTCGAAGGAGCAGTTCTGAAACAAACTTTGTGTAGAAACTGCCAGTGGATATTCTGAGCGCTAAGTGGGTAATAGTCCAAAAAGTAGTATCTTCAACTAAATACTACACAGAAGCATTCTGTGAAACTACTTTCTGTTCTGTGCATTCAACTAAGAGAGTTGAACCTGACATTTGATTGAGGCGTTCTGAAACACCCTTTCTGTAGAAACTGCAATTGGACATTCTGAGCGCTGAGAGGCCTATATTGGGAATAATAATATCTTCAAATAAAAACTACCCAGAAGCATTCTTTGAAACTTATTTCTGATATGTGCATTCAGCTAACAGAGTTAAACCATACTTTTGATTGCTCAGTTCAGAACATTCTTTCTGTAGAAAATGTAAGTGGACATTCGGAGCGCTAAGAGGGTAATAGTGGAAAAAGGAATATATTCAAATATAAACTACACAGTAGCATTCTGTGAAAATTCTTTCTGTTCTGTGGATTCAACTAACAGAGTTGAACCTTACTTTTGATTGAGCCGTTCTGAAACACTCTTTCTGTAGAAACTGCAATTGGACATGCTAAGCGCTAAGAGGCCTACATTGGGATAAAGAATATCTTCAAATAAAAACTACACAGATACATTCTCTGAAACTTATTTCTGATCTGTGCATTCAGCTAACAGAGTTAAACCATACTTTTGATTGAGCAGATCTGAACACTCTTTCTGTAGAAAATGCAACTGGACATTTGGAGCGCTAAGATTGTAATAGAGGAAAAAGGAATATCTCCAATTAAAAACTACACAGAAGCATTCTCTGAAACCCCTTTCTGTTCTCCGCATTCAACTAACAGATTTGAGCCTTACTTTCGAAGGAGCAGTTCTGAAACAAACTTTGTGTAGAAACTGCCAGTGGTTATTCTGCGCGCTAAGTGGGTAATAGTCCAAAAAGGAGTATCTTCAACTAAATACTACACAGAAGCATTCTGTGAAACTACTTTCTGTTCTGCGCATTCAACTAACAGAGTTGAACCTGACATTTGCATGAGGCGTTCTGAAACACCCTATCTGTAGAAACTGCAATTGGACATTCTGAGCGCTGACAGGCCTATATTGGGAATAATAATATCTTCAAATAAAAATTACACAGAAGCATTGTTTGAAAATTATTTCTGATATGTGCATTCAGCTAACAGAGTTAAACCATACTTTTGATTGCTCAGTTCAGAACACTCTTTCTGTAGAAAATGTAAGTGGACATTCGGAGCGCTAAGAGGGTAATAGTGGAAAAAGGAATATATTCAAATATAAACTACACAGAAGCATTCTGTGAAACTTCTTTCTGTTCTGTGCATTCAACTACCAGGGTTGAACCTTACTTTTGATTGAGCCGTTCTGAAACACTCTTTCTGTAGAAACTGCAATTGGACATTCTGAGCGCTAAGAGGCCTATATTGGGAAAAAGAATGTCTACAAATTAAAACTACACAGAAGAATTGTGTGAAACTTCTTTCTGTTCTGTTTGTTCAACTAAAAGAGTTGAACCTTAGTTTTGATTGAGCCGTTCTGAAACACTCTTTCTGTAGAAAATGCAAGTGGAGATTCGGAGCGCTAAGAGGGTAATAGTGGAAAAAGGAATGTCTCCAAATATAAACTACACAGAATCATTCTGTGAAACTTCTTTCTGATCTGTGCATTCAGCTAACAGAGTTAAACCATACTTTTGATTGAGCAGATCTGAACACTCTTTCTGTAGAAAATGCAACTGGACATTTGGAGCGCTAAGAGAGTAATAGTGGAAAAAGGAATATATTCAAATATAAACTACACAGAAGCATTCTGTGAAACTTCTTTCTGATCTGAGCATTCAGCTAACAGAGTTAAACCATACTTTTGATTGAGCAGTTTTGAAACACTCTGTCTGTAGAAAATGCAACTTGACATTCGTAGCGCTAAGTGGGTAATAGTGGAAAAAAGAATATGTTCAAATATAAACTACACAGAAGCATTTTATGAAACTTCTTTCTGTTCTGTGCATTCAACTAACAGAGTTGAAACTTACTTTTGATTGAGCCTTTCTGAAACACTCTTTCTGTAGAAACTGCAATTGGACATTCTGGGCGCTAAGAGGCCTCTATTGGGAAAAATAATATCTTCAAATAAAAACTACACAGAAGCATTGTGTGAAACTTATTTCTGATATGTTCATTAAGCTAACAGAGTTAAACCATACTTTTGATTGCGCAGTTCTGACCACTCTTTCTGTAGAAAATGCAAGTGGACATTCGGAGCGCTAAGAGGGTAATAGTGGAAAAAGGAATATATTCAAATATAAACTACACAGTAGCATTCTGTGAAAATTCTTTCTGTTCTGTGCATTCAACTAACAGTGTTGAACCTTACTTTTGATTGAGCCGTTCTGAAACACTCTTTCTGTAGAAACTGCAATTGGACATGCTAAGCGCTAAGAGGCCTACATTGGGAAAAGGAATATCTTCAAATAAAAACTACACAGATGCATTCTGTGAAACTTATTTCTGATCTGTAAATTCAGTTAACAGAGATAAAACATATTTTTGATTGAGCAGTCATGAAACACTCTTTTTGTAGAAAATGCAAGTGGAGATTCGGAGCGCTAAGTGGGTAATAGTGGAAAAAGGAATGTCTTCAAATATAAACTACACAGAATCATTTGGTGAAACTTCTTTCTGATCTGTGCATTCAGCTAACAGAGTTAAACCATACTTTTGATTGAGCAGATCTGAACACTCTTTCTGTAGAAAATGCAACTGGACATTTGGAGCGATAAGAGCGTAGTAGTGGAAAAAGGAATATATTCAAATATAAACTACACAGAAGCATTCTGTGAAACTTCTTTCTGATCTGAGCATTCAGCTAACAGAGTTAAACCATACTTAGGAATGAGCAGTTTTGAAACACTCTGTCTGTAGAAAATGCAACTGGACATTCGTAGCGCTAAGTGGGTAATAGTGGAAAAAAGAACATGTTCAAATATAAACTACACAGAAGCATTGTATGAAACTTCTTTCTGTTCTGTGCATTCAACTAACAGAGTTGAACCTTACTTTTGATTGAGCCTTTCTGAAACACTCTTTCTGTAGAAACTGCAATTGGACATTCTGAGCGCTAAGAGGCCTATATTGGGAAAAATAATATCTTCAAATAAAAACTACACAGAAGCATTGTGTGAAACTTATTTCTGATATGCTCATTAAGCTAACAGAGTTAAACCATACTTTTGATTGCGCAGTTCTGAACACTCTTTCTGTAGAAAATGCAAGTGGACATTCGGAGCGCTAAGAGGGTAATAGTGGAAAAAGGAATATATTCAAATATAAACTACACAGTAGCATTCTGTGAAAATTCTTTCTGTTCTGTGCATTCAACTAACAGAGTTGAACCTTACTTTTGATGGAGCCGTTCTGAAACACTCTTTCTGTAGAAACTGCAATTGGACATGCTAAGCGCTAAGAGGCCTACATTGGGATAAAGAATATCTTCAAATAAAAACTACACAGATACATTCTCTGAAACTTATTTCTGATCTGTGCATTCAGCTAAGAGAGTTAAACCATACTTATGATTGAGCAGATCTGAACTCTCTTTCTGTAGAAAATGCAACTGGACATTTGGAGCGCTAAGAGCGTAGTAGTGGAAAAAGGAATATATTCAAATATAAACTACACAGAAGCATTCTGTGAAACTTCTTTCAGATCTGAGCATTCAGCTAACAGAGTTAAACCATACTTTTGATTGAGCAGTTTTGAAACACTCTGTCTGTAGAAAATGCAACTTGACATTCGTAGCGCTAAGAGGGTAATAGTGGAAAAAGGAATATATTCAAATATAAACTACACAGTAGCATTCTGTGAAAATTCTTTCTGTTCTGTGCATTCAACTAACAGAGTTGAACCTTACTTTTGATTGAGCCGTTCTGAAACACTCTTTCTGTAGAAACTGCAATTGGACATGCTAAGCGCTAAGAGGCCTACATTGGGAAAAGGAATATCTTCAAATAAAAACTACACAGATGCATTCTGTGAAACTTATTTCTGATCTGTGAATTCAGTTAACAGAGATAAAACATATTTTTGATTGAGCAGTTATGAAACACTCTTTTTGTAGAAAATGCAAGTGGAGATTCGCAGCGCTAAGAGGGTAATAGTGGAAAAAGGAATGTCTTCAAATATAAACTACACAGAAATATTCGGTGAATCTTCTTTCTGATCTGTGCATTCAGCGAACAGCGTTAAACCATACTTTTGATTGAGCAGATTTGAACACTCTTTCTGTAGAAAATGCAACTGGACATTTGGAGCGCTAAGAGCGTAGTAGTAGAAAAAGAAATATATTCAAATATAAACTACACAGAAGCATTCTGTGAAACTTCTTTCTGATCTGAGCATTCAGCTAACAGAGTTAAACCATACTTTCAATTGAGCCGTTTTGAAACTCTCTGTCTGTAGAAAATGCAACTGGACATTCGTAGCGCTAAGTGGGTAATAGTGGAAAAAAGAATATGTTCAAATATAAACTACACAGAAGCATTGTATGAAAATTCTTTCTGTTCTGTGCATTCAACTAACAGAGTTGAACCTTACTTTTGATTGAGCCGTTCTGAAACACTCTTTCTGTAGAAACTGCAATTGGACTTTCTGAGCGCTAAGAGGCCTATATTGGGAAAAAGAATATCTACAAATAAAAACTACACAGAAGAATTGTGTGAAACTTCTTTCTGTTCTGTTTGTTCAACTAAAAGAGTTGAACCTTAGTTTTGATTGAGCCGTTCTGAAACACTCTTTCTGTAGAAAATGCAAGTGGAGATTCGGAGCGCTAAGAGGGTAATAGTGGAAAAAGGAATGTCTCCAAATATAAACTACACAGAATCATTCTGTGAAACTTCCTTCTGATCTGTGCATTCAGCTAACAGAGTTAAACCATACTTTTGATTGAGCAGATCTGAACACTCTTTCTGTAGAAAATGCAACTGGACATTTGGAGCGCTAAGAGAGTAGTAGTGGAAAAAGGAATATATTCAAATATAAACTACACAGAAGCATTCTGTGAAACTTCTTTCTGATCTGAGCATTCAGCTAACAGAGTTAAACCATACTTTTGATTGAGCAGTTTTGAAACACTCTGTCTGTAGAAAATGCAACTGGACATTCGTAGCGCTAAGTGGGTAATAGTGGAAAAAAGAATATGTTCAAATATAAACTACACAGAAGCATTGTATGAAACTTCTTTCTGTTCTGTGCATTCAACTAACAGAGTTGAACCTTACTTTTGATTGAGCCGTTCTGAGACACTCTTTCTGTAGAAACTGCAATTGGACATTCTGAGCGCTAAGAGGCCTATATTGGGAAAAAGAATGTCTACAAATAAAAACTACACAGAAGAATTGTGTGAAACTTCTTTCTGTTCTGTTTGTTCAACTAAAAGAGTTGAACCTTAGTTTTGATTGAGCCGTTCTGAAACACTCTTTCTGTAGAAAATGCAAGTGGAGATTCGGAGCGCTAAGAGGGTAATAGTGGAAAAAGGAATGTCTCCAAATATAAACTACACAGAATCATTCTGTGAAACTTCTTTCTGATCTGTGCATTCAGCTAACAGAGTTAAACCATACTTTTGATTGAGCAGATCTGAACACTCCTTCTGTAGAAAATGCAACTGGACATTTGGAGCGCTAAGAGCGTAGTAGTGGAAAAAGGAATATATTCAAATATAAACTACACAGAAGCATTCTGTGAAACTTCTTTCTGATCTGAGAATTCAGCTAACAGAGTTAAACCATACTTTTGATGGAGCAGTTTTGAAACACTCTGTCTGTAGAAAATGCAACTGGACATTCGTAGCGCTAAGTGGGTAATAGTGGAAAAAAGAATATGTTCAAATATAAACTACACAGAAGCATTGTATGAAACTTCTTTCTGTTCTGTGCATTCAACTAACAGAGTTGAACCTTACTTTTGATTGAGCCGTTCTGAGACACTCTTTCTGTAGAAACTGCAATTGGATATTCTGAGCGCTAAGAGGCCTATATTGGGAAAAAGAATGTCTACAAATAAAAACTACACAGAAGAATTGTGTGAAACTTCTTTCTGTTCTGTTTGTTCAACTAAAAGAGTTGAACCTTAGTTTTGATTGAGCCGTTCTGAAACACTCTTTCTGTAGAAAATGCAAGTGGAGATTCGGAGCGCTAAGAGGGTAATAGTGGAAAAAGGAATGTCTCCAAATATAAACTACACAGAATCATTCTGTGAAACTTCTTTCTGATCTGTGCATTCAGCTAACAGAGTTAAACCATACTTTTGATTGAGCAGATCTGAACACTCCTTCTGTAGAAAATGCAACTGGACATTTGGAGCGCTAAGAGAGTAGTAGTGGAAAAAGGAATATATTCAAATATAAACTACACAGAAGCATTCTGTGAAACTTCTTTCTGATCTGAGCATTCAGCTAACAGAGTTAAACCATACTTTTGATTGAGCAGTTTTGAAACACTCTGTCTGTAGAAAATGCAACTGGACATTCGTAGCGCTAAGTGGATAATAGTGGAAAAAAGAATATGTTCAAATATAAACTACACAGAAGCATTGTATGAAACTTCTTTCTGATCTGTGCATTCAACTAACAGAGTTGAACCTTACTTTTGATTGAGCCTTTCTGAAACACTCTTTCTGTAGAAACTGCAATTGGACATTCTGGGCGCTAAGAGGCCTATATTGGGAAAAATAATATCTTCAAATAAAAACTACACAGAAGCATTGTGTGAAACTTATTTCTGATATGTTCATTAAGCTAACAGAGTTAAACCATACTTTTGATTGCGCAGTTCTGAACACTCTTTCTGTAGAAAATGCAAGTGGACATTCGGAGCGCTAAGAGGGTAATAGTGGAAAAAGGAATATATTCAAATATAAACTACACAGTAGCATTCTGTGAAAATACTTTCTGTTCTGTGCATTCCACTAACAGAGTTGAACCTTACTTTTGATTGAGCCGTTCTGAAACACTGTTTCTGTAGAAACTCCAATTGGGCATGCTAAGCGCTAAGAGGCCTACATTGGGAAAAAGAATATCTTCAAATAAAAACTACACAGATGCATTCTCTGAAACTTATTTCTGATCTGTAAATTCAGTTAACAGAGATAAAACATATTTTTGATTGACCAGTTATGAAACACTCTTTTTGTAGAAAATGCAAGTGGAGATTCGGAGCGCTAAGAGGGTAATAGTGGAAAAAGGAATGTCTTCAAATATAAACTACACAGAATCATTCGGTGAAACTTCTTTCTGATCTGTGCATTCAGCTAACAGAGTTAAACCATACTTTTGATTGAGCAGATCTGAACACTCTTTCTGTAGAAAATGCAACTGGACATTTGGAGCGCTTAGAGCGTAGTAGTGGAAAAAGGAATATATTCAAATATAAACTACACAGAAGCATTCTGTGAAGCTTCTTTCTGATCTGAGCATTCAGCTAACAGAGTTAAACCATACTTTTGATTGAGCAGTTTTGAAACACTCTGTCTGTAGAAAATGCAACTGGACATTCGTAGCGCTAAGTGGGTAATAGTGGAAAAAAGAATATGTTCAAATATAAACTACACAGAAGCATTGTATGAAACTTCTTTCTGTTCTGTGCATTCAACTAACAGAGTTGAACCTTACTTTTGATTGAGCCGTTCTGAAACACTCTTTCTGTAGAAACTGCAATTGGACATTTTGAGCGCTAAGAGGCCTATATTGGGAAAAAGAATGTCTACAAATAAAAACTACACAGAAGAATTGTGTGAAACTTCTTTCTGTTCTGTTTGTTCAACTAAAAGAGTTGAACCTTAGTTTTGATTGAGCCGTTCTGAAACACTCTTTCTGTAGAAAATGCAAGTGGAGATTCGGAGCGCTAAGAGGGTAATAGTGGAAAAAGGAATGTCTCCAAATATAAACTACACAGAATCATTCTGTGAAACTTCTTTCTGATCTGTGCATTCAGCTAACAGAGTTAAACCATACTTTTGATTGAGCAGATCTGAACACTCTTTCTGTAGAAAATGCAACTGGACATTTTGAGCGCTAAGATAGTAGTAGTGGAAAAAGGAATATATTCAAATATAAACTACACAGAAGCATTCTGTGAAACTACTTTCTGATCTGAGCATTCAGCTAACAGAGTTAAACCATACTTTTGATTGAGCAGTTTTGAAACACTCTGTCTGTAGAAAATGCAACTGGACATTCGTAGCGCTAAGTGGGTAATAGTGGAAAAAAGAATATGTTCAAATATAAACTACACAGAAGCATTGTATGAAAATTCTTTCTGTTCTGTGCATTCAACTAACAGAGTTGAACCTTACTTTTGATTGAGATTTTCTGAAACACTCTTTCTGTAGAAAATGCAATTGGACATTCTGAGCGCTAAGAGGCCTATATTGGGAAAAATAATATCTTCAAATAAAAACTACACAGAAGCATTGTGTGAAACTTATTTCTGATATGTTCATTAAGCTAACAGAGTTAAACCATACTTTTGATTGCGCAGTTCTGAACACTCTTTCTGTAGAAAATGCAAGTGGACATTCGGAGCGCTAAGAGGGTAATAGTGGAAAAAGGAATATATTCAAATATAAACTACACAGTAGCATTCTGTGAAAATTCTTTCTGTTCTGTGCATTCAACTAACAGAGTTGAACCTTACTTTTGATTGAGCCGTTCTGAAACACTCTTTCTGTAGAAACTGCAATTGGACATGCTAAGCGCTAAGAGGCCTACATTGGGAAAAAGAATATCTTCAAATAAAAACTACACAGATGCATTCTGTGAAACTTATTTCTGATCTGTAAATTCAGTTAACAGAGATAAAACATATTTTTGATTGAGCAGTTATGAAACACTCTTTTTGTAGAAAATGCAAGTGGAGATTCGGAGCGCTAAGATGGTAATAGTGGAAAAAGGAATGTCTTCAAATATAAACTACACAGAATCATTCGGTGAAACTTCTTTCTGATCTGTGCATTCAGCGAACAGCGTTAAACCATACTTTTGATTGAGCAGATCTGAACACTCTTTCTGTAGAAAATGCAACTGGACATTTGGAGCGCTAAGAGCGTAGTAGTGGAAAAAGGAATATATTCAAATATAAACTACACAGAAGCATTCTGTGAAACTTCTTTCTGATCTGAGCATTCAGCTAACAGAGTTAAACCATACTTTTGATTGAGCAGTTTTGAAACACTCTGTATGTAGAAAATGCAACTGGACATTCGTAGCGCTAAGTGGGTAATAGTGGAAAAAAGAATATGTTCAAATATAAACTACACAGAAGCATTGTATGAAACTTCTTTCTGTTCTGTGCATTCAACTAACAGAGTTGAACCTTACTTTTGATTGAGCCGTTCTGAGACACTCTTTCTGTAGAAACTGCAATTGGACATTCTGAGCGCTAAGAGGCCTATATTGGGAAAAAGAATGTCTACAAATAAAAACTACACAGAAGAATTGTGTGAAACTACTTTCTGTTCTGTTTGTTCAACTAAAAGAGTTGAAACTTAGTTTTGATTGAGCCGTTCTGAAACACTCTTTCTGTAGAAAATGCAAGTGGAGATTCGGAGCGCTAAGAGGGTAATAGTGGAAAAAGGAATGTCTCCAAATATAAACTACACAGAATCATTCTGTGAAACTTCTTTCTGATCTGTGCATTCAGCTAACAGAGTTAAACCATACTTTTGATTGAGCAGATCTGAACACTCCTTCTGTAGAAAATGCAACTGGACATTTGGAGCGCTAAGAGAGTAGTAGTGGAAAAAGGAATATATTCAAATATAAACTACACAGAAGCATTCTGTGAAACTTCTTTCTGATCTGAGCATTCAGCTAACAGAGTTAAACCATACTTTTGATTGAGCAGTTTTGAAACACACTGTCTGTAGAAAATGCAACTGGACATTCGTAGCGCTAAGTGGATAATAGTGGAAAAAAGAATATGTTCAAATATAAACTACACAGAAGCACTGTATGAAACTTCTTTCTGATCTGTGCATTCAACTAACAGAGTTGAACCTTACTTTTGATTGAGCCTTTCTGAAACACTCTTTCTGTAGAAACTGCAATTGGACATTCTGAGCGCTAAGAGGCCTATATTGGGAAAAATAATATCTTCAAATAAAAACTACACAGAAGCATTGTGTGAAACTTATTTCTGATGTGTTCATTAAGCTAACAGAGTTAAACCATACTTTTGATTGCGCAGTTCTGAACACTCTTTCTGTAGAAAATGCAAGTGGACATTCGGAGCGCTAAGAGGGTAATAGTGGAAAAAGGAATATATTCAAATATAAACTACACAGTAGCATTCTGTGAAAATTCTTTCTGTTCTGTGCATTCAACTAACAGAGTTGAACCTTACTTTTGATTGAGCCGTTCTGAAACACTCTTTCTGTAGAAACTCCAATTGGGCATGCTAAGCGCTAAGAGGCCTACATTGGGAAAAAGAATATCTTCAAATAAAAACTACACAGATGCATTCTGTGAAACTTATTTCTGATCTGTAAATTCAGTTAACAGAGATAAAACATATTTTTGATTGAGCAGTTATGAAACACTCTTTTTGTAGAAAATGCAAGTGGAGATTCGGAGCGCTAAGAGGGTAATAGTGGAAAAAGGAATGTCTTCAAATATAAACTACACAGAATCATTCGGTGAAACTTCTTTCTGATCTGTGCATTCAGCGTACAGCGTTAAACCATACTTTTGATTGAGCAGATCTGAACACTCTTTCTGTAGAAAATGCAACTGGACATTTGGAGCGCTAAGAGCGTAGTAGTGGAAAAAGGAATATATTCAAATATAAACTACACAGAAGCATTCTGTGAAACTTCTTTCTGATCTGAGCATTCAGCTAACAGAGTTAAACCATACTTTTGATTGAGCAGTTTTGAAACACTCTGTATGTAGAAAATGCAACTGGACATTCGTAGCGCTAAGTGGGTAATAGTGGAAAAAAGAATATGTTCAAATATAAACTACACAGAAGCATTGTATGAAACTTCTTTCTGTTCTGTGCATTCAACTAACAGAGTTGAACCTTACTTTTGATTGAGCCGTTCTGAGACACTCTTTCTGTAGAAACTGCAATTGGACATTCTGAGCGCTAAGAGGCCTATATTGGGAAAAAGAATGTCTACAAATAAAAACTACACAGAAGAATTGTGTGAAACTTCTTTCTGTTCTGTTTGTTCAACTAAAAGAGTTGAACCTTAGTTTTGATTGAGCCGTTCTGAAACACTCTTTCTGTAGAAAATGCAAGTGGAGATTCGGAGCACTAAGAGGGTAATAGTGGAAAAAGGAATGTCTCCAAATATAAACTACACAGAATCATTCTGTGAAACTTCTTTCTGATCTGTGCATTCAGCTAACAGAGTTAAACCATACTTTTGATTGAGCAGATCTGAACACTCCTTCTGTAGAAAATGCAACTGGACATTTGGAGCGCTAAGAGAGTAGTAGTGGAAAAAGGAATATATTCAAATATAAACTACACAGAAGCATTCTGTGAAACTTCTTTCTGATCTGAGCATTCAGCTAACAGAGTTAAACCATACTTTTGATTGAGCAGTTTTGAAACACTCTGTCTGTAGAAAATGCAACTGGACATTCGTAGCGCTAAGTGGATAATAGTGGAAAAAAGAATATGTTCAAATATAAACTACACAGAAGCATTGTATGAAACTTCTTTCTGATCTGTGCATTCAACTAACAGAGTTGAAACTTACTTTTGATTGAGCCTTTCTGAAACACTCTTTCTGTAGAAACTGCAATTGGACATTCTGAGCGCTAAGAGGCCTATATTGGGAAAAATAATATCTTCAAATAAAAACTACACAGAAGCATTGTGTGAAACTTATTTCTGATATGTTCATTAAGCTAACAGAGTTAAACCATACTTTTGATTGCGCAGTTCTGAACACTCTTTCTGTAGAAAATGCAAGTGGACATTCGGAGCGCTAAGAGGGTAATAGTGGAAAAAGGAATATATTCAAATATAAACTACACAGTAGCATTCTGTGAAAATTCTTTCTGTTCTGTGCATTCAACTAACAGAGTTGAACCTTACTTTTGATTGAGCCGTTCTGAAACACTCTTTCTGTAGAAACTCCAATTGGGCATGCTAAGCGCTAAGAGGCCTACATTGGGAAAAAGAATATCTTCAAATAAAAACTACACAGATGCATTCTCTGAAACTTATTTCTGATCTGTAAATTCAGTTAACAGAGATAAAACATATTTTTGATTGACCAGTTATGAAACACTCTTTTTGTAGAAAATGCAAGTGGAGATTCGGAGCGCTAAGAGGGTAATAGTGGAAAAAGGAATGTCTTCAAATATAAACTACACAGAATCATTCGGTGAAACTTCTTTCTGATCTGTGCATTCAGCTAACAGAGTTAAACCATACTTTTGATTGAGCAGATCTGAACACTCTTTCTGTAGAAAATGCAACTGGACATTTGGATCGCTTAGTGCGTAGTAGTGGAAAAAGGAATATATTCAAATATAAACTACACAGAAGCATTCTGTGAAGCTTCTTTCTGATCTGAGCATTCAGCTAACAGAGTTAAACCATACTTTTGATTGAGCAGTTTTGAAACACTCTGTCTGTAGAAAATGCAACTGGACATTCGTAGCGCTAAGTGGGTAATAGTGGAAAAAAGAATATGTTCAAATATAAACTACACAGAAGCATTGTATGAAACTTCTTTCTGTTCTGTGCATTCAACTAACTGAGTTGAACCTTACTTTTGATTGAGCCGTTCTGAAACACTCTTTCTGTAGAAACTGCAATTGGACATTCTGAGCGCTAAGAGGCCTATATTGGGAAAAAGAATGTCTACAAATAAAAACTACACAGAAGAATTGTGTGAAACTTCTTTCTGTTCTGTTTGTTCAACTAAAAGAGTTGAACCTTAGTTTTGATTGAGCCGTTCTGAAACACTCTTTCTGTAGAAAATGCAAGTGGAGATTCGGAGCGCTAAGAGGGTAATAGTGGAAAAAGGAATGTCTCCAAATATAAACTACACAGAATCATTCTGTGAAACTTCTTTCTGATCTGTGCATTCAGCTAACAGAGTTAAACCATACTTTTGATTGAGCAGATCTGAACACTCTTTCTGTAGAAAATGCAACTGGACATTTGGAGCGCTAAGAGAGTAGTAGTGGAAAAAGGAATATATTCAAATATAAACTACACAGAAGCATTCTGTGAAACTTCTTTCTGATCTGAGCATTCAGCTAACAGAGTTAAACCATACTTTTGATTGAGCAGTTTTGAAACACTCTGTCTGTAGAAAATGCAACTGGACATTCGTAGCGCTAAGTGGGTAATAGTGGAAAAAAGAATATGTTCAAATATAAACTACACAGAAGCATTGTATGAAACTTCTTTCTGTTCTGTGCATTCAACTAACAGAGTTGAACCTTACTTTTGATTGAGCCTTTCTGAAACACTCTTTCTGTAGAAACTGCAATTGGACATTCTGAGCGCTAAGAGGCCTCTATTGGGAAAAATAATATCTTCAAATAAAAACTACACAGAAGCATTGTGTGAAACTTATTTCTGATATGTTCATTAAGCTAACAGAGTTAAACCATACTTTTGATTGCGCTGTTCTGAACACTCTTTCTGTAGAAAATGCAAGTGGACATTCGGAGCGCTAAGAGGGTAATAGAGGAAAAAGGAATATATTCAAATATAAACTACACAGTAGCATTCTGTGAAAATTCTTTCTGTTCTGTGCATTCAACTAACAGAGTTGAACCTTACTTTTGATTGAGCCGTTCTGAAACACTCTTTCTGTAGAAACTGCAATTGGACATGCTAAGCGCTAAGAGTCCTACATTGGGAAAAAGAATATCTTCAAATAAAAACTACACAGATGCATTCTGTGAAACTTATTTCTGATCTGTAAATTCAGTTAACAGAGATAAAACATATTTTTGATTGAGCAGTTATGAAACACTCTTTTTGTAGAAAATGCAAGTGGAGATTCGGAGCGCTAAGAGGGTAATAGTGGAAAAAGGAATGTCTTCAAATATAAACTACACAGAATCATTCGGTGAAACTTCTTTCTGATCTGTGCATTCAGCGAACAGCGTTAAACCTTACTTTTGATTGAGCAGATCTGAACACTCTTTCTGTAGAAAATGCAACTGGACATTTGGAGCTCTAAGAGCGTAGTAGTGGAAAAAGGAATATATTCAAATATAAACTACACAGAAGCATTCTGTGAAACTTCTTTCTGATCTGAGCATTCAGCTAACAGAGTTAAACCATACTTTTGATTGAGCAGTTTTGAAACACTCTGTATGTAGAAAATGCAACTGGACATTCGTAGCGCTAAGTGGGTAATAGTGGAAAAAAGAATATGTTCAAATATAAACTCCACAGAAGCATTGTATGAAACTTCTTTCTGTTCTGTGCATTCAACTAACAGAGTTGAACCTTACTTTTGATTGAGCCGTTCTGAGACACTCTTTCTGTAGAAACTGCAATTGGACATTCTGAGCGCTAAGAGGCCTATATTGGGAAAAAGAATGTCTACAAATAAAAACTACACAGAAGAATTGTGTGAAACTTCTTTCTGTTCTGTTTGTTCAACTAAAAGAGTTGAACCTTAGTTTTGATTGAGCCGTTCTGAAACACTCTTTCTGTAGAAAATGCAAGTGGAGATTCGGAGCGCTAAGAGGGTAATAGTGGAAAAAGGAATGTCTCCAAATATAAACTACACAGAATCATTCTGTGAAACTTCTTTCTGATCTGTGCATTCAGCTAACAGAGTTAAACCATACTTTTGATTGAGCAGATCTGAACACTCTTTCTGTAGAAAATGCAACTGGACATTTGGAGCGCTAAGAGAGTAGTAGTGGAAAAAGGAATATATTCAAATATAAACTACACAGAAGCATTCTGTGAAACTTCTTTCTGATCTGAGCATTCAGCTAACAGAGTTAAACCATACTTTTGATTGAGCAGTTTTGAAACACTCTGTCTGTAGAAAATGCAACTGGACATTCGTAGCGCTAAGTGGGTAATAGTGGAAAAAAGAATATGTTCAAATATAAACTACACAGAAGCATTGTATGAAACTTCTTTCTGTTCTGTGCATTCAACTAACAGAGTTGAACCTTACTTTTGATTGAGCCTTTCTGAAACACTCTTTCTGTAGAAACTGCAATTGGACATTCTGAGCGCTAAGAGGCCTCTATTGGGAAAAATAATATCTTCAAATAAAAACTACACAGAAGCATTGTGTGAAACTTATTTCTGATATGTTCATTAAGCTAACAGAGTTAAACCATACTTTTGATTGCGCAGTTCTGAACACTCTTTCTGTAGAAAATGCAAGTGGACATTCGGAGCGCTAAGAGGGTAATAGTGGAAAAAGGAATATATTCAAATATAAACTACACAGTAGCATTCTGTGAAAATTCTTTCTGTTCTGTGCATTCAACTAACAGAGTTGAACCTTACTTTTGATTGAGCCGTTCTGAAACACACTTTCTGTAGAAACTGCAATTGGACATGCTAAGCGCTAAGAGGCCTACATTGGGAAAAAGAATATCTTCAAATAAAAACTACACAGATGCATTCTGTGAAACTTATTTCTGATCTGTAAATTCAGTTAACAGAGATAAAACATATTTTTGATTGAGCAGTTATGAAACACTCTTTTTGTAGAAAATGCAAGTGGAGATTCGGAGCGCTAAGAGGGTAATAGTGGAAAAAGGAATGTCTTCAAATATAAACTACACAGAATCATTCGGTGAAACTTCTTTCTGATCTGTGCATTCAGCGAACAGCGTTAAAACTTACTTTTGATTGAGCAGATCTGAACACTCTTTCTGTAGAAAATGCAACTGGACATTTGGAGCGCTAAGAGCGTAGTAGTGGAAAAAGGAATATATTCAAATATAAACTACACAGAAGCATTCTGTGAAACTTCTTTCTGATCTGAGCATTCAGCTAACAGAGTTAAACCATACTTTTGATTGAGCAGTTTTGAAACACTCTGTATGTAGAAAATGCAACTGGACATTCGTAGCGCTAAGTGGGTAATAGTGGAAAAAAGAATATGTTCAAATATAAACTACACAGAAGCATTGTATGAAACTTCTTTCTGTTCTGTGCATTCAACTAACAGAGTTGAACCTTACTTTTGATTGAGCCGTTCTGAGACACTCTTTCTGTAGAAACTGCAATTGGACATTCTGAGCGCTAAGAGGCCTATATTGGGAAAAAGAATGTCTACAAATAAAAACTACACAGAAGAATTGTGTGAAACTTCTTTCTGTTCTGTTTGTTCAACTAAAAGAGTTGAACCTTAGTTTTGATTGAGCCGTTCTGAAACACTCTTTCTGTAGAAAATGCAAGTGGAGATTCGGAGCGCTAAGAGGGTAATAGTGGAAAAAGGAATGTCTCCAAATATAAACTACACAGAATCATTCTGTGAAACTTCTTTCTGATCTGTGCATTCAGCTAACAGAGTTAAACCATACTTTTGATTGAGCAGATCTGAACACTCCTTCTGTAGAAAATGCAACTGGACATTTGGAGCGCTAAGAGAGTAGTAGTGGAAAAAGGAATATATTCAAATATAAACTACACAGAAGCATTCTGTGAAACTTCTTTCAGATCTGAGCATTCAGCTAACAGAGTTAAACCATACTTTTGATTGAGCAGTTTTGAAACACTCTGTCTGTAGAAAATGCAACTGGACATTCGTAGCGCTAAGTGGATAATAGTGGAAAAAAGAATATGTTCAAATATAAACTACACAGAAGCATTGTATGAAACTTCCTTCTGATCTGTGCATTCAACTAACAGAGTTGAACCTTACTTTTGATTGAGCCTTTCTGAAACACTCTTTCTGTAGAAACTGCAATTGGACATTCTGAGCGCTAAGAGGCCTATATTGGGAAAAATAATATCTTCAAATAAAAACTACACAGAAGCATTGTGTGAAACTTATTTCTGATATGTTCATTAAGCTAACAGAGTTAAACCATACTTTTGATTGCGCAGTTCTGAACACTCTTTCTGTAGAAAATGCAAGTGGACATTCGGAGCGCTAAGTGGGTAATAGTGGAAAAAAGAATATGTTCAAATATAAACTACACAGAAGCATTGTATGAAACTTCTTTCTGTTCTGTGCATTCAACTAACAGAGTTGAACCTTACTTTTGATTGAGCCGTTCTGAAACACTCTTTCTGTAGAAACTGCAATTGGACATTCTGAGCGCTAAGAGGCCTATATTGGGAAAAAGAATGTCTACAAATAAAAACTACACAGAAGAATTGTGTGAAACTTCTTTCTGTTCTGTTTGTTCAACTAAAAGAGTTGAACCTTAGTTTTGATTGAGCCGTTCTGAAACACTCTTTCTGTAGAAAATGCAAGTGGAGATTCGGAGCGCTAAGAGGGTAATAGTGGAAAAAGGAATGTCTCCAAATATAAACTACACAGAATCATTCTGTGAAACTTCTTTCTGATCTGTGCATTCAGCTAACAGAGTTAAACCATACTTTTGATTGAGCAGATCTGAACACTCCTTCTGTAGAAAATGCAACTGGACATTTGGAGCGCTAAGAGAGTAGTAGTGGAAAAAGGAATATATTCAAATATAAACTACACAGAAGCATTCTGTGAAACTTCTTTCTGATCTGAGCATTCAGCTAACAGAGTTAAACCATACTTTTGATTGAGCAGTTTTGAAACACTCTGTCTGTAGAAAATGCAACTGGACATTCGTAGCGCTAAGTGGATAATAGTGGAAAAAAGAATATGTTCAAATATAAACTACACAGAAGCATTGTATGAAACTTCTTTCTGATCTGTGCATTCAACTAACAGAGTTGAACCTTACTTTTGATTGAGCCTTTCTGAAACACTCTTTCTGTAGAAACTGCAATTGGACATTCTGAGCGCTAAGAGGCCTATATTGGGAAAAATAATATCTTCAAATAAAAACTACACAGAAGCATTGTGTGAAACTTATTTCTGATATGTTCATTAAGCTAACAGAGTTAAACCATACTTTTGATTGCGCAGTTCTGAACACTCTTTCTGTAGAAAATGCAAGTGGACATTCGGAGCGCTAAGAGGGTAATAGTGGAAAAAGGAATATATTCAAATATAAACTACACAGTAGCATTCTGTGAAAATTCTTTCTGTTCTGTGCATTCAACTAACAGAGTTGAACCTTACTTTTGATTGAGCCGTTCTGAAACACTCTTTCTGTAGAAACTCCAATTGGGCATGCTAAGCGCTAAGAGGCCTACATTGGGAAAAAGAATATCTTCAAATAAAAACTACACAGATGCATTCTGTGAAACTTATTTCTGATCTGTAAATTCAGTTAACAGAGATAAAACATATTTTTGATTGAGCAGTTATGAAACACTCTTTTTGTAGAAAATGCAAGTGGAGATTCGGAGCGCTAAGAGGGTAATAGTGGAAAAAGGAATGTCTTCAAATATAAACTACACAGAATCATTCGGTGAAACTTCTTTCTGATCTGTGCATTCAGCTAACAGATTTAAACCATACTTTTGATTGAGCAGATCTGAACACTCTTTCTGTAGAAAATGCAACTGGACATTTGGAGCGCTTAGAGCGTAGTAGTGGAAAAAGGAATATATTCAAATATAAACTACACAGAAGCATTCTGTGAAGCTTCTTTCTGATCTGAGCATTCAGCTAACAGAGTTAAACCATACTTTTGATTGAGCAGTTTTGAAACACTCTGTCTGTAGAAAATGCAACTGGACATTCGTAGCGCTAAGTGGGTAATAGTGGAAAAAAGAATATGTTCAAATATAAACTACACAGAAGCATTGTATGAAACTTCTTTCTGTTCTGTGCATTCAACTAACAGAGTTGAACCTTACTTTTGATTGAGCCGTTCTGAAACACTCTTTCTGTAGAAACTGCAATTGGACATTTTGAGCGCTAAGAGGTCTATATTGGGAAAAAGAATGTCTACAAATAAAAACTACACAGAAGAATTGTGTGAAACTTCTTTCTGTTCTGTTTGTTCAACTAAAAGAGTTGAACCTTAGTTTTGATTGAGCCGTTCTGAAACACTCTTTCTGTAGAAAATGCAAGTGGAGATTCGGAGCGCTAAGAGGGTAATAGTGGAAAAAGGAATGTCTCCAAATATAAACTACACAGAATCATTCTGTGAAACTTCTTTCTGATCTGTGCATTCAGCTAACAGAGTTAAACCATACTTTTGATTGAGCAGATCTGAACACTCTTTCTGTAGAAAATGCAACTGGACATTTGGAGCGCTAAGAGAGTAGTAGTGGAAAAAGGAATATATTCAAATATAAACTACACAGAAGCATTCTGTGAAACTTCTTTCTGATCTGAGCATTCAGCTAACAGAGTTAAACCATACTTTTGATTGAGCAGTTTTGAAACACTCTGTCTGTAGAAAATGCAACTGGACATTCGTAGCGCTAAGTGGGTAATAGTGGAAAAAAGAATATGTTCAAATATAAACTACACAGAAGCATTGTATGAAAATTCTTTCTGTTCTGTGCATTCAACTAACAGAGTTGAACCTTACTTTTGATTGAGATTTTCTGAAACACTCTTTCTGTAGAAAATGCAATTGGACATTCTGAGCGCTAAGAGGCCTATATTGGGAAAAATAATATCTTCAAATAAAAACTACACAGAAGCATTGTGTGAAACTTATTTCTGATATGTTCATTAAGCTAACAGAGTTAAACCATACTTTTGATTGCGCAGTTCTGAACACTCTTTCTGTAGAAAATGCAAGTGGACATTCGGAGCGCTAAGAGGGTAATAGTGGAAAAAGGAATATATTCAAATATAAACTACACAGTAGCATTCTGTGAAAATTCTTTCTGTTCTGTGCATTCAACTAACAGAGTTGAACCTTACTTTTGATTGAGCCGTTCTGAAACACTCTTTCTGTAGAAACTCCAATTGGGCATGCTAAGCGCTAAGAGGCCTACATTGGGAAAAAGAATATCTTCAAATAAAAACTACACAGATGCATTCTGTGAAACTTATTTCTGATCTGTAAATTCAGTTAACAGAGATAAAACATATTTTTGATTGAGCAGTTATGAAACACTCTTTTTGTAGAAAATGCAAGTGGAGATTCGGAGCGCTAAGATGGTAATAGTGGAAAAAGGAATGTCTTCAAATATAAACTACACAGAATCATTCGGTGAAACTTCTTTCTGATCTGTGTATTCAGCGAACAGCGTTAAACCATACTTTTGATTGAGCAGATCTGAACACTCTTTCTGTAGAAAATGCAACTGGACATTTGGAGCGCTAAGAGCGTAGTAGTGGAAAAAGGAATATATTCAAATATAAACTACACAGAAGCATTCTGTGAAACTTCTTTCTGATCTGAGCATTCAGCTAACAGAGTTAAACCATACTTTTGATTGAGCAGTTTTGAAACACTCTGTATGTAGAAAATGCAACTGGACATTCGTAGCGCTAAGTGGGTAATAGTGGAAAAAAGAATATGTTCAAATATAAACTACACAGAAGCATTGTATGAAACTTCTTTCTGTTCTGTGCATTCAACTAACAGAGTTGAACCTTACTTTTGATTGAGCCGTTCTGAGACACTCTTTCTGTAGAAACTGCAATTGGACATTCTGAGCGCTAAGAGGCCTATATTGGGAAAAAGAATGTCTACAAATAAAAACTACACAGAAGAATTGTGTGAAACTTCTTTCTGTTCTGTTTGTTCAACTAAAAGAGTTGAACCTTAGTTTTGATTGAGCCGTTCTGAAACACTCTTTCTGTAGAAAATGCAAGTGGAGATTCGGAGCGCTAAGAGGGTAATAGTGGAAAAAGGAATGTCTCCAAATATAAACTACACAGAATCATTCTGTGAAACTTCTTTCTGATCTGTGCATTCAGCTAACAGAGTTAAACCATACTTTTGATTGAGCAGATCTGAACACTCCTTCTGTAGAAAATGCAACTGGACATTTGGAGCGCTAAGAGAGTAGTAGTGGAAAAAGGAATATATTCAAATATAAACTACACAGAAGCATTCTGTGAAACTTCTTTCTGATCTGAGCATTCAGCTAACAGAGTTAAACCATACTTTTGATTGAGCAGTTTTGAAACACACTGTCTGTAGAAAATGCAACTGGACATTCGTAGCGCTAAGTGGATAATAGTGGAAAAAAGAATATGTTCAAATATAAACTACACAGAAGCACTGTATGAAACTTCTTTCTGATCTGTGCATTCAACTAACAGAGTTGAACCTTACTTTTGATTGAGCCTTTCTGAAACACTCTTTCTGTAGAAACTGCAATTGGACATTCTGAGCGCTAAGAGGCCTATATTGGGAAAAATAATATCTTCAAATAAAAACTACACAGAAGCATTGTGTGAAACTTATTTCTGATGTGTTCATTAAGCTAACAGAGTTAAACCATACTTTTGATTGCGCAGTTCTGAACACTCTTTCTGTAGAAAATGCAAGTGGACATTCGGAGCGCTAAGAGGGTAATAGTGGAAAAAGGAATATATTCAAATATAAACTACACAGTAGCATTCTGTGAAAATTCTTTCTGTTCTGTGCATTCAACTAACAGAGTTGAACCTTACTTTTGATTGAGCCGTTCTGAAACACTCTTTCTGTAGAAACTCCAATTGGGCATGCTAAGCGCTAAGAGGCCTACATTGGGAAAAAGAATATCTTCAAATAAAAACTACACAGATGCATTCTGTGAAACTTATTTCTGATCTGTAAATTCAGTTAACAGAGATAAAACATATTTTTGATTGAGCAGTTATGAAACACTCTTTTTGTAGAAAATGCAAGTGGAGATTCGGAGCGCTAAGAGGGTAATAGTGGAAAAAGGAATGTCTTCAAATATAAACTACACAGAATCATTCGGTGAAACTTCTTTCTGATCTGTGCATTCAGCGAACAGCGTTAAACCATACTTTTGATTGAGCAGATCTGAACACTCTTTCTGTAGAAAATGCAACTGGACATTTGGAGCGCTAAGAGCGTAGTAGTGGAAAAAGGAATATATTCAAATATAAACTACACAGAAGCATTCTGTGAAACTTCTTTCTGATCTGAGCATTCAGCTAACAGAGTTAAACCATACTTTTGATTGAGCAGTTTTGAAACACTCTGTATGTAGAAAATGCAACTGGACATTCGTAGCGCTAAGTGGGTAATAGTGGAAAAAAGAATATGTTCAAATATAAACTACACAGAAGCATTGTATGAAACTTCTTTCTGTTCTGTGCATTCAACTAACAGAGTTGAACCTTACTTTTGATTGAGCCGTTCTGAGACACTCTTTCTGTAGAAACTGCAATTGGACATTCTGAGCGCTAAGAGGCCTATATTGGGAAAAAGAATGTCTACAAATAAAAACTACACAGAAGAATTGTGTGAAACTTCTTTCTGTTCTGTTTGTTCAACTAAAAGAGTTGAACCTTAGTTTTGATTGAGCCGTTCTGAAACACTCTTTCTGTAGAAAATGCAAGTGGAGATTCGGAGCGCTAAGAGGGTAATAGTGGAAAAAGGAATGTCTCCAAATATAAACTACACAGAATCATTCTGTGAAACTTCTTTCTGATCTGTGCATTCAGCTAACAGAGTTAAACCATACTTTTGATTGAGCAGATCTGAACACTCCTTCTGTAGAAAATGCAACTGGACATTTGGAGCGCTAAGAGAGTAGTAGTGGAAAAAGGAATATATTCAAATATAAACTACACAGAAGCATTCTGTGAAACTTCTTTCTGATCTGAGCATTCAGCTAACAGAGTTAAACCATACTTTTGATTGAGCAGTTTTGAAACACACTGTCTGTAGAAAATGCAACTGGACATTCGTAGCGCTAAGTGGATAATAGTGGAAAAAAGAATATGTTCAAATATAAACTACACAGAAGCACTGTATGAAACTTCTTTCTGATCTGTGCATTCAACTAACAGAGTTGAACCTTACTTTTGATTGAGCCTTTCTGAAACACTCTTTCTGTAGAAACTGCAATTGGACATTCTGAGCGCTAAGAGGCCTATATTGGGAAAAATAATATCTTCAAATAAAAACTACACAGAATCATTGTGTGAAACTTATTTCTGATGTGTTCATTAAGCTAACAGAGTTAAACCATACTTTTGATTGCGCAGTTCTGAACACTCTTTCTGTAGAAAATGCAAGTGGACATTCGGAGCGCTAAGAGGGTAATAGTGGAAAAAGGAATATATTCAAATATAAACTACACAGTAGCATTCTGTGAAAATTCTTTCTGTTCTGTGCATTCAACTAACAGAGTTGAACCTTACTTTTGATTGAGCCGTTCTGAAACACTCTTTCTGTAGAAACTCCAATTGGGCATGCTAAGCGCTAAGAGGCCTACATTGGGAAAAAGAATATCTTCAAATAAAAACTACACAGATGCATTCTGTGAAACTTATTTCTGATCTGTAAATTCAGTTAACAGAGATAAAACATATTTTTGATTGAGCAGTTATGAAACACTCTTTTTGTAGAAAATGCAAGTGGAGATTCGGAGCGCTAAGAGGGTAATAGTGGAAAAAGGAATGTCTTCAAATATAAACTACACAGAATCATTCGGTGAAACTTCTTTCTGATCTGTGCATTCAGCGAACAGCGTTAAACCATACTTTTGATTGAGCAGATCTGAACACTCTTTCTGTAGAAAATGCAACTGGACATTTGGAGCGCTAAGAGCGTAGTAGTGGAAAAAGGAATATATTCAAATATAAACTACACAGAAGCATTCTGTGAAACTTCTTTCTGATCTGAGCATTCAGCTAACAGAGTTAAACCATACTTTTGATTGAGCAGTTTTGAAACACTCTGTATGTAGAAAATGCAACTGGACATTCGTAGCGCTAAGTGGGTAATAGTGGAAAAAAGAATATGTTCAAATATAAACTACACAGAAGCATTGTATGAAACTCCTTTCTGTTCTGTGCATTCAACTAACAGAGTTGAACCTTACTTTTGATTGAGCCGTTCTGAGACACTCTTTCTGTAGAAACTGCAATTGGACATTCTGAGCGCTAAGAGGCCTATATTGGGAAAAAGAATGTCTACAAATAAAAACTACACAGAAGAATTGTGTGAAACTTCTTTCTGTTCTGTTTGTTCAACTAAAAGAGTTGAACCTTAGTTTTGATTGAGCCGTTCTGAAACACTCTTTCTGTAGAAAATGCAAGTGGAGATTCGGAGCGCTAAGAGGGTAATAGTGGAAAAAGGAATGTCTCCAAATATAAACTACACAGAATCATTCTGTGAAACTTCTTTCTGATCTGTGCATTCAGCTAACAGAGTTAAACCATACTTTTGATTGAGCAGATCTGAACACTCTTTCTGTAGAAAATGCAACTGGACATTTGGAGCGCTAAGAGAGTAGTAGTGGAAAAAGGAATATATTCAAATATAAACTACACAGAAGCATTCTGTGAAACTTCTTTCTGATCTGAGCATTCAGCTAACAGAGTTAAACCATACTTTTGATTGAGCAGTTTTGAAACACTCTGTCTGTAGAAAATGCAACTGGACATTCGTAGCGCTAAGTGGGTAATAGTGGAAAAAAGAATATGTTCAAATATAAACTACACAGAAGCATTGTATGAAACTTCTTTCTGTTCTGTGCATTCAACTAACAGAGTTGAACCTTACTTTTGATTGAGCCTTTCTGAAACACTCTTTCTGTAGAAACTGCAATTGGACATTCTGAGCGCTAAGAGGCCTCTATTGGGAAAAATAATATCTTCAAATAAAAACTACACAGAAGCATTGTGTGAAACTTATTTCTGATATGTTCATTAAGCTAACAGAGTTAAACCATACTTTTGATTGCGCTGTTCTGAACACTCTTTCTGTAGAAAATGCAAGTGGACATTCGGAGCGCTAAGAGGGTAATAGAGGAAAAAGGAATATATTCAAATATAAACTACACAGTAGCATTCTGTGAAAATTCTTTCTGTTCTGTGCATTCAACTAACAGAGTTGAACCTTACTTTTGATTGAGCCGTTCTGAAACACTCTTTCTGTAGAAACTGCAATTGGACATGCTAAGCGCTAAGAGTCCTACATTGGGAAAAAGAATATCTTCAAATAAAAACTACACAGATGCATTCTGTGAAACTTATTTCTGATCTGTAAATTCAGTTAACAGAGATAAAACATATTTTTGATTGAGCAGTTATGAAACACTCTTTTTGTAGAAAATGCAAGTGGAGATTCGGAGCGCTAAGAGGGTAATAGTGGAAAAAGGAATGTCTTCAAATATAAACTACACAGAATCATTCGGTGAAACTTCTTTCTGATCTGTGCATTCAGCGAACAGCGTTAAACCTTACTTTTGATTGAGCAGATCTGAACACTCTTTCTGTAGAAAATGCAACTGGACATTTGGAGCGCTAAGAGCGTAGTAGTGGAAAAAGGAATATATTCAAATATAAACTACACAGAAGCATTCTGTGAAACTTCTTTCTGATCTGAGCATTCAGCTAACAGAGTTAAACCATACTTTTGATTGAGCAGTTTTGAAACACTCTGTATGTAGAAAATGCAACTGGACATTCGTAGCGCTAAGTGGGTAATAGTGGAAAAAAGAATATGTTCAAATATAAACTCCACAGAAGCATTGTATGAAACTTCTTTCTGTTCTGTGCATTCAACTAACAGAGTTGAACCTTACTTTTGATTGAGCCGTTCTGAGACACTCTTTCTGTAGAAACTGCAATTGGACATTCTGAGCGCTAAGAGGCCTATATTGGGAAAAAGAATGTCTACAAATAAAAACTACACAGAAGAATTGTGTGAAACTTCTTTCTGTTCTGTTTGTTCAACTAAAAGAGTTGAACCTTAGTTTTGATTGAGCCGTTCTGAAACACTCTTTCTGTAGAAAATGCAAGTGGAGATTCGGAGCGCTAAGAGGGTAATAGTGGAAAAAGGAATGTCTCCAAATATAAACTACACAGAATCATTCTGTGAAACTTCTTTCTGATCTGTGCATTCAGCTAACAGAGTTAAACCATACTTTTGATTGAGCAGATCTGAACACTCTTTCTGTAGAAAATGAAACTGGACATTTGGAGCGCTAAGAGAGTAGTAGTGGAAAAAGGAATATATTCAAATATAAACTACACAGAAGCATTCTGTGAAACTTCTTTCTGATCTGAGCATTCAGCTAACAGAGTTAAACCATACTTTTGATTGAGCAGTTTTGAAACACTCTGTCTGTAGAAAATGCAACTGGACATTCGTAGCGCTAAGTGGGTAATAGTAAAAAAAAGAATATGTTCAAATATAAACTACACAGAAGCATTGTATGAAACTTCTTTCTGATCTGTGCATTCAACTAACAGAGTTGAACCTTACTTTTGATTGAGCCTTTCTGAAACACTCTTTCTGTAGAAACTGCAATTGGACATTCTGAGCGCTAAGAGGCCTATATTGGGAAAAATAATATCTTCAAATAAAAACTACACAGAAGCATTGTGTGAAACTTATTTCTGATATGTTCATTAAGCTAACAGAGTTAAACCATACTTTTGATTGCGCAGTTCTGAACACTCTTTCTGTAGAAAATGCAAGTGGACATTCGGAGCGCTAAGAGGGTAATAGTGGAAAAAGGAATATATTCAAATATAAACTACACAGTAGCATTCTGTGAAAATTCTTTCTGTTCTGTGCATTCAACTAACAGAGTTGAACCTTACTTTTGATTGAGCCGTTCTGAAACACTCTTTCTGTAGAAACTCCAATTGGGCATGCTAAGCGCTAAGAGGCCTACATTGGGAAAAAGAATATCTTCAAATGAAAACTACACAGATGCATTCTCTGAAACTTATTTCTGATCTGTAAATTCAGTTAACAGAGATAAAACATATTTTTGATTGAGCAGTTATGAAACCCTCTTTTTGTAGAAAATGCAAGTGGAGATTCGGAGCGCTAAGAGGGTAATAGTGGAAAAAGGAATGTCTTCAAATATAAACTACACAGAATCATTCGGTGAAACTTCTTTCTGATCTGTGCATTCAGCTAACAGAGTTAAACCATACTTTTGATTGAGCAGATCTGAACACTCTTTCTGTAGAAAATGCAACTGGACATTTGGAGCGCTAAGAGCGTAGTAGTGGAAAAGGGAATATATTCAAATATAAACTACACAGAAGCATTCTGTGAAACTTCTTTCTGATCTGAGCATTCAGCTAACAGAGTTAAACCATACTTTTGATTGAGCAGTTTTGAAACACTCTGTCTGTAGAAAATGCAACTGGACATTCGTAGCGCTAAGTGGGTAATAGTGGAAAAAAGAATATGTTCAAATATAAACTACGCAGAAGCATTGTATGAAACTTCTTTCTGTTCTGTGCATTCAACTAACAGAGTTGAACCTTACTTTTGAATGAGCCGTTCTGAAACACTCTTTCTGTAGAAACTGCAATTGGACATTCTGAGCGCTAAGAGGCCTATATTGGGAAAAAGAATGTCTACAAATAAAAACTACACAGAAGAATTGTGTGAAACTTCTTTCTGTTCTGTTTGTTCAACTAAAAGAGTTGAACCTTAGTTTTGATTGAGCTGTTCTGAAACACACTTTCTGTAGAAAATGCAAGTGGAGATTCGGAGCGCTAAGAGGTTAATAGTGGAAAAAGGAATGTCTCCAAATATAAACTACACAGAATCATTCTGTGAAACTTCTTTCTGATCTCTGCATTCAGCTAACAGAGTTAAACCATACTTTTGATTGAGCAGATCTGAACACTCCTTCTGTAGAAAATGCAACTGGACATTTGGAGCGCTAAGAGAGTAGTAGTGGAAAAAGGAATATATTTAAATATAAACTACACAGAAGCATTCTGTGAAACTTCTTTCTGATCTGAGCATTCAGCTAACAGAGTTAAACCATACTTTTGATTGAGCAGTTTTGAAACACTCTGTCTGTAGAAAATGCAACTGGACATTCGTAGCGCTAAGTGGATAATAGTGGAAAAAAGAATATGTTCAAATATAAACTACACAGAAGCATGGTATGAAACTTCTTTCTGATCTGTGCATTCAACTAACAGAGTTGAACCTTACTTTTGATTGAGCCTTTCTGAAACACTCTTTCTGTAGAAACTGCAATTGGACATTCTGAGCGCTAAGAGGCCTATATTGGGAAAAATAATATCTTCAAATAAAAACTACACAGAAGCATTGTGTGAAACTTATTTCTGATATGTTCATTAAGCTAACAGAGTTAAACCATACTTTTGATTGCGCAGTTCTGAACACTCTTTCTGTAGAAAATGCAAGTGGACATTCGGAGCGCTAAGAGGGTAATAGTGGAAAAAGGAGTATATTCAAATATAAACTACACAGTAGCATTCTGTGAAAATTCTTTCTGTTCTGTGCATTCAACTAACAGAGCTGAACCTTACTTTTGATTGAGCCGTTCTGAAACACTCTTTCTGTAGAAACTCCTATTGGGCATGCTAAGCGCTAAGAGGCCTACATTGGGAAAAAGAATATCTTCAAATAAAAACTACACAGATGCATTCTCTGAAACTTATTTCTGATCTGTAAATTCAGTTAACAGAGATAAAACATATTTTTGATTGAGCAGTTATGAAACACTCTTTTTGTAGAAAATGCAAGTGGAGATTCGGAGCGCTAAGAGGGTAATAGTGGAAAAAGGAATGTCTTCAAATATAAACTACACAGAATCATTCGGTGAAACTTCTTTCTGATCTGTGCATTCAGCTAACAGAGTTAAACCATACTTTTGATTGAGCAGATCTGAACACTCTTTCTGTAGAAAATGCAACTGGACATTTGGAGAGCTAAGAGCGTAGTAGTGGAAAAAGGAATATATTCAAATATAAACTACACAGAAGCATTCTGTGAAACTTCTTTCTGATCTGAGCATTCAGCTAACAGAGTTAAACCATACTTTTGATTGAGCAGTTTTGAAACACTCTGTCTGTAGAAAATGCAACTGGACATTCGTAGCGCTAAGTGGGTAATAGTGGAAAAAAGAATATGTTCAAATATAAACTACACAGAAGCATTGTATGAAACTTCTTTCTGTTCTGTGCATTCAACTAACAGAGTTGAACCTTACTTTTGATTGAGCCGTTCTGAAACACTCTTTCTGTAGAAACTGCAATTGGACATTCTGAGCGCTAAGAGGCCTATATTGGGAAAAAGAATGTCTACAAATAAAAACTACACAGAAGAATTGTGTGAAACTTCTTTCTGTTCTGTTTGTTCAACTAAAAGAGTTGAACCTTAGTTTTGATTGAGCCGTTCTGAAACACTCTTTCTGTAGAAAATGCAAGTGGAGATTCGGAGCGCTAAGAGGGTAATAGTGGAAAAAGGAATGTCTCCAAATATAAACTACACAGAATCATTCTGTGAAACTTCTTTCTGATCTGTGCATTCAGCTAACAGAGTTAAACCATACTTTTGATTGAGCAGATCTGAACACTCTTTCTGTAGAAAATGCAACTGGACATTTGGAGCGCTAAGAGAGTAGTAGTGGAAAAAGGAATATATTCAAATATAAACTACACAGAAGCATTCTGTGAAACTTCTTTCTGATCTGAGCATTCAGCTAACAGAGTTAAACCATACTTTTGATTGAGCAGTTTTGAAACACTCTGTCTGTAGAAAATGCAACCGGACATTCGTAGCGCTAAGTGGGTAATAGTGGAAAAAAGAATATGTTCAAATATAAACTACACAGAAGCATTGTATGAAACTTCTTTCTGTTCTGTGCATTCAACTAACAGAGTTGAACCTTACTTTTGATTGAGCCTTTCTGAAACACTCTTTCTGTAGAAAATGCAATTGGACATTCTGAGCGCTAAGAGGCCTCTATTGGGAAAAATAATATCTTCAAATAAAAACTACACAGAAGCATTGTGTGAAACTTATTTCTGATATGTTCATTAAGCTAACAGAGTTAAACCATACTTTTGATTGCGCAGTTCTGAACACCCTTTCTGTAGAAAATGCAAGTGGACATTCGGAGCGCTAAGAGGGTAATAGTGGAAAAAGGAATATATTCAAATATAAACTACACAGTAGCATTCTGTGAAAATTCTTTCTGTTCTGTGCATTCAACTAACAGAGTTGAACCTTACTTTTGATTGAGCTGTTCTGAAACACTCTTTCTGTAGAAACTGCAATTGGACATGCTAAGCGCTAAGAGGCCTACATTGGGAAAAAAATATCTTCAAATAAAAACTACACAGATGCATTCTGTGAAATTTATTTCTGATCTGTAAATTCAGTTAACAGAGATAAAACATATTTTTGATTGAGCAGTTATGAAATACTCTTTTTGTAGAAAATGCAAGTGGAGATTCGGAGCGCTAAGAGGGTAATAGTGGAAAAAGGAATATCTTCAAATATAAACTACACAGAATCATTCGGTGAAACTTCTTTGTGATCTGTGCATTCAGCTAACAGAGTTAAACCACACTTTTGATTGAGCAGATCTGAACACTCTTTGTGTAGAAAATGCAACTGGACATTTGGAGCGCTAAGAGCGTAGTAGTGGAAAAAGGAATATATTCAAATATAAACTACACAGAAGCATTCTGTGAAACTTCTTTCTGATCTGAGCATTCAGCTAACAGAGTTAAACCATACTTTTGATTGAGCAGTTTTGAAACACTCTGTCTGTAGAAAATGCAACTGGACATTCGTAGCGCTAAGTGGGTAATAGTGGAAAAAAGAATATGTTCAAATATAAACTACACAGAAGCATTGTATGAAACTTCTTTCTGTTCTGTGCATTCAACTAACAGAGTTGAACCTTACTTTTGATTGAGCCGTTCTGAAACACTCTTTATGTAGAAACTGCAATTGGACATTCTGAGCGCTAAGAGGCCTATATTGGGAAAAAGAATGTCTACAAATAAAAACTACACAGAAGAATTGTGTGAAACTTCTTTCTGTTCTGTTTGTTCAACTAAAAGAGTTGAACCTTAGTTTTGATTGAGCCGTTCTGAAACACTCTTTCTGTAGAAAATGCAAGTGGAGATTCGGAGCGCTAAGAGGGTAATAGTGGAAAAAGGAATGTCTCCAAATATAAACTACACAGAATCATTCTGTGAAACTTCTTTCTGATCTGTGCATTCAGCTAACAGAATTAAACCATACTTTTGATTGAGCAGATCTGAACACTCTTTCTGTAGAAAATGCAACTGGACATTTGGAGCGCTAAGAGAGTAATAGTGGAAAAAGGAATATATTCAAATATAAACTACACAGAAGCATTCTGTGAAACTTCTTTCTGATCTGAGCATTCAGCTAACAGAGTTAAACCATACTTTTGATTGAGCAGTTTTGAAACACTCTGTCTGTAGAAAATGCAACTGGACATTCGTAGCGCTATGTGGGTAATAGTGGAAAAAAGAATATGTTCAAATATAAACTACACAGAAGCATTGTATGAAACTTCTTCCTGTTCTGTGCATTCAACTAACAGAGTTGAACCTTACTTTTGATTGAGCCGTTCTGAAACACTATTTCTGTAGAAACTGCAATTGGACATTCTGAGCGCTAAGAGGCCTATATTGGGAAAAAGAATGTCTACAAATAAAAACTACCCAGAAGAATTGTGTGAAACTACTTTCTGTTCTGTTTGTTCAACTAAAAGAGTTGAACCTTAGTTTTGATTGAGCTGTTCTGAAACACTCTTTCTGTAGAAAATGCAAGTGGAGATTCGGAGCGCTAAGAGGTTAGTAGTGGAAAAAGGAATGTCTCCAAATATAAACTACACAGAATCATTCTGTGAAACTTCTTTCTGATCTGTGCATTCAGCTAACAGAGTTAAATCATACTTTTGATTGAGCGGATCTGAACACTCTTTCTGTAGAAAATGCAACTGGACATTTGGAGCGCTAAGAGAGTAGTAGTGGAAAAAGGAATATATTCAAATATAAACTACACAGAAGCATTCTGTGAAACTTCTTTCTGATCTGAGCATTCAGCTAACAGAGTTAAACCATAGTTTTGATTGAGCAGTTTTGAAACACTCTGTCTGTAGAAAATGCAACTGCACATTCGTAGCGCTAAGAGGGTAATAGTGGAAAAAAGAATATATTCAAATATAAACTATACAGAAGCATTGTATGAAACTTCTTTCTGTTCTGTGCATTCAACTAACAGAGTTGAACCTAACATTTGATTGAGCCTTTCTGAAACACTCTTTCTGTAGAAACTGCAATTGGACATTCTGAGCGCTAAGAGGCCTCTATTGGGAAAAATAATATCTTCAAATAAAAACTACACAGAAGCATTGTGTGAAACTTATTTCTGATATGTTCATTAAGCTAACAGAGTTAAACCATACTTTTGATTGCGCAGTTCTAAACACTCTTTCTGTAGAAAATGCAAGTGGACATTCGGAGCGCTAAGACGGTAATAGTGGAAAAAGGAATATATTCAAATATAAACTACAGAGTAGCATTCTGTTAAAATACTTTCTGTTCTGTGCATTCAACTAACAGAGTTGAACCTTACTATTGATTGAGCCGTTCTGAAACACTCTTTCTGTAGAAACTCCAATTGGGCATGCAAAGCGCTAAGAGGCCTACATTGGGAAAAAGAATATCTTCAAATAAAAACTACACAGATGCATTCTCTGAAACTTATTTCTGATCTGTAAATTCAGTTAACAGAGATAAAACATATTTTTGATTGAGCAGTTATGAAACACTCTTTTTGTAGAAAATGCAAGTGGAGATTCGGAGCGCTAAGTGGGTAATAGTGGAAAAAGGAATGTCTTCAAATATAAACTACACAGAATCATTCGGTGAAACTTCTTTCTGATCTGTGCATTCAGCTAACAGAGTTAAACCATACTTTTGATTGAGCAGATCTGAACACTCTTTCTGTAGAAAATGCAACTGGACATTTGGAGCGCTAAGAGCGTAGTAGTGGAAAAAGGAATATATTCAAATATAAACTACACAGAAGCATTCTGTGAAACTTCTTTCTGATCTGAGCATTCAGCTAACAGAGTTAAACCATACTTTTGATTGAGCAGTTTTGAAACACTCTGTCTGTAGAAAATGCAACTGGACATTCGTAGCGCTAAGTGGGTAATAGTGGAAAAAAGAATATGTTCAAATATAAACTACACAGAAGCATTGTATGAAACTTCTTTCTGTTCTGTGCATTCAACTAACAGAGTTGAACCTTACTTTTGATTGATCCGTTCTGAAACACTCTTTCTGTAGAAACTGCAATTGGACATTCTGAGCGCTAAGTGGCCTATATTGGGAAAAAGAATGTCTACAAATAAAAACTACACAGAAGAATTGTGTGAAACTTCTTTCTGTTCTGTTTGTTCAACTAAAAGAGTTGAACCTTAGTTTTGATTGAGCCGTTCTGAAACACTCTTTCTGTAGAAAATGCAAGTGGAGATTCGGAGCGCTAAGAGGGTAATAGTGGAAAAAGGAATGTCTCCAAATATAAACTACACAGAATCATTCTGTGAAACTTCTTTCTGATCTGTGCATTCAGCTAACAGAGTTAAACCATACTTTTGATTGAGCAGATCTGAACACTCTTTCTGTAGAAAATGCAACTGGACATTTGGAGCGCTAAGAGTGTAGTAGTGGAAAAAGGAATATATTCAAATATAAACTACACAGAAGCATTCTGTGAAACTTCTTTCTGATCTGAGCATTCAGCTAACAGAGTTAAACCATACTTTTGATTGAGCAGTTTTGAAACACTCTGTCTGTAGAAAATGCAACTGGACATTCGTAGCGCTAAGTGGGTAATAGTGGAAAAAAAATATGTTCAAATATAAACTACACATAAGCATTGTATGAAACTCCTTTCTGTTCTGTGCATTCAACTAACAGTGTTGAACCTTACTTTTGATTGAGCCTTTCTGAAACACTCTTTCTGTAGAAACTGCAATTGGACATTCTGAGCGCTAAGAGGCCTATATTGGGAAAAAAAATATCTTCAAATAAAAACTACACAGAAGCATTCTGTGAAAATTATTTCTGATATGTTCATTAAGCTAACAGAGTTAAACCATACTTTTGATTGCACAGTTCTGAACACTCTTTCTGTAGAAAATACAAGTGGACATTCGGAGCGCTAAGAGGGTACTAGTGGAAAACGGAATATATTCAAATATAAACTACACAGTAGCATTCTGTGAAAATTCTTTCTGTTCTGTGCATTCAACTAACAGAGTTGAACCTTACTTTTGATTGAGCCGTTCTGAAACACTCTTTCTGTAGAAACTGCAATTGGACATGATAAGCGCTAAGAGGCCTACATTGGGAAAAAGAATATCTTCAAATAAAAACTACACAGATGCATTCTGTGAAACTTATTTCTGATCTGTAAATTCAGTTAACAGAGATAAAACATATTTTTGATTGAGCAGTTATGAAACACTCTTTTTGTAGAAAATGCAAGTGGAGATTCGGAGCGCTAAGAGGGTAATAGTGGAAAAAGGAATGTCTTCAAATATAAACTACACAGAATCATTCGGTGAAACTTCTTTCTGATCTGTGCATTCAGCTAACAGAGTTAAACCACACTTTTGATTGAGCAGATCTGAACACTCTTTGTGTAGAAAATGCAACTGGACATTTGGAGCGCTAAGAGCGTAGTAGTGGAAAAAGGAATATATTCAAATATAAACTACACAGAAGCATTCTGTGAAACTTCTTTCTGATCTGAGCATTCAGCAAACAGAGTTAAACCATACTTTTGATTGAGCAGTTTTGAAACACTCTGTCTGTAGAAAATGCAACTGGACATTCGTAGCGCTAAGTGGGTAATAGTGGAAAAAAGAATATGTTCAAATATAAACTACACAGAAGCATTGTATGAAACTTCTTTCTGTTCTGTGCATTCAACTAACAGAGTTGAACATTACTTTTGATTGAGCCGTTCTGAAACACTCTTTCTGTAGAAACTGCAATTGGACATTCTGAGCGCTAAGAGGCCTATATTGGGAAAAAGAATGTCTACAAATAAAAACTACACAGAAGAATTTTGTGAAACTTTTTTCTGTTCTGTTTGTTCAACTAAAAGAGTTGAACCTTAGTTTTGATTGAGCCGTTCTGAAACACTCTTTCTGTAGAAAATGCAAGTGGAGATTCGGAGCGCTAAGAGGGTAATAGTGGAAAAAGGAATGTCTCCAAATATAAACTACACAGAATCATTCTGTGAAACTTCTTTCTGATCTGTGCATTCCGCTAACAGTGTTAAACCATACTTTTGATTGAGCAGATCTGAACACTCTTTCTGTAGAAAATGCAACTGGACATTTGGAGCGCTAAGAGAGTAGTAGTGGAAAAAGGAATATATTCAAATATAAACTACACAGAAGCATTCTGTGAAACTTCTTTCTGATCTGAGCATTCAGCTAACAGAGTTAAACCATACTTTTGATTGAGCAGTTTTGAAACACTCTGTCTGTAGAAAATGCAACTGGACATTCGTAGCGCTAAGTGGGTAATAGTGGAAAAAAGAATATGTTCAAATATAAACTACACAGAAGCATTGTATGAAACTTCTTTCTGTTCTGTGCATTCAACTAACAGAGTTGAACCTTACTTTTGATTGAGCCTTTCTGAAACACTCTTTCTGTAGAAACTGCAATTGGACATTCTGAGCGCTAAGAGGCCTATATTGGGAAAAATAATATCTTCAAATAAAAACTACAAAGAAGCATTTTGTGAAACTTATTTCTGATATGTTCATTAAGCTAACAGAGTTAAACCATACTTTTGATTGCGCAGTGCTGAACACTCTTTCTGTAGAAAATGCAAGTGGACATTCGGAGCGCTAAGAGGGTAATAGTGGAAAAAGGAATATATTCAAATATAAACTACACAGTAGCATTCTGTGAAAATTCTTTCTGTTCTGTGCATTCAACTAACAGAGTTGAACCTTACTTTTGATTGAGCCGTTCTGAAACACTCTCTGTAGAAACTCCAATTGGGCATGCTAAGCGCTAAGAGGCCTACATTGGGAAAAAGAATATCTTCAAATAAAAACTACACAGATGAATTCTCTGAAACTTATTTCTGATCTGTAAATTCAGTTAACAGAGATAAAACATATTTTTGATTGAGCAGTTATGAAACACTCTTTTTGTAGAAAATGCAAGTGGAGATTCGGAACGCTAAGAGGGTAATAGTGGAAAAAGGAATGTCTTCAAATATAAACTACACAGAATCATTCGGTGAAACTTCTTTCTGATCTGTGCATTCAGCTAACAGAGTTAAACCATACTTTTGATTGAGCAGATCTGAACACTCTTTCTGTAGAAAATGCAACTGGACATTTGGAGCGCTAAGAGCGTAATAGTGGAAAAAGGAATATATTCAAATATAAACTAAACAGAAGCATTCTGTGAAACTTCTTTCTGATCTGAGCATTCAGCTAACAGAGTTAAACCATACTTTTGATTGAGCAGTTTTGAAACACTCTGTCTGTAGAAAATGCAACTGGACATTCGTAGCGCTAAGTGGGTAATAGTGGAAAAAAGAATATGTTCAAATATAAACTACACAGAAGCATTGTATGAAACTTCTCTCTCTTCTGTGCATTCAACTAACAGAGTTGAACCTTACTTTTGATTGAGCCGTTCTGAAACACTCTTTCTGTAGAAACTGCAATTGGACATTCTGAGCGATAAGAGGCCTATATTGGGAAAAAGAAAGTCTACAAATAAAAACTACACAGAAGAATTGTGTGAAACTTCTTTCTGTTCTGTTTGTTCAACTAAAAGAGTTGAACCTTAGTTTTGATTGAGCCGTTCTGAAACACTCTTTCTGTAGAAAATGCAAGTGGAGATTCGGAGCGCTAAGAGGGTCATAGTGGAAAAAGGAATGTCTCCAAATATAAACTACACAGAATCATTCTGTGAAACTTCTTTCTGATCTGTGCATTCAGCTAACAGTGTTAAACCATACTTTTGATTGAGCAGATCTGAACACTCTTTCTGTAGAAAATGCAACTGGACATTTGGAGCGCTAAGAGAGTAGTAGTGGAAAAAGGAATATATTCAAATATAAACTACACAGAAGCATTCTGTGAAACTTCTTTCTGATCTGAGCATTCAGCTAACAGAGTTAAACCATACCTTTGATTGAGCAGTTTTGAAACACTCTGTCTGTAGAAAATGCAACTGGACATTCGTAGCGCTAAGTGGGTAATAGTGGAAAAAAGAATATGTTCAAATATAAACTACACAGAAGCATTGTATGAAACTACTTTCTGTTCTGTGCATTCAACTAACAGAGTTGAACCTAACTTTTGATTGAGCCTTTCTGAAACACTCTTTCTGTAGAAACTGCAATTGGACATTCTGAGCGCTAAGAGGCCTATATTGGGAAAAATAATATCTTCAAATAAAAACTACAAAGAAGCATTTTGTGAAACTTATTTCTGATATGTTCATTAAGCTAACAGAGTTAAACCATACTTTTGATTGCGCAGTGCTGAACACTCTTTCTGTAGAAAATGCAAGTGGACATTCGGAGCGCTAAGAGGGTAATAGTGGAAAAAGGAATATATTCAAATATAAACTACACAGTAGCATTCTGTGAAAATTCTTTCTGTTCTGTGCATTCAACTAACAGAGTTGAACCTTACTTTTGATTGAGCCGTTCTGAAACACTCTCTGTAGAAACTCCAATTGGGCATGCTAAGCGCTAAGAGGCCTACATTGGGAAAAAGAATATCTTCAAATAAAAACTACACAGATGAATTCTCTGAAACTTATTTCTGATCTGTAAATTCAGTTAACAGAGATAAATCATATTTTTGATTGAGCAGTTATGAAACACTCTTTTTGTAGAAAATGCAAGTGGAGATTCGGAACGCTAAGAGGGTAATAGTGGAAAAAGGAATGTCTTCAAATATAAACTACACAGAATCATTCGGTGAAACTTCTTTCTGATCTGTGCATTCAGCTAACAGAGTTAAACCATACCTTTGATTGAGCAGATCTGAACACTCTTTCTGTAGAAAATGCAACTGGACATTTGGAGCGCTAAGAGCGTAATAGTGGAAAAAGGAATATATTCAAATATAAACTAAACAGAAGCATTCTGTGAAACTTCTTTCTGATCTGAGCATTCAGCTAACAGAGTTAAACCATACTTTTGATTGAGCAGTTTTGAAACACTCTGTCTGTAGAAAATGCAACTGGACATTCGTAGCGCTAAGTGGGTAATAGTGGAAAAAAGAATATGTTCAAATATAAACTACACAGAAGCATTGTATGAAACTTCTCTCTGTTCTGTGCATTCAACTAACAGAGTTGAACCTTACTTTTGATTGAGCCGTTCTGAAACACTCTTTCTGTAGAAACTGCAATTGGACATTCTGAGCGATAAGAGGCCTATATTGGGAAAAAGAAAGTCTACAAATAAAAACTACACAGAAGAATTGTGTGAAACTTCTTTCTGTTCTGTTTGTTCAACTAAAAGAGTTGAACCTTAGTTTTGATTGAGCCGTTCTGAAACACTCTTTCTGTAGAAAATGCAAGTGGAGATTCGGAGCGCTAAGAGGGTCATAGTGGAAAAAGGAATGTCTCCAAATATAAACTACACAGAATCATTCTGTGAAACTTCTTTCTGATCTGTGCATTCAGCTAACAGTGTTAAACCATACTTTTGATTGAGCAGATCTGAACACTCTTTCTGTAGAAAATGCAACTGGACATTTGGAGCGCTAAGAGAGTAGTAGTGGAAAAAGGAATATATTCAAATATAAACTACACAGAAGCATTCTGTGAAACTTCTTTCTGATCTGAGCATTCAGCTAACAGAGTTAAACCATACCTTTGATTGAGCAGTTTTGAAACACTCTGTCTGTAGAAAATGCAACTCGACATTCGTAGCGCTAAGTGGATAATAGTGGAAAAAAGAATATGTTCAAATATAAACTACACAGAAGCATTGTATGAAACTTCTTTCTGTTCTGTGCATTCAACTAACAGAGTTGAACCTTACTTTTGATTGAGCCTTTCTGAAACACTCTTTCTGTAGAAACTGCAATTGGACATTCTGAGCGCTAAGAGGCCTATATTGGGAAAAATAATATCTTCAAATAAAAACTACACAGAAGCATTGTGTGAAACTTATTTCTGATATGTTCATTAAGCTAACAGAGTTAAACCATACTTTTGATTGCGCAGTTCTGAACACTGTTTCTGTAGAAAATGCAAGTGGACATTCGGAGCGCTAAGAGGGTAATAGTGGAAAAAGGAATATATTCAAATATAAACTACACAGTAGCATTCTGTGAAAATTCTTTCTGTTCTGTTCATTCAACTAACAGAGTTGAACCTTACTTTTGATTGAGCCGTTCTGAAACACTCTTTCTGTAGAAACTCCTATTGGGCATGCTAAGCGCTAAGAGGCCTACATTGGGAAAAAGAATATCTTCAAATAAAAACTACACAGATGCATTCTCTGAAACTTATTTCTGATCTGTAAATTCAGTTAACAGAGATAAAACATATTTTTGATTGAGCAGTTATGAAACACTCTTTTTGTAGAAAATGCAAGTGGAGATTCGGAGCGCTAAGAGGGTAATAGTGGAAAAAGGAATGTCTTCAAATATAAACTACACAGAATCATTCGGTGAAACTTCTTTCTGATCTGTGCATTCAGCTAACAGAGTTAAACCATACTTTTGATTGAGCAGATCTGAACACTCTTTCTGTAGAAAATGCAACTGGACATTTGGAGAGCTAAGAGCGTAGTAGTGGAAAAAGGAATATATTCAAATATAAACTACACAGAAGCATTCTGTGAAACTTCTTTCTGATCTGAGCATTCAGCTAACAGAGTTAAACCATACTTTTGATTGAGCAGTTTTGAAACACTCTGTCTGTAGAAAATGCAACTGGACATTCGTAGCGCTAAGTGGGTAATAGTGGAAAAAAGAATACGTTCAAATATAAACTACACAGAAGCATTGTATGAAACTTCTTTCTGTTCTGTGCATTCAACTAACAGAGTTGAACCTTACTTTTGATTGATCCGTTCTGAAACACTCTTTCTGTAGAAACTGCAATTGGACATTCTGAGCGCTAAGTGGCCTATATTGGGAAAAAGAATGTCTACAAATAAAAACTACACAGAAGAATTGTGTGAAACTTCTTTCTGTTCTGTTTGTTCAACTAAAAGTGTTGAACCTTAGTTTTGATTGAGCCGTTCTGAAACACTCTTTCTGTAGAAAATGCAAGTGGAGATTCGGAGCGCTAAGAGGGTAATAGTGGAAAAAGGAATGTCTCCAAATATAAACTACACAGAATCATTCTGTGAAACTTCTTTCTGATCTGTGCATTCAGCTAACAGAGTTAAACCATACTTTTGATTGAGCAGATCTGAACACTCTTTCTGTAGAAAATGCAACTGGACATTTGGAGCGCTAAGAGTGTAGTAGTGGAAAAAGGAATATATTCAAATATAAACTACACAGAAGCATTCTGTGAAACTTCTTTCTGATCTGAGCATTCAGCTAACAGAGTTAAACCATACTTTTGATTGAGCAGTTTTGAAACACTCTGTCTGTAGAAAATGCAACTGGACATTCGTAGCGCTAAGTGGGTAATAGTGGAAAAAAAATATGTTCAAATATAAACTACACATAAGCATTGTATGAAACTTCTTTCTGTTCTGTGCATTCAACTAACAGTGTTGAACCTTACTTTTGATTGAGCCTTTCTGAAACACTCTTTCTGTAGAAACTGCAATTGGACATTCTGAGCGCTAAGAGGCCTATATTGGGAAAAAAAATATCTTCAAATAAAAACTACACAGAAGCATTCTGTGAAAATTATTTCTGATATGTTCATTAAGCTAACAGAGGTAAACCATACTTTTGATTGCACAGTTCTGAACACTCTTTCTGTAGAAAATGCAAGTGGACATTCGGAGCGCTAAGAGGGTACTAGTGGAAAACGGAATATATTCAAATATAAACTACACAGTAGCATTCTGTGAAAATTCTTTCTGTTCTGTGCATTCAACTAACAGTGTTGAACCTTACTTTTGATTGAGCCTTTCTGAAACACTCTTTCTGTAGAAACTGCAATTGGACATTCTGAGTGCTAAGAGGCCTATATTGGGAAAAATAATATCTTCAAATAAAACCTACACAGAAGCATTGTGTGAAACTTATTTCTGATATGTTCATTAAGCTAACAGAGTTAAACCATACTTTTGATTGCGCAGTTCTGAACACTCTTTCTGTAGAAAATGCAAGTGGACATTCGGAGCGCTAAGAGGGTAATAGTGGAAAAAGGAATATATTCAAATATAAACTACACAGTAGCATTCTGTGAAAATTCTTTCTGTTCTGTGCATTCAACTAACAGAGTTGAACCTTACTTTTGATTGAGCCGTTCTGAAACACTCTTTCTGTAGAAACTCCAATTGGGCATGCTAAGCGCTAAGAGGCCTACATTGGGAAAAAGAATATCTTCAAATAAAAACTACACAGATGCATTCTCTGAAACTTATTTCTGATCTGTAAATTCAGTTAACAGAGATAAAACATATTTTTGATTGAGCAGTTATGAAACCCTCTTTTTGTAGAAAATGCAAGTGGAGATTCGGAGCGCTAAGAGGGTAATAGTGGAAAAAGGAATGTCTTCAAATATAAACTACACAGAATCATTCGGTGAAACTTCTTTCTGATCTGTGCATTCAGCTAACAGAGTTAAACCATACTTTTGATTGAGCAGATCTGAACACTCTTTCTGTAGAAAATGCAACTGGACATTTGGAGCGCTAAGAGCGTAGTAGTGGAAAAAGGAATATATTCAAATATAAACTACACAGAAGCATTCTGTGAAACTTCTTTCTGATCTGAGCATTCAGCTAACAGAGTTAAACCATACTTTTGATTGAGCAGTTTTGAAACACTCTGTCTGTAGAAAATGCAACTGGACATTCGTAGCGCTAAGTGGGTAATAGTGGAAAAAAGAATATGTTCAAATATAAACTACACAGAAGCATTGTATGAAACTTCTTTCTGTTCTGTGCATTCAACTAACAGAGTTGAACCTTACTTTTGATTGAGCCGTTCTGAAACACTCTTTCTGTAGAAACTGCAATTGGACATTCTGAGCGCTAAGAGGCCTATATTGGGAAAAAGAATGTCTACAAATAAAAACTACACAGAAGAATTGTGTGAAACTTCTTTCTGTTCTGTTTGTTCAACTAAAAGAGTTGAACCTTAGTTTTGATTGAGCCGTTCTGAAACACTCTTTGTGTAGAAAATGCAAGTGGAGATTCGGAGCGCTAAGAGGGTAATAGTGGAAAAAGGAATGTCTCCAAATATAAACTACACAGAATCATTCTGTGAAACTTCTTTCTGATCTGTGCATTCAGCTAACAGAGTTAAACCATACTTTTGATTGAGCAGATCTGAACACTCTTTCTGTAGAAAATGCAACTGGACATTTGGAGCGCTAAGAGAGTAGTAGTGGAAAAAGGAATATATTCAAATATAAACTACACAGAAGCATTCTGTGAAACTTCTTTCTGATCTGAGCATTCAGCTAACAGAGTTAAACCATACTTTTGATTGAGCAGTTTTGAAACACTCTGTCTGTAGAAAATGCAACCGGACATTCGTAGCGCTAAGTGGGTAATAGTGGAAAAAAGAATATGTTCAAATATAAACTACACAGAAGCATTGTATGAAACTTCTTTCTGTTCTGTGCATTCAACTAACAGAGTTGAACCTTACTTTTGATTGAGCCTTTCTGAAACACTCTTTCTGTAGAAAATGCAATTGGACATTCTGAGCGCTAAGAGGCCTCTATTGGGAAAAATAATATCTTCAAATAAAAACTACACAGAAGCATTGTGTGAAACTTATTTCTGATATGTTCATTAAGCTAACAGAGTTAAACCATACTTTTGATTGCGCAGTTCTGAACACTCTTTCTGTAGAAAATGCAAGTGGACATTCGGAGCGCTAAGATGGTAATAGTGGAAAAAGGAATATATTCAAATATAAACTACACAGTAGCATTCTGTGAAAATTCTTTCTGTTCTGTGCATTCAACTAACAGAGTTGAACCTTACTTTTGATTGAGCTGTTCTGAAACACTCTTTCTGTAGAAACTGCAATTTTACATGCTAAGCGCTAAGAGGCCTACATTGGGAAAAAAATATCTTCAAATAAAAACTACACAGATGCATTCTGTGAAATTTATTTCTGATCTGTAAATTCAGTTAACAGAGATAAAACATATTTTTGATTGAGCAGTTATGAAATACTCTTTTTGTAGAAAATGCAAGTGGAGATTCGGAGCGCTAAGAGGGTAATAGTGGAAAAAGGAATGTCTTCAAATATAAACTACACAGAATCATTCGGTGAAACTTCTTTGTGATCTGTGCATTCAGCTAACAGAGTTAAACCACACTTTTGATTGAGCAGATCTGAACACTCTTTGTGTAGAAAATGCAACTGGACCTTTGGAGCGCTAAGAGCGTAGTAGTGGAAAAAGGAATATATTCAAATATAAACTACACAGAAGCATTCTGTGAAACTTCTTTCTGATCTGAGCATTCAGCTAACAGAGTTAAACCATACTTTTGATTGAGCAGTTTTGAAACACTCTGTCTGTAGAAAATGCAACTGGACATTCGTAGCGCTAAGTGGGTAATAGTGGAAAAAAGAATATGTTCAAATATAAACTACACAGAAGCATTGTATGAAACTTCTCTCTGTTCTGTGCATTCAACTAACAGAGTTGAACCTTACTTTTGATTGAGCCGTTCTGAAACACTCTTTCTGTAGAAACTGCAATTGGACATTCTGAGCGATAAGAGGCCTATATTGGGAAAAAGAAAGTCTACAAATAAAAACTACACAGAAGAATTGTGTGAAACTTCTTTCTGTTCTGTTTGTTCAACTAAAAGAGTTGAACCTTAGTTTTGATTGAGCCGTTCTGAAACACTCTTTCTGTAGAAAATGCAAGTGGAGATTCGGAGCGCTAAGAGGGTCATAGTGGAAAAAGGAATGTCTCCAAATATAAACTACACAGAATCATTCTGTGAAACTTCTTTCTGATCTGTGCATTCAGCTAACAGTGTTAAACCATACTTTTGATTGAGCAGATCTGAACACTCTTTCTGTAGAAAATGCAACTGGACATTTGGAGCGCTAAGAGAGTAGTAGTGGAAAAAGGAATATATTCAAATATAAACTACACAGAAGCATTCTGTGAAACTTCTTTCTGATCTGAGCATTCAGCTAACAGAGTTAAACCATACCTTTGATTGAGCAGTTTTGAAACACTCTGTCTGTAGAAAATGCAACTCGACATTCGTAGCGCTAAGTGGATAATAGTGGAAAAAAGAATATGTTCAAATATAAACTACACAGAAGCATTGTATGAAACTTCTTTCTGTTCTGTGCATTCAACTAACAGAGTTGAACCTTACTTTTGATTGAGCCTTTCTGAAACACTCTTTCTGTAGAAACTGCAATTGGACATTCTGAGCGCTAAGAGGCCTATATTGGGAAAAATAATATCTTCAAATAAAAACTACACAGAAGCATTGTGTGAAACTTATTTCTGATATGTTCATTAAGCTAACAGAGTTAAACCATACTTTTGATTGCGCAGTTCTGAACACTCTTTCTGTAGAAAATGCAAGTGGACATTCGGAGCGCTAAGAGGGTAATAGTGGAAAAAGGAATATATTCAAATATAAACTACACAGTAGCATTCTGTGAAAATTCTTTCTGTTCTGTTCATTCAACTAACAGAGTTGAACCTTACTTTTGATTGAGCCGTTCTGAAACACTCTTTCTGTAGAAACTCCTATTGGGCATGCTAAGCGCTAAGAGGCCTACATTGGGAAAAAGAATATCTTCAAATAAAAACTACACAGATGCATTCTCTGAAACTTATTTCTGATCTGTAAATTCAGTTAACAGAGATAAAACATATTTTTGATTGAGCAGTTATGAAACACTCTTTTTGTAGAAAATGCAAGTGGAGATTCGGAGCGCTAAGAGGGTAATAGTGGAAAAAGGAATGTCTTCAAATATAAACTACACAGAATCATTCGGTGAAACTTCTTTCTGATCTGTGCATTCAGCTAACAGAGTTAAACCATACTTTTGATTGAGCAGATCTGAACACTCTTTCTGTAGAAAATGCAACTGGACATTTGGAGAGCTAAGAGCGTAGTAGTGGAAAAAGGAATATATTCAAATATAAACTACACAGAAGCATTCTGTGAAACTTCTTTCTGATCTGAGCATTCAGCTAACAGAGTTAAACCATACTTTTGATTGAGCAGTTTTGAAACACTCTGTCTGTAGAAAATGCAACTGGACATTCGTAGCGCTAAGTGGGTAATAGTGGAAAAAAGAATACGTTCAAATATAAACTACACAGAAGCATTGTATGAAACTTCTTTCTGTTCTGTGCATTCAAGTAACAGAGTTGAACCTTACTTTTGATTGATCCGTTCTGAAACACTCTTTCTGTAGAAACTGCAATTGGACATTCTGAGCGCTAAGTGGCCTATATTGGGAAAAAGAATGTCTACAAATAAAAACTACACAGAAGAATTGTGTGAAACTTCTTTCTGTTCTGTTTGTTCAACTAAAAGTGTTGAACTTTAGTTTTGATTGAGCCGTTCTGAAACACTCTTTCTGTAGAAAATGCAAGTGGAGATTCGGAGCGCTAAGAGGGTAATAGTGGAAAAAGGAATGTCTCCAAATATAAACTACACAGAATCATTCTGTGAAACTTCTTTCTGATCTGTGCATTCAGCTAACAGAGTTAAACCATACTTTTGATTGAGCAGATCTGAACACTCTTTCTGTAGAAAATGCAACTGGACATTTGGAGCGCTAAGAGTGTAGTAGTGGAAAAAGGAATATATTCAAATATAAACTACACAGAAGCATTCTGTGAAACTTCTTTCTGATCTGAGCATTCAGCTAACAGAGTTAAACCATACTTTTGATTGAGCAGTTTTGAAACACTCTGTCTGTAGAAAATGCAACTGGACATTCGTAGCGCTAAGTGGGTAATAGTGGAAAAAAAATATGTTCAAATATAAACTACACATAAGCATTGTATGAAACTTCTTTCTGTTCTGTGCATTCAACTAACAGTGTTGAACCTTACTTTTGATTGAGCCTTTCTGAAACACTCTTTCTGTAGAAACTGCAATTGGACATTCTGAGCGCTAAGAGGCCTATATTGGGAAAAAAAATATCTTCAAATAAAAACTACACAGAAGCATTCTGTGAAAATTATTTCTGATATGTTCATTAAGCTAACAGAGGTAAACCATACTTTTGATTGCACAGTTCTGAACACTCTTTCTGTAGAAAATGCAAGTGGACATTCGGAGCGCTAAGAGGGTACTAGTGGAAAACGGAATATATTCAAATATAAACTACACAGTAGCATTCTGTGAAAATTCTTTCTGTTCTGTGCATTCAACTAACAGTGTTGAACCTTACTTTTGATTGAGCCTTTCTGAAACACTCTTTCTGTAGAAACTGCAATTGGACATTCTGAGTGCTAAGAGGCCTATATTGGGAAAAATAATATCTTCAAATAAAAACTACACAGAAGCATTGTGTGAAACTTATTTCTGATATGTTCATTAAGCTAACAGAGTTAAACCATACTTTTGATTGCGCAGTTCTGAACACTCTTTCTGTAGAAAATGCAAGTGGACATTCGGAGCGCTAAGAGGGTAATAGTGGAAAAAGGAATATATTCAAATATAAACTACACAGTAGCATTCTGTGAAAATTCTTTCTGTTCTGTGCATTCAACTAACAGAGTTGAACCTTACTTTTGATTGAGCCGTTCTGAAACACTCTTTCTGTAGAAACTCCAATTGGGCATGCTAAGCGCTAAGAGGCCTACATTGGGAAAAAGAATATCTTCAAATAAAAACTACACAGATGCATTCTCTGAAACTTATTTCTGATCTGTAAATTCAGTTAACAGAGATAAAACATATTTTTGATTGAGCAGTTATGAAACACTCTTTTTGTAGAAAATGCAAGTGGAGATTCGGAGCGCTAAGAGGGTAATAGTGGAAAAAGGAATGTCTTCAAATATAAACTACACAGAATCATTCGGTGAAACTTCTTTCTGATCTGTGCATTCAGCTAACAGAGTTAAACCATACTTTTGATTGAGCAGATCTGAACACTCTTTCTGTAGAAAATGCAACTGGACATTTGGAGAGCTAAGAGCGTAGTAGTGGAAAAAGGAATATATTCAAATATAAACTACACAGAAGCATTCTGTGAAACTTCTTTCTGATCTGAGCATTCAGCTAACAGAGTTAAACCATACTTTTGATTGAGCAGTTTTGAAACACTCTGTCTGTAGAAAATGCAACTGGACATTCGTAGCGCTAAGTGGGTAATAGTGGAAAAAAGAATACGTTCAAATATAAACTACACAGAAGCATTGTATGAAACTTCTTTCTGTTCTGTGCATTCAAGTAACAGAGTTGAACCTTACTTTTGATTGATCCGTTCTGAAACACTCTTTCTGTAGAAACTGCAATTGGACATTCTGAGCGCTAAGTGGCCTATATTGGGAAAAAGAATGTCTACAAATAAAAACTACACAGAAGAATTGTGTGAAACTTCTTTCTGTTCTGTTTGTTCAACTAAAAGTGTTGAACTTTAGTTTTGATTGAGCCGTTCTGAAACACTCTTTCTGTAGAAAATGCAAGTGGAGATTCGGAGCGCTAAGAGGGTAATAGTGGAAAAAGGAATGTCTCCAAATATAAACTACACAGAATCATTCTGTGAAACTTCTTTCTGATCTGTGCATTCAGCTAACAGAGTTAAACCATACTTTTGATTGAGCAGATCTGAACACTCTTTCTGTAGAAAATGCAACTGGACATTTGGAGCGCTAAGAGTGTAGTAGTGGAAAAAGGAATATATTCAAATATAAACTACACAGAAGCATTCTGTGAAACTTCTTTCTGATCTGAGCATTCAGCTAACAGAGTTAAACCATACTTTTGATTGAGCAGTTTTGAAACACTCTGTCTGTAGAAAATGCAACTGGACATTCGTAGCGCTAAGTGGGTAATAGTGGAAAAAAAATATGTTCAAATATAAACTACACATAAGCATTGTATGAAACTTCTTTCTGTTCTGTGCATTCAACTAACAGTGTTGAACCTTACTTTTGATTGAGCCTTTCTGAAACACTCTTTCTGTAGAAACTGCAATTGGACATTCTGAGCGCTAAGAGGCCTATATTGGGAAAAAAAATATCTTCAAATAAAAACTACACAGAAGCATTCTGTGAAAATTATTTCTGATATGTTCATTAAGCTAACAGAGGTAAACCATACTTTTGATTGCACAGTTCTGAACACTCTTTCTGTAGAAAATGCAAGTGGACATTCGGAGCGCTAAGAGGGTACTAGTGGAAAACGGAATATATTCAAATATAAACTACACAGTAGCATTCTGTGAAAATTCTTTCTGTTCTGTGCATTCAACTAACAGTGTTGAACCTTACTTTTGATTGAGCCTTTCTGAAACACTCTTTCTGTAGAAACTGCAATTGGACATTCTGAGTGCTAAGAGGCCTATATTGGGAAAAATAATATCTTCAAATAAAAACTACACAGAAGCATTGTGTGAAACTTATTTCTGATATGTTCATTAAGCTAACAGAGTTAAACCATACTTTTGATTGCGCAGTTCTGAACACTCTTTCTGTAGAAAATGCAAGTGGACATTCGGAGCGCTAAGAGGGTAATAGTGGAAAAAGGAATATATTCAAATATAAACTACACAGTAGCATTCTGTGAAAATTCTTTCTGTTCTGTGCATTCAACTAACAGAGTTGAACCTTACTTTTGATTGAGCCGTTCTGAAACACTCTTTCTGTAGAAACTCCAATTGGGCATGCTAAGCGCTAAGAGGCCTACATTGGGAAAAAGAATATCTTCAAATAAAAACTACACAGATGCATTCTCTGAAACTTATTTCTGATCTGTAAATTCAGTTAACAGAGATAAAACATATTTTTGATTGAGCAGTTATGAAACCCTCTTTTTGTAGAAAATGCAAGTGGAGATTCGGAGCGCTAAGAGGGTAATAGTGGAAAAAGGAATGTCTTCAAATATAAACTACACAGAATCATTCGGTGAAACTTCTTTCTGATCTGTGCATTCAGCTAACAGAGTTAAACCATACTTTTGATTGAGCAGATCTGAACACTCTTTCTGTAGAAAATGCAACTGGACATTTGGAGCGCTAAGAGCGTAGTAGTGGAAAAAGGAATATATTCAAATATAAACTACACAGAAGCATTCTGTGAAACTTCTTTCTGATCTGAGCATTCAGCTAACAGAGTTAAACCATACTTTTGATTGAGCAGTTTTGAAACACTCTGTCTGTAGAAAATGCAACTGGACATTCGTAGCGCTAAGTGGGTAATAGTGGAAAAAAGAATATGTTCAAATATAAACTACACAGAAGCATTGTATGAAACTTCTTTCTGTTCTGTGCATTCAACTAACAGAGTTGAACCTTACTTTTGATTGAGCCGTTCTGAAACACTCTTTCTGTAGAAACTGCAATTGGACATTCTGAGCGCTAAGAGGCCTATATTGGGAAAAAGAATGTCTACAAATAAAAACTACACAGAAGAATTGTGTGAAACTTCTTTCTGTTCTGTTTGTTCAACTAAAAGAGTTGAACCTTAGTTTTGATTGAGCCGTTCTGAAACACTCTTTGTGTAGAAAATGCAAGTGGAGATTCGGAGCGCTAAGAGGGTAATAGTGGAAAAAGGAATGTCTCCAAATATAAACTACACAGAATCATTCTGTGAAACTTCTTTCTGATCTGTGCATTCAGCTAACAGAGTTAAACCATACTTTTGATTGAGCAGATCTGAACACTCTTTCTGTAGAAAATGCAACTGGACATTTGGAGCGCTAAGAGAGTAGTAGTGGAAAAAGGAATATATTCAAATATAAACTACACAGAAGCATTCTGTGAAACTTCTTTCTGATCTGAGCATTCAGCTAACAGAGTTAAACCATACTTTTGATTGAGCAGTTTTGAAACACTCTGTCTGTAGAAAATGCAACCGGACATTCGTAGCGCTAAGTGGGTAATAGTGGAAAAAAGAATATGTTCAAATATAAACTACACAGAAGCATTGTATGAAACTTCTTTCTGTTCTGTGCATTCAACTAACAGAGTTGAACCTTACTTTTGATTGAGCCTTTCTGAAACACTCTTTCTGTAGAAAATGCAATTGGACATTCTGAGCGCTAAGAGGCCTCTATTGGGAAAAATAATATCTTCAAATAAAAACTACACAGAAGCATTGTGTGAAACTTATTTCTGATATGTTCATTAAGCTAACAGAGTTAAACCATACTTTTGATTGCGCAGTTCTGAACACTCTTTCTGTAGAAAATGCAAGTGGACATTCGGAGCGCTAAGATGGTAATAGTGGAAAAAGGAATATATTCAAATATAAACTACACAGTAGCATTCTGTGAAAATTCTTTCTGTTCTGTGCATTCAACTAACAGAGTTGAACCTTACTTTTGATTGAGCTGTTCTGAAACACTCTTTCTGTAGAAACTGCAATTTTACATGCTAAGCGCTAAGAGGCCTACATTGGGAAAAAAATATCTTCAAATAAAAACTACACAGATGCATTCTGTGAAATTTATTTCTGATCTGTAAATTCAGTTAACAGAGATAAAACATATTTTTGATTGAGCAGTTATGAAATACTCTTTTTGTAGAAAATGCAAGTGGAGATTCGGAGCGCTAAGAGGGTAATAGTGGAAAAAGGAATGTCTTCAAATATAAACTACACAGAATCATTCGGTGAAACTTCTTTGTGATCTGTGCATTCAGCTAACAGAGTTAAACCACACTTTTGATTGAGCAGATCTGAACACTCTTTGTGTAGAAAATGCAACTGGACATTTGGAGCGCTAAGAGCGTAGTAGTGGAAAAAGGAATATATTCAAATATAAACTACACAGAAGCATTCTGTGAAACTTCTTTCTGATCTGAGCATTCAGCTAACAGAGTTAAACCATACTTTTGATTGAGCAGTTTTGAAACACTCTGTCTGTAGAAAATGCAACTGGACATTCGTAGCGCTAAGTGGGTAATAGTGGAAAAAAGAATATGTTCAAATATAAACTACACAGAAGCATTGTATGAAACTTCTTTCTGTTCTGTGCATTCAACTAACAGAGTTGAACCTTACTTTTGATTGAGCCGTTCTGAAACACTCTTTATGTAGAAACTGCAATTGGACATTCTGAGCGCTAAGAGGCCTATATTGGGAAAAAGAATGTCTACAAATAAAAACTACACAGAAGAATTGTGTGAAACTTCTTTCTGTTCTGTTTGTTCAACTAAAAGGGTTGAACCTTAGTTTTGATTGAGCCGTTCTGAAACACTCTTTCTGTAGAAAATGCAAGTGGAGATTCGGAGCGCTAAGAGGGTAATAGTGGAAAAAGGAATGTCTCCAAATATAAACTACACAGAATCATTCTGTGAAACTTCTTTCTGATCTGTGCATTCAGCTAACAGAATTAAACCATACTTTTGATTGAGCAGATCTGAACACTCTTTCTGTAGAAAATGCAACTGGACATTTGGAGCGCTAAGAGAGTAATAGTGGAAAAAGGAATATATTCAAATATAAACTACACAGAAGCATTCTGTGAATCTTCTTTCTGATCTGAGCATTCAGCTAACAGAGTTAAACCATACTTTTGATTGAGCAGTTTTGAAACACTCTGTCTGTAGAAAATGCAACTGGACATTCGTAGCGCTATGTGGGTAATAGTGGAAAAAAGAATATGTTCAAATATAAACTACACAGAAGCATTGTATGAAACTTCTTCCTGTTCTGTGCATTCAACTAACAGAGTTGAACCTTACTTTTGATTGAGCCGTTCTGAAACACTATTTCTGTAGAAACTGCAATTGGACATTCTGAGCGCTAAGAGGCCTATATTGGGAAAAATAATGTCTACAAATAAAAACTACCCAGAAGAATTGTGTGAAACTACTTTCTGTTCTGTTTGTTCAACTAAAAGAGTTGAACCTTAGTTTTGATTGAGCTGTTCTGAAACACTCTTTCTGTAGAAAATGCAAGTGGAGATTCGGAGCGCTAAGAGGTTAGTAGTGGAAAAAGGAATGTCTCCAAATATAAACTACACAGAATCATTCTGTGAAACTTCTCTCTGATCTGTGCATTCAGCTAACAGAGTTAAACCATACTTTTGATTGAGCGGATCTGAACACTCTTTCTGTAGAAAATGCAACTGGACATTTGGAGCGCTAAGAGAGTAGTAGTGGAAAAAGGAATATATTCAAATATAAACTACACAGAAGCATTCTGTGAAACTTCTTTCTGATCTGAGCATTCAGCTAACAGAGTTAAACCATACTTTTGATTGAGCAGTTTTGAAACACTCTGTCTGTAGAAAATGCAACTGCACATTCGTAGTGCTAAGTGGGTAATAGTGGAAAAAAGAATATATTCAAATATAAACTATACAGAAGCATTGTATGAAACTTCTTTCTGTTCTGTGCATTCAACTAACAGAGTTGAACCTAACATTTGATTGAGCCTTTCTGAAACACTCTTTCTGTAGAAACTGCAATTGGACATTCTGAGCGCTAAGAGGCCTCTATTGGGAAAAATAATATCTTCAAATAAAAACTACACAGAAGCATTGTGTGAAACTTATTTCTGATATGTTCATTAAGCTAACAGAGTTAAACCATACTTTTGATTGCGCAGTTCTAAACACTCTTTCTGTAGAAAATGCAAGTGGACATTCGGAGCGCTAAGACGGTAATAGTGGAAAAAGGAATATATTCAAATATAAACTACAGAGTAGCATTCTGTGAAAATACTTTCTGTTCTGTGCATTCAACTAACAGAGTTGAACCTTACTATTGATTGAGCCGTTCTGAAACACTCTTTCTGTAGAAACTCCAATTGGGCATGCAAAGCGCTAAGAGGCCTATATTGGGAAAAAGAATATCTTCAAATAAAAACTACACAGATGCATTCTCTGAAACTTATTTCTGATCTGTAAATTCAGTTAACAGAGATAAAACATATTTTTGATTGAGCAGTTATGAAACACTCTTTTTGTAGAAAATGCAAGTGGAGATTCGGAGCGCTAAGTGGGTAATAGTGGAAAAAGGAATGTCTTCAAATATAAACTACACAGAATCATTCGGTGAAACTTCTTTCTGATCTGTGCATTCAGCTAACAGAGTTAAACCATACTTTTGATTGAGCAGATCTGAACACTCTTTCTGTAGAAAATGCAACTGGACATTTGGAGCGCTAAGAGCGTAGTAGTGGAAAAAGGAATATATTCAAATATAAACTACACAGAAGCATTCTGTGAAACTTCTTTCTGATCTGAGCATTCAGCTAACAGAGTTAAACCATACTTTTGATTGAGCAGTTTTGAAACACTCTGTCTGTAGAAAATGCAACTGGACATTCGTAGCGCTAAGTGGGTAATAGTGGAAAAAAGAATATGTTCAAATATAAACTACACAGAAGCATTGTATGAAACTTCTTTCTGTTCTGTGCATTCAACTAACAGAGTTGAACCTTACTTTTGATTGATCCGTTCTGAAACACTCTTTCTGTAGAAACTGCAATTGGACATTCTGAGCGCTAAGTGGCCTATATTGGGAAAAAGAATGTCTACAAATAAAAACTACACAGAAGAATTGTGTGAAACTTCTTTCTGTTCTGTTTGTTCAACTAAAAGAGTTGAACCTTAGTTTTGATTGAGCCGTTCTGAAACACTCTTTCTGTAGAAAATGCAAGTGGAGATTCGGAGCGCTAAGAGGGTAATAGTGGAAAAAGGAATGTCTCCAAATATAAACTACACAGAATCATTCTGTGAAACTTCTTTCTGATCTGTGCATTCAGCTAACAGAGTTAAACCATACTTTTGATTGAGCAGATCTGAACACTCTTTCTGTAGAAAATGCAACTGGACATTTGGAGCGCTAAGAGTGTAGTAGTGGAAAAAGGAATATATTCAAATATAAACTACACAGAAGCATTCTGTGAAACTTCTTTCTGATCTGAGCATTCAGCTAACAGAGTTAAACCATACTTTTGATTGAGCAGTTTTGAAACACTCTGTCTGTAGAAAATGCAACTGGACATTCGTAGCGCTAAGTGGGTAATAGTGGAAAAAAAATATGTTCAAATATAAACTACACATAAGCATTGTATGAAACTTCTTTCTGTTCTGTGCATTCAACTAACAGTGTTGAACCTTACTTTTGATTGAGCCTTTCTGAAACACTCTTTCTGTAGAAACTGCAATTGGACATTCTGAGCGCTAAGAGGCCTATATTGGGAAAAAAAATATCTTCAAATAAAAACTACACAGAAGCATTCTGTGAAAATTATTTCTGATATGTTCATTAAGCTAACAGAGTTAAACCATACTTTTGATTGCACAGTTCTGAACACTCTTTCTGTAGAAAATGCAAGTGGACATTCGGAGCGCTAAGAGGGTACTAGTGGAAAACGGAATATATTCAAATATAAACTACACAGTAGCATTCTGTGAAAATTCTTTCTGTTCTGTGCATTCAACTAACAGAGTTGAACCTTACTTTTGATTGAGCCGTTCTGAAACACTCTTTCTGTAGAAACTGCAATTGGACATGATAAGCGCTAAGAGGCCTACATTGGGAAAAAGAATATCTTCAAATAAAAACTACACAGATGCATTCTGTGAAACTTATTTCTGATCTGTAAATTCAGTTAACAGAGATAAAACATATTTTTGATTGAGCAGTTATGAAACACTCTTTTTGTAGAAAATGCAAGTGGAGATTCGGAGCGCTAAGAGGGTAATAGTGGAAAAAGGAATGTCTTCAAATATAAACTACACAGAATCATTCGGTGAAACTTCTTTCTGATCTGTGCATTCAGCTAACAGAGTTAAACCACACTTTTGATTGAGCAGATCTGAACACTCTTTGTGTAGAAAATGCAACTGGACATTTGGAGCGCTAAGAGCGTAGTAGTGGAAAAAGGAATATATTCAAATATAAACTACACAGAAGCATTCTGTGAAACTTCTTTCTGATCTGAGCATTCAGCAAACAGAGTTAAACCATACTTTTGATTGAGCAGTTTTGAAACACTCTGTCTGTAGAAAATGCAACTGGACATTCGTAGCGCTAAGTGGGTAATAGTGGAAAAAAGAATATGTTCAAATATAAACTACACAGAAGCATTGTATGAAACTTCTTTCTGTTCTGTGCATTCAACTAACAGAGTTGAACCTTACTTTTGATTGAGCCGTTCTGAAACACTCTTTCTGTAGAAACTGCAATTGGACATTCTGAGCGCTAAGAGGCCTATATTGGGAAAAAGAATGTCTACAAATAAAAACTACACAGAAGAATTTTGTGAAACTTTTTTCTGTTCTGTTTGTTCAACTAAAAGAGTTGAACCTTAGTTTTGATTGAGCCGTTCTGAAACACTCTTTCTGTAGAAAATGCAAGTGGAGATTCGGAGCGCTAAGAGGGTAATAGTGGAAAAAGGAATGTCTCCAAATATAAACTACACAGAATCATTCTGTGAAACTTCTTTCTGATCTGTGCATTCCGCTAACAGTGTTAAACCATACTTTTGATTGAGCAGATCTGAACACTCTTTCTGTAGAAAATGCAACTGGACATTTGGAGCGCTAAGAGAGTAGTAGTGGAAAAAGGAATATATTCAAATATAAACTACACAGAAGCATTCTGTGAAACTTCTTTCTGATCTGAGCATTCAGCTAACAGAGTTAAACCATACTTTTGATTGAGCAGTTTTGAAACACTCTGTCTGTAGAAAATGCAACTGGACATTCGTAGCGCTAAGTGGGTAATAGTGGAAAAAAGAATATGTTCAAATATAAACTACACAGAAGCATTGTATGAAACTTCTTTCTGTTCTGTGCATTCAACTAACAGAGTTGAACCTTACTTTTGATTGAGCCTTTCTGAAACACTCTTTCTGTAGAAACTGCAATTGGACATTCTGAGCGCTAAGAGGCCTATATTGGGAAAAATAATATCTTCAAATAAAAACTACAAAGAAGCATTGTGTGAAACTTATTTCTGATATGTTCATTAAGCTAACAGAGTTAAACCATACTTTTGATTGCGCAGTTCTGAACACTCTTTCTGTAGAAAATGCAAGTGGACATTCGGAGCGCTAAGAGGGTAATAGTGGAAAAAGGAATATATTCAAATATAAACTACACAGTAGCATTCTGTGAAAATTCTTTCTGTTCTGTGCATTCAACTAACAGAGTTGAACCTTACTTTTGATTGAGCCGTTCTGAAACACTCTCTGTAGAAACTCCAATTGGGCATGCTAAGCGCTAAGAGGCCTACATTGGGAAAAAGAATATCTTCAAATAAAAACTACACAGATGAATTCTCTGAAACATATTTCTGATCTGTAAATTCAGTTAACAGAGATAAAACATATTTTTGATTGAGCAGTTATGAAACACTCTTTTTGTAGAAAATGCAAGTGGAGATTCGGAACGCTAAGAGGGTAATAGTGGAAAAAGGAATGTCTTCAAATATAAACTACACAGAATCATTCGGTGAAACTTCTTTCTGATCTGTGCATTCAGCTAACAGAGTTAAACCATACTTTTGATTGAGCAGATCTGAACACTCTTTCTGTAGAAAATGCAACTGGACATTTGGAGCGCTAAGAGCGTAATAGTGGAAAAAGGAATATATTCAAATATAAACTAAACAGAAGCATTCTGTGAAACTTCTTTCTGATCTGAGCATTCAGCTAACAGAATTAAACCATACTTTTGATTGAGCAGTTTTGAAACACTCTGTCTGTAGAAAATGCAACTGGACATTCGTAGCGCTAAGTGGGTAATAGTGGAAAAAAGAATATGTTCAAATATAAACTACACAGAAGCATTGTATGAAACTTCTCTCTGTTCTGTGCATTCAACTAACAGAGTTGAACCTTACTTTTGATTGAGCCGTTCTGAAACACTCTTTCTGTAGAAACTGCAATTGGACATTCTGAGCGATAAGAGGCCTATATTGGGAAAAAGAAAGTCTACAAATAAAAACTACACAGAAGAATTGTGTGAAACTTCTTTCTGTTCTGTTTGTTCAACTAAAAGAGTTGAACCTTAGTTTTGATTGAGCCGTTCTGAAACACTCTTTCTGTAGAAAATGCAAGTGGAGATTCGGAGCGCTAAGAGGGTCATAGTGGAAAAAGGAATGTCTCCAAATATAAACTACACAGAATCATTCTGTGAAACTTCTTTCTGATCTGTGCATTCAGCTAACAGTGTTAAACCATACTTTTGATTGAGCAGATCTGAACACTCTTTCTGTAGAAAATGCAACTGGACATTTGGAGCGCTAAGAGAGTAGTAGTGGAAAAAGGAATATATTCAAATATAAACTACACAGAAGCATTCTGTGAAACTTCTTTCTGATCTGAGCATTCAGCTAACAGAGTTAAACCATACCTTTGATTGAGCAGTTTTGAAACACTCTGTCTGTAGAAAATGCAACTCGACATTCGTAGCGCTAAGTGGATAATAGTGGAAAAAAGAATATGTTCAAATATAAACTACACAGAAGCATTGTATGAAACTTCTTTCTGTTCTGTGCATTCAACTAACAGAGTTGAACCTTACTTTTGATTGAGCCTTTCTGAAACACTCTTTCTGTAGAAACTGCAATTGGACATTCTGAGCGCTAAGAGGCCTATATTGGGAAAAATAATATCTTCAAATAAAAACTACACAGAAGCATTGTGTGAAACTTATTTCTGATATGTTCATTAAGCTAACAGAGTTAAACCATACTTTTGATTGCGCAGTTCTGAACACTCTTTCTGTAGAAAATGCAAGTGGACATTCGGAGCGCTAAGAGGGTAATAGTGGAAAAAGGAATATATTCAAATATAAACTACACAGTAGCATTCTGTGAAAATTCTTTCTGTTCTGTGCATTCAACTAACAGAGTTGAACCTTACTTTTGATTGAGCCGTTCTGAAACACTCTTTCTGTAGAAACTCCTATTGGGCATGCTAAGCGCTAAGAGGCCTACATTGGGAAAAAGAATATCTTCAAATAAAAACTACACAGATGCATTCTCTGAAACTTATTTCTGATCTGTAAATTCAGTTAACAGAGATAAAACATATTTTTGATTGAGCAGTTATGAAACACTCTTTTTGTAGAAAATGCAAGTGGAGATTCGGAGCGCTAAGAGGGTAAAAGTGGAAAAAGGAATGTCTTCAAATATAAACTACACAGAATCATTCGGTGAAACTTCTTTCTGATCTGTGCATTCAGCTAACAGAGTTAAACCATACTTTTGATTGAGCAGATCTGAACACTCTTTCTGTAGAAAATGCAACTGGACATTTGGAGCGCTAAGAGCGTAGTAGTGGAAAAAGGAATATATTCAAATATAAACTACACAGAAGCATTCTGTGAAACTTCTTTCTGATCTGAGCATTCAGCTAACAGAGTTAAACCATACTTTTGATTGAGCAGTTTTGAAACACTCTGTCTGTAGAAAATGCAACTGGACATTCGTAGCGCTAAGTGGGTAATAGTGGAAAAAAGAATATGTTCAAATATAAACTACACAGAAGCATTGTATGAAACTTCTTTCTGTTCTGTGCATTCAACTAACAGAGTTCAACCTTACTTTTGATTGATCCGTTCTGAAACACTCTTTCTGTAGAAACTGCAATTGGACATTCTGAGCGCTAAGTGGCCTATATTGGGAAAAAGAATGTCTACAAATAAAAACTACACAGAAGAATTGTGTGAAACTTCTTTCTGTTCTGTTTGTTCAACTAAAAGAGTTGAACCTTAGTTTTGATTGAGCCGTTCTGAAACACTCTTTCTGTAGAAAATGCAAGTGGAGATTCGGAGCGCTAAGAGGGTAATAGTGGAAAAAGGAATGTCTCCAAATATAAACTACACAGAATCATTCTGTGAAACTTCTTTCTGATCTGTGCATTCAGCTAACAGATTTAAACCATACTTTTGATTGAGCAGATCTGAACCCTCTTTCTGTAGAAAATGCAACTGGACATTTGGAGCGCTAAGAGTGTAGTAGTGGAAAAAGGAATATATTCAAATATAAACTACACAGAAGCATTCTGTGAAACTTCTTTCTGATCTGAGCATTCAGCTAACAGAGTTAAACCATACTTTTGATTGAGCAGTTTTGAAACACTCTGTCTGTAGAAAATGCAACTGGACATTCGTAGCGCTAAGTGGGTAATAGTGGAAAAAAAATATGTTCAAATATAAACTACACATAAGCATTGTATGAAACTTCTTTCTGTTCTGTGCATTCAACTAACAGTGTTGAACCTTACTTTGATTGAGCCTTTCTGAAACACTCTTTCTGTAGAAACTGCAATTGGACATTCTGAGCGCTAAGAGGCCTATATTGGGAAAAAAAATATCTTCAAATAAAAACTACACAGAAGCATTATGTGAAAATTATTTCTGATATGTTCATTAAGCTAACAGAGTTAAACCATACTTTTGATTGCACAGTTCTGAACACTCTTTCTGTAGAAAATGCAAGTGGACATTCGGAGCGCTAAGAGGGTACTAGTGGAAAACGTAATATATTCAAATATAAACTACACAGTAGCATTCTGTGAAAATTCTTTCTGTTCTGTGCATTCAACTAACAGAGTTGAACCTTACTTTTGATTGAGCCGTTCTTAAACACTCTTTCTGTAGAAACTGCAATTGGACATGCTAAGCGCTAAGAGGCCTACATTGGGAAAAAGAATAACTTCAAATAAAAACTACACAGATGCATTCTGTGAAACTTATTTCTGATCTGTAAATTCAGTTAACAGAGATAAAACATATTTTTGATTGAGCAGTTATGAAACACTCTTTTTGTAGAAAATGCAAGTGGAGATTCGGAGCGCTAAGAGGGTAATAGTGGAAAAAGGAATGTCTTCAAATATAAACTACACAGAATCATTCGGTGAAACTTCTTTCTGATCTGTGCATTCAGCTAACAGAGTTAAACCACACTTTTGATTGAGCAGATCTGAACACTCTTTGTGTAGAAAATGCAACTGGACATTTGGAGCGCTAAGAGCGTAGTAGTGGAAAAAGGAATATATTCAAATATAAACTACACAGAAGCATTCTGTGAAACTTCTTTCTGATCTGAGCATTCAGCAAACAGAGTTAAACCATACTTTTGACTGAGCAGTTTTGAAACACTCTGTCTGTAGAAAATGCAACTGGACATTCGTAGCGCTAAGTGGGTAATAGTGGAAAAAAGAATATGTTCAAATATAAACTACACAGAAGCATTGTATGAAACTTCTTTCTGTTCTGTGCATTCAACTAACAGAGTTGAACCTTACTTTTGATTGAGCCGTTCTGAAACACTCTTTCTGTAGAAACTGCAATTGGACATTCTGAGCGCTAAGAGGCCTATATTGGGAAAAAGAATGTCTACAAATAAAAACTACACAGAAGAATTTTGTGAAACTATTTTCTGTTCTGTTTGTTCAACTAAAAGAGTTGAACCTTAGTTTTGATTGAGCCGTTCTGAAACACTCTTTCTGTAGAAAATGCAAGTGGAGATTCGGAGCGCTAAGAGGGTAATAGTGGAAAAAGGAATGTCTCCAAATATAAACTACACAGAATCATTCTGTGAAACTTCTTTCTGATCTGTGCATTCCGCTAACAGTGTTAAACCATACTTTTGATTGAGCAGATCTGAACACTCTTTCTGTAGAAAATGCAACTGGACATTTGGAGCGCTAACAGAGTAGTAGTGGAAAAAGGAATATATTCAAATATAAACTACACAGAAGCATTCTGTGAAACTTCTTTCTGATCTGAGCATTCAGCTAACAGAGTTAAACCATACTTTTGATTGAGCAGTTTTGAAACACTCTGTCTGTAGAAAATGCAACTGGACATTCGTAGCGCTAAGTGGGTAATAGTGGAAAAAAGAATATGTTCAAATATAAACTACACAGAAGCATTGTATGAAACTTCTTTCTGTTCTGTGCATTCAACTAACAGAGTTGAACCTTACTTTTGATTGAGCCTTTCTGAAACACTCTTTCTGTAGAAACTGCAATTGGACATTCTGAGCGCTAAGAGGCCTATATTGGGAAAAATAATATCTTCAAATAAAAACTACAAAGAAGCATTGTGTGAAACTTATTTCTGATATGTTCATTAAGCTAACAGAGTTAAACCATACTTTTGATTGCGCAGTTCTGAACACTCTTTCTGTAGAAAATGCAAGTGGACATTCGGAGCGCTAAGAGGGTAATAGTGGAAAAAGGAATATATTCAAATATAAACTACACAGTAGCATTCTGTGAAAATTCTTTCTGTTCTGTGCATTCAACTAACAGAGTTGAACCTTACTTTTGATTGAGCCGTTCTGAAACACTCTCTGTAGAAACTCCAATTGGGCATGCTAAGCGCTAAGAGGCCTACATTGGGAAAAAGAATATCTTCAAATAAAAACTACACAGATGAATTCTCTGAAACTTATTTCTGATCTGTAAATTCAGTTAACAGAGATAAAACATATTTTTGATTGAGCAGTTATGAAACACTCTTTTTGTAGAAAATGCAAGTGGAGATTCGGAACGCTAAGAGGGTAATAGTGGAAAAAGGAATGTCTTCAAATATAAACTACACAGAATCATTTGGTGAAACTTCTTTCTGATCTGTGCATTCAGCTAACAGAGTTAAACCATACTTTTGATTGAGCAGATCTGAACACTCTTTCTGTAGAAAATGCAACTGGACATTTGGAGCGCTAAGAGCGTAATAGTGGAAAAAGGAATATATTCAAATATAAACTAAACAGAAGCATTCTGTGAAACTTCTTTCTGATCTGAGCATTCAGCTAACAGAGTTAAACCATACTTTTGATTGAGCAGTTTTGAAACACTCTGTCTGTAGAAAATGCAACTGGACATTCGTAGCGCTAAGTGGGTAATAGTGGAAAAAAGAATATGTTCAAATATAAACTACACAGAAGCATTGTATGAAACTTCTCTCTGTTCTGTGCATTCAACTAACAGAGTTGAACCTTACTTTTGATTGAGCCGTTCTGAAACACTCTTTCTGTAGAAACTGCAATTGGACATTCTGAGCGATAAGAGGCCTATATTGGGAAAAAGAAAGTCTACAAATAAAAACTACACAGAATAATTGTGTGAAACTTCTTTCTGTTCTGTTTGTTCAACTAAAAGAGTTGAACCTTAGTTTTGATTGAGCCGTTCTGAAACACTCTTTCTGTAGAAAATGCAAGTGGAGATTCGGAGCGCTAAGAGGGTCATAGTGGAAAAAGGAATGTCTCCAAATATAAACTACACAGAATCATTCTGTGAAACTTCTTTCTGATCTGTGCATTCAGCTAACAGTGTTAAACCATACTTTTGATTGAGCAGATCTGAACACTCTTTCTGTAGAAAATGCAACTGGACATTTGGAGCGCTAAGAGAGTAGTAGTGGAAAAAGGAATATATTCAAATATAAACTACACAGAAGCATTCTGTGAAACTTCTTTCTGATCTGAGCATTCAGCTAACAGAGTTAAACCATACCTTTGATTGAGCAGTTTTGAAACACTCTGTCTGTAGAAAATGCAACTCGACATTCGTAGCGCTAAGTGGATAATAGTGGAAAAAAGAATATGTTCAAATATAAACTACACAGAAGCATTGTATGAAACTTCTTTCTGTTCTGTGCATTCAACTAACAGAGTTGAACCTTACTTTTGATTGAGCCTTTCTGAAACACTCTTTCTGTAGAAACTGCAATTGGACATTCTGAGCGCTAAGAGGCCTATATTGGGAAAAATAATATCTTCAAATAAAAACTACACAGAAGCATTGTGTGAAACTTATTTCTGATATGTTCATTAAGCTAACAGAGTTAAACCATACTTTTGATTGCGCAGTTCTGAACACTCTTTCTGTAGAAAATGCAAGTGGACATTCGGAGCGCTAAGAGGGTAATAGTGGAAAAAGGAATATATTCAAATATAAACTACACAGTAGCATTCTGTGAAAATTCTTTCTGTTCTGTGCATTCAACTAACAGAGTTGAACCTTACTTTTGATTGAGCCGTTCTGAAACACTCTTTCTGTAGAAACTCCTATTGGGCATGCTAAGCGCTAAGAGGCCTACATTGGGAAAAAGAATATCTTCAAATAAAAACTACACAGATGCATTCTCTGAAACTTATTTCTGATCTGTAAATTCAGGTAACAGAGATAAAACATATTTTTGATTGAGCAGTTATGAAACACTCTTTTTGTAGAAAATGCAAGTGGAGATTCGGAGCGCTAAGAGGGTAATAGTGGAAAAAGGAATGTCTTCAAATATAAACTACACAGAATCATTCGGTGAAACTTCTTTCTGATCTGTGCATTCAGCTAACAGAGTTAAACCATACTTTTGATTGAGCAGATCTGAACACTCTTTCTGTAGAAAATGCAACTGGACATTTGGAGCGCTAAGAGCGTAGTAGTGGAAAAAGGAATATATTCAAATATAAACTACACAGAAGCATTCTGTGAAACTTCTTTCTGATCTGAGCATTCAGCTAACAGAGTTAAACCATACTTTTGATTGAGCAGTTTTGAAACACTCTGTCTGTAGAAAATGCAACTGGACATTCGTAGCGCTAAGTGGGTAATAGTGGAAAAAAGAATATGTTCAAATATAAACTACACAGAAGCATTGTATGAAACTTCTTTCTGTTCTGTGCATTCAACTAACAGAGTTGAAACTTACTTTTGATTGATCCGTTCTGAAACACTCTTTCTGTAGAAACTGCAATTGGACATTCTGAGCGCTAAGTGGCCTATATTGGGAAAAAGAATGTCTACAAATAAAAACTACACAGAAGAATTGTGTGAAACTTCTTTCTGTTCTGTTTGTTCAACTAAAAGAGTTGAACCTTAGTTTTGATTGAGCCGTTCTGAAACACTCTTTCTGTAGAAAATGCAAGTGGAGATTCGGAGCGCTAAGAGGGTAATAGTGGAAAAAGGAATGTCTCCAAATATAAACTACACAGAATCATTCTGTGAAACTTCTTTCTGATCTGTGCATTCAGCTAACAGAGTTAAACCATACTTTTGATTGAGCAGATCTGAACACTCTTTCTGTAGAAAATGCAACTGGACATTTGGAGCGCTAAGAGTGTAGTAGTGGAAAAAGGAATATATTCAAATATAAACTACACAGAAGCATTCTGTGAAACTTCTTTCTGATCTGAGCATTCAGCTAACAGAGTTAAACCATACTTTTGATTGAGCAGTTTTGAAACACTCTGTCTGTAGAAAATGCAACTGGACATTCGTAGCGCTAAGTGGGTAATAGTGGAAAAAAAATATGTTCAAATATAAACTACACATAAGCATTGTATGAAACTTCTTTCTGTTCTGTGCATTCAACTAACAGAGTTGAACCTTACTTTTGATTGAGCCTTTCTGAAACACTCTTTCTGTAGAAACTGCAATTGGACATTCTGAGCGCTAAGAGGCCTATATTGGGAAAAAAAATATCTTCAAATAAAAACTACACAGAAGCATTCTGTGAAAATTATTTCTGATATGTTCATTAAGCTAACAGAGTTAAACCATACTTTTGATTGCACAGTTCTGAACACTCTTTCTGTAGAAAATGCAAGTGGACATTCGGAGCGCTAAGAGGGTACTAGTGGAAAACGGAATATATTCAAATATAAACTACACAGTAGCATTCTGTGAAAATTCTTTCTGTTCTGTGCATTCAACTAACAGAGTTGAACCTTACTTTTGATTGAGCCGTTCTGAAACACTCTTTCTGTAGAAACTGCAATTGGACATGATAAGCGCTAAGAGGCCTACATTGGGAAAAAGAATATCTTCAAATAAAAACTACACAGATGCATTCTGTGAAACTTATTTCTGATCTGTAAATTCAGTTAACAGAGATAAAACATATTTTTGATTGAGCAGTTATGAAACACTCTTTTTGTAGAAAATGCAAGTGGAGATTCGGAGCGCTAAGAGGGTAATAGTGGAAAAAGGAATGTCTTCAAATATAAACTACACAGAATCATTCGGTGAAACTTCTTTCTGATCTGTGCATTCAGCTAACAGAGTTAAACCACACTTTTGATTGAGCAGATCTGAACATTCTTTGTGTAGAAAATGCAACTGGACATTTGGAGCGCTAAGAGCGTAGTAGTGGAAAAAGGAATATATTCAAATATAAACTACACAGAAGCATTCTGTGAAACTTCTTTCTGATCTGAGCATTCAGCAAACAGAGTTAAACCATACTTTTGATTGAGCAGTTTTGAAACACTCTGTCTGTAGAAAATGCAACTGGACATTCGTAGCGCTAAGTGGGTAGTAGTGGAAAAAAGAATATGTTCAAATATAAACTACACAGAAGCATTGTATGAAACTTCTTTCTGTTCTGTGCATTCAACTAACAGAGTTGAACCTTACTTTTGATTGAGCCGTTCTGAAACACTCTTTCTGTAGAAACTGCAATTGGACATTCTGAGCGCTAAGAGGCCTATATTGGGAAAAAGAATGTCTACAAATAAAAACTACACAGAAGAATTGTGTGAAACTTTTTTCTGTTCTGTTTGTTCAACTAAAAGAGTTGAACCTTAGTTTTGATTGAGCCGTTTTGAAACACTCTTTCTGTAGAAAATGCAAGTGGAGATTCGGAGCGCTAAGAGGGTAATAGTGGAAAAAGGAATGTCTCCAAATATAAACTACACAGAATCATTCTGTGAAACTTCTTTCTGATCTGTGCATTCCACTAACAGTGTTAAACCATACTTTTGATTGAGCAGATCTGAACACTCTTTCTGTAGAAAATGCAACTGGACATTTGGAGCGCTGAGAGAGTAGTAGTGGAAAAAGGAATATATTCAAATATAAACTACACAGAAGCATTCTGTGAAACTTCTTTCTGATCTGAGCATTCAGCTAACAGAGTTAAACCATACTTTTGATTGAGCAGTTTTGAAACACTCTGTCTGTAGAAAATGCAACTGGACATTCGTAGCGCTAAGTGGGTAATAGTGGAAAAAAGAATACGTTCAAATATAAACTACACAGAAGCATTGTATGAAACTTCTTTCTGTTCTGTGCATTCAACTAACAGAGTTGAACCTTACTTTTGATTGAGCCTTTCTGAAACACTCTTTCTGTAGAAACTGCAATTGGACATTCTGAGCGCTAAGAGGCCTATATTGGGAAAAATAATATCTTCAAATAAAAACTACAAAGAAGCATTGTGTGAAACTTATTTCTGATATGTTCATTAAGCTAACAGAGTTAAACCATACTTTTGATTGCGCAGTTCTGAACACTCTTTCTGTAGAAAATGCAAGTGGACATTCGGAGCGCTAAGAGGGTAATAGTGGAAAAAGGAATATATTCAAATATAAACTACACAGTAGCATTCTGTGAAAATTCTTTCTGTTCTGTGCATTCAACTAACAGAGTTGAACCTTACTTTTGATTGAGCCGTTCTGAAACACTCTCTGTAGAAACTCCAATTGGGCATGCTAAGCGCTAAGAGGCCTACATTGGGAAAAAGAATATCTTCAAATAAAAACTACACAGATGAATTCCCTGAAACTTATTTCTGATCTGTAAATTCAGTTAACAGAGATAAAACATATTTTTGATTGAGCAGTTATGAAACACTCTTTTTGTAGAAAATGCAAGTGGAGATTCGGAGCGCTAAGAGGGTAATAGTGGAAAAAGGAATGTCTTCAAATATAAACTACACAGAATCATTCGGTGAAACTTCTTTCTGATCTGTGCATTCAGCTAACAGAGTTAAACCATACTTTTGATTGAGCAGATCTGAACACTCTTTCTGTAGAAAATGCAACTGGACATTTGGAGCGCTAAGAGCGTAGTAGTGGAAAAAGGAATATATTCAAATATAAACTAAACAGAAGCATTCTGTGAAACTTATTTCTGATCTGAGCATTCAGCTAACAGAGTTAAACCATACTTTTGATTGAGCAGTTTTGAAACACTCTGTCTGTAGAAAATGCAACTGGACATTCGTAGCGCTAAGTGGGTAATAGTGGAAAAAAGAATATGTTCAAATATAAACTACACAGAAGCATTGTATGAAACTTCTCTCTGTTCTCTGCATTCAACTAACAGAGTTGAACCTTACTTTTGATTGAGCCGTTCTGAAACAATCTTTCTGTAGAAACTGCAATTGGACATTCTGAGCGATAAGAGGCCTATATTGGGAAAAAGAATGTCTACAAATAAAAACTACACAGAAGAATTGTGTGAAACTTCTTTCTGTTCTGTTTGTTCAACTAAAAGAGTTGAACCTTAGTTTTGATTGAGCCGTTCTGAAACACTCTTTCTGTAGAAAATGCAAGTGGAGATTCGGAGCGCTAAGAGGGTCATAGTGGAAAAAGGAATGTCTCCAAATATAAACTACACAGAATCATTCTGTGAAACTTCTTTCTGATCTGTGCATTCAGCTAACAGTGTTAAACCATACTTTTGATTGAGCAGATCTGAACACTCTTTCTGTAGAAAATGCAACTGGACATTTGCAGCGCTAAGAGAGTAGTAGTGGAAAAAGGAATATATTCAAATATAAACTACACAGAAGCATTCTGTGAAACTTCTTTCTGATCTGAGCATTCAGCTAACAGAGTTAAACCATACCTTTGATTGAGCAGTTTTGAAACACTCTGTCTGTAGAAAATGCAACTGGACATTCGTAGCGCTAAGTGGATAATAGTGGAAAAAAGAATATGTTCAAATATAAACTACACAGAAGCATTGCATGAAACTTCTTTCTGTTCTGTGCATTCAACTAACAGAGATGAACCTTACTTTTGATTGAGCCTTTCTGAAACACTCTTTCTGTAGAAACTGCAATTGGACATTCTGAGCGCTAAGAGGCATATATTGGGAAAAATAATATCTTCAAATAAAAACTACACAGAAGCATTGTGTGAAACTTATTTCTGATATGTTCATTAAGCTAACAGAGTTAAACCATACTTTTGATTGCGCAGTTCTGAACACTCTTTCTGTAGAAAATGCAAGTGGACATTCGGAGCGCTAAGAGGGTAATAGTGGAAAAAGGAATATATTCAAATATAAACTACACAGTAGCATTCTGTGAAAATACTTTCTGTTCTGTGCATTCAATTAACAGAGTTGAACCTTACTTTTGATTGAGCCGTTCTGAAACACTCTTTCTGTAGAAACTCCAATTGGGCATGCTAAGCGCTAAGAGGCCTACATTGGGAAAAAGAATATCTTCAAATAAAAACTACACAGATGCATTCTCTGAAACTTATTTCTGATCTGTAAATTCAGTTAACAGAGATAAAACATATTTTTGATTGAGCAGTTATGAAACACTCTTTTTGTAGAAAATGCAAGTGGAGATTCGGAGCGCTAAGAGGGTAATAGTGGAAAAAGGAATGTCTTCAAATATAAACTACACAGAATCATTCGGTGAAAATTCTTTCTGATCTGTGCATTCAGCTAACAGAGTTAAACCATACTTTTGATTGAGCAGATCTGAACACTCTTTCTGTAGAAAATGCAAATGGACATTTGGAGCGCTAAGAGCGTAGTAGTGGAAAAAGGAATATATTCAAATATAAACTACACAGAAGCATTCTGTGAAACTTCTTTCTGATCTGAGCATTCAGCTAACAGAGTTAAACCATACTTTTGATTGAGCAGTTTTGAAACACTCTGTCTGTAGAAAATGCAACTGGACATTCGTAGCGCTAAGTGGGTAATAGTGGAAAAAAGAATATGTTCAAATATAAACTACACAGAAGCATTGTATGAAACTTCTTTCTGTTCTGTGCATTCAAGTAACAGAGTTGAAACTTACTTTTGATTGAGCCGTTCTGAAACACTCTTTCTGTAGAAACTGCAATTGGACATTCTGAGCGCTAAGAGGCCTATATTGGGAAAAAGAATGTCTACAAATATAAACTACACAGAAGAATTGTGTGAAACTTCTTTCTGTTCTGTTTGTTCAACTAAAATATTTGAACCTTAGTTTTGATTGAGCCGTTCTGAAACACTCTTTCTGTAGAAAATGCAAGTGGAGATTCGGAGCGCTAAGAGGGTAATAGTGGAAAAAGGAATGTCTCCAAATATAAACTACACAGAATCATTCTGTGAAACTTCTTTCTGATCTGTGCATTCAGCTAACAGAGTTAAACCATACTTTTGATTGAGCAGATCTGAACTCTCTTTCTGTAGAAAATGCAAGTGGACATTTGGAGCGCTAAGAGAGTAGTAGTGGAAAAAGGAATATATTCAAATATAAACTACACAGAAGCATTCTGTGAAACTTCTTTCTGATCTGAGCATTCAGCTAACAGAGTTAAACCATACTTTTGATTGAGAAGTTTTGAAACACTCTGTCTGTAGAAAATGCAACTGGACATTCGTAGCGCTAAGTGGGTAATAGTGGAAAAAAGAATATGTTCAAATATAAACTACACAGAAGCATTGTATGAAACTTCTTTCTGTTCTGTGCATTCAACTAACAGAGTTGAACCTTACTTTTGATTGAGCCGTTCTGAAACACTCTTTCTGTAGAAACTGCAATTGGACATTCTGAGCGCTAAGAGGCCTATATTGGGAAAAAGAATGTCTACAAATAAAAACTACATAGAAGAATTGTGTGAAACTTCTTTCTGTTCTGTTTGTTCAACTAAAAGAGTTGAACCTTAGTTTTGATTGAGCCTTTCTGAAACACTCTTTCTGTAGAAAATGCAAGTGGAGATTCGGAGGGCTAAGAGGGTAATAGTGGAAAAAGGAATGTCTCCAAATATAAAATACACAGAATCATTCTGTGAAACTTCTTTCTGATCTGTGCATTCAGCTAACAGTGTTAAACCATACTTTTGATTGAGCAGATCTGAACACTCTTTCTGTAGAAAATGCAACTGGACATTTGGAGCGCTAAGAGAGTAGTAGTGGAAAAAGGAATATATTCAAATATAAACTACACAGAAGCATTCTGTGAAACTTCTTTCTGATCTGAGCATTCAGCTAACAGAGTTAAACCATACTTTTGATTGAGCAGTTTTGAAACACTCTGTCTGTAGAAAATGCAACTGGACATTGGTAGCGCTAAGTGGGTAATAGTGGAAAAAAGAATATGTTCAAATATAAACTACACAGAAGCATTGTATGAAACTTCTTTCTGTTCTGTGCATTCAACTAACGGAGTTGAACCTTACTTTTGATTGAGCCTTTCTGAAACACTCTTTCTGTAGAAACTGCAATTGGACATTGTGAGCGCTAAGAGGCCTATATTGGGAAAAATAATATCTTCAAATAAAAACTACACAGAAGCATTGTGTGAAACTTATTTCTGATATGTTCATTAAGCTAACAGAGTTAAACCATACTTTGGTTGCGCAGTTCTGAACACTCTTTCTGTAGAAAATGCAAGTGAACATTCGGAGCGCTAAGAGGTTAATAGTGGAAAAAGGAATATATTCAAATATAAACTACACAGTAGCATTCTGTGAAAATTCTTTCTGTTCTGTGCATTCAACTAACAGAGTTGAACCTTACTTTTGATTGAGCCGTTCTGAAACACTCTTTCTGTAGAAACTGCAATTGGACATGCTAAGCGCTAAGAGGCCTACATGGGGAAAAAGAATATCTTCAAATAAAAACTACACAGATGCATTCTGTGAAACTTATTTCTGATCTGTAAATTCAGTTAACAGAGATAAAACATATTTTTGATTGAGCAGTTATGAAACACTCTTTTTGTAGAAAATGCAAGTGGAGATTCGGAGCGCTAAGAGGGTAATAGTGGAAAAAGGAATGTCTTCAAATATAAACTACACAGAATCATTCGGTGAAACTTCTTTCTGATCTGTGCATTCAGCTAACAGAGTTAAACCATACTTTTGATTGAGCAGATCTGAACACTCTTTCTGTAGAAAATGCAACTGGACATTTGGAGCGCTAAGAGCGTAGTAGTGGAAAAAGGAATATATTCAAATATAAACTACACAGAAGCATTCTGTGAAACTTCTTTCTGATCTGAGCATTCAGCTAACAGAGTTAAACCATACTTTTGATTGAGCAGTTTTGAAACACTCTGTCTGTAGAAAATGCAACTGGACATTCGTAGCGCTAAGTGGGTAATAGTGGAAAAAAGAATATGTTCAAATATAAAGTACACAGAAGCATTGTATGAAACTTCTTTCTGTTCTGTGCATTCAACTAACGGAGTTGAACCTTACTTTTGATTGAGCCTTTCTGAAACACTCTTTCTGTAGAAACTGCAATTGGACATTGTGAGCGCTAAGAGGCCTATATTGGGAAAAATAATATCTTCAAATAAAAACTACACAGAAGCATTGTGTGAAACTTATTTCTGATATGTTCATTAAGCTAACAGAGTTAAACCATACTTTTGATTGCGCAGTTCTGAACACTCTTTCTGTAGAAAATGCAAGTGGACATTCGGAGCGCTAAGAGGGTAATAGTGGAAAAAGGAATATATTCAAATATAAACTACACAGTAGCATTCTGTGAAAATTCTTTCTGTTCTGTGCATTCAACTAACAGAGTTGAACCTAACTTTTGATTGAGCCGTTCTGAAACACTCTTTCTGTAGAAACTGCAATTGGACATGCTAAGCGCTAAGAGGCCTACATTGGGAAAAAGAATATCTTCAAATAAAAACTACACAGATGCATTCTGTGAAACTTATTTCTGATCTGTAAATTCAGTTAACAGAGATAAAACATATTTTTGATTGAGCAGTTATGAAACACTCTTTTTGTAGAAAATGCAAGTGGAGATTCGGAGCGCTAAGAGGGTAATAGTGGAAAAAGGAATGTCTTCAAATATAAACTACACAGAATCATTCGGTGAAACTTCTTTCTGATCTTTGCATTCAGCTAACAGAGTTAAACCATACTTTTGATTGAGCAGATCTGAACACTCTTTCTGTAGAAAATGCAACTGGACATTTGGAGCGCTAAGAGCGTAGTAGTGGAAAAAGGAATATATTCAAATATAAACTACACAGAAGCATTCTGTGAAACTTCTTTCTGATCTGAGCATTCAGCTAACAGAGTTAAACCATACTTTTGATTGAGCTGTTTTGAAACACTCTGTCTGTAGAAAATGCAACTGGACATTCGTAGCGCTAAGTGGGTAATAGTGGAAAAAAGAATATGTTCAAATATAAACTACACAGAAGCATTGTATGAAACTTCTTTCTGTTCTGTGCATTCAACTAACGGAGTTGAACCTTACTTTTGATTGAGCCTTTCTGAAACACTCTTTCTGTAGAAACTGCAATTGGACATTTTGAGCGCTAGGAGGCCTATATTGGGAAAAATAATATCTTCAAATAAAAACTACACAGAAGCATTGTGTGAAACTTATTTCTGATATGTTCATTAAGCTAACAGAGTAAAACCATACTTTTGATTGCGCAGTTCTGAACACTCTTTCTGTAGAAAATGCAAGTGGACATTCGGAGCGCTAAGAGGGTAATAGTGGAAAAAGGAATATATTCAAATATAAACTACACAGTAGCATTGTGTGAAAATTCTTTCTGTTCTGTGCATTCAACTAACAGAGTTGAACCTTACTTTTGATTGAGCCGTTCTGAAACACTCTTTCTGTAGAAACTGCAATTGGACATGCTAAGCGCTAAGAGGCCTACATTGGGAAAAAGAATATCTTCAAATAAAAACTACACAGATGCATTCTGTGAAACTTATTTCTGATCTGTAAATTCAGTTAACAGAGATAAAACATATTTTTGATTGAGCAGTTATGAAACACTCTTTTTGTAGAAAATGCAAGTGAACATTCGGAGCGCTAAGAGGGTAATAGTGGAAAAAGGAATATATTCAAATATAAACTACACAGTAGCATTCTGTGAAAATTCTTTCTGTTCTGTGCATTCAACTAACAGAGTTGAACCTTCCTTTTGATTGAGCCGTTCTGAAACACTCTTTCTGTAGAAACTGCAATTGGACATGCTAAGCGCTAAGAGGCCTACATGGGGAAAAAGAATATCTTCAAATAAAAACTACACAGATGCATTCTGTGAAACTTATTTCTGATTTGTAAATTCAGTTAACAGAGATAAAACATATTTTTGATTGAGCAGTTATGAAACACTCTTTTTGTAGAAAATGCAAGTGGAGATTCGGAGCGCTAAGAGGGTAATAGTGGAAAAAGGAATGTCTTCAAATATAAACTACACAGAATCATTTGGTGAAACTTCTTTCTGATCTGTGCATTCAGCTAACAGAGTTAAACCATACTTTTGATTGAGCAGATCTGAACACTCTTTCTGTAGGAAATGCAACTGGACATTTGGAGCGCTAAGAGCGTAGTAGTGGAAAAAGGAATATATTCAAATATAAACTACACAGAAGCATTCTGTGAAACTTTTTTCTGATCTGAGCATTCAGCTAACAGAGTTAAACCATACTTTTGATTGAGCTGTTTTGAAACACTCTGTCTGTAGAATATGCAACTGGACATTCGTAGCGCTAAGTGGGTAATAGTGGAAAAAAGAATATGTTCAAATATAAACTACACAGAAGCATTGTATGAAACTTCTTTCTGTTCAGTGCATTCAACTAACGGAGTTGAACCTTACTTTTGATTGAGCCTTTCTGAAACACTCTTTCTGTAGAAACTGCAATTGGACATTGTGAGCGTTAGGAGGCCTATATTGGGAAAAATAATATCTTCAAATAAAAACTACACAGAAGCATTGTGTGAAACTTATTTCTGATATGTTCATTAAGCTAACAGAGTTAAACCATACTTTTGATTGCGCAGTTCTGAACACTCTTTCTGTAGAAAATGCAAGTGGACATTCGGAGCGCTAAGAGGATAATAGTGGAAAAAGGAATATATTCAAATATAAACTACACAGTAGCATTGTGTGAAAATTCTTTCTGTTCTGTGCATTCAACTAACAGAGTAGAACCTTACTTTTGATTGAGCCGTTCTGAAACACTCTTTCTGTAGAAACTGCAATTGGACATGCTAAGCGCTAAGAGGCCTACATTGGGAAAAATAATATCTTCAAATAAAAACTACACAGATGCATTCTGTGAAACTTATTTCTGATCTGTAAATTCAGTTAACAGAGATAAAACATATTTTTGATTGAGCAGTTATGAAACACTCTTTTTGTAGAAAATGCAAGTGGAGATTCGGAGCGCTAAGAGGGTAATAGTGGAAAAAGGAATGTCTTCAAATATAAACTACACAGAATCATTCGGTGAAACTTCTTTCTGATCTGTGCATTCAGCTAACAGAGTTAAACCATACTTTTGATTGAGCAGATCTGAACACTCTTTCTGTAGAAAATGCAACTGGACATTTTTAGCGCTAAGAGCGTAGTAGTGGAAAAAGGAATATATTCAAATATAAACTACACAGAAGCATTCTGTGAAACTTCTTTCTGATCTGAGCATTCAGCTAACAGAGTTAAACCATACTTTTGATTGAGCAGTTTTGAAACACTCTGTCTGTAGAAAATGCAACTGGACATTCGTAGCGTTAAGTGGGTAATAGTGGAAAAAAGAATATGTTCAAATATAAACTACACAGAAGCATTGTATGAAACTTCTTTCTCTTCTGTGCATTCAACTAACAGAGTTGAACCTTACTTTTGATTGAGCCGTTCTGAAACACTCTTTCTGTAGAAACTGCAATTGGACATTCTGAGCGCTAAGAGGCCTATATTGGGAAAAAGAATGTCTACAAATAAAAACTACACAGAAGAATTGTGTGAAACTTCTTTCTGTTCTGTTTGTTCAACTAAAAGAGTTGAACCTTAGTTTTGATTGAGCCGTTCTGAAACACTCTTTCTGTAGAAAATGCAAGTGGAGATTCGGAGCGCTAAGAGGGTAATAGTGGAAAAAGTAATGTCTCCAAATATAAACTACACAGAATCATTCTGTGAAACTTCTTTCTGATCTGTGCATTCAGCTAACAGAGTTAAACCATACTTTTGATTGAGCAGATCTGAACACTCTTTCTGTAGAAAATACAACTGGACATTTGGAGCGCTAAGAGAGTAGTAGTGGAAAAAGGAATATATTCAAATATAAACTACACAGAAGCATTCTGTGAAACTTCTTTCTGATCTGAGCATTCAGCTAACAGAGTTAAACCATACTTTTGATTGAGCAGTTTTGAAACACTCTGTCTGTAGAAAATGCAACTGGACATTCGTAGCGCTAAGTGGGTAATAGTGGAAAAAAGAATATTTTCAAATATAAACTACACAGAAGCATTGTATGAAACTACTTTCTGTTCTGTGCATTCAACTAACAGAGTTGAACCTTACTTTTGATTGAGCCTTTCTGAAACACTCTTTCTGTAGAAACAGCAATTGGACATTCTGAGCGCTAAGAGGCATATATTGGGAAAAATAATATCTTCAAATAAAAACTACACAGAAGCATTGTGTGAAACTTATTTCTGATATGTTCATTAAGCTAACAGAGTTAAACCATACTTTTGATTGCGCAGTTCTGAACACTCTTTCTGTAGAAAATGCAAGTGGACATTCGGAGCGCTAAGAGGGTAATAGTGGAAAAAGGAATATATTCAAATATAAACTACACAGTAGCATTCTTTGAAAATTCTTTCTGTTCTGTGCATTCAACTAACAGAGTTGAACCTTACTTTTGATTGAGCCGTTCTGAAACACTCTCTGCAGAAACTCCAATTGGGCATGCTAAGCGCTAAGAGGCCTACATTGGGAAAAAGAATATCTTCAAATAAAAACTACACAGATGCATTCTGTGAAACTTATTTCTGATCTGTAAATTCAGTTAACAGAGATAAAACATATTTTTGATTGAGCAGTTATGAAACACTCTTTTTGTAGAAAATGCAAGTGGAGATTCGGAGCGCTAAGAGGGTAATAGTGGAAAAAGGAATGTCTTCAAATATAAACTACACAGAATAATTCCGTGAAACATCTTTCTGATCTGTGCATTCAGCTAACAGAGTTAAACCATACTTTTGATTGAGCAGATCTGAACACTCTTTCTGTAGAAAATGCAACTGGACATTTGGAGCGCTAAGAGCGTAGTAGTGGAAAAAGGAATATATTCAAATATAAACTACACAGAAGCATTCTGTGAAACATCTTTCTGATCTGAGCATTCAGCTAACAGAGTTAAACCATACTTTTGATTGAGCAGTTTTGACACACTCTGTCTGTAGAAAATGCAACTGGATATTCGTAGCGCTAAGCGGGTAATAGTGGAAAAAAGAATATGTTCAAATATAAACTACACGGAAGCATTGTATGAAACTTCTTTCTGTTCTGTGCATTCAACTAACAGAGTTGAACCTTACTTTTGATTGAGCCGTTCTGAAACACTCTTTCTGTAGAAACTGCAATTGGACATTCTGAGCGCTAAGAGGCCTATATTGGGAAAAAGAATGTCTACAAATAAAAACTACACAGAAGAATTGTGTGAAACTTCTTTCTGTTCTGTTTGTTCAACTAAAAGAGTTGAACCTTAGTTTTGATTGAGCCGTTCTGAAACACTCTTTCTGTAGAAAATGCAAGTGGAGATTCGGAGCGCTAAGAGGGTAATAGTGGAAAAAGGAATGTCTCCAAATATAAACTACACAGAATCATTCTGTGAAACTTCTTTCTGATCTGTGCATTCAGCTAACAGAGTTAAACCATACTTTTGATTGAGCAGATCTGAACACTCTTTCTGTAGAAAATACAACTGGACATTTGGAGCGCTAAGAGAGTAGTAGTGGAAAAAGGAATATATTCAAATATAAACTACACAGAAGCATTCTGTGAAACTTCTTTCTGATCTGAGCATTCAGCTAACAGAGTTAAACCATACTTTTGATTGAGCAGTTTTGAAACACTCTGTCTGTAGAAAATGCAACTGGACATTCGTAGCGCTAAGTGGGTAATAGTGGAAAAAAGAATATTTTCAAATATAAACTACACAGAAGCATTGTTTGAAACTACTTTCTGTTCTGTGCATTCAACTAACAGAGTTGAACCTTACTTTTGATTGAGCCTTTCTGAAACACTCTTTCTGTAGAAACAGCAATTGGACATTCTGAGCGCTAAGAGGCATATATTGGGAAAAATAATATCTTCAAATAAAAACTACACAGAAGCATTGTGTGAAACTTATTTCTGATATGTTCATTAAGCTAACAGAGTTAAACCATACTTTTGATTGCGCAGTTCTGAACACTCTTTCTGTAGAAAATGCAAGTGGACATTCGGAGCGCTAAGAGGGTAATAGTGGAAAAAGGAATATATTCAAATATAAACTACACAGTAGCATTCTTTGAAAATTCTTTCTGTTCTGTGCATTCAACTAACAGAGTTGAACCTTACTTTTGATTGAGCCGTTCTGAAACACTCTCTGCAGAAACTCCAATTGGGCATGCTAAGCGCTAAGAGGCCTACATTGGGAAAAAGAATATCTTCAAATAAAAACTACACAGATGCATTCTGTGAAACTTATTTCTGATCTGTAAATTCAGTTAACAGAGATAAAACATATTTTTGATTGAGCAGTTATGAAACACTCTTTTTGTAGAAAATGCAAGTGGAGATTCGGAGCGCTAAGAGGGTAATAGTGGAAAAAGGAATGTCTTCAAATATAAACTACACAGAATAATTCCGTGAAACATCTTTCTGATCTGTGCATTCAGCTAACAGAGTTAAACCATACTTTTGATTGAGCAGATCTGAACACTCTTTCTGTAGAAAATGCAACTGGACATTTGGAGCGCTAAGAGCGTAGTAGTGGAAAAAGGAATATATTCAAATATAAACTACACAGAAGCATTCTGTGAAACATCTTTCTGATCTGAGCATTCAGCTAACAGAGTTAAACCATACTTTTGATTGAGCAGTTTTGACACACTCTGTCTGTAGAAAATGCAACTGGACATTCGTAGCGCTAAGCGGGTAATAGTGGAAAAAAGAATATGTTCAAATATAAACTACACAGAAGCATTGTATGAAACTTCTTTCTGTTCTGTGCATTCAACTAACAGAGTTGAACCTTACTTTTGATTGAGCCGTTCTGAAACACTCTTTCTGTAGAAACTGCAATTGGACATTCTGAGCGCTAAGAGGCCTATATTGGGAAAAAGAATGTCTACAAATAAAAACTACACAGAAGAATTGTGTGAAACTTCTTTCTGTTCTGTTTGTTCAACTAAAAGAGTTGAACCTTAGTTTTGATTGAGCCGTTCTGAAACACTCTTTCTGTAGAAAATGCAAGTGGAGATTCGGAGCGCTAAGAGGGTAATAGTGGAAAAAGGAATGTCTCCAAATATAAACTACACAGAATCATTCTGTGAAACTTCTTTCTGATCTGTGCATTCAGCTAACAGAGTTAAACCATACTTTTGATTGAGCAGATCTGAACACTCTTTCTGTAGAAAATGCAACTGGACATTTGGAGCGCTAAGAGAGTAGTAGTGGAAAAAGGAATATATTCAAATATAAACTACACAGAAGCATTCTGTGAAACTTCTTTCTGATCTGAGCATTCAGCTAACAGAGTTAAACCATACTTTTGATTGAGCAGTTTTGAAACACTCTGTCTGTAGAAAATGCAACTGGACATTCGTAGCGCTAAGTGGGTAATAGTGGAAAAAAGAATATGTTCAAATATAAACTACACAGAAGCATTGTATGAAACTTCTTTCTGTTCTGTGCATTCAACTAACAGAGTTGAACCTTACTATTGATTGAGCCGTTCTGAAACACTCTTTCTGTAGAAACTGCAATTGGACATTCTGAGCGCTAAGAGGCCTCTATTGGGAAAAATAATATCTTCAAATAAAAACTACACAGAAGCATTGTGTGAAACTTATTTCTGATATGTTCATTAAGCTTACAGAGTTAAACCATACTTTTGATTGCGCAGTTCTGAACACTCTTTCTGTAGAAAATGCAAGTGGACATTCGGAGCGCTAAGAGTGTAATAGTGGAAAAAGGAATATATTCAAATATAAACTACACAGTAGCATTCTGTGAAAATTCTTTCTGTTCTGTGCATTCAACTAACAGAGTTGAACCTTACTTTTGATTGAGCCGTTCTGAAACACTCTTTCTGTAGAAACTCCAAATGGGCATGCTAAGCGCTAAGAGGCCTACATTGGGAAAAAGAATATCTTCAAATAAAAACTACACAGATGCATTCTCTGAAACATATTTCTGATCTGTAAATTCAGTTAACAGAGATAAAACATATTTTTGATTGAGCAGTTATGAAACACACTTTTTGTAGAAAATGCAAGTGGAGATTCGGAGCGCTAAGAGGGTAATAGTGGAAAAAGGAATGTCTTCAAATATAAACTACACAGAATCATTCGGTGAAACTTCTTTCTGATCTGTGCATTCAGCTAACAGAGTTAAACCATACTTTTGATTGAGCAGATCTGAACACTCTTTCTGTAGAAAATGCAACTGGACATTTGGAGCGCTAAGAGCGTAGTAGTGGAAAAAGGAATATACTCAAATATAAACTACACAGAAGCATTCTGTGAAACTTCTTTCTGATCTGAGCATTCAGCTAACAGAGTTAAACCATACTTTTGATTGAGCAGTTTTGAAACACTCTGTCTGTAGAAAATGCAACTGGACATTCGTAGCGCTAAGTGGGTAATAGTGGAAAAAAGAATATGTTCAAATATAAACTACACAGAAGCATTGTATGAAACTTCTTTCTGTTCTGTGCATTCAACTAACAGAGTTGAACCTTACTTTTGATTGAGCCGTTCTGAAACACTCTTTCTGTAGAAACTGCAATTGAACATTCTGAGCGCTAAGAGGCCTATATTGGGAAAAAGAATGTCTACAAATAAAAACTACACAGAAGAATTGTGTGAAACTTCTTTCTGTTCTGTTTGTTCAACTAAAAGGGTTCAACCTTAGTTTTGATTGAGCCGTTCTGAAACACTCTTTCTGTAGAAAATGCAAGTGGAGATTCAGAGCGCTAAGAGGGTAATAGTGGAAAAAGGAATGTCTCCAAATATAAACTACACAGAATCATTCTGTGAAACTTCTTTCTGATCTGTGCATTCAGCTAACAGAGTTAAACCATACTTTTGATTGAGCAGATCTGAACACTCTTTCTGTAGAAAATGCAACTGGACATTTGGAGCGCTAAGAGAGTAGTAGTGGAAAAAGGAATATATTCAAATATAAACTACACAGAAGCATTCTGTGAAACTTCTTTCTGATCTGAGCATTCAGCTAACAGAGTTAAACCATACTTTTGATTGAGCAGTTTTGAAACACTCTGTCTGTAGAAAATGCAACTGGACATTCGTAGCGCTAAGTGGGTAATAGTGGAAAAAAGAATATGTTCAAATATAAACTACACAGAAGCATTGTATGAAACTTCTTTCTGTTCTGTGCATTCAACTAACAGAGTTGAACCTTACTATTGATTGAGCCGTTCTGAAACACTCTTTCTGTAGAAACTGCAATTGGACATTCTGAGCGCTAAGAGGCCTCTATTGGGAAAAATAATATCTTCAAATAAAAACTACACAGAAGCATTGTGTGAAACTTATTTCTGATATGTTCATTAAGCTTACAGAGTTAAACCATACTTTTGATTGCGCAGTTCTGAACACTCTTTCTGTAGAAAATGCAAGTGGACATTCGGAGCGCTAAGAGGGTAATAGTGGAAAAAGGAATATATTCAAATATAAACTACACAGTAGCATTCTGTGAAAATTCTTTCTGTTCTGTGCATTCAACTAACAGAGTTGAACCTTACTTTTGATTGAGCCGTTCTGAAACACTCTTTCTGTAGAAACCCCAAATGGGCATGCTAAGCGCTAAGAGGCCTACATTGGGAAAAAGAATATCTTCAAATAAAAACTACACAGATGCATTCTCTGAAACATATTTCTGATCTGTAAATTCAGTTAACAGAGATAAAACATATTTTTGATTGAGCAGTTATGAAACACACTTTTTGTAGAAAATGCAAGTGGAGATTCGGAGCGCTAAGAGGGTAATAGTGGAAAAAGGAATGTCTTCAAATATAAACTACACAGAATCATTCGGTGAAACTTCTTTCTGATCTGTGCATTCAGCTAACAGAGTTAAACCATACTTTTGATTGAGCAGATCTGAACACTCTTTCTGTAGAAAATGCAACTGGACATTTGGAGCGCTAAGAGCGTAGTAGTGGAAAAAGGAATATACTCAAATATAAACTACACAGAAGCATTCTGTGAAACTTCTTTCTGATCTGAGCATTCAGCTAACAGAGTTAAACCATACTTTTGATTGAGCAGTTTTGAAACACTCTGTCTGTAGAAAATGCAACTGGACATTCGTAGCGCTAAGTGGGTAATAGTGGAAAAAAGAATATGTTCAAATATAAACTACACAGAAGCATTGTATGAAACTTCTTTCTGTTCTGTGCATTCAACTAACAGAGTTGAACCTTACTTTTGATTGAGCCGTTCTGAAACACTCTTTCTGTAGAAACTGCAATTGGACATTCTGAGCGCTAAGAGGCCTATATTGGGAAAAAGAATGTCTACAAATAAAAACTACACAGAAGAATTGTGTGAAACTTCTTTCTGTTCTGTTTGTTCAACTAAAAGGGTTCAACCTTAGTTTTGATTGAGCCGTTCTGAAACACTCTTTCTGTAGAAAATGCAAGTGGAGATTCGGAGCGCTAAGAGGGTAATAGTGGAAAAAGGAATGTCTCCAAATATAAACTACACAGAATCATTCTGTGAAACTTCTTTCTGATCTGTGCATTCAGCTAACAGAGTTAAACCATACTTTTGATTGAGCAGATCTGAACACTCTTTCTGTAGAAAATGCAACTGGACATTTGGAGCGCTAAGAGAGTAGTAGTGGAAAAAGGAATATATTCAAATATAAACTACACAGAAGCATTCTGTGAAACTTCTTTCTGATCTGAGCATTCAGCTAACAGAGTTAAACCATACTTTTGATTGAGCAGTTTTGAAACACTCTGTCTGTAGAAAATGCAACTGGACATTCGTAGCGCTAAGTGGGTAATAGTGGAAAAAAGAATATGTTCAAATATAAACTACACAGAAGCATTGTATGAAACTTCTTTCTGTTCTGTGCATTCAACTAACAGAGTTGAACCTTACTATTGATTGAGCCGTTCTGAAACACTCTTTCTGTAGAAACTGCAATTGGACATTCTGAGCGCTAAGAGGCCTCTATTGGGAAAAATAATATCTTCAAATAAAAACTACACAGAAGCATTGTGTGAAACTTATTTCTGATATGTTCATTAAGCTTACAGAGTTAAACCATACTTTTGATTGCGCAGTTCTGAACACTCTTTCTGTAGAAAATGCAAGTGGACATTCGGAGCGCTAAGAGGGTAATAGTGGAAAAAGGAATATATTCAAATATAAACTACACAGTAGCATTCTGTGAAAATTCTTTCTGTTCTGTGCATTCAACTAACAGAGTTGAACCTTACTTTTGATTGAGCCGTTCTGAAACACTCTTTCTGTAGAAACTCCAAATGGGCATGCTAAGCGCTAAGAGGCCTACATTGGGAAAAAGAATATCTTCAAATAAAAACTACACAGATGCATTCTCTGAAACATATTTCTGATCTGTAAATTCAGTTAACAGAGATAAAACATATTTTTGATTGAGCAGTTATGAAACACACTTTTTGTAGAAAATGCAAGTGGAGATTCGGAGCGCTAAGAGGGTAATAGTGGAAAAAGGAATGTCTTCAAATATAAACTACACAGAATCATTCGGTGAAACTTCTTTCTGATCTGTGCATTCAGCTAACAGAGTTAAACCATACTTTTGATTGAGCAGATCTGAACACTCTTTCTGTAGAAAATGCAACTGGACATTTGGAGCGCTAAGAGCGTAGTAGTGGAAAAAGGAATATACTCAAATATAAACTACACAGAAGCATTCTGTGAAACTTCTTTCTGATCTGAGCATTCAGCTAACAGAGTTAAACCATACTTTTGATTGAGCAGTTTTGAAACACTCTGTCTGTAGAAAATGCAACTGGACATTCGTAGCGCTAAGTGGGTAATAGTGGAAAAAAGAATATGTTCAAATATAAACTACACAGAAGCATTGTATGAAACTTCTTTCTGTTCTGTGCATTCAACTAACAGAGTTGAACCTTACTTTTGATTGAGCCGTTCTGAAACACTCTTTCTGTAGAAACTGCAATTGGACATTCTGAGCGCTAAGAGGCCTATATTGGGAAAAAGAATGTCTACAAATAAAAACTACACAGAAGAATTGTGTGAAACTTCTTTCTGTTCTGTTTGTTCAACTAAAAGGGTTCAACCTTAGTTTTGATTGAGCCGTTCTGAAACACTCTTTCTGTAGAAAATGCAAGTGGAGATTCGGAGCGCTAAGAGGGTAATAGTGGAAAAAGGAATGTCTCCAAATATAAACTACACAGAATCATTCTGTGAAACTTCTTTCTGATCTGTGCATTCAGCTAACAGAGTTAAACCATACTTTTGATTGAGCAGATCTGAACACTCTTTCTGTAGAAAATGCAACTGGACATTTGGAGCGCTAAGAGAGTAGTAGTGGAAAAAGGAATATATTCAAATATAAACTACACAGAAGCATTCTGTGAAACTTCTTTCTGATCTGAGCATTCAGCTAACAGAGTTAAACCATACTTTTGATTGAGCAGTTTTGAAACACTCTGTCTGTAGAAAATGCAACTGGACATTCGTAGCGCTAAGTGGGTAATAGTGGAAAAAAGAATATGTTCAAATATAAACTACACAGAAGCATTGTATGAAACTTCTTTCTGTTCTGTGCATTCAACTAACAGAGTTGAACCTTACTATTGATTGAGCCGTTCTGAAACACTCTTTCTGTAGAAACTGCAATTGGACATTCTGAGCGCTAAGAGGCCTCTATTGGGAAAAATAATATCTTCAAATAAAAACTACACAGAAGCATTGTGTGAAACTTATTTCTGATATGTTCATTAAGCTTACAGAGTTAAACCATACTTTTGATTGCGCAGTTCTGAACACTCTTTCTGTAGAAAATGCAAGTGGACATTCGGAGCGCTAAGAGGGTAATAGTGGAAAAAGGAATATATTCAAATATAAACTACACAGTAGCATTCTGTGAAAATTCTTTCTGTTCTGTGCATTCAACTAACAGAGTTGAACCTTACTTTTGATTGAGCCGTTCTGAAACACTCTTTCTGTAGAAACTCCAAATGGGCATGCTAAGCGCTAAGAGGCCTACATTGGGAAAAAGAATATCTTCAAATAAAAACTACACAGATGCATTCTCTGAAACATATTTCTGATCTGTAAATTCAGTTAACAGAGATAAAACATATTTTTGATTGAGCAGTTATGAAACACACTTTTTGTAGAAAATGCAAGTGGAGATTCGGAGCGCTAAGAGGGTAATAGTGGAAAAAGGAATGTCTTCAAATATAAACTACACAGAATCATTCGGTGAAACTTCTTTCTGATCTGTGCATTCAGCTAACAGAGTTAAACCATACTTTTGATTGAGCAGATCTGAACACTCTTTCTGTAGAAAATGCAACTGGACATTTGGAGCGCTAAGAGCGTAGTAGTGGAAAAAGGAATATACTCAAATATAAACTACACAGAAGCATTCTGTGAAACTTCTTTCTGATCTGAGCATTCAGCTAACAGAGTTAAACCATACTTTTGATTGAGCAGTTTTGAAACACTCTGTCTGTAGAAAATGCAACTGGACATTCGTAGCGCTAAGTGGGTAATAGTGGAAAAAAGAATATGTTCAAATATAAACTACACAGAAGCATTGTATGAAACTTCTTTCTGTTCTGTGCATTCAACTAACAGAGTTGAACCTTACTTTTGATTGAGCCGTTCTGAAACACTCTTTCTGTAGAAACTGCAATTGGACATTGTGAGCGCTAAGAGGCCTATATTGGGAAAAATAATATCTTCAAATAAAAACTACACAGAAGCATTGTGTGAAACTTATTTCTGATATGTTCATTAAGCTAACAGAGTTAAACCATACTTTTGATTGCGCAGTTCTGAACACTCTTTCTGTAGAAAATGCAAGTGGACTTTCGGAGCGCTAAGAGGGTAATAGTGGAAAAAGGAATATATTCAAATATAAACTACACAGTAGCATTCTGTGAAAATTCTTTCTGTTCTGTGCATTCAACTAACAGAGTTGAACCTTACTTTTGATTGAGCCGTTCTGAAACACTCTTTCTGTAGAAAATGCAATTGGACATGCTAAGCGCTAAGAGGCCTACATTGGGAAAAAGAATATCTTCAAATAAAAACTACACAGATGCATTCTGTGAAACTTATTTCTGATCTGTAAATTCAGTTAACAGAGATAAAACATATTTTTGATTGAGCAGTTATGAAACACTCTTTTTGTAGAAAATGCAAGTGGAGATTCGGAGCGCTAAGGGGGTAATAGTGGAAAAAGGAATGTCTTCAAATATAAACTACACAGAATCATTCGGTGAAACTTCTTTCTGATCTGTGCATTCAGCTAACAGAGTTAAACCATACTTTTGATGGAGCAGATCTGAACACTCTTTGTGTAGAAAATGCAACTGGACATTTGGAGCGCTAAGAGCGTAGTAGTGGAAAAAGGAATATATTCAAATATAAACTACACAGAAGCATTCTGTGAAACTTCTTTCTGATCTGAGCATTCAGCTAACAGAGTTAAACCATACTTTTGATTGAGCAGTTTTGCAACACTCTGTCTGTAGAAAATGCAACTGGACATTCGTAGCGCTAAGTGTTTAATAGTGGAAAAAAGATTATGTTCAAATATAAACTACACAGAAGCATTGTATGAAACTTCTTTCTGTTCTGTGCATTCAACTAACAGAGTTGAACCTTACTTTTGATTGAGCCGTTCTGAAACACTCTTTCTGTAGAAACTGCAATTGGACATTCTGAGCGCTAAGAGGCCTATATTGGGAAAAAGAATGTCTACAAATAAAAACTACACAGAAGAATTGTGTGAAACTTCTTTCTGTTCTGTTTGTTCAACTAAAAGAGTTGAACCTTAGTTTTGATTGAGCCGTTCTGAATCACTCTTTCTGTAGAAAATGCAAGTGGAGATTCGGAGCGCTAAGAGGGTAATAGTGGAAAAAGGAATGTCTCCAAATATAAACTACACAGAATCATTCTGTGAAACTTCTTTCTGATCTGTGCATTCAGCTAACAGAGTTAAACCATACTTTTGATTGAGCAGATCTGAACACTCTTTCTGTAGAAAATGCAACTGGACATTTGGAGCGCTAAGAGAGTAGTAGTTGAAAAAGGAATATATTCAAATATAAACTACACAGAAGCATTCTGTGAAACTTCTTTCTGATCTGAGCATTCAGCTAACAGAGTTAAACCATACCTTTGATTGAGCAGTTTTGAAACACTCTGTCTGTAGAAAATGCAACTGGACATTCGTAGCGCTAAGTGGGTAATAGTGGAAAAAAGAATATGTTCAAATATAAACTACACAGAAGCATTGTATGAAACTTCTTTCTGTTCTGTGCATTCAACTAACAGAGTTGAACCTTAGTTTTGATTGAGCCTTTCTGAAACACTCTTTCTGTAGAAACTGCAATTGGACATTGTGAGCGCTAAGAGGCCTCTGTTGGGAAAAATAATATCTTCAAATAAAAACTACACAGAAGCATTGTGTGAAACTTATTTCTGATATGTTCATTAAGCTAACAGAGTTAAACCATACTTTTGATTGCGCAGTTCTGAACACTCTTTCTGTAGAAAATTCAAGTGGACTTTCGGAGCGCTACGAGGGTAATAGTGGAAAAAGGAACATATTCAAATATAAACTACACAGTAGCATTCTGTGAAAATCCTTTTTGTTCTGTGCATTCAACTAACAGAGTTGAAACTTACTTTTGATTGAGCCGTTCTGAAACACTCTTTCTGTAGAAACTGCAATTGGACATGCTAAGCGCTAAGAGGCCTACATTGGGAAAAAGAATATCTTCAAATAAAAACTACACAGATGCATTCTGTGAAACTTATTTCTGATCTGTAAATTCAGTTAACAGAGATAAAACATATTTTTGATTGAGCAGTTATGAAACACTCTTTTTGTAGAAAATGCAAGTGGAGATTCGGAGCGCTAAGAGGGTAATAGTGGAAAAAGGAATGCCTTCAAATATAAACTACACAGAATCATTCGGTGAAACTTCTTTCTGATCTGTGCATTCAGCTAACAGGGTTAAACCATACTTTTGATTGAGCAGATCTGAACACTCTTTCTGTAGAAAATGCAACTGGACATTTGGAGCGCTAAGAGCGTAGTAGTGGAAAAAGGAATATATTCAAATATAAACTACACAGAAGCATTCTGTGAAACTTCTTTCTGATCTGAGCATTCAGCTAACAGAGTTAAACCATACTTTTGATTGAGCAGTTTTGAAACACTCTGTCTGTAGAAAATGCAACTGGACATTCGTAGCGCTAAGTGGGTAATAGTGGAAAAAAGAATATGTTCAAATATAAACTACACAGAAGCATTGTATGAAACTTCTTTCTGTTCTGTGCATTCAACTAACAGAGTTGAACCTTACTTTTGATTGAGCCGTTCTGAAACACTCTTTCTGTAGAAACTGCAATTGGACATTCTGAGCGCTAAGAGGCCTATATTGGGAAAAAGAATGTCTACAAATAAAAACTACACAGAAGAATTGTGTGAAACTTCTTTCTGTTCTGTTTGTTCAACTAAAAGGGTTGAACCTTAGTTTTGATTGAGCCGTTCTGAAACACTCTTTCTGTAGAAAATGCAAGTGGAGATTCGGAGCGCTAAGAGGGTAATAGTGGAAAAAGGAATGTCTCCAAATATAAACTACACAGAATCATTCTGTGAAACTTCTTTCTGATCTGTGCATTCAGCTAACAGAGTTAAACCATACTTTTGATTGAGCAGATCTGAACACTCTTTCTGTAGAAAATGCAACTGGACATTTGGAGCGCTAAGAGAGTAGTAGTGGAAAAAGGAATATATTCAAATATAAACTACACAGAAGCATTCTGTGAAACTTCTTTCTGATCTGAGCATTCAGCTAACAGAGTTAAACCCTACTTTTGATTGAGCAGTTTTGAAACACTCTGCCTGTAGAAAATGCAACTGGACATTCGTAGCACTAAGTGGGTAATAGTGGAAAAAAGAATATGTTCAAATATAAACTACACAGAAGCATTGTATGAAACTTCTTTCTGTTCTGTGCATTCAACTAACAGAGTTGAACCTTACTTTTGATTGAGCCGTTCTGAAACACTCTTTCTGTAGAAACTGCAATTGGACATTCTGAGCGCTAAGAGGCCTCTATTGGGAAAAATAATATCTTCAAATAAAAACTACACAGAAGCATTGTGTGAAACTTATTTCTGATATGTTCATTAAGCTAACAGAGTTAAACCATACTTTTGATTGCGCAGTTCTTAACACTCTTTCTGTAGAAAATGCAAGTGGACATTCGGAGCGCTAAGAGGGTAATAGTGGAAAAAGGAATATATTCAAATATAAACTACACAGTAGCATTCTGTGAAAATTCTTTCTGTTCTGTGCATTCAACTAACAGAGTTGAACCTTACTTTTGATTGAGCCGTTCTGAAACACTCTTTCTGTAGAAACTCCAATTGGGCATGCTAAGCGCTAAGAGGCCTTCATTGGGAAAAAGAATATCTTCAAATAAAAACTACACAGATGCATTCTCTGAAACTTATTTCTGATCTGTAAATTCAGTTAACAGAGATAAAACATATTTTTGATTGAGCAGTTATGAAACACTCTTTTTGTAGAAAATGCAAGTGGAGATTCGGAGCGCTAAGAGGGTAATAGTGGAAAAAGGAATGTCTTCAAATATAAACTACACAGAATCATTCGGTGAAACTTCTTTCTGATCTGTGCATTCCGCTAACAGAGTTAAACCATACTTTTGATTGAGCAGATCTGAACACTCTTTCTGTAGAAAATGCAACTGGACATTTGGAGCGCTAAGAGAGAAGTAGTGGAAAAAGGAATATATTCAAATATAAACTACACAGAAGCATTCTGTGAAACTTCTTTCTGATCTGAGCATTCAGCTAACGGAGTTAAACCATACTTTTGATTGAGCAGTTTTGAAACACTCTGTCTGTAGAAAATGCAACTGGACATTCGTAGCGCTAAGTGGGTAATAGTGGAAAAAAGAATATGTTCAAATATAAACTACACAGAAGCATTATATGAAACTTCTTTCTGTTCTGTGCATTCAACTAACAGAGTTGAACCTTACTTTTGATTGAGCCGTTCTGAAACACTCTTTCTGTAGAAACTGCAATTGGACATTCTGAGCGCTAAGAGGCCTATATTGGGAAAAAGAATGTCTACAAATAAAAACTACACAGAAGAATTGTGTGAAACTTCTTTCTGTTCTGTTTGTTCAACTAAAAGAGTTGAACCTTAGTTTTGATTGAGCCGTTCTGAATCACTCTTTCTGTAGAAAATGCAAGTGGAGATTCGGAGCGCTAAGAGGGTAATAGTGGAAAAAGGAATGTCTCCAAATATAAACTACACAGAATCATTCTGTGAAACTTCTTTCTCATCTGTGCATTCAGCTAACAGAGTTAAAACATACTTTTGATTGAGAAGATCTGAACACTCTTTCTGTAGAAAATACAACTGGACATTTGGAGCGCTAAGAGAGTAGTAGTGGAAAAAGGAATATATTCAAATATAAACTACACAGAAGCATTCTGTGAAACTTCTTTCTGATCTGAGCATTCAGCTAACAGAGTTAAACCATACTTTTGATTGAGCAGTTTTGAAACACTCTGTCTGTAGAAAATGCAACTGGACATTCGTAGCGCTAAGTGGGTAATAGTGGAAAAAAGAATATGTTCAAATATAAACTACACAGAAGCATTGTATGAAACTTCTTTCTGTTCTGTGCATTCAACTAACAGAGTTGAACCTTACTTTTGATTGAGCCTTTCTGAAACACTCTTTCTGTAGAAACTGCAATTGGACATTCTGAGCGCTAAGAGGCCTATATTGGGAAAAATAATATCTTCATATAAAAACTACACAGAAGCATTGTGTGAAACTTATTTCTGATATGTTCATTAAGCTAACAGAGTTAAACCTTACTTTTGATTGCGCAGTTCTGAACAATCTTTCTGTAGAAAATGCAAGTGGACATTCGGAGCGCTAAGAGGGTAATAGTGGAAAAAGGAATATATTCAAATATAAACTACACAGTAGCATTCTGTGAAAATTCTTTCTGTTCTGTGCATTCAACTAACAGAGTTGAACCTTACTTTTGATTGAGCCGTTCTGAAACACTCTTTCTGTAGAAACTGCAATTGGACATGCTAAGCGCTAAGAGGCCTACATTGGGAAAAAGAATATCTTCAAATAAAAACTACACAGATGCATTCTGTGAAATTTATTTCTGATCTGTAAATTCAGTTAACAGAGATAAAACATATTTTTGATTGAGCAGTTATGAAACACTCTTTTTGTAGAAAATGCAAGTGGAGATTCGGAGCGCTAAGATAGTAATAGTGGAAAAAGGAATGTCTTCAAATATAAACTACACAGAATCATTCAGTGAAACTTCTTTCTGATCTGTGCATTCAGCTAACAGAGTTAAAACATACTTTTGATTGAGCAGATCTGAACACTCTTTCTGTAGAAAATGCAACTGGACATTTGGAGCGCTAAGAGCGTAGTAATGGAAAAAGGAATATATTCAAATATAAACTACACAGAAGCATTCTGTGAAACTTCTTTCTGATCTGAGCATTCAGCTAACAGAGTTAAACCATACTTTTGATTGAGCAGTTTTGAAACACTCTGTCTGTAGAAAATGCAACTGGACATTCGTAGCGCTAAGTGGGTAATAGTGGAAAAAAGAATATGTTCAAATATAAACTACACAGAAGCATTGTATGAAACTTCTTTCTGTTCTGTGCATTCAACTAACAGAGTTGAACCTTACTTTTGATTGAGCCGTTCTGAAACACTCTTTCTGTAGAAACTGCAATTGGACATTCTGAGCGCTAAGAGGCCTATATTGGGAAAAAGAATGTCTACAAATAAAAACTACACAGAAGAATTGTGTGAAACTACTTTCTGTTCTGTTTGTTCAACTAAAAGAGTTGAACCTTAGTTTTGATTGAGCCGTTCTGAAACACTCTTTCTGTAGAAAATGCAAGTGGAGATTCGGAGCGCTAAGTGGGTCATAGTGGAAAAAGTAATGTCTCCAAATATAAACTACACAGAATCATTCTGTGAAACTTCTTTCTGATCTGTGCATTCAGCTAACAGATTTAAACCATACTTTTGATTGAGCAGATCTGAACACTCTTTCTGTAGAAAATACAACTGGACATTTGGAGCGCTAAGAGAGTAGTAGTGGAAAAAGGAATATATTCAAATATAAACTACACAGAAGCATTCTGTGAAACTTCTTTCTGATCTGAGCATTCAGCTAACAGAGTTAAACCATACTTTTGATTGAGCAGTTTTGAAACACTCTGTCTGTAGAAAATGCAACTGGACATTCGTAGCGCTAAGTGGGTAATAGTGGAAAAAAGAATATGTTCAAATATAAACTACACAGAAGCATTGTATGAAAATTCTTTCTGTTCTGTGCATTCAACTAACAGAGTTGAACCTTACTTTTGATTGAGCCGTTCTGAAACACTCTTTCTGTAGAAACTGCAATTGGACATTCTGAGCGCTAAGAGGCCTATATTGGGAAAAAGAATGTCTACAAATAAAAACTACACAGAAGAATTGTGTGAAACTTCTTTCTGTTCTGTTTGTTCAACTAAAAGAGTTGAACCTTAGTTTTGATTGAGCCGTTCTGATACACTCTTTCTGTAGAAAATGCAAGTGGAGATTCGGAGCGCTAAGAGGGTAATAGTGGAAAAAGGAATGTCTCCAAATATAAACTACACAGAATCATTCTGTGAAACTTCTTTCTGATCTGTGCATTCAGCTAACAGAGTTAAACCATACTTTTGATTGAGCAGATCTGAACACTCTTTCTGTAGAAAATGCAACTGGACATTTGGAGCGCTAAGAGAGTAGTAGTGGAAAAAGGAATATATTCAAATATAAACTACACAGAAGCATTCTGTGAAACTTCTTTCTGATCTGAGCATTCAGCTAACAGAGTTAAACCATACTTTGGATTGAGCAGTTTTGAAACACTCTGTCTGTAGAAAATGCAACTGGACATTCGTAGCGCTAAGTGGGTAATAGTGGAAAAAAGAATATGTTCAAATATAAACTACACAGAAGCATTGTATGAAACTACTTTCTGTTCTGTGCATTCAACTAACAGAGTTGAACCTTACTTTTGATTGAGCCTTTCTGAAACACTCTTTCTGTAGAAACTGCAATTGGACATTCTGAGCGCTAAGAGGCCTATATTGGGAAAAATAATATCTTCATATAAAAACTACACAGAAGCATTGTGTGAAACTTATTTCTGACATGTTCATTAAGCTAACAGAGTTAAACCATACTTTTGATTGCGCAGTTCTGAACAATCTTTCTGTAGAAAATGCAAGTGGACATTCGGAGCGCTAAGAGGGTAATAGTGGAAAAAGGAATATATTCAAATATAAACTACACAGTAGCATTCTGTGAAAATTCTTTCTGTTCTGTGCATTCAACTAACAGAGTTGAACCTTACTTTTGATTGAACCGTTCTGAAACACTCTTTCTGTAGAAACTGCAATTGGACATGCTAAGCGCTAAGAGGCCTACATTGGGAAAAAGAATATCTTCAAATAAAAACTACACAGATGCATTCTGTGAAACTTATTTCTGATCTGTAAATTCAGTTAACAGAGATAAAACATATTTTTGATTGAGCAGTTATGAAACACTCTTTTTGTAGAAAATGCAAGTGGAGATTCGGAGCGCTAAGATAGTAATAGTGGAAAAAGGAATGTCTTCAAATATAAACTACACAGAATCATTCGGTGAAACTTCTTTCTGATCTGTGCATTCAGCTAATAGAGTTAAAACATAATTTTGATTGAGCGGATCTGAACACTCTTTCTGTAGAAAATGCAACTGGACATTTGGAGCGCTAAGAGCGTAGTAATGGAAAAAGGAATATATTCAAATATAAACTACACAGAAGCATTCTGTGAAACTTCTTTCTGATCTGAGCATTCAGCTAACAGAGTTAAACCATACTTTTGATTGAGCAGTTTTGAAACACTCTGTCTGTAGAAAATGCAACTGGACATTCGTAGCGCTAAGTGGGTAATAGTGGAAAAAAGAATATGTTCAAATATAAACTACACAAAAGCATTGTATGAAACTTCTTTCTGTTCTGTGCATTCAACTAACAGAGTTGAACCTTAGTTTTGATTGAGCCGTTCTGATACACTCTTTCTGTAGAAAATGCAAGTGGAGATTCGGAGCGCTAAGAGGGTAATAGTGGAAAAAGGAATGTCTCCAAATATAAACTACACAGAATCATTCTGTGAAAGTTCTTTCTGATCTGTGCATTCAGCTAACAGAGTTAAACCATACTTTTGATTGAGCAGATCTGAACACTCTTTCTGTAGAAAATGCAACTGGACATTTGGAGCGCTAAGAGAGTAGTAGTGGAAAAAGGAATATATTCAAATATAAACTACACAGAAGCATTCTGTGAAACTTCTTTCTGATCTGAGCATTCAGCTAACAGAGTTAAACCATACTTTGGATTGAGCAGTTTTGAAACACTCTGTCTGTAGAAAATGCAACTGGACATTCGTAGCGCTAAGTGGGTAATAGTGGAAAAAAGAATATGTTCAAATATAAACTACACAGAAGCATTGTATGAAACTTCTTTCTGTTCTGTGCATTCAACTAACAGAGTTGAACCTTACTTTTGATTGAGCCTTTCTGAAACACTCTTTCTGTAGAAACTGCAATTGGACATTCTGAGCGCTAAGAGGCCTATATTGGGAAAAATAATATCTTCATATAAAAACTACACAGAAGCATTGTGTGAAACTTATTTCTGATATGTTCATTAAGCTAACAGAGTTAAACCATACTTTTGATTGCGCAGTTCTGAACAATCTTTCTGTAGAAAATGCAAGTGGACATTCGGAGCGCTAAGAGGGTAATAGTGGAAAAAGGAATATATTCAAATATAAACTACACAGTAGCATTCTGTGAAAATTCTTTCTGTTCTGTGCATTCAACTAACAGAGTTGAACCTTACTTTTGATTGAACCGTTCTAAAACACTCTTTCTGTAGAAACTGCAATTGGACATGCTAAGCGCTAAGAGGCCTACATTGGGAAAAAGAATATCTTCAAATAAAAACTACACAGATGCATTCTGTGAAACTTATTTCTGATCTGTAAATTCAGTTAACAGAGATAAAACATATTTTTGATTGAGCAGTTATGAAACACTCTTTTTGTAGAAAATGCAAGTGGAGATTCGGAGCGCTAAGATAGTAATAGTGGAAAAAGGAATGTCTTCAAATATAAACTACACAGAACCATTCGGTGAAACTTCTTTCTGATCTGTGCATTCAGCTAATAGAGTTAAAACATAATTTTGATTGAGCGGATCTGAACACTCTTTCTGTAGAAAATGCAACTGGACATTTGGAGCGCTAAGAGCGTAGTAATGGAAAAAGGAATATATTCAAATATAAACTACACAGAAGCATTCTGTGAAACTTCTTTCTGATCTGAGCATTCAGCTAACAGAGTTAAACCATACTTTTGATTGAGCAGTTTTGAAACACTCTGTCTGTAGAAAATGCAACTGGACATTCGTAGCGCTAAGTGGGTAATAGTGGAAAAAAGAATATGTTCAAATATAAACTACACAGAAGCATTGTATGAAACTTCTTTCTGTTCTGTGCATTCAACTAACAGAGTTGAACCTTACTTTTGATTGAGCCGTTCTGAAACACTCTTTCTGTAGAAACTGCAATTGGACATTCTGAGCGCTAAGAGGCCTATATTGGGAAAAAGAATGTCTACAAATAAAAACTACACAGAAGAATTGTGTGAAACTACTTTCTGTTCTGTTTGTTCAACTAAAAGAGTTGAACCTTAGTTTTGATTGAGCCGTTCTGAAACACTCTTTCTGTAGAAAATGCAAGTGGAGATTCGGAGCGCTAAGTGGGTCATAGTGGAAAAAGTAATGTCTCCAAATATAAACTACACAGAATCATTCTGTGAAACTTCTTTCTGATCTGTGCATTCAGCTAACAGATTTAAACCATACTTTTGATTGAGCAGATCTGAACACTCTTTCTGTAGAAAATACAACTGGACATTTGGAGCGCTAAGAGAGTAGTAGTGGAAAAAGGAATATATTCAAATATAAACTACACAGAAGCATTCTGTGAAACTTCTTTCTGATCTGAGCATTCAGCTAACAGAGTTAAACCATACTTTTGATTGAGCAGTTTTGAAACACTCTGTCTGTAGAAAATGCAACTGGACATTCGTAGCGCTAAGTGGGTAATAGTGGAAAAAAGAATATGTTCAAATATAAACTACACAGAAGCATTGTATGAAAATTCTTTCTGTTCTGTGCATTCAACTAACAGAGTTGAACCTTACTTTTGATTGAGCCGTTCTGAAACACTCTTTCTGTAGAAACTGCAATTGGACATTCTGAGCGCTAAGAGGCCTATATTGGGAAAAAGAATGTCTACAAATAAAAACTACACAGAAGAATTGTGTGAAACTTCTTTCTGTTCTGTTTGTTCAACTAAAAGAGTTGAACCTTAGTTTTGATTGAGCCGTTCTGATACACTCTTTCTGTAGAAAATGCAAGTGGAGATTCGGAGCGCTAAGAGGGTAATAGTGGAAAAAGGAATGTCTCCAAATATAAACTACACAGAATCATTCTGTGAAACTTCTTTCTGATCTGTGCATTCAGCTAACAGAGTTAAACCATACTTTTGATTGAGCAGATCTGAACACTCTTTCTGTAGAAAATGCAACTGGACATTTGGAGCGCTAAGAGAGTAGTAGTGGAAAAAGGAATATATTCAAATATAAACTACACAGAAGCATTCTGTGAAACTTCTTTCTGATCTGAGCATTCAGCTAACAGAGTTAAACCATACTTTGGATTGAGCAGTTTTGAAACACTCTGTCTGTAGAAAATGCAACTGGACATTCGTAGCGCTAAGTGGGTAATAGTGGAAAAAAGAATATGTTCAAATATAAACTACACAGAAGCATTGTATGAAACTACTTTCTGTTCTGTGCATTCAACTAACAGAGTTGAACCTTACTTTTGATTGAGCCTTTCTGAAACACTCTTTCTGTAGAAACTGCAATTGGACATTCTGAGCGCTAAGAGGCCTATATTGGGAAAAATAATATCTTCATATAAAAACTACACAGAAGCATTGTGTGAAACTTATTTCTGACATGTTCATTAAGCTAACAGAGTTAAACCATACTTTTGATTGCGCAGTTCTGAACAATCTTTCTGTAGAAAATGCAAGTGGACATTCGGAGCGCTAAGAGGGTAATAGTGGAAAAAGGAATATATTCAAATATAAACTACACAGTAGCATTCTGTGAAAATTCTTTCTGTTCTGTGCATTCAACTAACAGAGTTGAACCTTACTTTTGATTGAACCGTTCTGAAACACTCTTTCTGTAGAAACTGCAATTGGACATGCTAAGCGCTAAGAGGCCTACATTGGGAAAAAGAATATCTTCAAATAAAAACTACACAGATGCATTCTGTGAAACTTATTTCTGATCTGTAAATTCAGTTAACAGAGATAAAACATATTTTTGATTGAGCAGTTATGAAACACTCTTTTTGTAGAAAATGCAAGTGGAGATTCGGAGCGCTAAGATAGTAATAGTGGAAAAAGGAATGTCTTCAAATATAAACTACACAGAATCATTCGGTGAAACTTCTTTCTGATCTGTGCATTCAGCTAATAGAGTTAAAACATAATTTTGATTGAGCGGATCTGAACACTCTTTCTGTAGAAAATGCAACTGGACATTTGGAGCGCTAAGAGCGTAGTAATGGAAAAAGGAATATATTCAAATATAAACTACACAGAAGCATTCTGTGAAACTTCTTTCTGATCTGAGCATTCAGCTAACAGAGTTAAACCATACTTTTGATTGAGCAGTTTTGAAACACTCTGTCTGTAGAAAATGCAACTGGACATTCGTAGCGCTAAGTGGGTAATAGTGGAAAAAAGAATATGTTCAAATATAAACTACACAAAAGCATTGTATGAAACTTCTTTCTGTTCTGTGCATTCAACTAACAGAGTTGAACCTTAGTTTTGATTGAGCCGTTCTGATACACTCTTTCTGTAGAAAATGCAAGTGGAGATTCGGAGCGCTAAGAGGGTAATAGTGGAAAAAGGAATGTCTCCAAATATAAACTACACAGAATCATTCTGTGAAAGTTCTTTCTGATCTGTGCATTCAGCTAACAGAGTTAAACCATACTTTTGATTGAGCAGATCTGAACACTCTTTCTGTAGAAAATGCAACTGGACATTTGGAGCGCTAAGAGAGTAGTAGTGGAAAAAGGAATATATTCAAATATAAACTACACAGAAGCATTCTGTGAAACTTCTTTCTGATCTGAGCATTCAGCTAACAGAGTTAAACCATACTTTGGATTGAGCAGTTTTGAAACACTCTGTCTGTAGAAAATGCAACTGGACATTCGTAGCGCTAAGTGGGTAATAGTGGAAAAAAGAATATGTTCAAATATAAACTACACAGAAGCATTGTATGAAACTTCTTTCTGTTCTGTGCATTCAACTAACAGAGTTGAACCTTACTTTTGATTGAGCCTTTCTGAAACACTCTTTCTGTAGAAACTGCAATTGGACATTCTGAGCGCTAAGAGGCCTATATTGGGAAAAATAATATCTTCATATAAAAACTACACAGAAGCATTGTGTGAAACTTATTTCTGATATGTTCATTAAGCTAACAGAGTTAAACCATACTTTTGATTGCGCAGTTCTGAACAATCTTTCTGTAGAAAATGCAAGTGGACATTCGGAGCGCTAAGAGGGTAATAGTGGAAAAAGGAATATATTCAAATATAAACTACACAGTAGCATTCTGTGAAAATTCTTTCTGTTCTGTGCATTCAACTAACAGAGTTGAACCTTACTTTTGATTGAACCGTTCTAAAACACTCTTTCTGTAGAAACTGCAATTGGACATGCTAAGCGCTAAGAGGCCTACATTGGGAAAAAGAATATCTTCAAATAAAAACTACACAGATGCATTCTGTGAAACTTATTTCTGATCTGTAAATTCAGTTAACAGAGATAAAACATATTTTTGATTGAGCAGTTATGAAACACTCTTTTTGTAGAAAATGCAAGTGGAGATTCGGAGCGCTAAGATAGTAATAGTGGAAAAAGGAATGTCTTCAAATATAAACTACACAGAACCATTCGGTGAAACTTCTTTCTGATCTGTGCATTCAGCTAATAGAGTTAAAACATAATTTTGATTGAGCGGATCTGAACACTCTTTCTGTAGAAAATGCAACTGGACATTTGGAGCGCTAAGAGCGTAGTAATGGAAAAAGGAATATATTCAAATATAAACTACACAGAAGCATTCTGTGAAACTTCTTTCTGATCTGAGCATTCAGCTAACAGAGTTAAACCATACTTTTGATTGAGCAGTTTTGAAACACTCTGTCTGTAGAAAATGCAACTGGACATTCGTAGCGCTAAGTGGGTAATAGTGGAAAAAAGAATATGTTCAAATATAAACTACACAGAAGCATTGTATGAAACTTCTTTCTGTTCTGTGCATTCAACTAACAGAGTTGAACCTTACTTTTGATTGAGCCGTTCTGAAACACTCTTTCTGTAGAAACTGCAATTGGACATTCTGAGCGCTAAGAGGCCTATATTGGGAAAAAGAATGTCTACAAATAAAAACTACACAGAAGAATTGTGTGAAACTTCTTTCTGTTCTGTTTGTTCAACTAAAAGAGTTGAACCTTAGTTTTGATTGAGCCGTTCTGAAACACTCTTTCTGTAGAAAATGCAAGTGGAGATTCGGAGCGCTAAGTGGGTCATAGTGGAAAAAGTAATGTCTCCAAATATAAACTACACAGAATCATTCTGTGAAACTTCTTTCTGATCTGTGCATTCAGCTAACAGAGTTAAACCATACTTTTGATTGAGCAGATCTGAACACTCTTTCTGTAGAAAATACAACTGGACATTTGGAGCGCTAATAGAGTAGTAGTGGAAAAGGAATATATTCAAATATAAACTACACAGAAGCATTCTGTGAAACTTCTTTCTGATCTGAGCATTCAGCTAACAGAGTTAAACCATACTTTTGATTGAGCAGTTTTGAAACACTCTGTCTGTAGAAAATGCAACTGGACATTCGTAGCGCTAAGTGGGTAATAGTGGAAAAAAGAATATGTTCAAATATAAACTACACAGAAGCATTGTATGAAACTTCTTTCTGTTCTGTGCATTCAACTAACAGAGTTGAACCTTACTTTTGATTGAGCCTTTCTGAAACACTCTTTCTGTAGAAACTGCAATTGGACATTCTGAGCGCTAAGAGGCCTATATTGGGAAAAAGAATGTCTACAAATAAAAACTACACAGAAGAATTGTGTGAAACTTCTTTCTGTTGTGTTTGTTCAACTAAAAGAGTTGAACCTTAGTTTTGATTGAGCCGTTCTGAAACACTCTTTCTGTAGAAAATGCAAGTGGAGATTCGGAGAGCTAAGAGGGTAATAGTGGAAAAAGGAATGTCTCCAAATATAAACTACACAGAATCATTCTGTGAAACTTCTTTCTGATCTGTGCATTCAGCTAACAGAGTTAAACCATACTTTTGATTGAGCAGATCTGAACACTCTTTCTGTAGAAAATGCAACTGGACATTTGGAGCGCTAAGAGAGTAGTAGTGGAAAAAGGAATATATTCAAATATAAACTACACAGAAGCATTCTGTGAAACTTCTTTCTGATCTGAGCATTCAGCTAACAGAGTTAAACCATACTTTTGATTGAGCAGTTTTGAAACACTCTGTCTGTAGAAAATGCAACTGGACATTCGTAGCGCTAAGTGGGTAATAGTGGAAAAAAGAATATGTTCAAATATAAACTACACAGAAGCATTGTATGAAACTTCTTTCTGTTCTGTGCATTCAACTAACAGGGTTGAACCTTACTTTTGATTGAGCCGTTCTGAAACACTCTTTCTGTAGAAACTGCAATTGGACATTCTGAGCGCTAAGAGGCCTATATTGGGAAAAAGAATGTCTACAAATAAAAACTACACAGAAGAATTGTGTGAAACTTCTTTCTGTTCTGTTTGTTCAACTAAAAGAGTTGAACCTTAGTTTTGATTGAGCCGTTCTGAAACACTCTTTCTGTAGAAAATGCAAGTGGAGATTCGGAGCGCTAAGAGGCTAATAGTGGAAAAAGGAATGTCTCCAAATATAAACTACACAGAATCATTCTGTGAAACTTCTTTCTGATCTGTGCATTCAGCTAACAGAGTTAAACCATACTTTTGATTGAGCAGATCTGAACACTCTTTCTGTAGAAAATGCAACTGGACATTTGGAGCGCTAAGAGAGTAGTAGTTGAAAAAGGAATATATTCAAATATAAACTACACAGAAGCATTCTGTGAAACTTCTTTCTGATCTGAGCATTCAGCTAACAGAGTTAAACTATACTTTTGATTGAGCAGTTTTGAAACACTCTGTCTGTAGAAAATGCAACTGGACATTCGTAGCGCTAAGTGGGTAATAGTGGAAAAAAGAATATGTTCAAATATAAACTACACAGAAGCATTGTATGAAACTTCTTTCTGTTCTGTGCATTCAACTAACAGAGTTGAACCTTACTTTTGATTGAGCCTTTCTGAAACACTCTTTCTGTAGAAAATGCAATTGGACATTCTGAGCGCTAAGAGGCCTATATTGGGAAAAATAATATCTTCAAATAAAAACTACACAGAAGCATTGTGTGAAACTTATTTCTGATATGTTCATTAAGCTAACAGAGTTAAACCATACTTTTGATTGCGCAGTTCTGAACACTCTTTCTGTAGAAAATGCAAGTGGACTTTCGGAGCGCTAAGAGGGTAATAGTGGAAAAAGGAATATATGCAAATACAAACTACACAGTAGCATTCTGTGAAAATTCTTTCTGTTCTGTGCATTCAACTAACAGAGTTGAACCTTACTTTTGATTGAGCCGTTCTGAAACACTCTTTCTGTAGAAACTGCAATTGGACATGCTAAGCGCTAAGAGGCCTACATTGGGAAAAAGAATATCTTCAAATAAAAACTACACAGATGCATTCTGTGAAACTTATTTCTGATCTGTAAATTCTGTTAACAGAGATAAAACATATTTTTGATTGAGCAGTTATGAAACACTCTTTTTGTAGAAAATGCAAGTGGAGATTCGGAGCGCTAAGAGGGTAATAGTGGAAAAAGGAATGTCTCCAAATATAAACTACACAGAATCATTCGGTGAAACTTCTTTCTGATCTGTGCATTCAGCTAACAGAGTTAAAACATACTTTTGATTGAGCAGATCTGAACACTCTTTCTGTAGAAAATGCAACTGGACATTTGGATCGCTAAGAGCGTAGTAATGGAAAAAGGAATATATTCAAATATAAACTACACAGAAGCATTCTGTGAAACTTCTTTCTGATCTGAGCATTCAGCTAACAGAGTTAAACCATACTTTTGATTGAGCAGTTTTGAAACACTCTGTCTGTAGAAAATGCAACTGGACATTCGTAGCGCTAAGTGGGTAATAGTGGAAAAAAGAATATGTTCAAATATAAACTACACAGAAGCATTGTATGAAACTTCTTTCTGTTCTGTGCATTCAACTAACAGAGTTGAACCTTACTTTTGATTGAGCCGTTCTGAAACACTCTTTCTGTAGAAACTGCAATTGGACATTCTGAGCGCTAAGAGGCCTATATTGGGAAAAAGAATGTCTACAAATAAAAACTACACAGAAGAATTGTGTGAAACTTCTTTCTGTTCTGTTTGTTCAACTAAAAGAGTTGAACCTTAGTTTTGATTGAGCCGTTCTGAAACACTCTTTCTGTAGAAAATGCAAGTGGAGATTCGGAGCGCTAAGAGGGTCATAGTGGAAAAAGGAATGTCTCCAAATATAAACTACACAGAATCATTCTGTGAAACTTCTTTCTGATCTGTGCATTCAGCTAACAGAGTTAAACCATACTTTTGATTGAGCAGATCTGAACACTCTTTCTGCAGAAAATGCAACTGGACATTTGGAGCGCTAAGAGAGTAGTAGTGGAAAAAGGAATATATTCAAATATAAACTACACAGAAGCATTCTGTGAAACTTCTTTCTGATCTGAGCATTCAGCTAACAGAGTTAAACCATACTTTTGATTGAGCAGTTTTGAAACACTCTGTCTGTAGAAAATGCAACTGGACATTCGTAGCGCTAAGTGGGTAATAGTGGAAAAAAGAATATGTTCAAATATAAACTACAGAGACGCATTGTATGAAACTTCTTTCTGTTCTGTGCATTCAACTAACAGAGTTGAACCTTACTTTTGATTGAGCCGTTCTGAAACACTCTTTCTGTAGAAACTGCAATTGGACATTCTGAGCGCTAAGAGGCCTATATTGGGAAAAAGAATGTCTACAAATAAAAACTACACAGAAGAATTGTGTGAAACTTCTTTCTGTTCTGTTTGTTCAACTAAAAGAGTTGAACCTTAGTTTTGATTGAGCCGTTCTGAAACACTCTTTCTGTAGAAAATGCAAGTGGAGATTTTGAGCGCTAAGAGGGTAATAGTGGAAAAAGGAATGTCTCCAAATATAAACTACACAGAATCATTCTGTGAAACTTCTTTCTGATCTGTGCATTCAGCTAACAGAGTTAAACCATACTTTTGATTGAGCAGATCTGAACACTCTTTCTGTAGAAAATGCAACTGGACATTTGGAGCGCTAAGAGAGAAGTAGTGGAAAAAGGAATATATTCAAATATAAACTACACAGAAGCATTCTGTGAAACTTCTTTCTGATCTGAGCATTCAGCTAACGGAGTTAAACCATACTTTTGATTGAGCAGTTTTGAAACACTCTGTCTGTAGAAAATGCAACTGGACATTCGTAGCGCTAAGTGGGTAATAGTGGAAAAAAGAATATGTTCAAATATAAACTACACAGAAGCATTGTATGAAACTTCTTTCTGTTCTGTGCATTCAACTAACAGAGTTGAACCTTACTTTTGATTGAGCCGTTCTGAAACACTCTTTCTATAGAAACTGCAATTGGACATTCTGAGCGCTAAGAGGCCTATATTGGGAAAAAGAATGTCTACAAATAAAAACTACACAGAAGAATTGTGTGAAACTTCTTTCTGTTCTGTTTGTTCAACTAAAAGAGTTGAACCTTAGTTTTGATTGAGCCGTTCTGAAACACTCTTTCTGTAGAAAATGCAAGTGGAGATTCGTAGCTCTAAGACGGTAATAGTGGAAAAAGGAATGTCTCCAAATATAAACTACACAGAATCGTTCTGTGAAACTTCTTTCTGATCTGTGCATTCAGCTAACAGAGTTAAACCATACTTTTGATTGAGCAGATCTGAACACTCTTTCTGTAGAAAATGTAACTGAACATTTGGAGCGCTAAGAGAGTAGTAGTGGAAAAAGGAATATATTCAAATATAAACTACACAGAAGCATTCTGTGAAACTTCTTTCTGATCTGAGCATTCAGCTAACAGAGTTAAACCATACTTTTGATTGAGCAGTTTTGAAACACTCTGTCTGTAGAAAATGCAACTGGACATTCGTAGCGCTAAGTGGGTAATAGTGGAAAAAAGAATATGTTCAAATATAAACTACACAGAAGCATTGTATGAAACTTCTTTCTGTTCTGTGCATTCAACTAACAGAGTTGAACCTTACTTTTGATTGAGCCGTTCTGAAACACTCTTTCTGTAGAAACTGCAATTGGACATTCTGAGCGCTAAGAGGCCTATATTGGGAAAAAGAATGTCTAAAAATAAAAACTACACAGAAGAATTGTGTGAAACTTCTTTCTGTTCTGTTTGTTCAACTAAAAGAGTTGAACCTTAGTTTTGATTGAGCCGTTCTGAAACACTCTTTCTGTAGAAAATGCAAGTGGAGATTCGGAGCGCTAAGAGGCTAATAGTGGAAAAAGGAATGTCTCCAAATATAAACTACACAGAATCATTCTGTGAAACTTCTTTCTGATCTGTGCATTCAGCTAACAGAGTTAAACCATACTTTTGATTGAGCAGATCTGAACACTCTTTCTGTAGAAAATGCAACTGGACATTTGGAGCGCTAAGAGAGTAGTAGTTGAAAAAGGAATATATTCAAATATAAACTACACAGAAGCATTCTGTGAAACTTCTTTCTGATCTGAGCATTCAGCTAACAGAGTTAAACTATACTTTTGATTGAGCAGTTTTGAAACACTCTGTCTGTAGAAAATGCAACTGGACATTCGTAGCGCTAAGTGGGTAATAGTGGAAAAAAGAATATGTTCAAATATAAACTACACAGAAGCATTGTATGAAACTTCTTTCTGTTCTGTGCATTCAACTAACAGAGTTGAACCTTACTTTTGATTGAGCCTTTCTGAAACACTCTTTCTGTAGAAAATGCAATTGGACATTCTGAGCGCTAAGAGGCCTATATTGGGAAAAATAATATCTTCAAATAAAAACTACACAGAAGCATTGTGTGAAACTTATTTCTGATATGTTCATTAAGCTAACAGAGTTAAACCATACTTTTGATTGCGCAGTTCTGAACACTCTTTCTGTAGAAAATGCAAGTGGACTTTCGGAGCGCTAAGAGGGTAATAGTGGAAAAAGGAATATATGCAAATACAAACTACACAGTAGCATTCTGTGAAAATTCTTTCTGTTCTGTGCATTCAACTAACAGAGTTGAACCTTACTTTTGATTGAGCCGTTCTGAAACACTCTTTCTGTAGAAACTGCAATTGGACATGCTAAGCGCTAAGAGGCCTACATTGGGAAAAAGAATATCTTCAAATAAAAACTACACAGATGCATTCTGTGAAACTTATTTCTGATCTGTAAATTCTGTTAACAGAGATAAAACATATTTTTGATTGAGCAGTTATGAAACACTCTTTTTGTAGAAAATGCAAGTGGAGATTCGGAGCGCTAAGAGGGTAATAGTGGAAAAAGGAATGTCTTCAAATATAAACTACACAGAATCATTCGGTGAAACTTCTTTCTGATCTGTGCATTCAGCTAACAGAGTTAAAACATACTTTTGATTGAGCAGATCTGAACACTCTTTCTGTAGAAAATGCAACTGGACATTTGGATCGCTAAGAGCGTAGTAATGGAAAAAGGAATATATTCAAATATAAACTACACAGAAGCATTCTGTGAAACTTCTTTCTGATCTGAGCATTCAGCTAACAGAGTTAAACCATACTTTTGATTGAGCAGTTTTGAAACACTCTGTCTGTAGAAAATGCAACTGGACATTCGTAGCGCTAAGTGGGTAATAGTGGAAAAAAGAATATGTTCAAATATAAACTACACAGAAGCATTGTATGAAACTTCTTTCTGTTCTGTGCATTCAACTAACAGAGTTGAACCTTACTTTTGATTGAGCCGTTCTGAAACACTCTTTCTGTAGAAACTGCAATTGGACATTCTGAGCGCTAAGAGGCCTATATTGGGAAAAAGAATGTCTACAAATAAAAACTACACAGAAGAATTGTGTGAAACTTCTTTCTGTTCTGTTTGTTCAACTAAAAGAGTTGAACCTTAGTTTTGATTGAGCCGTTCTGAAACACTCTTTCTGTAGAAAATGCAAGTGGAGATTCGGAGCGCTAAGAGGGTCATAGTGGAAAAAGGAATGTCTCCAAATATAAACTACACAGAATCATTCTGTGAAACTTCTTTCTGATCTGTGCATTCAGCTAACAGAGTTAAACCATACTTTTGATTGAGCAGATCTGAACACTCTTTCTGCAGAAAATGCAACTGGACATTTGGAGCGCTAAGAGAGTAGTAGTGGAAAAAGGAATATATTCAAATATAAACTACACAGAAGCATTCTGTGAAACTTCTTTCTGATCTGAGCATTCAGCTAACAGAGTTAAACCATACTTTTGATTGAGCAGTTTTGAAACACTCTGTCTGTAGAAAATGCAACTGGACATTCGTAGCGCTAAGTGGGTAATAGTGGAAAAAAGAATATGTTCAAATATAAACTACAGAGACGCATTGTATGAAACTTCTTTCTGTTCTGTGCATTCAACTAACAGAGTTGAACCTTACTTTTGATTGAGCCGTTCTGAAACACTCTTTCTGTAGAAACTGCAATTGGACATTCTGAGCGCTAAGAGGCCTATATTGGGAAAAAGAATGTCTACAAATAAAAACTACACAGAAGAATTGTGTGAAACTTCTTTCTGTTCTGTTTGTTCAACTAAAAGAGTTGAACCTTAGTTTTGATTGAGCCGTTCTGAAACACTCTTTCTGTAGAAAATGCAAGTGGAGATTTGGAGCGCTAAGAGGGTAATAGTGGAAAAAGGAATGTCTCCAAATATAAACTACACAGAATCATTCTGTGAAACTTCTTTCTGATCTGTGCATTCAGCTAACAGATTTAAACCATACTTTTGATTGAGCAGATCTGAACACTCTTTCTGTAGAAAATGCAACTGGACATTTGGAGCGCTAAGAGAGAAGTAGTGGAAAAAGGAATATATTCAAATATAAACTACACAGAAGCATTCTGTGAAACTTCTTTCTGATCTGAGCATTCAGCTAACGGAGTTAAACCATACTTTTGATTGAGCAGTTTTGAAACACTCTGTCTGTAGAAAATGCAACTGGACATTCGTAGCGCTAAGTGGGTAATAGTGGAAAAAAGAATATGTTCAAATATAAACTACACAGAAGCATTGTATGAAACTTCTTTCTGTTCTGTGCATTCAACTAACAGAGTTGAACCTTACTTTTGATTGAGCCGTTCTGAAACACTCTTTCTATAGAAACTGCAATTGGACATTCTGAGCGCTAAGAGGCCTATATTGGGAAAAAGAATGTCTACAAATAAAAACTACACAGAAGAATTGTGTGAAACTTCTTTCTGTTCTGTTTGTTCAACTAAAAGAGTTGAACCTTAGTTTTGTTTGAGCCGTTCTGAAACACTCTTTCTGTAGAAAATGCAAGTGGAGATTCGTAGCTCTAAGACGGTAATAGTGGAAAAAGGAATGTCTCCAAATATAAACTACACAGAATCGTTCTGTGAAACTTCTTTCTGATCTGTGCATTCAGCTAACAGAGTTAAACCATACTTTTGATTGAGCAGATCTGAACACTCTTTCTGTAGAAAATGTAACTGAACATTTGGAGCGCTAAGAGAGTAGTAGTGGAAAAAGTAATATATTCAAATATAAACTACACAGAAGCATTCTGTGAAACTTCTTTCTGATCTGAGCATTCAGCTAACAGAGTTAAACCATACTTTTGATTGAGCAGTTTTGAAACACTCTGTCTGTAGAAAATGCAACTGGACATTCGTAGCGCTAAGTGGGTAATAGTGGAAAAAAGAATATGTTCAAATATAAACTACACAGAAGCATTGTATGAAACTTCTTTCTGTTCTGTGCATTCAACTAACAGAGTTGAACCTTACTTTTGATTGAGCCGTTCTGAAACACTCTTTCTGTAGAAACTGCAATTGGACATTCTGAGCGCTAAGAGGCCTATATTGGGAAAAAGAATGTCTAAAAATAAAAACTACACAGAAGAATTGTGTGAAACTTCTTTCTGTTCTGTTTGTTCAACTAAAAGAGTTGAACCTTAGTTTTGATTGAGCCGTTCTGAAACACTCTTTCTGTAGAAAATGCAAGTGGAGATTCGGAGCGCTAAGAGGTTAATAGTGGAAAAAGGAATGTCTCCAAATATAAACTACACAGAATCATTCTGTGAAACTTCTTTCTGATCTGTGCATTCAGCTAACAGAGTTAAACCATACTTTTGATTGAGCAGATCTGAACACTCTTTCTGTAGAAAATGCAACTGGACATTTGGAGCGCTAAGAGAGTAGTAGTGGAAAAAGGAATATATTCAAATATAAACTACACAGAAGCATTCTGTGAAACTTCTTTCTGATCTGAGCATTCAGCTAACGGAGTTAAACCATACTTTTGATTGAGCAGTTTTGAAACACTCTGTCTGTAGAAAATGCAACTGGACATTCGTAGCGCTAAGTGGGTAATAGTGGAAAAAAGAATATGTTCAAATATAAACTACACAGAAGCATTGTATGAAACTTCTTTCTGTTCTGTGTATTCAACTAACAGAGTTGAACCTTACATTTGATTGAGCCTTTCTGAAACACTCTTTCTGTAGAAACTGCAATTGGACATTCTGAGCGCTAAGAGGCCTATATTGGGAAAAATAATATCTTCAAATAAAAACTACACAGAAGCATTGTGTGAAACTTATTTCTGATATGTTCATTAAGCTAACAGAGTTAAACCATAATTTTGATTGCGCAATTCTGAACACTCTTTCTGTAGAAAATGCAAGTGGACATTCGGAGCGCTAAGAGGGTAATAGTGGAAAAAGGAATATATTCAAATATAAACTACACAGTAGCATTCTGTGAAAATTCTTTCTGTTCTGTGCATTCAACTAACAGAGTTGAACCTTACTTTTGATTGAGCCGTTCTGAAACACTCTTTCTGTAGAAACTGCAATTGGACATGCTAAGCGCTAAGAGGCCTACATTGGGAAAAAGAATATCTTCAAATAAAAACTACACAGATGCATTCTGTGAAACATATTTCTGATCTGTAAATTCAGTTAACAGAGATAAAACATATTTTTGATTGAGCAGTTATGAAACACTCTTTTTCTAGAAAATGCAAGTGGAGATTCGGAGCGCTAAGAGGGTAATAGTTGAAAAAGGAATGTCTTCAAATATAAACTACACAGAATCATTCGGTGAAACTTCTTTCTGATCTGTGCATTCAGCTAACAGAGTTAAAACATACTTTTGATTGAGCAGATCTGAACACTCTTTCTGTAGAAAATGCAACTGGACATTTGGAGCGCTAAGAGCGTAGTAATGGAAAAAGGAATATATTCAAATATAAACTACACAGAAGCATTCTGTGAAACTTCTTTCTGATCTGAGCATTCAGCTAACAGAGTTAAACCATACTTTTGATTGAGCAGTTTTGAAACACTCTGTCTGTAGAAAATGCAACTGGACATTCGTAGCGCTAAGTGGGTAATAGTGGAAAAAATAATATGTTCAAATATAAACTACACAGAAGCATTGTATGAAACTTCTTTCTGTTCTGTGCATTCAACTAACAGAATTGAACCTTACTTTTCATTGAGCCTTTCTGAAACACTCTTTCTGTAGAAACTGCAATTGGACATTCTGAGCGCTAAGAGGCCTATATTGGGAAAAATAATATCTTCAAATAAAAACTACACAGAAGCATTGTGTGAAACTTATTTCTGATATGTTCATTAAGCTAACAGAGTTAAACCATACTTTTGATTGCGCAGTTCTGAACACTCTTTCTGTAGAAAATGCAAGTGGACATTCGGAGCGCTAAGAGGGTAATAGTGGAAAAAGGAATATATTCAAATATAAACTACACAGTAGCATTCTGTGAAAATTCTTTCTGTTCTGTGCATTCAACTAACAGAGTTGAACCATACTTTTGATTGAGCAGATCTGAACACTCTTTCTGTAGAAAATGCAACTGGACATTTGGAGCGCTAAGAGAGTAGTAGTGGAAAAAGGAATATATTCAAATATAAACTACACAGAAGCATTCTGTGAAACTTCTTTCTGATCTGAGCATTCAGCTAACAGAGTTAAACCATACTTTTGATTGAGCAGTTTTGAAACACTCTGTCTGTAGAAAATGCAACTGGACATTCGTAGCGCTAAGTGGGTAATAGTGGAAAAAAGAATATGTTCAAATATAAACTACACAGAAGCATTGTATGAAACTTCTTTCTGTTCTGTGCATTCAACTAACAGAGTTGAACCTTACTTTTGATTGAGCCGTACTGAAACACTCTTTCTATAGAAACTGCAATTGGACATTCTGAGCGCTAAGAGGCCTATATTGGGAAAAAGAATGTCTACAAATAAAAACTACACAGAAGAATTGTGTGAAACTTCTTTCTGTTCTGTTTGTTCAACTAAAAGAGTTGAACCTTAGTTTTGATTGAGCCGTTCTGAAACACTCTTTCTGTAGAAAATGCAAGTGGAGATTCGTAGCTCTAAGAGGGTAATAGTGGAAAAAGGAATGTCTCCAAATATAAACTACACAGAATCATTCTGTGAAACTTCTTTCTGATCTGTGCATTCAGCTAACAGAGTTAAACCATACTTTTGATTGAGCAGATCTGAACACTCTTTCTGTAGAAAATGTAACTGAACATTTGGAGCGCTAAGAGAGTAGTAGTGGAAAAAGGAATATATTCAAATATAAACTACACAGAAGCATTCTGTGAAACTTCTTTCTGATCTGAGCATTCAGCTAACAGAGTTAAACCATACTTTTGATTGAGCAGTTTTGAAACACTCTGTCTGTAGCAAATGCAACTGGACATTCGTAGCGCTAAGTGGGTAATAGTGGAAAAAAGAATATGTTCAAATATAAACTACACAGAAGCATTGTATGAAACTTCTTTCTGTTCTGTGCATTCAACTAACAGAGTTGAACCTTACTTTTGATTGAGCCGTTCTGAAACACTCTTTCTGTAGAAACTGCAATTGGACATTCTGAGCGCTAAGAGGCCTATATTGGGAAAAAGAATGTCTAAAAATAAAAACTACACAGAAGAATTGTGTGAAACTTCTTTCTGTTCTGTTTGTTCAACTAAAAGAGTTGAACCTTAGTTTTGATTGAGCCGTTCTGAAACACTCTTTCTGTAGAAAATGCAAGTGGAGATTCGGAGCGCTAAGAGGGTAATAGTGGAAAAAGGAATGTCTCCAAATATAAACTACACAGAATCATTCTGTGAAACTCCTTTCTGATCTGTGCATTCAGCTAACAGAGTTAAACCATACTTTTGATTGAGCAGATCTGAACACTGTTTCTGTAGAAAATGCAAGTGGACATTTGGAGCGCTAAGAGAGTAGTAGTGGAAAAAGGAATATATTCAAATATAAACTACACAGAAGCATTCTGTGAAACTTCTTTCTGATCTGAGCATTCAGCTAACAGAGTTAAACCATACTTTTGATTGAGCAGTTTTGAAACACTCTGTCTGTAGAAAATGCAACTGGACATTCGTAGCGCTAAGTGGGTAATAGTGGAAAAAAGAATATGTTCAAATATAAACTACACAGAAGCATTGTATGAAACTTCTTTCTGTTCTGTGTATTCAACTAACAGAGTTGAACCTTACATTTGATTGAGCCTTTCTGAAACAGTCTTTCTGTAGAAACTGCAATTGGACATTCTGAGCGCTAAGAGGCCTATATTGGGAAAAATAATATCTTCAAATAAAAACTACACAGAAGCATTGTGTGAAACTTATTTCTGATATGTTCATTAAGCTAACAGAGTTAAACCATAATTTTGATTGCGCAGTTCTGAACACTCTTTCTGTAGAAAATGCAAGTGGACATTCGGAGCGCTAAGAGGGTAATAGTGGAAAAAGGAATATATTCAAATATAAACTACACAGTAGCATTCTGTGAAAATTCTTTCTGTTCTGTGCATTCAACTAACAGAGTTGAACCTTACTTTTGATTGAGCCGTTCTGAAACACTCTTTCTGTAGAAACTGCAATTGGACATGCTAAGCGCTAAGAGGCCTACATTGGGAAAAAGAATATCTTCAAATAAAAACTACACAGATGCATTCTGTGAAACATATTTCTGATCTGTAAATTCAGTTAACAGAGATAAAACATATTTTTGATTGAGCAGTTATGAAACACTCTTTTTCTAGAAAATGCAAGTGGAGATTCGGAGCGCTAAGAGGGTAATAGTTGAAAAAGGAATGTCTTCAAATATAAACTACACAGAATCATTCGGTGAAACTTCTTTCTGATCTGTGCATTCAGCTAACAGAGTTAAACCATACTTTTGATTGAGCAGATCTGAACACTCTTTCTGTAGAAAATGCAACTGGACATTTGGAGCGCTAAGAGAGTAGTAGTGGAAAAAGGAATATATTCAAATATAAACTACACAGAAGCATTCTGTGAAACTTCTTTCTGATCTGAGCATTCAGCTAACAGAGTTAAACCATACTTTTGATTGAGCAGTTTTGAAACACTCTGTCTGTAGAAAATGCAACTGGACATTCGTAGCGCTAAGTGGGTAATAGTGGAAAAAAGAATATGTTCAAATATAAACTACACAGAAGCATTGTATGAAACTTCTTTCTGTTCTGTGCATTCAACTAACAGAGTTGAACCTTACTTTTGATTGAGCCGTTCTGAAACACTCTTTCTGTAGAAACTGCAATTGGACATTCTGAGCGCTAAGAGGCCTATATTGGGAAAAAGAATGTCTACAAATAAAAACTACACAGAAGAATTGTGTGAAACTTCTTTCTGTTCTGTTTGTTCAACTAAAAGAGTTGAACCTTAGTTTTGATTGAGCCGTTCTGAAACACTCTTTCTGTAGAAAATTCAAGTGGAGATTCGGAGCGCTAAGAGGGTCATAGTGGAAAAAGGAATGTCTCCAAATATAAACTACACAGAATCATTCTGTGAAACTTCTTTCTGATCTGTGCATTCAGCTAACAGAGTTAAACCATACTTTTGATTGAGCAGATCTGAACACACTTTCTGTAGAAAATGCAACTGGACATTTGGAGCGCTAAGAGAGTAGTAGTGGAAAAAGGAATATATTCAAATATAAACTACACAGAAGCATTCTGTGAAACTTCTTTCTGATCTGAGCATTCAGCTAACAGAGTTAAACCATACTTTTGATTGAGCAGTTTTGAAACACTCTGTCTGTAGAAAATGCAACTGGACATTCGTAGCGCTAAGTGGGTAATAGTGGAAAAAAGAATATGTTCAAATATAAACTACAGAGACGCATTGTATGAAACTTCTTTCTGTTCTGTGCATTCAACTAACAGAGTTGAACCTTACTTTTGATTGAGCCGTTCTGAAACACTCTTTCTGTAGAAACTGCAATTGGACATTCTGAGCGCTAAGAGGCCTATATTGGGAAAAAGAATGTCTACAAATAAAAACTACACAGAAGAATTGTGTGAAACTTCTTTCTGTTCTGTTTGTTCAACTAAAAGAGTTGAACCTTAGTTTTGATTGAGCCGTTCTGAAACACTCTTTCTGTAGAAAATGCAAGTGGAGATTCGGAGCGCTAAGAGGGTAATAGTGGAAAAAGGAATGTCTCCAAATATAAACTACAAAGAATCATTCTGTGAAACTTCTTTCTGATCTGTGCATTCAGCTAACAGAGTTAAACCATACTTTTGATTGAGCAGATCTGAACACTCTTTCTGTAGAAAATGCAACTGGACATTTGGAGCGCTAAGAGAGAAGTAGTGGAAAAAGGAATATATTCAAATATAAACTACACAGAAGCATTCTGTGAAACTTCTTTCTGATCTGAGCATTCAGCTAACGGAGTTAAACCATACTTTTGATTGAGCAGTTTTGAAACACTCTGTCTGTAGAAAATGCAACTGGACATTCGTAGCGCTAAGTGGGTAATAGTGGAAAAAAGAATATGTTCAAATATAAACTACACAGAAGCATTGTATGAAACTTCTTTCTGTTCTGTGCATTCAACTAACAGAGTTGAACCTTACTTTTGATTGAGCCGTTCTGAAACACTCTTTCTATAGAAACTGCAATTGGACATTCTGAGCGCTAAGAGGCCTATATTGGGAAAAAGAATGTCTACAAATAAAAACTACACAGAAGAATTGTGTGAAACTTCTTTCTGTTCTGTTTGTTCAACTAAAAGAGTTGAACCTTAGTTTTGATTGAGCCGTTCTGAAACACTCTTTCTGTAGAAAATGCAAGTGGAGATTCGTAGCTCTAAGAGGGTAATAGTGGAAAAAGGAATGTCTCCAAATATAAACTACACAGAATCATTCTGTGAAACTTCTTTCTGATCTGTGCATTCAGCTAACAGAGTTAAACCATACTTTTGATTGAGCAGATCTGAACACTCTTTCTGTAGAAAATGTAACTGAACATTTGGAGCGCTAAGAGAGTAGTAGTGGAAAAAGGAATATATTCAAATATAAACTACACAGAAGCATTCTGTGAAACTTCTTTCTGATCTGAGCATTCAGCTAACAGAGTTAAACCATACTTTTGATTGAGCAGTTTTGAAACACTCTGTCTGTAGAAAATGCAACTGGACATTCGTAGCGCTAAGTGGGTAATAGTGGAAAAAAGAATATGTTCAAATATAAACTACACAGAAGCATTGTATGAAACTCCTTTCTGTTCTGTGCATTCAACTAACAGAGTTGAACCTTACTTTTGATTGAGCCGTTCTGAAACACTCTTTCTGTAGAAACTGCAATTGGACATTCTGAGCGCTAAGAGGCCTATATTGGGAAAAAGAATGTCTAAAAATAAAAACTACACAGAAGAATTGTGTGAAACTTCTTTCTGTTCTGTTTGTTCAACTAAAAGAGTTGAACCTTAGTTTTGATTGAGCCGTTCTGAAACACTCTTTCTGTAGAAAATGCAAGTGGAGATTCGGAGCGCTAAGAGGGTAATAGTGGAAAAAGGAATGTCTCCAAATATAAACTACACAGAATCATTCTGTGAAACTTCTTTCTGATCTGTGCATTCAGCTAACAGAGTTAAACCATACTTTTGATTGAGCAGATCTGAACACTGTTTCTGTAGAAAATGCAAGTGGACATTTGGAGCGCTAAGAGAGTAGTAGTGGAAAAAGGAATATATTCAAATATAAACTACACAGAAGCATTCTGTGAAACTTCTTTCTGATCTGAGCATTCAGCTAACAGAGTTAAACCATACTTTTGATTGAGCAGTTTTGAAACACTCTGTCTGTAGAAAATGCAACTGGACATTCGTAGCGCTAAGTGGGTAATAGTGGAAAAAAAAAAATGTTCAAATATAAACTACACAGAAGCATTGTATGAAACTTCTTTCTGTTCTGTGCATTCAACAACCGAATTGAACCTTACTTTTCATTGAGCCTTTCTGAAACACTCTTTCTGTAGAAACTGCAATTGGACATTCTGAGCGCTAAGAGGCCTATATTGGGAAAAATAATATCTTCAAATAAAAACTACACAGAAGCATTGTGTGAAACTTATTTCTGATATGTTCATTAAGCTAACAGAGTTAAACCATACTTTTGATTGCGCAGTTCTGAACACTCTTTCTGTAGAAAATGCAAGTGGACATTCGGAGCGCTAAGAGGGTAATAGTGGAAAAAGGTATATATTCAAATATAAACTACACAGTAGCATTCTGTGAAAATTCTTTCTGTTCTGTGCATTCAACTAACAGAGTTGAACCTTACTTTTGATTGAGCCGTTCTGAAACACTCTTTCTGTAGAAACTGCAATTGGACATTCTGAGCGCTAAGAGGCCTATATTGGGAAAAAGAATGTCTACAAATAAAAACTACACAGAAGAATTGTGTGAAACTTCTTTCTGTTCTGTTTGTTCAACTAAAAGAGTTGAACCTTAGTTTTGATTGAGCCGTTCTGAAACACTCTTTCTGTAGAAAATGCAAGTGGAGATTCGGAGCGCTAAGAGGGTAATAGTGGAAAAAGGAATGTCTCCAAATATAAACTACACAGAATCATTTTGTGAAACTTCTTTCTGATCTGTGCATTCAGCTAACAGAGTTAAACCATACTTTTGATTGAGCAGATCTGAACACTCTTTCTGTAGAAAATGCAACTGGACATTTGGAGCGCTAAGAGAGTAGTAGTGGAAAAAGGAATATATTCAAATATAAACTACACAGAAGCATTCTGTGAAACTTCTTTCTGATCTGAGCATTCAGCTAACGGAGTTAAACCATACTTTTGATTGAGCAGTTTTGAAACACTCTGTCTGTAGAAAATGCAACTGGACATTCGTAGCGCTAAGTGGGTAATAGTGGAAAAAAGAATATGTTCAAATATAAACTACACAGAAGCATTGTATGAAACTTCTTTCTGTTCTGTGTATTCAACTAACAGAGTTGAACCTTACATTTGATTGAGCCTTTCTGAAACACTCTTTCTGTAGAAACTGCAATTGGACATTCTGAGCGCTAAGAGGCCTATATTGGGAAAAATAATATCTTCAAATAAAAACTACACAGAAGCATTGTGTGAAACTTATTTCTGATATGTTCATTAAGCTAACAGAGTTAAACCATAATTTTGATTGCGCAATTCTGAACACTCTTTCTGTAGAAAATGCAAGTGGACATTCGGAGCGCTAAGAGGGTAATAGTGGAAAAAGGAATATATTCAAATATAAACTACACAGTAGCATTCTGTGAAAATTCTTTCTGTTCTGTGCATTCAACTAACAGAGTTGAACCTTACTTTTGATTGAGCCGTTCTGAAACACTCTTTCTGTAGAAACTGCAATTGGACATGCTAAGCGCTAAGAGGCCTACATTGGGAAAAAGAATATCTTCAAATAAAAACTACACAGATGCATTCTGTGAAACATATTTCTGATCTGTAAATTCAGTTAACAGAGATAAAACATATTTTTGATTGAGCAGTTATGAAACACTCTTTTTCTAGAAATTGCAAGTGGAGATTCGGAGCGCTAAGAGGGTAATAGTGGAAAAAAGAATATGTTCAAATATAAACTACACAGAAGCATTGTATGAAACTTCTTTCTGTTCTGTGCATTCAACTAACAGAGTTGAACCTTACTTTTGATTGAGCCTTTCTGAAACACTCTTTCTGTAGAAACTGCAATTGGACATTGTGAGCGCTAAGAGGCCTATATTGGGAAAAATAATATCTTCAAATAAAAACTACACAGAAGCATTGTGTGAAACTTATTTCTGATATGTTCATTAAGCTAACAGAGTTAAACCATACTTTTGATTGCGCAGTTCTGAACACTCTTTCTGTAGAAAATGCAAGTGCACTTTCGGAGTGCTAAGAGGGTAATAGTGGAAAAAGGAATATATTCAAATATAAACTACACAGAATCATTCTGTGAAACTTCTTTCTGATCTGTGCATTCAGCTAACAGAGTTAAACCATACTTTTGATTGAGCAGATCTGAACACTCTTTCTGTAGAAAATGCAACTGGACATTTGGAGCGCTAAGAGAGTAGTAGTGGAAAAAGGAATATATTCAAATATAAACTACACAGAAGCATTCTGTGAAACTTCTTTCTGATCTGAGCATTCAGCTAACAGAGTTAAACCATACTTTTGATTGAGCAGTTTTGAAACACTCTGTCTGTAGAAAATGCAACTGGACATTCGTAGCGCTAAGTGGGTAATAGTGGAAAAAAGAATATGTTCAAATATAAACTACACAGAAGCATTGTATGAAACTTCTTTCTGTTCTGTGCATTCAACTAACAGAGTTGAACCTTACTTTTGATTGAGCCGTTCTGAAACACTCTTTCTGTAGAAACTGCAATTGGACATTCTGAGCGCTAAGAGGCCTATATTGGGAAAAAGAATGTCTACAAATAAAAACTACACAGAAGAATTGTGTGAAACTTCTTTCTGTTCTGTTTGTTCAACTAAAAGAGTTGAAGCTTAGTTTTGATTGAGCCGTTCTGAAACACTCTTTCTGTAGAAAATGCAAGTGGAGATTCGGAGCGCTAAGAGGGTAATAGTGGAAAAAGGAATGTCTCCAAATATAAACTACACAGAATCATTCTGTGAAACTTCTTTCTGATCTGTGCATTCAGCTAACAGAGTTAAACCATACTTTTGATTGAGCAGATCTGAACACTCTTTCTGTAGAAAATGCAACTGGACATTTGGAGCGCTAAGAGAGTAGTAGTGGAAAAAGGAATATATTCAAATATAAACTACACAGAAGCATTCTGTGAAACTTCTTTCTGATCTGAGCATTCAGCTAACAGAGTTAAACCATACTTTTGATTGAGCAGTTTTGAAACACTCTGTCTGTAGAAAATGCAACTGGACATTCGTAGCGCTAAGTGGGTAATAGTGGAAAAAAGAATATGTTCAAATATAAACTACAGAGACGCATTGTATGAAACTTCTTTCTGTTCTGTGCATTCAACTAACAGAGTTGAACCTTACTTTTGATTGAGCCGTTCTGAAACACTCTTTCTGTAGAAACTGCAATTGGACATTCTGAGCGCTAAGAGGCCTATATTGGGAAAAAGAATGTCTACAAATAAAAACTACACAGAAGAATTGTGTGAAACTTTTTTCTGTTCTGTTTGTTCAACTAAAAGAGTTGAACCTTAGTTTTGATTGGGCCGTTCTGAAACACTCTTTCTGTAGAAAATGCAAGTGGAGATTCGGAGCGCTAAGAGGGTAATAGTGGAAAAAGGAATGTCTCCAAATATAAACTACACAGAATCATTCTGTGAAACTTCTTTCTGATCTGTGCATTCAGCTAACAGAGTTAAACCATACTTTTGATTGAGCAGATCTGAACACTCTTTCTGTAGAAAATGCAACTGGACATTTGGAGCGCTAAGAGAGAAGTAGTGGAAAAAGGAATATATTCAAATATAAACTACACAGAAGCATTCTGTGAAACTTCTTTCTGATCTGAGCATTCAGCTAACGGAGTTAAACCATACTTTTGATTGAGCAGTTTTGAAACACTCTGTCTGTAGAAAATGCAACTGGACATTCGTAGCGCTAAGTGGGTAATAGTGGAAAAAAGAATATGTTCAAATATAAACTACACAGAAGCATTGTATGAAACTTCTTTCTGTTCTGTGCATTCAACTAACAGAGTTGAACCTTACTTTTGATTGAGCCGTTCTGAAACACTCTTTCTATAGAAACTGCAATTGGACATTCTGAGCGCTAAGAGGCCTATATTGGGAAAAAGAATGTCTACAAATAAAAACTACACAGAAGAATTGTGTGAAACTTCTTTCTGTTCTGTTTGTTCAACTAAAAGAGTTGAACCTTAGTTTTGATTGAGCCGTTCTGAAACACTCTTTCTGTAGAAAATGCAAGTGGAGATTCGTAGCTCTAAGAGGGTAATAGTGGAAAAAGGAATGTCTCCAAATATAAACTACACAGAATCATTCTGTGAAACTTCTTTCTGATCTGTGCATTCAGCTAACAGAGTTAAACCATACTTTTGATTGAGCAGATCTGAACACTCTTTCTGTAGAAAATGTAACTGAACATTTGGAGCGCTAAGAGAGTAGTAGTGGAAAAAGGAATATATTCAAATATAAACTACACAGAAGCATTCTGTGAAACTTCTTTCTGATCTGAGCATTCAGCTAACAGAGTTAAACCATACTTTTGATTGAGCAGTTTTGAAACACTCTGTCTGTAGAAAATGCAACTGGACATTCGTAGCGCTAAGTGGGTAATAGTGGAAAAAAGAATATGTTCAAATATAAACTACACAGAAGCATTGTATGAAACTTCTTTCTGTTCTGTGCATTCAACTAACAGAGTTGAACCTTACTTTTGATTGAGCCGTTCTGAAACACTCTTTCTGTAGAAACTGCAATTGGACATTCTGAGCGCTAAGAGGCCTATATTGGGAAAAAGAATGTCTACAAATAAAAACTACACAGAAGAATTGTGTGAAACTTCTTTCTGTTCTGTTTGTTCAACTAAAAGAGTTGAACCTTAGTTTTGATTGAGCCGTTCTGAAACACACTTTCTGTAGAAAATGCAAGTGGAGATTCGGAGCGCTAAGAGGGTAATAGTGGAAAAAGGAATGTCTCCAAATATAAACTACACAGAATCATTCTGTGAAACTTCTTTCTGATCTGTGCATTCAGCTAACAGAGTTAAACCATACTTTTGATTGAGCAGATCTGAACACTGTTTCTGTAGAAAATGCAAGTGGACATTTGGAGCGCTAAGAGAGTAGTAGTGGAAAAAGGAATATATTCAAATATAAACTACACAGAAGCATTCTGTGAAACTTCTTTCTGATCTGAGCATTCAGCTAACAGAGTTAAACCATACTTTTGATTGAGCAGTTTTGAAACACTCTGTCTGTAGAAAATGCAACTGGACATTCATAGCGCTAAGTGGGTAATAGTGGAAAAAAGAATATGTTCAAATATAAACTACACAGAAGCATTGTATGAAACTTCTTTCTGTTCTGTGCATTCAACTAACACAATTGAACCTTACTTTTGATTGAGCCTTTCTGAAACACTCTTTCTGTAGAAACTGCAATTGGACATTCTGAGCGCTAAGAGGCCTATATTGGGAAAAAAAATATCTTCAAATAAAAACTACACAGAAGCATTGTGTGAAACTTATTTCTGATATGTTCATTAAGCTAACAGAGTTAAACCATACTTTTGATTGCGCAGTTCTGAACACTCTTTCTGTAGAAAATGCAAGTGGACATTCGGAGCGCTAAGAGGGTAATAGTGGAAAAAGGAATATATTCAAATATAAACTACACAGTAGCATTCTGTGAAAATTCTTTCTGTTCTGTGCATTCAACTAACAGAGTTGAACCTTACTTTTGATTGAGCCGTTCTGAAACACTCTTTCTGTAGAAACTCCAATTGGGCATGCTAAGCGCTTAGAGGCCTACATTGGGAAAAAGAATATCTTCAAATAAAAACTACACAGATGCATTCTCTGAAACTTATTTCTGATCTGTAAATTCAGTTAACAGAGATAAAACATATTTTTGATTGAGCAGTTATGAAACAATCTTTTTGTAGAAAATGCAAGTGGAGTTTCGGAGCGCTAAGGGGGTAATAGTGGAAAAAGGAATGTCTTCAAATATAAACTACACAGAATCATTCGGTGAAACTTCTTTCTGATCTGTGCATTCAGCTAACAGAGTTAAACCATACTTTTGATTGAGCAGATCTGAACACTCTTTCTGTAGAAAATGCAACTGGACATTTGGAGCGCTAAGAGCGTAGTAGTGGAAAAAGGAATATATTCAAATATAAACTACACAGAAGCATTCTGTGAAACTTCTTTCTGATCTGAGCATTCAGCTAACAGAGTTAAACCATACTTTTGATTGAGCAGTTTTGAAACACTCTGTCTGTAGAAAATGCAACTGGACATTCGTAGCGCTAAGTGGGTAATAGTGGAAAAAAGAATATGTTCAAATATAAACTACACAGAAGCATTGTATGAAACTTCTTTCTGTTCTGTGCATTCAACTAACAGAGTTGAACCTTACTTTTGATTGAGCCGTTCTGAAACACTCTTTCTGTAGAAACTGCAATTGGACATTCTGAGCGCTAAGAGGCCTATATTGGGAAAAAGAATGTCTACAAATAAAAACTACACAGAAGAATTGTGTGAAACTTCTTTCTGTTCTGTTTGTTCAACTAAAAGAGTTGAACCTTAGTTTTGATTGAGCCATTCTGAAACACTCTTTCTGTAGAAAATGCAAGTGGAGATTCGGAGCGCTAAGAGGGTAATAGTGGAAAAAGGAATGTCTCCAAATATAAACTACACAGAATCATTTTGTGAAACTTCTTTCTGATCTGTGCATTCAGCTAACAGAGTTAAACCATACTTTTGATTGAGCAGATCTGAACACTCTTTCTGTAGAAAATGCAACTGGACATTTGGAGCGCTAAGAGAGTAGTAGTGGAAAAAGGAATATATTCAAATATAAACTACACAGAAGCATTCTGTGAAACTTCTTTCTGATCAGAGCATTCAGCTAACGGAGTTAAACCATACTTTTGATTGAGCAGTTTTGAAACACTCTGTCTGTAGAAAATGCAACTGGACATTCGTAGCGCTAAGTGGGTAATAGTGGAAAAAAGAATATGTTCAAATATAAACTACACAGAAGCATTGTATGAAACTTCTTTCTGTTCTGTGTATTCAACTAACAGAGTTGAACCTTACTTTTGATTGAGCCTTTCTGAAACACTCTTTCTGTAGAAACTGCAATTGGACATTCTGAGCGCTAAGAGGCCTATATTGGGAAAAATAATATCTTCAAATAAAAACTACACAGAAGCATTGTGTGAAACTTATTTCTGATATGTTCATTAAGCTAACAGAGTTAAACCATAATTTTGATTGCGCAGTTCTGAACACTCTTTCTGTAGAAAATGCAAGTGGACATTCGGAGCGCTAAGAGGGTAATAGTGGAAAAAGGAATATATTCAAATATAAACTACACAGTAGCATTCTGTGAAAATTCTTTCTGTTCTGTGCATTCAACTAACAGAGTTGAACCTTACTTTTGATTGGGCCTTTCTGAAACACTCTTTCTGTAGAAACTGCAATTGGACATTGTGAGCGCTAAGAGGCCTATATTGGGAAAAATAATATCTTCAAATAAAAACTACACGGAAGCATTGTGTGAAACTTATTTCTGATATGTTCATTAAGCTAACAGAGTTAAACCATACTTTTGATTGCGCAGTTCTGAAAACTCTTTCTGTAGAAAATGCAAGTGGACTTTCGGAGTGCTAAGAGGGTAATAGTGGAAAAAGGTATATATTCAAATATAAACTACACAGAATCATTCTGTGAAACTTCTTTCTGATCTGTGCATTCAGCTAACAGAGTTAAACCATACTTTTGATTGAGCAGATCTGAACACACTTTCTGTAGAAAATGCAACTGGACATTTGGAGCGCTAAGAGAGTAGTAGTGGAAAAAGGAATATATTCAAATATAAACTACACAGAAGCATTCTGTGAAACTTCTTTCTGATCTGAGCATTCAGCTAACAGAGTTAAACCATACTTTTGATTGAGCAGTTTTGAAACACTCTGTCTGTAGAAAATGCAACTGGACATTCGTAGCGCTAAGTGAGTAATAGTGGAAAAAAGAATATGTTCAAATATAAACTACACAGAAGCATTGTATGAAACTTCTTTCTGTTCTGTGCATTCAACTAACAGAGTTGAACCTTACTTTTGATTGAGCCGTTCTGAAACACTCTTTCTGTAGAAACTGCAATTGGACATTCTGAGCGCTAAGAGGCCTATATTGGGAAAAAGAATGTCTACAAATAAAAACTACACAGAAGAATTGTGTGAAACTTCTTTCTGTTCTGTTTGTTCAACTAAAAGAGTTGAACCTTAGTTTTGATTGAGCCGTTCTGAAACACTCTTTCTGTAGAAAATGCAAGTGGAGATTCGTAGCGCTAAGAGGGTAATAGTGGAAAAAGGAATGTCTCCAAATATAAACTACACAGAATCATTCTGTGAAACTTCTTTCTGATCTGTGCATTCAGCTAACAGAGTTAAACCATACTTTTGATTGAGCAGATCTGAACACTCTTTCTGTAGAAAATGCAACTGGACATTTGGAGCGCTAAGAGAGTAGTAGTGGAAAAAGGAATATATTCAAATATAAACTACACAGAAGCATTCTGTGAAACTTCTTTCTGATCTGAGCATTCAGCTAACAGAGTTAAACCATACTTTGGATTGAGCAGTTTTGAAACACTCTGTCTGTAGAAAATGCAACTGGACATTCGTAGCGCTAAGTGGGTAATAGTGGAAAAAAGAATATGTTCAAATATAAACTACACAGAAGCATTGTATGAAACTTCTTTCTGTTCTGTGCATTCAACTAACAGAGTTGAACCTTACTTTTGATTGAGCCTTTCTGAAACACTCTTTCTGTAGAAACTGCAATTGGACATTCTGAGCGCTAAGAGGCCTATATTGGGAAAAATAATATCTTCAAATAAAAACTACACAGAAGCATTGTGTGAAACTTATTTCTGATATATTCATTAAGCTAACAGAGTTAAACCATACTTTTGATTGCGCAGTTCTGAACACTCTTTCTGTAGAAAATACAAGTGGACATTCGGAGCGCTAAGAGGGTAATAGTGGAAAAAGGAATATATTCAAATATAAACTACACAGTAGCATTCTGTGAAAATTCTTTCTGTTCTGTGCATTCAACTAACAGAGTTGAACCTTACTTTTGATTGAGCCGTTCTGAAACACTCTTTCTGTAGAAACTGCAATTGGACATGCTAAGCGCTAAGAGGCCTACATTGGGAAAAAGAATATCTTCAAATAAAAACTACACAGATGCATTCTGTGAAACTTATTTCTGATCTGTAAATTCAGTTAACAGAGATAAAACATATTTTTGATTGAGCAGTTATGAAACACTCTTTTTGTAGAAAATGCAAGTGGAGATTCGGAGCGCTAAGAGGGTAATAGTGGAAAAAGGAATGTCTTCAAATATAAACTACACAGAATCATTCGGTGAAACTTCTTTCTGATCTGTGCATTCAGCTAACAGAGTTAAAACATACTTTTGATTGAGCAGATCTGAACACTCTTTCTGTAGAAAATGCTACTGGACATTTGGAGCGCTAAGAGCGTAGTAGTGGAAAAAGGAATATATTCAAATATAAACTACACAGAAGCATTCTGTGAAACTTCTTTCTGATCTGAGCATTCAGCTAACAGAGTTAAACCATACTTTTGATTGAGCAGTTTTGAAACACTCTGTCTGTAGAAAATGCAACTGGACATTCGTAGCGCTAAGTGGGTAATAGTGGAAAAAAGAATATGTTCAAATATAAACTACACAGAAGCATTGTATGAAACTTCTTTCTGTTCTGTGCATTCAACTAACAGAGTTGAACCTTACTTTTGATTGAGCCGTTCTGAAACACTCTTTCTGTAGAAACTGCAATTGGACATTCTGAGCGCTAAGAGGCCTATATTGGGAAAAAGAATGTCTACTAATAAAAACTACACAGAAGAATTGTGTGAAACTTCTTTCTGTTCTGTTTGTTCAACTAAAAGAGTTGAACCTTAGTTTTGATTGAGCCATTCTGAAACACTCTTTCTGTAGAAAATGCAAGTGGAGATTCGGAGCGCTAAGAGGGTAATAGTGGAAAAAGGAATGTCTCCAAATATAAACTACACAGAATCATTTTGTGAAACTTCTTTCTGATCTGTGCATTCAGCTAACAGAGTTAAACCATACTTTTGATTGAGCAGATCTGAACACTCTTTCTGTAGAAAATGCAACTGGACATTTGGAGCGCTAAGAGAGTAGTAGTGGAAAAAGGAATATATTCAAATATAAACTACACAGAAGCATTCTGTGAAACTTCTTTCTGATCAGAGCATTCAGCTAACGGAGTTAAACCATACTTTTGATTGAGCAGTTTTGAAACACTCTGTCTGTAGAAAATGCAACTGGACATTCGTAGCGCTAAGTGGGTAATAGTGGAAAAAAGAATATGTTCAAATATAAACTACACAGAAGCATTGTATGAAACTTCTTTCTGTTCTGTGTATTCAACTAACAGAGTTGAACCTTACTTTTGATTGAGCCTTTCTGAAACACTCTTTCTGTAGAAACTGCAATTGGACATTCTGAGCGCTAAGAGGCCTATATTGGGAAAAATAATATCTTCAAATAAAAACTACACAGAAGCATTGTGTGAAACTTATTTCTGATATGTTCATTAAGCTAACAGAGTTAAACCATAATTTTGATTGCGCAGTTCTGAACACTCTTTCTGTAGAAAATGCAAGTGGACATTCGGAGCGCTAAGAGGGTAATAGTGGAAAAAGGAATATATTCAAATATAAACTACACAGTAGCATTCTGTGAAAATTCTTTCTGTTCTGTGCATTCAACTAACAGAGTTGAACCTTACTTTTGATTGGGCCTTTCTGAAACACTCTTTCTGTAGAAACTGCAATTGGACATTGTGAGCGCTAAGAGGCCTATATTGGGAAAAATAATATCTTCAAATAAAAACTACACGGAAGCATTGTGTGAAACTTATTTCTGATATGTTCATTAAGCTAACAGAGTTAAACCATACTTTTGATTGCGCAGTTCTGAAAACTCTTTCTGTAGAAAATGCAAGTGGACTTTCGGAGTGCTAAGAGGGTAATAGTGGAAAAAGGTATATATTCAAATATAAACTACACAGAATCATTCTGTGAAACTTCTTTCTGATCTGTGCATTCAGCTAACAGAGTTAAACCATACTTTTGATTGAGCAGATCTGAACACACTTTCTGTAGAAAATGCAACTGGACATTTGGAGCGCTAAGAGAGTAGTAGTGGAAAAAGGAATATATTCAAATATAAACTACACAGAAGCATTCTGTGAAACTTCTTTCTGATCTGAGCATTCAGCTAACAGAGTTAAACCATACTTTTGATTGAGCAGTTTTGAAACACTCTGTCTGTAGAAAATGCAACTGGACATTCGTAGCGCTAAGTGAGTAATAGTGGAAAAAAGAATATGTTCAAATATAAACTACACAGAAGCATTGTATGAAACTTCTTTCTGTTCTGTGCATTCAACTAACAGAGTTGAACCTTACTTTTGATTGAGCCGTTCTGAAACACTCTTTCTGTAGAAACTGCAATTGGACATTCTGAGCGCTAAGAGGCCTATATTGGGAAAAAGAATGTCTACAAATAAAAACTACACAGAAGAATTGTGTGAAACTTCTTTCTGTTCTGTTTGTTCAACTAAAAGAGTTGAACCTTAGTTTTGATTGAGCCGTTCTGAAACACTCTTTCTGTAGAAAATGCAAGTGGAGATTCGTAGCGCTAAGAGGGTAATAGTGGAAAAAGGAATGTCTCCAAATATAAACTACACAGAATCATTCTGTGAAACTTCTTTCTGATCTGTGCATTCAGCTAACAGAGTTAAACCATACTTTTGATTGAGCAGATCTGAACACTCTTTCTGTAGAAAATGCAACTGGACATTTGGAGCGCTAAGAGAGTAGTAGTGGAAAAAGGAATATATTCAAATATAAACTACACAGAAGCATTCTGTGAAACTTCTTTCTGATCTGAGCATTCAGCTAACAGAGTTAAACCATACTTTGGATTGAGCAGTTTTGAAACACTCTGTCTGTAGAAAATGCAACTGGACATTCGTAGCGCTAAGTGGGTAATAGTGGAAAAAAGAATATGTTCAAATATAAACTACACAGAAGCATTGTATGAAACTTCTTTCTGTTCTGTGCATTCAACTAACAGAGTTGAACCTTACTTTTGATTGAGCCTTTCTGAAACACTCTTTCTGTAGAAACTGCAATTGGACATTCTGAGCGCTAAGAGGCCTATATTGGGAAAAATAATATCTTCAAATAAAAACTACACAGAAGCATTGTGTGAAACTTATTTCTGATATATTCATTAAGCTAACAGAGTTAAACCATACTTTTGATTGCGCAGTTCTGAACACTCTTTCTGTAGAAAATACAAGTGGACATTCGGAGCGCTAAGAGGGTAATAGTGGAAAAAGGAATATATTCAAATATAAACTACACAGTAGCATTCTGTGAAAATTCTTTCTGTTCTGTGCATTCAACTAACAGAGTTGAACCTTACTTTTGATTGAGCCGTTCTGAAACACTCTTTCTGTAGAAACTGCAATTGGACATGCTAAGCGCTAAGAGGCCTACATTGGGAAAAAGAATATCTTCAAATAAAAACTACACAGATGCATTCTGTGAAACTTATTTCTGATCTGTAAATTCAGTTAACAGAGATAAAACATATTTTTGATTGAGCAGTTATGAAACACTCTTTTTGTAGAAAATGCAAGTGGAGATTCGGAGCGCTAAGAGGGTAATAGTGGAAAAAGGAATGTCTTCAAATATAAACTACACAGAATCATTCGGTGAAACTTCTTTCTGATCTGTGCATTCAGCTAACAGAGTTAAAACATACTTTTGATTGAGCAGATCTGAACACTCTTTCTGTAGAAAATGCAACTGGACATTTGGAGCGCTAAGAGCGTAGTAATGGAAAAAGGAATATATTCAAATATAAACTACACAGAAGCATTCTGTGAAACTTCTTTCTGATCTGAGCATTCAGCTAACAGAGTTAAACCATACTTTTGATTGAGCAGTTTTGAAACACTCTGTCTGTAGAAAATGCAACTGGACATTCGTAGCGCTAAGTGGGTAATAGTGGAAAAAAGAATATGTTCAAATATAAACTACACAGAAGCATTGTATGAAACTTCTTTCTGTTCTGTGCATTCAAATAACAGAGTTGAACCTTACTTTTGATTGAGCCGTTCTGAAACACTCTTTCTGTAGAAACTGCAATTGGACATTCTGAGCGCTAAGAGGCCTATATTGGGAAAAATAATGTCTACAAATAAAAACTACACAGAAGAATTGTGTGAAACTTCTTTCTGTTCTGTTTGTTCAACTAAAAGAGTTGAACCTTAGTTTTGATTGAGCCGTTCTTAAACACTCTTTCTGTAGAAAATGCAAGTGGAGATTCGGAGCGCTAAGAGGGTCATAGTGGAAAAAGGAATGTCTCCAAATATAAACTACACAGAATCATTCTGTGAAACTTCTTTCTGATCTGTGCATTCAGCTAACAGAGTTAAACCATACTTTTGATTGAGCAGATCTGAACACTCTTTCTGTAGAAAATGCAACTGGACATTTGGAGCGCTAAGAGAGTAGTAGTGGAAAAAGGAATATATTCAAATATAAACTACACAGAAGCATTCTGTGAAAATTCTTTCTGATCTGAGCATTCAGCTAACAGAGTTAAACCATACTTTTGATTGAGTAGTTTTGAAACACTCTGTCTGTAGAAAATGCAACTGGACATTCGTAGCGCTAAGTGGGTAATAGTGGAAAAAAGAATATGTTCAAATATAAACTACACAGAAGCATTGTATGAAACTTCTTTCTGTTCTGTGCATTCAACTAAAAGAGTTGAACCTTACTTTTGATTGAGCCGTTCTGAAACACTCTTTCTGTAGAAACTGCAATTGGACATTCTGAGTGCTAAGAGGCCTATATTGGGAAAAAGAATGTCTACAAATAAAAACTACACAGAAGAATTGTGTGAAACTTCTTTCTGTTCTGTTTGTTTAACTAAAAGAGTTGAACCTTAGTTTTGATTGAGCCATTCTTAAACACTCTTTCTGTAGAAAATGCAAGTGGAGATTCGGAGCGCTAAGAGGGTAATAGTGGAAAAAGGAATGTCTCCAAATATAAACTACACAGAATCATTCTGTGAAACTTCTTTCTGATCTGTGCATTCAGCTAACAGAGTTAAACCATACTTTTGATTGAGCAGATCTGAACACTCTTTCTGTAGAAAATGCAACTGGACATTTGGAGCGCTAAGAGAGAAGTAGTGGAAAAAGGAATATATTCAAATATAAACTACACAGAAGCATTCTGTGAAACTTCTTTCTGATCTGAGCATTCAGCTAACGGAGTTAAACCATACTTTTGATTGAGCAGTTTTGAAACACTCTGTCTGTAGAAAATGCAACTGGACATTCGTAGCGCTAAGTGGGTAATAGTGGAAAAAAGAATATGTTCAAATATAAACTACACAGAAGCATTGTATGAAACTTCTTTCTGTTCTGTGCATTCAACTAACAGAGTTGAACCTTAATTTTGATTGAGCCGTTCTGAAACACTGTTTCTGTAGAAACTGCAATTGGACATTCTGAGCGCTAAGAGGCCTATATTGGGAAAAAGAATGTCTACAAATAAAAACTACACAGAAGAATTGTGTGAAACTTCTTTCTGTTCTGTTTGTTCAACTAAAAGAGTTGAACCTTAGTTTTGATTGAGCCGTTCTGAAACACTCTTTCTGTAGAAAATGCAAGTGGAGATTCGGAGCGCTAAGAGGGTAATAGTGGAAAAAGGAATGTCTCCAAATATAAACTACACAGAATCATTCTGTGAAACTTCTTTCTGATCTGTGCATTCAGCTAACAGAGTTAAACCATACTTTTGATTGAGCAGATCTGAACACTCTTTCTGTAGAAAATGCAACTGGACATTTGGAGCGCTAAGAGAGTAGTAGTGGAAAAAGGAATATATTCAAATATAAAGTACACAGAAGCATTCTGTGAAACTTCTTTCTGATCTGAGCATTCAGCTAACAGAGTTAAACCATACTTTCGATTGAGCAGTTTTGAAACACTCTGTCTGTAGAAAATGCAACTGGACATTCGTAGCGCTAAGTGGGTAATAGTGGAAAAAAGAATATGTGCAAATATAAACTACACAGAAGCATTGTATGAAACTTCTTTCTGTTCTGTGCATTCAACTAACAGAGTTGAACCTTACTTTTGATTGAGCCGTTCTGAAACACTCTTTCTGTAGAAACTGCAATTGGACATTCTGAGCGCTAAGAGGCCTATATTGGGAAAAAGAATGTCTACAAATAAAAACTACACAGAAGAATTGTGTGAAACTTCTTTCTGTTCTGTTTGTTCAACTAAAAGAGTTGAACCTAAGTTTTGATTGAGCCGTTCTGAAACACTCTTTCTGTCGAAATTGCAATTGGACATTCTGAGCGCTAAGAGGCCTATATTGGGAAAAATAATATCTTCAAATAAAAACTACACAGAAGCATTGTGTGAAACTTATTTCTGATATGTTCATTAAGCTAACAAAGTTAAACCATACTTTTGATTGCGCAGTTCTGAACACTCTTTCTGTAGAAAATGCAAGTGGACATTCGGAGCGCTAAGAGGGTAATAGTGGAAAAAGGAATATATTCAAATATAAACTACACAGTAGCATTCTGTGAAAATTCTTTCTGTTCTGTGCATTCAACTAACGGAGTTGAACCTTACTTTTGATTGAGCCGTTCTGAAACACTCTTTCTGTAGAAACTGCAATTGGACATGCTAAGCGCTAAGAGGCCTACATTGGGAAAAAGAATATCTTCAAATAAAAACTACACAGATGCATTCTGTGAAACTTATTTCTGATCTGTAAATTCAGTTAACAGAGATAAAACATATTTTTGATTGAGCAGTTATGAAACACTCTTTTTGTAGAAAATGCAAGTTTAGGTTCGGAGCGCTAAGAGGGTAATAGTGGAAAAAGGAATGTCTTCAAATATAAACTACACAGAATCATTCGGTGAAACTTCTTTCTGATCTGTGCATTCAGCTAACAGAGTTAAAACATACTTTTGATTGAGCAGATCTGAACACTCTTTCTGTAGAAAATGCAACTGGACATTTGGAGCGCTAAGAGCGTAGTAGTGGAAAAAGGAATATATTCAAATATAAACTACACAGAAGCATTCTGTGAAACTTCTTTCTGATCTGAGCATTCAGCTAACAGAGTTAAACCATACTTTTGATTGAGCAGTTTTGAAACACTCTGTCTGTAGAAAATGCAACTGGACATTCGTAGCGCTAAGTGGGTAATAGTGGAAAAAAGAATATGTTCAAATATAAACTACACAGAAGCATTGTATGAAACTTCTTTCTGTTCTGTGCATTCAACTAACAGAGTTGAACCTTACTTTTGATTGAGCCGTTCTGAAACACTCTTTCTGTAGAAACTGCAATTGGACATTCTGAGCGCTAAGAGGCCTATATTGGGAAAAAGAATGTCTACAAATAAAAACTACACAGAAGAATTGTGTGAAACTTCTTTCTGTTCTGTTTGTTCAACTAAAAGAGTTGAACCTTAGTTTTGATTGAGCCGTTCTGAAACACTCTTTCTGTAGAAAATGCAAGTGGAGATTCGGAGCGCTAAGAGGGTAATAGTGGAAAAAGGAATGTCTCCAAATATAAACTACACAGAATCATTCTGTGAAACTTCTTTCTGATCTGTGCATTCAGCTAACAGAGTTAAACCATACTTTTGATTGACCAGATCTGAACACTCTTTCTGTAGAAAATGCAACTGGACATTTGGAGCGCTAAGAGAGTAGTAGTGGAAAAAGGAATATATTCAAATATAAACTACACAGAAGCATTCTGTGAAACTTCTTTCTGATCTGAGCATTCAGCTAACAGAGTTAAACCATACTTTGGATTGAGCAGTTTTGAAACACTCTGTCTGTAGAAAATGCAACTGGACATTCGTAGCGCTAAGTGGGTAATAGTGGAAAAAAGAATATGTTCAAATATAAACTACACAGAAGCATTGTATGAAACTTCTTTCTGTTCTGTGCATTCAACTAACAGAGTTGAACCTTACTTTTGATTGAGCCTTTCTGAAACACTCTTTCTGTAGAAACTGCAATTGGACATTCTGAGCGCTAAGAGGCCTATATTGGGAAAAATAATATCTTCAAATAAAAACTACACAGAAGCATTGTGTGAAACTTATTTCTGATATATTCATTAAGCTAACAGAGTTAAACCATACTTTTGATTGCGCAGTTCTGAACACTCTTTCTGTAGAAAATGCAAGTGGACATTCGGAGCGCTAAGAGGGTAATAGTGGAAAAAGGAATATATTCAAATATAAACTACACAGTAGCATTCTGTGAAAATACTTTCTGTTCTGTGCATTCAACTAACAGAGTTGAACCTTACTTTTGATTGAGCCGTTCTGAAACACTCTTTCTGTAGAAACTGCAATTGGACATGCTAAGCGCTAAGAGGCCTACATTGGGAAAAAGAATATCTTCAAATAAAAACTACACAGATGCATTCTGTGAAACTTATTTCTGATCTGTAAATTCAGTTAACAGAGATAAAACATATTTTTGATTGAGCAGTTATGAAACACTCTTTTTGTAGAAAATGCAAGTGGAGATTCGGAGCGCTAAGAGGGTAATAGTGGAAAAAGGAATGTCTTCAAATATAAACTACACAGAATCATTCGGTGAAACTTCTTTCTGATCTGTGCATTCAGCTAACAGAGTTAAAACATACTTTTGATTGAGCAGATCTGAACACTCTTTCTGTAGAAAATGCAACTGGACATTTGGAGCGCTAAGAGCGTAGTAATGGAAAAAGGAATATATTCAAATATAAACTACACAGAAGCATTCTGTGAAACTTCTTTCTGATCTGAGCATTCAGCTAACAGAGTTAAACCATACTTTTGATTGAGCAGTTTTGAAACACTCTGTCTGTAGAAAATGCAACTGGACATTCGTAGCGCTAAGTGGGTAATAGTGGAAAAAAGAATATGTTCAAATATAAACTACACAGAAGCATTGTATGAAACTTCTTTCTGTTCTGTGCATTCAACTAACAGAGTTGAACCTTACTTTTGATTGAGCCGTTCTGAAACACTCTTTCTGTAGAAACTGCAATTGGACATTCTGAGCGCTAAGAGGCCTATATTGGGAAAAAGAATGTCTACAAATAAAAACTACACAGAAGAATTGTGTGAAACTTCTTTCTGTTCTGTTTGTTCAACTAAAAGAGTTGAACCTTAGTTTTGATTGAGCCGTTCTGAAACACTCTTTCTGTAGAAAATGCAAGTGGAGATTCGGAGCGCTAAGAGGGTCATAGTGGAAAAAGGAATGTCTCCAAATATAAACTACACAGAATCATTCTGTGAAACTTCTTTCTGATCTGTGCATTCAGCTAACAGAGTTAAACCATACTTTTGATTGAGCAGATCTGAACACTCTTTCTGTAGAAAATGCAACTGGACATTTGGAGCGCTAAGAGAGTAGTAGTGGAAAAAGGAATATATTCAAATATAAACTACACAGAAGCATTCTGTGAAACTTCTTTCTGATCTGAGCATTCAGCTAACAGAGTTAAACCATACTTTGGATTGAGCAGTTTTGAAACACTCTGTCTGTAGAAAATGCAACTGGACATTCGTAGCGCTAAGTGGGTAATAGTGGAAAAAAGAATATGTTCAAATATAAACTACACAGAAGCATTGTATGAAACTTCTTTCTGTTCTGTGCATTCAACTAACAGAGTTGAACCTTACTTTTGATTGAGCCTTTCTGAAACACTCTTTCTGTAGAAACTGCAATTGGACATTCTGAGCGCTAAGAGGCCTATATTGGGAAAAATAATATCTTCAAATAAAAACTACACAGAAGCATTGTGTGAAACTTATTTCTGATATATTCATTAAGCTAACAGAGTTAAACCATACTTTTGATTGCGCAGTTCTGAACACTCTTTCTGTAGAAAATGCAAGTGGACATTCGGAGCGCTAAGAGGGTAATAGTGGAAAAAGGAATATATTCAAATATAAACTACACAGTAGCATTCTGTGAAAATTCTTTCTGTTCTGTGCATTCAACTAACAGAGTTGAACCTTACTTTTGATTGAGCCGTTCTGAAACACTCTTTCTGTAGAAACTGCAATTGGACATGCTAAGCGCTAAGAGGCCTACATTGGGAAAAAGAATATCTTCAAATAAAAACTACACAGATGCATTCTGTGAAACTTATTTCTGATCTGTAAATTCAGTTAACAGAGATAAAACATATTTTTGATTGAGCAGTTATGAAACACTCTTTTTGTAGAAAATGCAAGTGGAGATTCGGAGCGCTAAGAGGGTAATAGTGGAAAAAGGAATGTCTTCAAATATAAACTACACAGAATCATTCGGTGAAACTTCTTTCTGATCTGTGCATTCAGCTAACAGAGTTAAAACATACTTTTGATTGAGCAGATCTGAACACTCTTTCTGTAGAAAATGCAACTGGACATTTGGAGCACTAAGAGCGTAGTAATGGAAAAAGGAATATATTCAAATATAAACTACACAGAAGCATTCTGTGAAACTTCTTTCTGATCTGAGCATTCAGCTAACAGAGTTAAACCATACTTTTGATTGAGCAGTTTTGAAACACTCTGTCTGTAGAAAATGCAACTGGACATTCGTAGCGCTAAGTGGGTAATAGTGGAAAAAAGAATATGTTCAAATATAAACTACACAGAAGCATTGTATGAAACTTCTTTCTGTTCTGTGCATTCAACTAACAGAGTTGAACCTTACTTTTGATTGAGCCGTTCTGAAACACTCTTTCTGTAGAAACTGCAATTGGACATTCTGAGCGCTAAGAGGCCTATATTGGGAAAAAGAATGTCTACAAATAAGAACTACACAGAAGAATTGTGTGAAACTTCTTTCTGTTCTGTTTGTTCAACTAAAAGAGTTGAACCTTAGTTTTGATTGAGCCGTTCTGAAACACTCTTTCTGTAGAAAATGCAAGTGGAGATTCGGAGCGCTAAGAGGGTCATAGTGGAAAAAGGAATGTCTCCAAATATAAACTACACAGAATCATTCTGTGAAACTTCTTTCTGATCTGTGCATTCAGCTAACAGTGTTAAACCATACTTTTGATTGAGCAGATCTGAACACTCTTTCTGTAGAAAATGCAACTGGACATTTGGAGCGCTAAGAGGGTAGTAGTGGAAAAAGGAATATATTCAAATATAAACTACACAGAAGCATTCTGTGAAAATTCTTTCTGATCTGAGCATTCAGCTAACAGAGTTAAACCATACTTTTGATTGAGCAGTTTTGAAACACTCTGTCTGTAGAAAATGCAACTGGACATTCGTAGCGCTAAGTGGGTAATAGTGGAAAAAAGAATATGTTCAAATATAAACTACACAGAAGCATTGTATGAAACTTCTTTCTGTTCTGTGCATTCAACTAACAGAGTTGAACCTTACTTTTGATTGAGCCGTTCTGAAACACTCTTTCTGTAGAAACTGCAATTGGACATTCTGAGCGCTAAGAGGCCTATATTGGGAAAAAGAATGTCTACAAATAAAAACTACACAGAAGAATTGTGTGAAACTTCTTTCTGTTCTGTTTGTTCAACTAAAAGAGTTGAACCTTAGTTTTGATTGAGCCGTTCTGAAACACTCTTTCTGTAGAAAATGCAAGTGGAGATTCGGAGCGCTAAGAGGGTAATAGTGGAAAAAGGAATGTCTCCAAATATAAACTACACAGAATCATTCTGTGAAACTTCTTTCTGATCTGTGCATTCAGCTAACAGAGTTAAACCATACTTTTGATTGAGCAGATCTGAACACTCTTTCTGTAGAAAATGCAACTGGACATTTGGAGCGCTAAGAGAGAAGTAGTGGAAAAAGGAATATATTCAAATATAAACTACACAGAAGCATTCTGTGAAACTTCTTTCTGATCTGAGCATTCAGCTAACGGAGTTAAACCATACTTTTGATTGAGCAGTTTTGAAACACTCTGTCTGTAGAAAATGCAACTGGACATTCGTAGCGCTAAGTGGGTAATAGTGGAAAAAAGAATATGTTCAAATATAAACTACACAGAAGCATTGTATGAAACTTCTTTCTGTTCTGTGCATTCAACTAACAGAGTTGAACCTTACTTTTGATTGAGCCTTTCTGAAACACTCTTTCTGTAGAAACTGCAATTGGACATTCTGAGCGCTAAGAGGCCTCTATTGGGAAAAATAATATCTTCAAATAAAAACTACACAGAAGCATTGTGTGAAACTTATTTCTGATATGTTCATTAAGCTAACAGAGTTAAACCATACTTTTGATTGCGCAGTTCTGAACACTCTTTCTGTAGAAAATGCAAGTGGACATTCGGAGCGCTAAGAGGTTAATAGTGGAAAAAGGAATATATTCAAATATAAACTACACACTAACATTCTGTGAAAATTCTTTCTGTTCTGTGCATTCAACTAACAGAGTTGAACCTTACTTTTGATTGAGCCGTTCTGAAACACTCTTTCTGTAGAAACTGCAATTGGACATGCTAAGCGCTAAGAGGCCTACATTGGGAAAAAGAATATCTTCAAATAAAAACTACACAGATGCATTCTGTGAAACTTATTTCTGATCTGTAAATTCAGTTAACAGAGATAAAACATATTTTTGATTGAGCAGTTATGAAACACTCTTTTTGTAGAAAATGCAAGAGGAGATTCGGAGCGCTAAGAGGGTAATAGTGGAAAAAGGAATGTCTTCAAATATAAACTACACAGAATCATTCGGTGAAAATTCTTTCTGATCTGTGCATTCAGCTAACAGAGTTAAACCATACTTTTGATTGAGCAGATCTAAACACTCTTTCTGTAGAAAATGCAACTGGACATTTGGAGCGCTAAGAGCGTAGTAGTGGAAAAATGAATATATTCAAATATAAACTACACAGAAGCATTCTGTGAAACTTCTTTCTGATCTGAGCATTCAGCTAACAGAGTTAAACCACACTTTTGATTGAGCAGTTTTGAAACACTCTGTCTGTAGAAAATGCAACTGGACATTCGTAGCGCTAAGTGGGTAATAGTGGAAAAAAAATATGTTCAAATATAAACTACACAGAAGCATTGTATGAAACTTCTTTCTGTTCTGTGCATTCAACTAACAGAGTTGAACCTTACTTTTGATTGAGCCGTTCTGAAACACTCTTTCTGTAGAAACTGCAATTGGACATTCTGAGCGCTAAGAGGCCTACATTGGGAAAAAGAATGTCTACAAATAAAAACTACACAGAAGAATTGTGTGAAACTTCTTTCTGTTCTGTTTGTTCAACTAAAAGAGTTCAACCTTAGTTTTGATTGAGCCGTTCTGAAACACTCTTTCTGTAGAAAATGCAAGTGGAGATTCGGAGCGCTAAGAGGGTCATAGTGGAAAAAGGAATGTCTCCAAATATAAACTACACAGAATCATTCTGTGAAACTTCTTTCTGATCTGTGCATTCAGCTAACAGAGTTAAACCATACTTTTGATTGAGCAGATCTGAACACTGTTTCTGTAGAAAATGCAAGTGGACATTTGGAGCGCTAAGAGAGTAGTAGTGGAAAAAGGAATATATTCAAATATAAACTACACAGAAGCATTCTGTGAAACTTCTTTCTGATCTGAGCATTCAGCTAACAGAGTTAAACCATACTTTTGATTGAGCAGTTTTGAAACACTCTGTCTGTAGAAAATGCAACTGGACATTCGTAGCGCTAAGTGGGTAATAGTGGAAAAAAGAATATGTTCAAATATAAACTACACAGAAGCATTGTATGAAACTTCTTTCTGTTCTGTGCATTCAACTAACAGAGTTGAACCTTACATTTGATTGAGCCTTTCTGAAACACTCTTTCTGTAGAAACTGCAATTGGACATTCTGAGCGCTAAGAGGCCTATATTGGGAAAAATAATATCTTCAAATAAAAACTACACAGAAGCATTGTGTGAAACTTATTTCTGATATGTTCATTAAGCTAACAGTGTTAAACCATACTTTTGATTGCGCAGTTCTGAACACTCTTTCTGTAGAAAATGCAAGTGGACATTCGGAGCGCTAAGAGGGTAATAGTGGAAAAAGGAATATATTCAAATATAAACTACACAGTAGCATTCTGTGAAAATTCTTTCTGTTCTGTGCATTCAACTAACAGAGTTGAACCTTACTTTTGATTGAGCCGTTCTGAAACACTCTTTCTGTAGAAACTGCAATTGGACATGCTAAGCGCTAAGAGGCCTACATTGGGAAAAAGAATATCTTCAAATAAAAACTACACAGATGCATTCTGTGAAACTTATTTCTGATCTGTAAATTCAGGTAACAGAGATAAAACATATTTTTGATTGAGCAGTTATGAAACACTCTTTTTGTAGAAAATGCAAGTTTAGATTCGGAGCGCTAAGAGGGTAATAGTGGAAAAAGGAATGTCTTCAAATATAAACTACAAAGAATCATTCGGTGAAACTTCTTTCTGATCTGTGCATTCAGCTAACAGAGTTAAAACATACTTTTGATTGAGCAGATCTGAACACTCTTTCTGTAGAAAATGCAACTGGACATTTGGAGCGCTAAGAGCGTAGTAATGGAAAAAGGAATATATTCAAATATAAACTACACAGAAGCATTCTGTGAAACTTCTTTCTGATCTGAGCATTCAGCTAACAGAGTTAAACCATACTTTTGATTGAGCAGTTTTGAAACACTCTGTCTGTAGAAAATGCAACTGGACATTCGTAGCGCTAAGTGGGTAATAGTGGAAAAAAGAATATGTTCAAATATAAACTACACAGAAGCATTGTATGAAACTTGTTTCTGTTCTGTGCATTCAACTAACAGAGTTGAAGCTTACTTTTGATTGAGCCGTTCTGAAACACTCTTTCTGTAGAAACTGCAATTGGACATTTTGAGCGCTAAGAGGCCTATATTGGGAAAAAGAATGTCTACAAATAAAAACTACACAGAAGAATTGTGTGAAACTTCTTTCTGTTCTGTTTGTTCAACAGAAAGATTTCAACCTTAGTTTTGATTGAGCAGTTATGAAACACTCTTTCTGTAGAAAATGCAAGTGGAGATTCGGAGCGCTAAGAGGGTCATAGTGGAAAAAGGAATGTCTCCAAATATAAACTACACAGAATCATTCTGTGAAACTACTTTCTGATCTGTGCATTCAGCTAACAGAGTTAAACCATACTTTTGATTGAGCAGATCTGAACACTCTTTCTGTAGAAAATGCAACTGGACATTTGGAGCGCTAAGAGAGTAGTAGTGGAAAAAGGAATATATTCAAATTTAAACTACACAGAAGCATTCTGTGAAACTTCTTTCTGATCTGAGCATTCAGCTAACAGAGTTAAACCATACTTTTGATTGAGCAGTTTTGAAACACTCTGTCTGTAGAAAATGCAACTGGACATTCGTAGCGCTAAGTGGGTAATAGTGGAAAAAAGAATATGTTCAAATATAAACTACACAGAAGCATTGTATGAAACTTCTTTCTGTTCTGTGCATTCAACTAACAGAGTTGAACCTTACTTTTGATTGAGCCGTTCTGAAACACTGTTTCTGTAGAAACTGCAATTGGACATTCTGAGCGCTAAGAGGCCTATATTGGGAAAAAGAATGTCTACAAATAAAAACTACACTGAAGAATTGTGTGAAACTTCTTTCTGTTCTGTTTGTTCAACTAAAAGAGTTGAACCTTAGTTTTGATTGAGCCGTTCTGAAACACTCTTTCTGTAGAAAATGCAAGTGGAGATTCGGAGCGCTAAGAGGGTAATAGTGGAAAAAGGAATGTCTCCAAATATAAACTACACAGAATCATTCTGTGAAACTTCTTTCTGATCTGTGCATTCAGCTAACAGAGTTAAACCATACTTTTGATTGAGCAGATCTGAACACTCTTTCTGTAGAAAATGCAACTGGACATTTGGAGCGCTAAGAGAGTAGTAGTGGAAAAAGGAATATATTCAAATATAAACTACACAGAAGCATTCTGTGAAACTTCTTTCTGATCTGAGCATTCAGCTAACAGAGTTAAACCATACTTTTGATTGAGCAGGTTTGAAACACTCTGTCTGTAGAAAATGCAACTGGACATTCGTAGCTCTAAGTGGGTAATAGTGGAAAAAAGAATATGTTCAAATATAAGCTACACAGAAGCATTGTATGAAACTTCTATCTGTTCTGTGCATTCAACTAACAGAGTTGAACCTTACTTTTGATTGAGCCGTACTGAAACACTCTTTCTGTAGAAACTGCAATTGGACATTCTGAGCGCTAAGAGGCCTATATTTGGAAAAAGAATGTCTACACATAAAAACTACACAGAAGAATTGTGTGAAACTTCTTTCTGTTCTGTTTGTTCAACTAAAAGAGTTGAACCTTAGTTTTGATTGAGCCGTTCTGAAACACTCTTTCTGTAGAAAATGCAAGTGTAGATTCGGAGCGCTAAGAGGGTCATAGTGGAAAAAGGAATGTCTCCAAATATAAACTACACAGAATCATTCTGTGAAACTACTTTCTGATCTGTGCATTCAGCTAACAGAGTTAAACCATACTTTTGATTGAGCAGATCTGAACACTGTTTCTGTAGAAAATGCAAGTGGACATTTGGAGCGCTAAGAGAGTAGTAGTGGAAAAAGGAATATATTCAAATATAAACTACACAGAAGCATTCTGTGAAACTTCTTTCTGATCTGAGCATTCAGCTAACAGAGTTAAACCATACTTTTGATTGAGCAGTTTTGAAACACTCTGTCTGTAGAAAATGCAACTGGACATTCGTAGCGCTAAGTGGGTAATAGTGGAAAAAAGAATATGTTCAAATATAAACTACACAGAAGCATTGTATGAAACTTCTTTCTGTTCTGTGCATTCAAATAACAGAGTTGAACCTTACTTTTGATTGAGCCTTTCTGAAACACTCTTTCTGTAGAAACTGCAATTGGACATTGTGAGCGCTAAGAGGCCTATATTGGGAAAAATAATATCTTCAAATAAAAACTACACAGAAGCATTGTGTGAAACTTATTTCTGATATGTTCATTAAGCTAACAGAGTTAAACCATACTTTTGATTGCACAGTTCTGAACACTCTTTCTGTAGAAAATGCAAGTGGACATTCGGAGCGCTAAGAGGGTAATAGTGGAAAAAGGAATATATTCAAATATAAACTACACAGTAGCATTCTGTGAAAATTCTTTCTGTTCTGTGCATTCAACTAACAGAGTTGAACCTTACTTTTGATTGAGCCGTTCTGAAACACTCTTTCTGTAGAAACTCCAATTGGGCATGCTAAGCGCTAAGAGGCCTACATTGGGAAAAAGAATATCTTCAAATAAAAACTACACAGATGCATTCTGTGAAACTTATTTCTGATCTGTAAATTCAGTTAACAGAGATAAAACATATTTTTGTTTGAGCAGTTATGAAACACTCTTTTTGTAGAAAATGCAAGTGGAGATTCGGAGCGCTAAGAGGGTAATAGTGGAAAAAGGAATGTCTTCAAATATAAACTACACAGAATCATTCGGTGAAACTTCTTTCTGATCTGAGCATTCAGCTAACAGAGTTAAACCATACTTTTGATTGAGCAGTTTTGAAACACTCTGTCTGTAGAAAATGCAACTGGACATTCGTAGCGCTAAGTGGGTAATAGTGGAAAAAAGAATATGTTCAAATATAAACTACACAGAAGCATTGTATGAAACTTCTTTCTGTTCTGTGCATTCAACTAACAGAGTTGAACCTTACTTTTGATTGAGCCGTTCTGAAACACTCTTTCTGTAGAAACTGCAATTGGACATTCTGAGCGCTAAGAGGCCTATATTGGGAAAAAGAATGTCTACAAATAAAAACTACACAGAAGAATTTTGTGAAACTTCTTTCTGTTCTGTTTGTTCAACTAAAAGAGTTGAACCTTAGTTTTGATTGAGCCGTTCTGAAACACTCTTTCTGTAGAAAATGCAAGTGGAGATTCGGAGGGCTAAGAGGGTAATAGTGGAAAAAGGAATGTCTCCAAATATAAACTACACAGAATCATTCTGTGAAACTTTTTTCTGATCTGTGCATTCAGCTAACAGAGTTAAACCATACTTTTGATTGAGCAGATCTGAACACTCTTTCTGTAGAAAATGCAACTGGACATTTGGAGCGCTAAGAGAGTAGTAGTGGAAAAAGGAATATATTCAAATATAAACTACACAGAAGCATTCTGTGAAACTTCTTTCTGATCTGAGCATTCAGCTAACAGAGTTAAACCATACTTTTGATTGAGCAGTTTTGAAACACTCTGTCTGTAGAAAATGCAACTGGACATTCGTAGCGCTAAGTGGGTAATAGTGGAAAAAAGAATATGTTCAAATATAAACTACACAGAAGCATTGTATGAAACTTCTTTCTGTTCTGTGCATTCAACTAACAGAGTTGAACCTTACTTTTGATTGAGCCTTTCTGAAACACTCTTTCTGTAGAAACTGCAATTGGACATTTTGAGCGCTAAGAGGCCTATATTGGGAAAAATAATATCTTCAAATAAAAACTACACAGAAGCATTGTGTGAAACATATTTCTGATATGTTCATTAAGCTAACAGAGTTAAACCATACTTTTGATTGCGCAGTTCTGAACACTCTTTCTGTAGAAAATGCAAGTGGACTTTCGGAGCGCTAAGAGGGTAATAGTGGAAAAAGGAATATATTCAAATATAAACTACACAGAATCATTCTGTGAAACTTCTTTCTGTTCTGTGCATTCAACTAACAGAGTTGAACCTTACTTTTGATTGAGCCGTTCTGAAACACTCTTTCTGTAGAAACTCCAATTGGGCATGCTAAGCGCTAAGAGGCCTACATTGGGAAAAAGAATATCTTCAAATAAAAACTACACAGATGCATTCTGTGAAACTTATTTCTGATCTGTAAATTCAGGTAACAGAGATAAAACATATTTTTGATTGAGCAGTTATGAAACACTCTTTTTGTAGAAAATGCAAGTGGAGATTCGGAGCGCTAAGAGGGTAATAGTGGAAAAAGGAATGTCTTCAAATATAAACTACTCAGAATCATTCGGTGAAACTTCTTTCTGATCTGTGCATTCAGCTAACAGAGTTAAACCATACTTTTGATTGAGCAGATCTGAACACTCTTTCTCTAGAAAATGCAACTGGACAATTGGAGCGCTAAGAGCGTAGTAGTGGAAAAAGGAATATATTCAAATATAAACTACCCAGAAGCATTCTGTGAAACTTCTTTCTGATCTGAGCATTCAGCTAACAGAGTTAAAGCATACTTTTGATTGAGCAGTTTTGAAACACTCTGTCTGTAGAAAATTCAACTGGACATTCGTAGCGCTAAGTGGGTAATAGTGGAAAAAAGAATATGTTCAAATATAAACTACAGAGAAACATTGTATGAAACTTCTTTCTGTTCTGTGCATTCAACTAACAGAGTTGAACCTTACTTTTGATTGAGCCGTTCTGAAACACTCTTTCTGTAGAAACTGCAATTGGACATTCTGAGCGCTAAGAGGCCTATATTGGGAAAAAGAATGTCTACAAATAAAAACTACACAGAAGAATTGTGTGAAACTTCTTTCTGTTCTGTTTGTTCAACTAAAAGAGTTGAACCTTAGTTTTGATTGAGCCGTTATGAAACACTCTTTCTGTAGAAAATGCAAGTGGAGATTCGGAGCGCTAAGAGGGTCATAGTGGAAAAAGGAATGTCTCCAAATATAAACTACAGAGAATCATTCTGTGAAACTTCTTTCTGATCTGTGCATTCAGCTAACAGAGTTAAACCATACTTTTGATTGAGCAGATCTGAACACTCTTTCTGTAGAAAATGCAACTGGACATTTGGAGCGCTAAGAGAGTAGTAGTGGAAAAAGGAATATATTCATATATAAACTACACAGAAGCATTCTGTGAAACTTCTTTCTGATCTGAGCATTCAGCTAACAGAGTTAAACCATACTTTTGATTGAGCAGTTTTGAAACACTCTGTCTGTAGAAAATGCAACTGGACATTCGTAGCGCTAAGTGGGTAATAGTGGAAAAAAGAATATGTTCAATTATAAACTACACAGAAGCATTGTATGAAACTTCTTTCTGTTCTGTGCATTCAACTAACAGCGTTGAACCTTACTTTTGATTGAGCCGTTCTGAAACACTCTTTCTGTAGAAACTGCAATTGGACATTCTGAGCGCTAAGAGGCCTATATTGGGAAAAAGAATGTCTACAAATAAAAACTACACAGAAGAATTGTGTGAAACTTCTTTCTGTTCTGTTTGTTCAACTAAAAGAGTTGAACCTTAGTTTTGATTGAGCCGTTCTGAAACACTCTTTCTGTAGAAAATGCAAGTGGAGATTCGGAGCGCTAAGAGGGTAATAGTGGAAAAAGGAAAGTCTCCAAATATAAACTACACAGAATCATTCTGTGAAACTTCTTTCTGATCTGTGCATTCAGCTAACAGAGTTAAACCATACTTTTGATTGAGCAGATCTGAACTCTCTTTCTGTAGAAAATGCAACTGGACATTTTTAGCGCTAAGAGTGTAGTAGTGGAAAAAGGAATATATTCAAATATAAACTACACAGAAGCATTCTGTGAAACTTCTTTCTGATCTGAGCATTCAGCTAACGGAGTTAAACCATACTTTTGATTGAGCAGTTTTGAAACACTCTGTCTGTAGAAAATGCAACTGGACATTCGTAGCGCTAAGTGGGTAATAGTGGAAAAAAGAATATGTTCAAATATAAACTACACAGAAGCATTGTATGAAACTTCTTTCTGTTCTGTGCATTCAACTAACAGAGTTGAACCTTACTTTTGATTGAGCCTTTCTGAAACACTCTTTCTGTAGAAACTGCAATTGGACATTCTGAGCGCTAAGAGGCCTATATTGGGAAAAATAATATCTTCAAATAAAAACTACACAGAAGCATTGTGTGAAACTTATTTCTGATATGTTCATTAAGCTAACAGAGTTAAACCATACTTTTGATTGCGTAGTTCTGAACACTCTTTCTGTAGAAAATGCAAGTGGACATTCGGAGCGCTAAGAGGGTAATAGTGGAAAAAGGAATATATTCAAATATAAACTACACAGTAGCATTCTGTGAAAATTCTTTCTGTTCTGTGCATTCAACTAACAGAGTTGAACCTTACTTTTGATTGAGCCGTTCTGAAACACTCTTTCTGTAGAAACTGCAATTGGACATGCTAAGCGCTAAGAGGCCTACATTGGGAAAAAGAATATCTTCAAATAAAAACTACACAGATGCATTCTGTGAAACTTATTTCTGATCTGTAAATTCAGTTAACAGAGATAAAACATATTTTTGATTGAGCAGTTATGAAACACTCTTTCTGTAGAAAATGCAAGTGGAGATTCGGAGCGCTAAGAGGGTAATAGTGGAAAAAGGAATGTCTCCAAATATAAACTACACAGAATCATTCTGTGAAACTTCTTTCTGATCTGTGCATTCAGCTAACAGAGTTAAACCATACTTTTGATTGAGCAGATCTGAACACTCTTTCTGTAGAAAATGCAACTGGACATTTGGAGCGCTAAGAGAGTAGTAGTGGAAAAAGGAATATATTCAAATATAAACTACACAGAAGCATTCTGTGAAACTTCTTTCTGATCTGAGCATTCAGCTAACAGAGTTAAACCATACTTTTGATTGAGCAGGTTTGAAACACTCTGTCTGTAGAAAATGCAACTGGACATTCGTAGCGCTAAGTGGGTAATAGTGGAAAAAAGAATATGTTCAAATATAAGCTACACAGAAGCATTGTATGAAACTTCTATCTGTTCTGTGCATTCAACTAACAGAGTTGAACCTTACTTTTGATTGAGCCGTACTGAAACACTCTTTCTGTAGAAACTGCAATTGGACATTCTGAGCGCTAAGAGGCCTATATTTGGAAAAAGAATGTCTACACATAAAAACTACACAGAAGAATTGTGTGAAACTTCTTTCTGTTCTGTTTGTTCAACTAAAAGAGTTGAACCTTAGTTTTGATTGAGCCGTTCTGAAACACTCTTTCTGTAGAAAATGCAAGTGTAGATTCGGAGCGCTAAGAGGGTCATAGTGGAAAAAGGAATGTCTCCAAATATAAACTACACAGAATCATTCTGTGAAACTACTTTCTGATCTGTGCATTCAGCTAACAGAGTTAAACCATACTTTTGATTGAGCAGATCTGAACACTGTTTCTGTAGAAAATGCAAGTGGACATTTGGAGCGCTAAGAGAGTAGTAGTGGAAAAAGGAATATATTCAAATATAAACTACACAGAAGCATTCTGTGAAACTTCTTTCTGATCTGAGCATTCAGCTAACAGAGTTAAACCATACTTTTGATTGAGCAGTTTTGAAACACTCTGTCTGTAGAAAATGCAACTGGACATTCGTAGCGCTAAGTGGGTAATAGTGGAAAAAAGAATATGTTCAAATATAAACTACACAGAAGCATTGTATGAAACTTCTTTCTGTTCTGTGCATTCAACTAACAGAGTTGAACCTTACTTTTGATTGAGCCTTTCTGAAACACTCTTTCTGTAGAAACTGCAATTGGACATTTTGAGCGCTAAGAGGCCTATATTGGGAAAAATAATATCTTCAAATAAAAACTACACAGAAGCATTGTGTGAAACATATTTCTGATATGTTCATTAAGCTAACAGAGTTAAACCATACTTTTGATTGCGCAGTTCTGAACACTCTTTCTGTAGAAAATGCAAGTGGACTTTCGGAGCGCTAAGAGGGTAATAGTGGAAAAAGGAATATATTCAAATATAAACTACACAGAATCATTCTGTGAAACTTCTTTCTGTTCTGTGCATTCAACTAACAGAGTTGAACCTTACTTTTGATTGAGCCGTTCTGAAACACTCTTTCTGTAGAAACTCCAATTGGGCATGCTAAGCGCTAAGAGGCCTACATTGGGAAAAAGAATATCTTCAAATAAAAACTACACAGATGCATTCTGTGAAACTTATTTCTGATCTGTAAATTCAGGTAACAGAGATAAAACATATTTTTGATTGAGCAGTTATGAAACACTCTTTTTGTAGAAAATGCAAGTGGAGATTCGGAGCGCTAAGAGGGTAATAGTGGAAAAAGGAATGTCTTCAAATATAAACTACTCAGAATCATTCGGTGAAACTTCTTTCTGATCTGTGCATTCAGCTAACAGAGTTAAACCATACTTTTGATTGAGCAGATCTGAACACTCTTTCTCTAGAAAATGCAACTGGACAATTGGAGCGCTAAGAGCGTAGTAGTGGAAAAAGGAATATATTCAAATATAAACTACCCAGAAGCATTCTGTGAAACTTCTTTCTGATCTGAGCATTCAGCTAACAGAGTTAAAGCATACTTTTGATTGAGCAGTTTTGAAACACTCTGTCTGTAGAAAATTCAACTGGACATTCGTAGCGCTAAGTGGGTAATAGTGGAAAAAAGAATATGTTCAAATATAAACTACAGAGAAACATTGTATGAAACTTCTTTCTGTTCTGTGCATTCAACTAACAGAGTTGAACCTTACTTTTGATTGAGCCGTTCTGAAACACTCTTTCTGTAGAAACTGCAATTGGACATTCTGAGCGCTAAGAGGCCTATATTGGGAAAAAGAATGTCTACAAATAAAAACTACACAGAAGAATTGTGTGAAACTTCTTTCTGTTCTGTTTGTTCAACTAAAAGAGTTGAACCTTAGTTTTGATTGAGCCGTTATGAAACACTCTTTCTGTAGAAAATGCAAGTGGAGATTCGGAGCGCTAAGAGGGTCATAGTGGAAAAAGGAATGTCTCCAAATATAAACTACAGAGAATCATTCTGTGAAACTTCTTTCTGATCTGTGCATTCAGCTAACAGAGTTAAACCATACTTTTGATTGAGCAGATCTGAACACTCTTTCTGTAGAAAATGCAACTGGACATTTGGAGCGCTAAGAGAGTAGTAGTGGAAAAAGGAATATATTCATATATAAACTACACAGAAGCATTCTGTGAAACTTCTTTCTGATCTGAGCATTCAGCTAACAGAGTTAAACCATACTTTTGATTGAGCAGTTTTGAAACACTCTGTCTGTAGAAAATGCAACTGGACATTCGTAGCGCTAAGTGGGTAATAGTGGAAAAAAGAATATGTTCAATTATAAACTACACAGAAGCATTGTATGAAACTTCTTTCTGTTCTGTGCATTCAACTAACAGCGTTGAACCTTACTTTTGATTGAGCCGTTCTGAAACACTCTTTCTGTAGAAACTGCAATTGGACATTCTGAGCGCTAAGAGGCCTATATTGGGAAAAAGAATGTCTACAAATAAAAACTACACAGAAGAATTGTGTGAAACTTCTTTCTGTTCTGTTTGTTCAACTAAAAGAGTTGAACCTTAGTTTTGATTGAGCCGTTCTGAAACACTCTTTCTGTAGAAAATGCAAGTGGAGATTCGGAGCGCTAAGAGGGTAATAGTGGAAAAAGGAAAGTCTCCAAATATAAACTACACAGAATCATTCTGTGAAACTTCTTTCTGATCTGTGCATTCAGCTAACAGAGTTAAACCATACTTTTGATTGAGCAGATCTGAACTCTCTTTCTGTAGAAAATGCAACTGGACATTTTTAGCGCTAAGAGTGTAGTAGTGGAAAAAGGAATATATTCAAATATAAACTACACAGAAGCATTCTGTGAAACTTCTTTCTGATCTGAGCATTCAGCTAACGGAGTTAAACCATACTTTTGATTGAGCAGTTTTGAAACACTCTGTCTGTAGAAAATGCAACTGGACATTCGTAGCGCTAAGTGGGTAATAGTGGAAAAAAGAATATGTTCAAATATAAACTACACAGAAGCATTGTATGAAACTTCTTTCTGTTCTGTGCATTCAACTAACAGAGTTGAACCTTACTTTTGATTGAGCCTTTCTGAAACACTCTTTCTGTAGAAACTGCAATTGGACATTCTGAGCGCTAAGAGGCCTATATTGGGAAAAATAATATCTTCAAATAAAAACTACACAGAAGCATTGTGTGAAACTTATTTCTGATATGTTCATTAAGCTAACAGAGTTAAACCATACTTTTGATTGCGTAGTTCTGAACACTCTTTCTGTAGAAAATGCAAGTGGACATTCGGAGCGCTAAGAGGGTAATAGTGGAAAAAGGAATATATTCAAATATAAACTACACAGTAGCATTCTGTGAAAATTCTTTCTGTTCTGTGCATTCAACTAACAGAGTTGAACCTTACTTTTGATTGAGCCGTTCTGAAACACTCTTTCTGTAGAAACTGCAATTGGACATGCTAAGCGCTAAGAGGCCTACATTGGGAAAAAGAATATCTTCAAATAAAAACTACACAGATGCATTCTGTGAAACTTATTTCTGATCTGTAAATTCAGTTAACAGAGATAAAACATATTTTTGATTGAGCAGTTATGAAACACTCTTTCTGTAGAAAATGCAAGTGGAGATTCGGAGCGCTAAGAGGGTAATAGTGGAAAAAGGAATGTCTCCAAATATAAACTACACAGAATCATTCTGTGAAACTTCTTTCTGATCTGTGCATTCAGCTAACAGAGTTAAACCATACTTTTGATTGAGCAGATCTGAACACTCTTTCTGTAGAAAATGCAACTGGACATTTGGAGCGCTAAGAGATTAGTAGTGGAAAAAGGAATATATTCAAATATAAACTACACAGAAGCATTCTGTGAAACTTCTTTCTGATCTGAGCATTCAGCTAACAGAGTTAAACCATACTTTTGATTGAGCAGGTTTGAAACACTCTGTCTGTAGAAAATGCAACTGGACATTCGTAGCGCTAAGTGGGTAATAGTGGAAAAAAGAATATGTTCAAATATAAGCTACACAGAAGCATTGTATGAAACTTCTATCTGTTCTGTGCATTCAACTAACAGAGTTGAACCTTACTTTTGATTGAGCCGTACTGAAACACTCTTTCTGTAGAAACTGCAATTGGACATTCTGAGCGCTAAGAGGCCTATATTTGGAAAAAGAATGTCTACACATAAAAACTACACAGAAGAATTGTGTGAAACTTCTTTCTGTTCTGTTTGTTCAACTAAAAGAGTTGAACCTTAGTTTTGATTGAGCCGTTCTGAAACACTCTTTCTGTAGAAAATGCAAGTGTAGATTCGGAGCGCTAAGAGGGTCATAGTGGAAAAAGGAATGTCTCCAAATATAAACTACACAGAATCATTCTGTGAAACTACTTTCTGATCTGTGCATTCAGCTAACAGAGTTAAACCATACTTTTGATTGAGCAGATCTGAACACTGTTTCTGTAGAAAATGCAAGTGGACATTTGGAGCGCTAAGAGAGTAGTAGTGGAAAAAGGAATATATTCAAATATAAACTACACAGAAGCATTCTGTGAAACTTCTTTCTGATCTGAGCATTCAGCTAACAGAGTTAAACCATACTTTTGATTGAGCAGTTTTGAAACACTCTGTCTGTAGAAAATGCAACTGGACATTCGTAGCGCTAAGTGGGTAATAGTGGAAAAAAGAATATGTTCAAATATAAACTACACAGAAGCATTGTATGAAACTTCTTTCTGTTCTGTGCATTCAAATAACAGAGTTGAACCTTACTTTTGATTGAGCCTTTCTGAAACACTCTTTCTGTAGAAACTGCAATTGGACATTGTGAGCGCTAAGAGGCCTATATTGGGAAAAATAATATCTTCAAATAAAAACTACACAGAAGCATTGTGTGAAACTTATATCTGATATGTTCATTAAGCTAACAGAGTTAAACCATACTTTTGATTGCACAGTTCTGAACACTCTTTCTGTAGAAAATGCAAGTGGACATTCGGAGCGCTAAGAGGGTAATAGTGGAAAAAGGAATATATTCAAATATAAACTACACAGTAGCATTCTGTGAAAATTCTTTCTGTTCTGTGCATTCAACTAACAGAGTTGAACCTTACTTTTGATTGAGCCGTTCTGAAACACTCTTTCTGTAGAAACTCCAATTGGGCATGCTAAGCGCTAAGAGGCCTACATTGGGAAAAAGAATATCTTCAAATAAAAACTACACAGATGCATTCTGTGAAACTTATTTCTGATCTGTAAATTCAGTTAACAGAGATAAAACATATTTTTGTTTGAGCAGTTATGAAACACTCTTTTTGTAGAAAATGCAAGTGGAGATTCGGAGCGCTAAGAGGGTAATAGTGGAAAAAGGAATGTCTTCAAATATAAACTACACAGAATCATTCGGTGAAACTTCTTTCTGATCTGAGCATTCAGCTAACAGAGTTAAACCATACTTTTGATTGAGCAGTTTTGAAACACTCTGTCTGTAGAAAATGCAACTGGACATTCGTAGCGCTAAGTGGGTAATAGTGGAAAAAAGAATATGTTCAAATATAAACTACACAGAAGCATTGTATGAAACTTCTTTCTGTTCTGTGCATTCAACTAACAGAGTTGAACCTTACTTTTGATTGAGCCGTTCTGAAACACTCTTTCTGTAGAAACTGCAATTGGACATTCTGAGCGCTAAGAGGCCTATATTGGGAAAAAGAATGTCTACAAATAAAAACTACACAGAAGAATTTTGTGAAACTTCTTTCTGTTCTGTTTGTTCAACTAAAAGAGTTGAACCTTAGTTTTGATTGAGCCGTTCTGAAACACTCTTTCTGTAGAAAATGCAAGTGGAGATTCGGAGGGCTAAGAGGGTAATAGTGGAAAAAGGAATGTCTCCAAATATAAACTACACAGAATCATTCTGTGAAACTTTTTTCTGATCTGTGCATTCAGCTAACAGAGTTAAACCATACTTTTGATTGAGCAGATCTGAACACTCTTTCTGTAGAAAATGCAACTGGACATTTGGAGCGCTAAGAGGGTAGTAGTGGAAAAAGGAATATATTCAAATATAAACTACACAGAAGCATTCTGTGAAACTTCTTTCTGATCTGAGCATTCAGCTAACAGAGTTAAACCATACTTTTGATTGAGCAGTTTTGAAACACTCTGTCTGTAGAAAATGCAACTGGACATTCGTAGCGCTAAGTGGGTAATAGTGGAAAAAAGAATATGTTCAAATATAAACTACACAGAAGCATTGTATGAAACTTCTTTCTGTTCTGTGCATTCAACTAACAGAGTTGAACCTTACTTTTGATTGAGCCTTTCTGAAACACTCTTTCTGTAGAAACTGCAATTGGACATTTTGAGCGCTAAGAGGCCTATATTGGGAAAAATAATATCTTCAAATAAAAACTACACAGAAGCATTGTGTGAAACATATTTCTGATATGTTCATTAAGCTAACAGAGTTAAACCATACTTTTGATTGCGCAGTTCTGAACACTCTTTCTGTAGAAAATGCAAGTGGACTTTCGGAGCGCTAAGAGGGTAATAGTGGAAAAAGGAATATATTCAAATATAAACTACACAGAATCATTCTGTGAAACTTCTTTCTGTTCTGTGCATTCAACTAACAGAGTTGAACCTTACTTTTGATTGAGCCGTTCTGAAACACTCTTTCTGTAGAAACTCCAATTGGGCATGCTAAGCGCTAAGAGGCCTACATTGGGAAAAAGAATATCTTCAAATAAAAACTACACAGATGCATTCTGTGAAACTTATTTCTGATCTGTAAATTCAGGTAACAGAGATAAAACATATTTTTGATTGAGCAGTTATGAAACACTCTTTTTGTAGAAAATGCAAGTGGAGATTCGGAGCGCTAAGAGGGTAATAGTGGAAAAAGGAATGTCTTCAAATATAAACTACTCAGAATCATTCGGTGAAACTTCTTTCTAATCTGTGCATTCAGCTAACAGAGTTAAACCATACTTTTGATTGAGCAGATCTGAACACTCTTTCTCTAGAAAATGCAACTGGACAATTGGAGCGCTAAGAGCGTAGTAGTGGAAAAAGGAATATATTCAAATATAAACTACCCAGAAGCATTCTGTGAAACTTCTTTCTGATCTGAGCATTCAGCTAACAGAGTTAAAGCATACTTTTGATTGAGCAGTTTTGAAACACTCTGTCTGTAGAAAATTCAACTGGACATTCGTAGCGCTAAGTGGGTAATAGTGGAAAAAAGAATATGTTCAAATATAAACTACAGAGAAACATTGTATGAAACTTCTTTCTGTTCTGTGCATTCAACTAACAGAGTTGAACCTTACTTTTGATTGAGCCGTTCTGAAACACTCTTTCTGTAGAAACTGCAATTGGACATTCTGAGCGCTAAGAGGCCTATATTGGGAAAAAGAATGTCTACAAATAAAAACTACACAGAAGAATTGTGTGAAACTTCTTTCTGTTCTGTTTGTTCAACTAAAAGAGTTGAACCTTAGTTTTGATTGAGCCGTTATGAAACACTCTTTCTGTAGAAAATGCAAGTGGAGATTCGGAGCGCTAAGAGGGTCATAGTGGAAAAAGGAATGTCTCCAAATATAAACTACAGAGAATCATTCTGTGAAACTTCTTTCTGATCTGTGCATTCAGCTAACAGAGTTAAACCATACTTTTGATTGAGCAGATCTGAACACTCTTTCTGTAGAAAATGCAACTGGACATTTGGAGCGCTAAGAGAGTAGTAGTGGAAAAAGGAATATATTCATATATAAACTACACAGAAGCATTCTGTGAAACTTCTTTCTGATCTGAGCATTCAGCTAACAGAGTTAAACCATACTTTTGATTGAGCAGTTTTGAAACACTCTGTCTGTAGAAAATGCAACTGGACATTCGTAGCGCTAAGTGGGTAATAGTGGAAAAAAGAATATGTTCAATTATAAACTACACAGAAGCATTGTATGAAACTTCTTTCTGTTCTGTGCATTCAACTAACAGCGTTGAACCTTACTTTTGATTGAGCCGTTCTGAAACACTCTTTCTGTAGAAACTGCAATTGGACATTCTGAGCGCTAAGAGGCCTATATTGGGAAAAAGAATGTCTACAAATAAAAACTACACAGAAGAATTGTGTGAAACTTCTTTCTGTTCTGTTTGTTCAACTAAAAGAGTTGAACCTTAGTTTTGATTGAGCCGTTCTGAAACACTCTTTCTGTAGAAAATGCAAGTGGAGATTCGGAGCGCTAAGAGGGTAATAGTGGAAAAAGGAAAGTCTCCAAATATAAACTACACAGAATCATTCTGTGAAACTTCTTTCTGATCTGTGCATTCAGCTAACAGAGTTAAACCATACTTTTGATTGAGCAGATCTGAACTCTCTTTCTGTAGAAAATGCAACTGGACATTTTTAGCGCTAAGAGTGTAGTAGTGGAAAAAGGAATATATTCAAATATAAACTACACAGAAGCATTCTGTGAAACTTCTTTCTGATCTGAGCATTCAGCTAACGGAGTTAAACCATACTTTTGATTGAGCAGTTTTGAAACACTCTGTCTGTAGAAAATGCAACTGGACATTCGTAGCGCTAAGTGGGTAATAGTGGAAAAAAGAATATGTTCAAATATAAACTACACAGAAGCATTGTATGAAACTTCTTTCTGTTCTGTGCATTCAACTAACAGAGTTGAACCTTACTTTTGATTGAGCCTTTCTGAAACACTCTTTCTGTAGAAACTGCAATTGGACATTCTGAGCGCTAAGAGGCCTATATTGGGAAAAATAATATCTTCAAATAAAAACTACACAGAAGCATTGTGTGAAACTTATTTCTGATATGTTCATTAAGCTAACAGAGTTAAACCATACTTTTGATTGCGTAGTTCTGAACACTCTTTCTGTAGAAAATGCAAGTGGACATTCGGAGCGCTAAGAGGGTAATAGTGGAAAAAGGAATATATTCAAATATAAACTACACAGTAGCATTCTGTGAAAATTCTTTCTGTTCTGTGCATTCAACTAACAGAGTTGAACCTTACTTTTGATTGAGCCGTTCTGAAACACTCTTTCTGTAGAAACTGCAATTGGACATGCTAAGCGCTAAGAGGCCTACATTGGGAAAAAGAATATCTTCAAATAAAAACTACACAGATGCATTCTGTGAAACTTATTTCTGATCTGTAAATTCAGTTAACAGAGATAAAACATATTTTTGATTGAGCAGTTATGAAACACTCTTTCTGTAGAAAATGCAAGTGGAGATTCGGAGCGCTAAGAGGGTAATAGTGGAAAAAGGAATGTCTTCAAATATAAACTACACAGAATCATTCGGTGAAACTTCTTTCTGAGCTGTGCATTCAGCTAACAGAGTTAAACCATACTTTTGATTGAGTAGATCTGAACACTCTTTCTGTAGAAAATGCAACTGGACATTTGGAGCGCTAAGAGCGTAGTAGTGGAAAAAGGAATATATTCAAATATAAACTACACAGAAGCATTCTGTGAAACTTCTTTCTGATCTGAGCATTCAGCTAACAGAGTTAAACCATACTTTTGATTGAGCAGTTTTGAAACACTCTGTCTGTAGAAAATGCAACTGGACATTCGTAGCACTAAGTGGGTAATAGTGGAAAAAAGAATATGTTCAAATATAAACTACACAGAAGCATTGTATGAAACTTCCTTCTGTTCTGTGCATTCAACTAACAGAGTTGAACCGTACTTTTGATTGAGCCTTTCTGAAACACTCTTTCTGTAGAAACTGCAATTGGACATTCTGAGCGCTAAGAGGCCTCTATTGGGAAAAATAATATCTTCAAATTAAAACTACACAGAAGCATTGTGTGAAACTTATTTCTGATATGTTCATTAAGCTAACAGAGTTAAACCATACTTTTGATTGCGCAGTTCTGAACACTCTTTCTGTAGAAAATGCAAGTGGACATTCGGAGCGCTAAGAGGTTAATAGTGGAAAAAGGAATATATTCAAATATAAACTACACACTAACATTCTGTGAAAATTCTTTCTGTTCTGTGCATTCAACTAACAGAGTTGAACCTTACTTTTGATTGAGCCGTTCTGAAACACTCTTTCTGTAGAAACTGCAATTGGACATGCTAAGCGCTAAGAGGCCTACATTGGGAAAAAGAATATCTTCAAATAAAAACTACACAGATGCATTCTGTGAAACTTATTTCTGATCTGTAAATTCAGTTAACAGAGATAAAACATATTTTTGATTGAGCAGTTATGAAACACTCTTTTTGTAGAAAATGCAAGAGGAGATTCGGAGCGCTAAGAGGGTAATAGTGGAAAAAGGAATGTCTTCAAATATAAACTACACAGAATCATTCGGTGAAAATTCTTTCTGATCTGTGCATTCAGCTAACAGAGTTAAACCATACTTTTGATTGAGCAGATCTAAACACTCTTTCTGTAGAAAATGCAACTGGACATTTGGAGCGCTAAGAGCGTAGTAGTGGAAAAATGAATATATTCAAATATAAACTACACAGAAGCATTCTGTGAAACTTCTTTCTGATCTGAGCATTCAGCTAACAGAGTTAAACCACACTTTTGATTGAGCAGTTTTGAAACACTCTGTCTGTAGAAAATGCAACTGGACATTCGTAGCGCTAAGTGGGTAATAGTGGAAAAAAAATATGTTCAAATATAAACTACACAGAAGCATTGTATGAAACATCTTTCTGTTCTGTGCATTCAACTAACAGAGTTGAACCTTACTTTTGATTGAGCCGTTCTGAAACACTCTTTCTGTAGAAACTGCAATTGGACATTCTGAGCGCTAAGAGGCCTATATTGGGAAAAAGAATGTCTACAAATAAAAACTACACAGAAGAATTGTGTGAAACTTCTTTCTGTTCTGTTTGTTCAACTAAAAGAGTTGAACCTTAGTTTTGATTGAGCCGTTCTGAAACACTCTTTCTGTAGAAAATGCAAGTGGAGATTCGGAGCGCTAAGAGGGTCATAGTGGAAAAAGGAATGTCTCCAAATATAAACTACACAGAATCATTCTGTGAAACGTCTTTCTGATCTGTGCATTCAGCTAACAGAGTTAAACCATACTTTTGATTGAGCAGATCTGAACACTCTTTCTGTAGAAAATGCAACTGGACATTTGGAGCGCTAAGAGAGTAGTAGTGGAAAAAGGAATATATTCAAATATAAACTACACAGAAGCATTCTGTGAAACTTCTTTCTGATCTGAGCATTCAGCTAACAGAGTTAAACCATACTTTTGATTGAGCAGTTTTGAAACACTCTGTCTGTAGAAAATGCAACTGGACATTCGTAGCGCTAAGTGGGTAATAGTGGAAAAAAGAATATGTTCAAATATAAACTACACAGAAGCATTGTATGAAACTTCTTTCTGTTCTGTGCATTCAACTAACAGAGTTGAACCTTACTTTTGATTGAGCCTTTCTGAAACACTCTTTCTGTAGAAACTGCAATTGGACATTTTGAGCGCTAAGAGGCCTATATTGGGAAATATAATATCTTCAAATAAAAACTACACAGAAGCATTGTGTGAAACATATTTCTGATATGTTCATTAAGCTAACAGAGTTAAACCATACTTTTGATTGCGCAGTTCTGAACACTCTTTCTGTAGAAAATGCAAGTGGACTTTCGGAGCGCTAAGAGGGTAATAGTGGAAAAAGGAATATATTCAAATATAAACTACACAGAATCATTCTGTGAAACTTCTTTCTGTTCTGTGCATTCAACTAACAGAGTTGAACCTTACTTTTGATTGAGCCGTTCTGAAACACTCTTTCTGTAGAAACTCCAATTGGGCATGCTAAGCGCTAAGAGGCCTACATTGGGAAAAAGAATATCTTCAAATAAAAACTACACAGATGCATTCTGTGAAACTTATTTCTGATCTGTAAATTCAGGTAACAGAGATAAAACATATTTTTGATTGAGCAGTTATGAAACACTCTTTTTGTAGAAAATGCAAGTGGAGATTCGGAGCGCTAAGAGGGTAATAGTGGAAAAAGGAATGTCTTCAAATATAAACTACTCAGAATCATTCGGTGAAACTTCTTTCTGATCTGTGCATTCAGCTAACAGAGTTAAACCATACTTTTGATTGAGCAGATCTGAACACTCTTTCTCTAGAAAATGCAACTGGACAATTGGAGCGCTAAGAGCCTAGTAGTGGAAAAAGGAATATATTCAAATATAAACTACCCAGAAGCATTCTGTGAAACTTCTTTCTGATCTGAGCATTCAGCTAACAGAGTTAAAGCATACTTTTGATTGAGCAGTTTTGAAACACTCTGTCTGTAGAAAATTCAACTGGACATTCGTAGCGCTAAGTGGGTAATAGTGGAAAAAAGAATATGTTCAAATATAAACTACAGAGAAACATTGTATGAAACTTCTTTCTGTTCTGTGCATTCAACTAACAGAGTTGAACCTTACTTTTGATTGAGCCGTTCTGAAACACTCTTTCTGTAGAAACTGCAATTGGACATTCTGAGCGCTAAGAGGCCTATATTGGGAAAAAGAATGTCTACAAATAAAAACTACACAGAAGAATTGTGTGAAACTTCTTTCTGTTCTGTTTGTTCAACTAAAAGAGTTGAACCTTAGTTTTGATTGAGCCGTTATGAAACACTATTTCTGTAGAAAATGCAAGTGGAGATTCGGAGCGCTAAGAGGGTCATAGTGGAAAAAGGAATGTCTCCAAATATAAACTACAGAGAATCATTCTGTGAAACTTCTTTCTGATCTGTGCATTCAGCTAACAGAGTTAAACCATACTTTTGATTGAGCAGATCTGAACACTCTTTCTGTAGAAAATGCAACTGGACATTTGGAGCGCTAAGAGAGTAGTAGTGGAAAAAGGAATATATTCATATATAAACTACACAGAAGCATTCTGTGAAACTTCTTTCTGATCTGAGCATTCAGCTAACAGAGTTAAACCATACTTTTGATTGAGCAGTTTTGAAACACTCTGTCTGTAGAAAATGCAACTGGACATTCGTAGCACTAAGTGGGTAATAGTGGAAAAAAGAATATGTTCAAATATAAACTACACAGAAGCATTGTATGAAACTTCCTTCTGTTCTGTGCATTCAACTAACAGAGTTGAACCGTACTTTTGATTGAGCCTTTCTGAAACACTCTTTCTGTAGAAACTGCAATTGGACATTCTGAGCGCTAAGAGGCCTCTATTGGGAAAAATAATATCTTCAAATAAAAACTACACAGAAGCATTGTGTGAAACTTATTTCTGATATGTTCATTAAGCTAACAGAGTTAAACCATACTTTTGATTGCGCAGTTCTGAACACTCTTTCTGTAGAAAATGCAAGTGGACATTCGGAGCGCTAAGAGGTTAATAGTGGAAAAAGGAATATATTCAAATATAAACTACACACTAACATTCTGTGAAAATTCTTTCTGTTCTGTGCATTCAACTAACAGAGTTGAACCTTACTTTTGATTGAGCCGTTCTGAAACACTCTTTCTGTAGAAACTGCAATTGGACATGCTAAGCGCTAAGAGGCCTACATTGGGAAAAAGAATATCTTCAAATAAAAACTACACAGATGCATTCTGTGAAACTTATTTCTGATCTGTAAATTCAGTTAACAGAGATAAAACATATTTTTGATTGAGCAGTTATGAAACACTCTTTTTGTAGAAAATGCAAGAGGAGATTCGGAGCGCTAAGAGGGTAATAGTGGAAAAAGGAATGTCTTCAAATATAAACTACACAGAATCATTCGGTGAAAATTCTTTCTGATCTGTGCATTCAGCTAACAGAGTTAAACCATACTTTTGATTGAGCAGATCTAAACACTCTTTCTGTAGAAAATGCAACTGGACATTTGGAGCGCTAAGAGCGTAGTAGTGGAAAAATGAATATATTCAAATATAAACTACACAGAAGCATTCTGTGAAACTTCTTTCTGATCTGAGCATTCAGCTAACAGAGTTAAACCACACTTTTGATTGAGCAGTTTTGAAACACTCTGTCTGTAGAAAATGCAACTGGACATTCGTAGCGCTAAGTGGGTAATAGTGGAAAAAAAATATGTTCAAATATAAACTACACAGAAGCATTGTATGAAACATCTTTCTGTTCTGTGCATTCAACTAACAGAGTTGAACCTTACTTTTGATTGAGCCGTTCTGAAACACTCTTTCTGTAGAAACTGCAATTGGACATTCTGAGCGCTAAGAGGCCTATATTGGGAAAAAGAATGTCTACAAATAAAAACTACACAGAAGAATTGTGTGAAACTTCTTTCTGTTCTGTTTGTTCAACTAAAAGAGTTGAACCTTAGTTTTGATTGAGCCGTTCTGAAACACTCTTTCTGTAGAAAATGCAAGTGGAGATTCGGAGCGCTAAGAGGGTCATAGTGGAAAAAGGAATGTCTCCAAATATAAACTACACAGAATCATTCTGTGAAACGTCTTTCTGATCTGTGCATTCAGCTAACAGAGTTAAACCATACTTTTGATTGAGCAGATCTGAACACTCTTTCTGTAGAAAATGCAACTGGACATTTGGAGCGCTATGAGAGTAGTAGTGGAAAAAGGAATATATTCAAATATAAACTACACAGAAGCATTCTGTGAAACTTCTTTCTGATCTGAGCATTCAGCTAACAGAGTTAAACCATACTTTTGATTGAGCAGTTTTGAAACACTCTGTCTGTAGAAAATGCAACTGGACATTCGTAGCGCTAAGTGGGTAATAGTGGAAAAAAGAATATGTTCAAATATAAACTACACAGAAGCATTGTATGAAACTTCTTTCTGTTCTGTGCATTCAACTAACAGAGTTGAACCTTACTTTTGATTGAGCCTTTCTGAAACACTCTTTCTGTAGAAACTGCAATTGGACATTTTGAGCGCTAAGAGGCCTATATTGGGAAAAATAATATCTTCAAATAAAAACTACACAGAAGCATTGTGTGAAACATATTTCTGATATGTTCATTAAGCTAACAGAGTTAAACCATACTTTTGATTGCGCAGTTCTGAACACTCTTTCTGTAGAAAATGCAAGTGGACTTTCGGAGCGCTAAGAGGGAAATAGTGGAAAAAGGAATATATTCAAATATAAACTACACAGAATCATTCTGTGAAACTTCTTTCTGTTCTGTGCATTCAACTAACAGAGTTGAACCTTACTTTTGATTGAGCCGTTCTGAAACACTCTTTCTGTAGAAACTCCAATTGGGCATGCTAAGCGCTAAGAGGCCTACATTGGGAAAAAGAATATCTTCAAATAAAAACTACACAGATGCATTCTGTGAAACTTATTTCTGATCTGTAAATTCAGGTAACAGAGATAAAACATATTTTTGATTGAGCAGTTATGAAACACTCTTTTTGTAGAAAATGCAAGTGGAGATTCGGAGCGCTAAGAGGGTAATAGTGGAAAAAGGAATGTCTTCAAATATAAACTACTCAGAATCATTCGGTGAAACTTCTTTCTGATCTGTGCATTCAGCTAACAGAGTTAAACCATACTTTTGATTGAGCAGATCTGAACACTCTTTCTCTAGAAAATGCAACTGGACAATTGGAGCGCTAAGAGCGTAGTAGTGGAAAAAGGAATATATTCAAATATAAACTACCCAGAAGCATTCTGTGAAACTTCTTTCTGATCTGAGCATTCAGCTAACAGAGTTAAAGCATACTTTTGATTGAGCAGTTTTGAAACACTCTGTCTGTAGAAAATTCAACTGGACATTCGTAGCGCTAAGTGGGTAATAGTGGAAAAAAGAATATGTTCAAATATAAACTACAGAGAAACATTGTATGAAACTTCTTTCTGTTCTGTGCATTCAACTAACAGAGTTGAACCTTACTTTTGATTGAGCCGTTCTGAAACACTCTTTCTGTAGAAACTGCAATTGGACATTCTGAGCGCTAAGAGGACTATATTGGGAAAAAGAATGTCTACAAATAAAAACTACACAGAAGAATTGTGTGAAACTTCTTTCTGTTCTGTTTGTTCAACTAAAAGAGTTGAACCTTAGTTTTGATTGAGCCGTTATGAAACACTCTTTCTGTAGAAAATGCAAGTGGAGATTCGGAGCGCTAAGAGGGTCATAGTGGAAAAAGGAATGTCTCCAAATATAAACTACAGAGAATCATTCTGTGAAACTTCTTTCTGATCTGTGCATTCAGCTAACAGAGTTAAACCATACTTTTGATTGAGCAGATCTGAACACTCTTTCTGTAGAAAATGCAACTGGACATTTGGAGCGCTAAGAGAGTAGTAGTGGAAAAAGGAATATATCCATATATAAACTACACAGAAGCATTCTGTGAAACTTCTTTCTGATCTGAGCATTCAGCTAACAGAGTTAAACCATACTTTTGATTGAGCAGTTTTGAAACACTCTGTCTGTAGAAAATGCAACTGGACATTCGTAGCGCTAAGTGGGTAATAGTGGAAAAAAAATATGTTCAAATATAAACTACACAGAAGCATTGTATGAAACTTCTTTCTGTTCTGTGCATTCAACTAACAGAGTTGAACCTTACTTTTGATTGAGCCGTTCTGAAACACTCTTTCTGTAGAAACTGCAATTGGACATTCTGAGCGCTAAGAGGCCTACATTGGGAAAAAGAATGTCTACAAATAAAAACTACACAGAAGAATTGTGTGAAACTTCTTTCTGTTCTGTTTGTTCAACTAAAAGAGTTCAACCTTAGTTTTGATTGAGCCGTTCTGAAACACTCTTTCTGTAGAAAATGCAAGTGGAGATTCGGAGCGCTAAGAGGGTCATAGTGGAAAAAGGAATGTCTCCAAATATAAACTACACAGAATCATTCTGTGAAACTTCTTTCTGATCTGTGCATTCAGCTAACAGAGTTAAACCATACTTTTGATTGAGCAGATCTGAACACTGTTTCTGTAGAAAATGCAAGTGGACATTTGGAGCGCTAAGAGAGTAGTAGTGGAAAAAGGAATATATTCAAATATAAACTACACAGAAGCATTCTGTGAAACTTCTTTCTGATCTGAGCATTCAGCTAACAGAGTTAAACCATACTTTTGATTGAGCAGTTTTGAAACACTCTGTCTGTAGAAAATGCAACTGGACATTCGTAGCGCTAAGTGGGTAATAGTGGAAAAAAGAATATGTTCAAATATAAACTACACAGAAGCATTGTATGAAACTTCTTTCTGTTCTGTGCATTCAACTAACAGAGTTGAACCTTACATTTGATTGAGCCTTTCTGAAACACTCTTTCTGTAGAAACTGCAATTGGACATTCTGAGCGCTAAGAGGCCTATATTGGGAAAAATAATATCTTCAAATAAAAACTACACAGAAGCATTGTGTGTAACTTATTTCTGATATGTTCATTAAGCTAACAGTGTTAAACCATACTTTTGATTGCGCAGTTCTGAACACTCTTTCTGTAGAAAATGCAAGTGGACATTCGGAGCGCTAAGAGGGTAATAGTGGAAAAAGGAATATATTCAAATATAAACTACACAGTAGCATTCTGTGAAAATTCTTTCTGTTCTGTGCATTCAACTAACAGAGTTGAACCTTACTTTTGATTGAGCCGTTCTGAAACACTCTTTCTGTAGAAACTGCAATTGGACATGCTAAGCGCTAAGAGGCCTACATTGGGAAAAAGAATATCTTCAAATAAAAACTACACAGATGCATTCTGTGAAACTTATTTCTGATCTGTAAATTCAGGTAACAGAGATAAAACATATTTTTGATTGAGCAGTTATGAAACACTCTTTTTGTAGAAAATGCAAGTTTAGATTCGGAGCGCTAAGAGGGTAATAGTGGAAAAAGGAATGTCTTCAAATATAAACTACAAAGAATCATTCGGTGAAACTTCTTTCTGATCTGTGCATTCAGCTAACAGAGTTAAAACATACTTTTGATTGAGCAGATCTGAACACTCTTTCTGTAGAAAATGCAACTGGACATTTGGAGCGCTAAGAGCGTAGTAATGGAAAAAGGAATATATTCAAATATAAACTACACAGAAGCATTCTGTGAAACTTCTTTCTGATCTGAGCATTCAGCTAACAGAGTTAAACCATACTTTTGATTGAGCAGTTTTGAAACACTCTGTCTGTAGAAAATGCAACTGGACATTCGTAGCGCTAAGTGGGTAATAGTGGAAAAAAGAATATGTTCAAATATAAACTACACAGAAGCATTGTATGAAACTTGTTTCTGTTCTGTGCATTCAACTAACAGAGTTGAACCTTACTTTTGATTGAGCCGTTCTGAAACACTCTTTCTGTAGAAACTGCAATTGGACATTTTGAGCGCTAAGAGGCCTATATTGGGAAAAAGAATGTCTACAAATAAAAACTACACAGAAGAATTGTGTGAAACTTCTTTCTGTTCTGTTTGTTCAATAGAAAGATTTCAACCTTAGTTTTGATTGAGCCGTTCTGAAACACTCTTTCTGTAGAAAATGCAAGTGGAGATTCGGAGCGCTAAGAGGGTCATAGTGGAAAAAGGAATGTCTCCAAATATAAACTACACAGAATCATTCTGTGAAACTTCTTTCTGATCTGTGCATTCAGCTAACAGAGTTAAACCATACTTTTGATTGAGCAGATCTGAACACTCTTTCTGTAGAAAATGCAACTGGACATTTGGAGCGCTAAGAGAGTAGTAGTGGAAAAAGGAATATATTCAAATTTAAACTACACAGAAGCATTCTGTGAAACTTCTTTCTGATCTGAGCATTCAGCTAACAGAGTTAAACCATACTTTTGATTGAGCAGTTTTGAAACACTCTGTCTGTAGAAAATGCAACTGGACATTCGTAGCGCTAAGTGGGTAATAGTGGAAAAAAGAATATGTTCAAATATAAACTACACAGAAGCATTGTATGAAACTTCTTTCTGTTCTGTGCATTCAACTAACAGAGTTGAACCTTACTTTTGATTGAGCCGTTCTGAAACACTCTTTCTGTAGAAACTGCAATTGGACATTCTGAGCGCTAAGAGGCCTATATTGGGAAAAAGAATGTCTACAAATAAAAACTACACAGAAGAATTGTGTGAAACTTCTTTCTGTTCTGTTTGTTCAACTAAAAGATTTGAACCTTAGTTTTGATTGAGCCGTTCTGAAACACTCTTTCTGTAGAAAATGCAAGTGGAGATTCGGAGCGCTAAGAGGGTAATAGTGGAAAAAGGAATGTCTCCAAATATAAACTACACAGAATCATTCTGTGAAACTTCTTTCTGATCTGTGCATTCAGCTAACAGAGTTAAACCATACTTTTGATTGAGCAGATCTGAACACTCTTTCTGTAGAAAATGCAACTGTACATTTGGAGCGCTAAGAGAGTAGTAGTGGAAAAAGGAATATATTCAAATATAAACTACACAGAAGCATTCTGTGAAACTTCTTTCTGATCTGAGCAATTCAGCTAACGGAGTTAAACCATACTTTTGATTGAGCAGTTTTGAAACACTCTGTCTGTAGAAAATGCAACTGGACATTCGTAGCGCTAAGTGGGTAATAGTGGAAAAAAGAATATGTTCAAATATAAACTACACAGAAGCATTGTATGAAACTTCTTTCTGTTCTGTGCATTCAACTAACAGAGTTGAACCTTACTTTTGATTGAGCCGTTCTGAAACACTGTTTCTGTAGAAACTGCAATTGGACATTCTGAGCGCTAAGAGGCCTATATTGGGAAAAAGAATGTCTACAAATAAAAACTACACTGAAGAATTGTGTGAAACTTCTTTCTGTTCTGTTTGTTCAACTAAAAGAGTTGAACCTTAGTTTTGATTGAGCCGTTCTGAAACACTCTTTCTGTAGAAAATGCAAGTGGAGATTCGGAGCGCTAAGAGGGTAATAGTGGAAAAAGGAATGTCTCCAAATATAAACTACACAGAATCATTCTGTGAAACTTCTTTCTGATCTGTGCATTCAGCTAACAGAGTTAAACCATACTTTTGATTGAGCAGATCTGAACACTCTTTCTGTAGAAAATGCAACTGGACATTTGGAGCGCTAAGAGAGTAGTAGTGGAAAAAGGAATATATTCAAATATAAACTACACAGAAGCATTCTGTGAAACTTCTTTCTGATCTGAGCATTCAGCTAACAGAGTTAAACCATACTTTTGATTGAGCAGTTTTGAAACACTCTGTCTGTAGAAAATGCAACTGGACATTCGTAGCGCTAAGTGGGTAATAGTGGAAAAAAGAATATGTTCAAATATAAGCTACACAGAAGCATTGTATGAAACTTCTATCTGTTCTGTGCATTCAACTAACAGAGTTGAACCTTACTTTTGATTGAGCCGTACTGAAACACTCTTTCTGTAGAAACTGCAATTGGACATTCTGAGCGCTAAGAGGCCTATATTTGGAAAAAGAATGTCTACACATAAAAACTACACAGAAGAATTGTGTGAAACTTCTTTCTGTTCTGTTTGTTCAACTAAAAGAGTTGAACCTTAGTTTTGATTGAGCCGTTCTGAAACACTCTTTCTGTAGAAAATGCAAGTGTAGATTCGGAGCGCTAAGAGGGTCATAGTGGAAAAAGGAATGTCTCCAAATATAAACTACACAGAATCATTCTGTGAAACTACTTTCTGATCTGTGCATTCAGCTAACAGAGTTAAACCATACTTTTGATTGAGCAGATCTGAACACTGTTTCTGTAGAAAATGCAAGTGGACATTTGGAGCGCTAAGAGAGTAGTAGTGGAAAAAGGAATATATTCAAATATAAACTACACAGAAGCATTCTGTGAAACTTCTTTCTGATCTGAGCATTCAGCTAACAGAGTTAAACCATACTTTTGATTGAGCAGTTTTGAAACACTCTGTCTGTAGAAAATGCAACTGGACATTCGTAGCGCTAAGTGGGTAATAGTGGAAAAAAGAATATGTTCAAATATAAACTACACAGAAGCATTGTATGAAACTTCTTTCTGTTCTGTGCATTCAAATAACAGAGTTGAACCTTACTTTTGATTGAGCCTTTCTGAAACACTCTTTCTGTAGAAACTGCAATTGGACATTGTGAGCGCTAAGAGGCCTATATTGGGAAAAATAATATCTTCAAATAAAAACTACACAGAAGCATTGTGTGAAACTTATTTCTGATATGTTCATTAAGCTAACAGAGTTAAACCATACTTTTGATTGCACAGTTCTGAACACTCTTTCTGTAGAAAATGCAAGTGGACATTCGGAGCGCTAAGAGGGTAATAGTGGAAAAAGGAATATATTCAAATATAAACTACACAGTAGCATTCTGTGAAAATTCTTTCTGTTCTGTGCATTCAACTAACAGAGTTGAACCTTACTTTTGATTGAGCCGTTCTGAAACACTCTTTCTGTAGAAACTCCAATTGGGCATGCTAAGCGCTAAGAGGCCTACATTGGGAAAAAGAATATCTTCAAATAAAAACTACACAGATGCATTCTGTGAAACTTATTTCTGATCTGTAAATTCAGTTAACAGAGATAAAACATATTTTTGTTTGAGCAGTTATGAAACACTCTTTTTGTAGAAAATGCAAGTGGAGATTCGGAGCGCTAAGAGGGTAATAGTGGAAAAAGGAATGTCTTCAAATATAAACTACACAGAATCATTCGGTGAAACTTCTTTCTGATCTGAGCATTCAGCTAACAGAGTTAAACCATACTTTTGATTGAGCAGTTTTGAAACACTCTGTCTGTAGAAAATGCAACTGGACATTCGTAGCGCTAAGTGGGTAATAGTGGAAAAAAGAATATGTTCAAATATAAACTACACAGAAGCATTGTATGAAACTTCTTTCTGTTCTGTGCATTCAACTAACAGAGTTGAACCTTACTTTTGATTGAGCCGTTCTGAAACACTCTTTCTGTAGAAACTGCAATTGGACATTCTGAGCGCTAAGAGGCCTATATTGGGAAAAAGAATGTCTACAAATAAAAACTACACAGAAGAATTGTGTGAAACTTCTTTCTGTTCTGTTTGTTCAACTAAAAGAGTTGAACCTTAGTTTTGATTGAGCCGTTCTGAAACACTCTTTCTGTAGAAAATGCAAGTGGAGATTCGGAGGGCTAAGAGGGTAATAGTGGAAAAAGGAATGTCTCCAAATATAAACTACACAGAATCATTCTGTGAAACTTTTTTCTGATCTGTGCATTCAGCTAACAGAGTTAAACCATACTTTTGATTGAGCAGATCTGAACACTCTTTCTGTAGAAAATGCAACTGGACATTTGGAGCGCTAAGAGAGTAGTAGTGGAAAAAGGAATATATTCAAATATAAACTACACAGAAGCATTCTGTGAAACTTCTTTCTGATCTGAGCATTCAGCTAACAGAGTTAAACCATAATTTTGATTGAGCAGTTTTGAAACACTCTGTCTGTAGAAAATGCAACTGGACATTCGTAGCGCTAAGTGGGTAATAGTGGAAAAAAGAATATGTTCAAATATAAACTACACAGAAGCATTGTATGAAACTTCTTTCTGTTCTGTGCATTCAACTAACAGAGTTGAACCTTACTTTTGATTGAGCCTTTCTGAAACACTCTTTCTGTAGAAACTGCAATTGGACATTTTGAGCGCTAAGAGGCCTATATTGGGAAAAATAATATCTTCAAATAAAAACTACACAGAAGCATTGTGTGAAACATATTTTTGATATGTTCATTAAGCTAACAGAGTTAAACCATACTTTTGATTGCGCAGTTCTGAACACTCTTTCTGTAGAAAATGCAAGTGGACTTTCGGAGCGCTAAGAGGGTAATAGTGGAAAAAGGAATATATTCAAATATAAACTACACAGAATCATTCTGTGAAACTTCTTTCTGTTCTGTGCATTCAACTAACAGAGTTGAACCTTACTTTTGATTGAGCCGTTCTGAAACACTCTTTCTGTAGAAACTCCAATTGGGCATGCTAAGCGCTAAGAGGCCTACATTGGGAAAAAGAATATCTTCAAATAAAAACTACACAGATGCATTCTGTGAAACTTATTTCTGATCTGTAAATTCAGGTAACAGAGATAAAACATATTTTTGATTGAGCAGTTATGAAACACTCTTTTTGTAGAAAATGCAAGTGGAGATTCGGAGCGCTAAGAGGGTAATAGTGGAAAAAGGAATGTCTTCAAATATAAACTACTCAGAATCATTCGGTGAAACTTCTTTCTGATCTGTGCATTCAGCTAACAGAGTTAAACCATACTTTTGATTGAGCAGATCTGAACACTCTTTCTCTAGAAAATGCAACTGGACAATTGGAGCGCTAAGAGCGTAGTAGTGGAAAAAGGAATATATTCAAATATAAACTACCCAGAAGCATTCTGTGAAACTTCTTTCTGATCTGAGCATTCAGCTAACAGAGTTAAAGCATACTTTTGATTGAGCAGTTTTGAAACACTCTGTCTGTAGAAAATTCAACTGGACATTCGTAGCGCTAAGTGGGTAATAGTGGAAAAAAGAATATGTTCAAATATAAACTACAGAGAAACATTGTATGAAACTTCTTTCTGTTCTGTGCATTCAACTAACAGAGTTGAACCTTACTTTTGATTGAGCCGTTCTGAAACACTCTTTCTGTAGAAACTGCAATTGGACATTCTGAGCGCTAAGAGGCCTATATTGGGAAAAAGAATGTCTACAAATAAAAACTACACAGAAGAATTGTGTGAAACTTCTTTCTGTTCTGTTTGTTCAACTAAAAGAGTTGAACCTTAGTTTTGATTGAGCCGTTATGAAACACTCTTTCTGTAGAAAATGCAAGTGGAGATTCGGAGCGCTAAGAGGGTCATAGTGGAAAAAGGAATGTCTCCAAATATAAACTACAGAGAATCATTCTGTGAAACTTCTTTCTGATCTGTGCATTCAGCTAACAGAGTTAAACCATACTTTTGATTGAGCAGATCTGAACACTCTTTCTGTAGAAAATGCAACTGGACATTTGGAGCGCTAAGAGAGTAGTAGTGGAAAAAGGAATATATTCATATATAAACTACACAGAAGCATTCTGTGAAACTTCTTTCTGATCTGAGCATTCAGCTAACAGAGTTAAACCATACTTTTGATTGAGCAGTTTTGAAACACTCTGTCTGTAGAAAATGCAACTGGACATTCGTAGCGCTAAGTGGGTAATAGTGGAAAAAAGAATATGTTCAAATATAAACTACACAGAAGCATTGTATGAAACTTCTTTCTGTTCTGTGCATTCAACTAACAGCGTTGAACCTTACTTTTGATTGAGCCGTTCTGAAACACTCTTTCTGTAGAAACTGCAATTGGACATTCTGAGCGCTAAGAGGCCTATATTGGGAAAAAGAATGTCTACAAATAAAAACTACACAGAAGAATTGTGTGAAACTTCTTTCTGTTCTGTTTGTTCAACTAAAAGAGTTGAACCTTAGTTTTGATTGAGCCGTTCTGAAACACTCTTTCTGTAGAAAATGCAAGTGGAGATTCGGAGCGCTAAGAGGGTAATAGTGGAAAAAGGAATGTCTCCAAATATAAACTACACAGAATCATTCTGTGAAACTTCTTTCTGATCTGTGCATTCAGCTAACAGAGTTAAACCATACTTTTGATTGAGCAGATCTGAACTCTCTTTCTGTAGAAAATGCAACTGGACATTTTTAGCGCTAAGAGTGTAGTAGTGGAAAAAGGAATATATTCAAATATAAACTACACAGAAGCATTCTGTGAAACTTCTTTCTGATCTGAGCATTCAGCTAACGGAGTTAAACCATACTTTTGATTGAGCAGTTTTGAAACACTCTGTCTGTAGAAAATGCAACTGGACATTCGTAGCGCTAAGTGGGTAATAGTGGAAAAAAGAATATGTTCAAATATAAACTACACAGAAGCATTGTATGAAACTTCTTTCTGTTCTGTGCATTCAACTAACAGAGTTGAACCTTACTTTTGATTGAGCCTTTCTGAAACACTCTTTCTGTAGAAACTGCAATTGGACATTCTGAGCGCTAAGAGGCCTATATTGGGAAAAATAATATCTTCAAATAAAAACTACACAGAAGCATTGTGTGAAACTTATTTCTGATATGTTCATTAAGCTAACAGAGTTAAACCATACTTTTGATTGCGTAGTTCTGAACACTCTTTCTGTAGAAAATGCAAGTGGACATTCGGAGCGCTAAGAGGGTAATAGTGGAAAAAGGAATATATTCAAATATAAACTACACAGTAGCATTCTGTGAAAATTCTTTCTGTTCTGTGCATTCAACTAACAGAGTTGAACCTTACTTTTGATTGAGCCGTTCTGAAACACTCTTTCTGTAGAAACTGCAATTGGACATGCTAAGCGCTAAGAGGCCTACATTGGGAAAAAGAATATCTTCAAATAAAAACTACACAGATGCATTCTGTGAAACTTATTTCTGATCTGTAAATTCAGTTAACAGAGATAAAACATATTTTTGATTGAGCAGTTATGAAACACTCTTTCTGTAGAAAATGCAAGTGGAGATTCGGAGCGCTAAGAGGGTAATAGTGGAAAAAGGAATGTCTTCAAATATAAACTACACAGAATCATTCGGTGAAACTTCTTTCTGATCTGTGCATTCAGCTAACAGAGTTAAACCATACTTTTGATTGAGTAGATCTGAACACTCTTTCTGTAGAAAATGCAACTGGACATTTGGAGCGCTAAGAGCGTAGTAGTGGAAAAAGGAATATATTCAAATTTAAACTACACAGAATCATTCTGTGAAACTTCTTTCTGATCTGAGCATTCAGCTAACAGAGTTAAACCATACTTTTGATTGAGCAGTTTTGAAACACTCTGTCTGTAGAAAATGCAACTGGACATTCGTAGCGCTAAGTGGGTAATAGTGGAAAAAAGAATATGTTCAAATATAAACTACACAGAAGCATTGTATGAAACTTCTTTCTGTTCTGTGCATTCAACTAACAGAGTTGAACCTTACTTTTGATTGAGCCTTTCTGAAACACTCTTTCTGTAGAAACTGCAATTGGACATTCTGAGCGCTAAGAGGCCTCTATTGGGAAAAATAATATCTTCAAATAAAAATTACACAGAAGCATTGTGTGAAACTTATTTCTGATATGTTAATTAAGCTAACAGAGTTAAACCATACTTTTGATTGCGCAGTTCTGAACACTCTTTCTGTAGAAAATGCAAGTGGACATTGGGAGCGCTAAGAGGGTAATAGTGGAAAAGGGAATATATTCAAATATAAACTACACAGTAGCATTCTGTGAAAATTCTTTCTGTTCTGTGCATTCAACTAACAGAGTTGAACCTTACTTTAGATTGAGCCGTTCTGAAACACTCTTTCTGTAGAAATTGCAATTGGACATGCTAAGCGCTAAGAGGCCTACATTATGAAAAAGAATATCTTCAAATAAAAACTACACAGATGCATTCTGTGAAACTTATTTCTGATCTGTAAATTCAGTTAACAGAGATAAAACATATTTTTGATTGAGCAGTTATGAAACACTCTTTTTGTAGAAAATGCAAGTGGAGATTCGGAGCGCTAACAGGGTAATAGTGGAAAAAGGAATGTGTTCAAATATAAGCTACACAGAATCATTCAGTGAAACTTCTTTCTGATCTGTGCATTCAGCTAACAGAGTTAAACCATACTTTTGATTGAGCAGATCTGAACAATCTTTCTGTAGAAAATGCAACTGGACATTTGGAGCGATAAGAGCGTAGTAGTGGAAAAAGGAATATATTCAAATATAAACTACACAGAAGCATTCTGTGAAACTTCTTTCTGATCTGAGCATTCAACTGACAGAGTTAAACCATACTTTGGATTGAGCAGTTTTCAAACACTCTGTCTGTAGAAAATGCAACTGGACATTCGTAGCGCTAAGTGGGTAATAGTGGAAAAAAGAATATGTTCAAATATAAACTACACAGAAGCATTGTATGAAACTTCTTTCTGTTCTGTGCATTCAACTAACAGAGTTGAACCTTACTTTTGATTGAGCCATTCTGAAACACTCTTTCTGTAGAAACTGCAATTGGACATTCTGAGCGCTAAGAGGCCTATATTGGGAAAAAGAATGTCTACAAATAAAAACTACACAGAAGAATTGTGTGAAACTTCTTTCTGTTCTGTTTGTTCAACTAAAAGAGTTGAACCTTAGTTTTGATTGAGCCGTTCTGAAACACTCTTTCTGTAGAAAATGCAAGTGGAGATTCGGAGCGCTAAGAGGGTAATAGTGGAAAAAGAATGTCTCCAAATATAAACTACACAGAATCATTCTGTGAAACTTCTTTCTGATCTGTGCATTCAGCTAACAGAGTTAAACCATACTTTTGATTGAGCAGATCTGAACACTCTTTCTGTAGAAAATGCAACTGGACATTTGGAGCGCTAAGAGAGTAGTAGTGGAAAAAGTAATATATTCAAATATAAACTACACAGAAGCATTCTGTGAAACTTCTTTCTGATCTGAGCATTCAGCTAACAGAGTTAAACCATACTTTTGATTGAGCAGTTTTGAAACACTCTGTCTGTAGAAAATGCAACTGGACATTCGTAGCACTAAGTGGGTAATAGTGGAAAAAAGAATATGTTCAAATATAAACTACACAGAAGCATTGTATGAAACTTCCTTCTGTTCTGTGCATTCAACTAACAGAGTTGAACCGTACTTTTGATTGAGCCTTTCTGAAACACTCTTTCTGTAGAAACTGCAATTGGACATTCTGAGCGCTAAGAGGCCTCTATTGGGAAAAATAATATCTTCAAATAAAAACTACACAGAAGCATTGTGTGAAACTTATTTCTGATATGTTCATTAAGCTAACAGAGTTAAACCATACTTTTGATTGCGCAGTTCTGAACACTCTTTCTGTAGAAAATGCAAGTGGACATTGGGAGCGCTAAGAGGGTAATAGTGGAAAAGGGAATATATTCAAATATAAACTACACAGTAGCATTCTGTGAAAATTCTTTCTGTTCTGTGCATTCAACTAACAGAGTTGAACCTTACTTTAGATTGAGCCGTTCTGAAACACTCTTTCTGTAGAAATTGCAATTGGACATGCTAAGCGCTAAGAGGCCTACATTGGGAAAAAGGATATCTTCAAATAAAAACTACACAGATGCATTCTGTGAAACTTATTTCTGATCTGTAAATTCAGTTAACAGAGATAAAACATATTTTTGATTGAGCAGTTATGAAACACTCTTTTTGTAGAAAATGCAAGTGGAGATTCGGAGCGCTAACAGGGTAATAGTGGAAAAAGGAATGTGTTCAAATATAAGCTACACAGAATCATTCAGTGAAACTTCTTTCTGATCTGTGCATTCAGCTAACAGAGTTAAACCATACTTTTGATTGAGCAGATCTGAACACTCTTTCTGTAGAAAATGCAACTGGACATTTGGAGCGATAAGAGCGTAGTAGTGGAAAAAGGAATATATTCAAATATAAACTACACAGAAGCATTCTGTGAAACTTCTTTCTGATCTGAGCATTCAACTAACAGAGTTAAACCATACTTTGGATTGAGCAGTTTTCAAACACTCTGTCTGTAGAAAATGCAACTGGACATTCGTAGCGCTAAGTGGGTAATAGTGGAAAAAAGAATATGTTCAAATATAAACTACACAGAAGCATTGTATGAAACTACTTTCTGTTCTGTGCATTCAACTAACAGAGTTGAACCTTACTTTTGATTGAGCCATTCTGAAACACTCTTTCTGTAGAAACTGCAATTGGACATTCTGAGCGCTAAGAGGCCTATATTGGGAAAAAGAATGTCTACAAATAAAAACTACACAGAAGAATTGTGTGAAACTTCTTTCTGTTCTGTTTGTTCAACTAAAAGAGTTGAACCTTAGTTTTGATTGAGCCGTTCTGAAACACTCTTTCTGTAGAAAATGCAAGTGGAGATTCGGAGCGCTAAGAGGGTAATAGTGGAAAAAGAATGTCTCCAAAAATAAACTACACAGAATCATTCTGTGAAACTTCTTTCTGATCTGTGCATTCAGCTAACAGAGTTAAACCATACTTTTGATTGAGCAGATCTGAACACTCTTTCTGTAGAAAATGCAACTGGACATTTGGAGCGCTAAGAGAGTAGTAGTGGAAAAAGGAATATATTCAAATATAAACTACACAGAATCATTCTGTGAAACTTCTTTCTGATCTGAGCATTCAGCTAACAGAGTTAAACCATACTTTTGATTGAGCAGTTTTGAAACACTCTGTCTGTAGAAAATGCAACTGGACATTCGTAGCACTAAGTGGGTAATAGTGGAAAAAAGAATATGTTCAAATATAAACTACACAGAAGCATTGTATGAAACTTCCTTCTGTTCTGTGCATTCAACTAACAGAGTTGAACCGTACTTTTGATTGAGCCTTTCTGAAACACTCTTTCTGTAGAAACTGCAATTGGACATTCTGAGCGCTAAGAGGCCTCTATTGGGAAAAATAATATCTTCAAATAAAAACTACACAGAAGCATTGTGTGAAACTTATTTCTGATATGTTCATTAAGCTAACAGAGTTAAACCATACTTTTGATTGCGCAGTTCTGAACACTCTTTCTGTAGAAAATGCAAGTGGACATTCGGAGCGCTAAGAGGGTAATAGTGGAAAAAGGAATATATTCAAATATAAACTACACAGTAGCATTCTGTGAAAATTCTTTCTGTTCTGTGCATTCAACTAACAGAGTTGAACCTTACTTTTGATTGAGCCGTTCTGAAACACTCTTTCTGTAGAAACTGCAGTTGGACATGCTAAGCGCTAAGAGGCCTACATTGGGAAAAAGAATATCTTCAAATAAAAACTACACAGATGCATTCTGTGAAACTTATTTCTGATCTGTAAATTCAGTTAACAGAGATAAAACATATTTTTGATTGAGCAGTTATGAAACACTCTTTTTGTAGAAAATGCAAGTGGAGATTCGGAGCGCTAAGAGGGTAATAGTGGAAAAAGGAATGTCTTCAAATATAAACTACACAGAATAATTCGGTGAAACTTCTTTCTTATCTGTGCATTCAGCTAACAGAGTTAAACCATACTTTTGATTGAGCAGATCTGAACACTCTTTCTGTAGAAAATGCAACTGGACATTTGGAGCGCTAAGGGCGTAGTAGTGGAAAAAGGAATATATTCAAATATAAACTACACAGAAGCATTCTGTGAAACTTCTTTCTGATCTGAGCATTCAGCTAACAGAGTTAAACCATACTTTTGATTGAGCAGTTTTGAAACACTCTGTCTGTAGAAAATGCAACTGGACATTCGTAGCGCTAAGTGGGTAATAGTGGAAAAAAGAATATGTTCAAATATAAACTACACAGAAGCATTGTATGAAACTTCTTTCTGATCTGTGTATTCAACTAACAGAGTTGAACCTTACTTTTGATTGAGCCGTTCTGAAACACTCTTTCTGTAGAAACTGCAATTGGACATTCTGAGCGCTAAGAGGCCTATATTGGGAAAAAGAATGTCTACAAATAAAAACTACACAGAAGAATTGTGTGAAACTTCTTTCTGTTCTGTTTGTTCAACTAAAAGAGTTGAACCTTAGTTTTGATTGAGCCGTTCTGAAACACTCTTTCTGTAGAAAATGCAAGTGGAGATTCGGAGGGCTAAGAGGGTAATAGTGGAAAAAGGAATGTCTCCAAATATAAACTACACAGAATCATTCTGTGAAACTTCTTTCTGATCTGTGCATTCAGCTAACAGAGTTAAACCATACTTTTGATTGAGCAGATCTGAACACTCTTTCTGTAGAAAATGCAACTGGACATTTGGAGCGCTAAGAGAGTAGTAGTGGAAAAAGGAATATATTCAAATATAAACTACACAGAAGCATTCTGTGAAACTTCTTTCTGATCTGAGCATTCAGCTAACAGAGTTAAACCATACTTTTGATTGAGCAGTTTTGAAACACTCTGTCTGTAGAAAATGCAACTGGACATTCGTAGCGCTAAGTGGGTAATAGTGGAAAAAAGAATATGTTCAAATATAAACTACACAGAAGCATTGTATGAAACTTCTTTCTGTTCTGTGCATTCAACTAACAGAGTTGAACCTTACTTTTGATTGAGCCTTTCTGAAACACTCTTTCTGTAGAAACTGCAATTGGACATTCTGAGCGCTAAGAGGCCTATATTGGGAAAAAGAATGTCTACAAATAAAAAATACACAGAAGCATTGTGTGAAACTTATTTCTGATATGTTCATTAAGCTAACAGAGTTAAACCATACTTTTGATTGCGCAGTTCTGAACACTCTTTCTGTAGAAAATGCAAGTGGACTTTCGGAGCGCTAAGAGGGTAATAGTGGAAAAAGGAATATATTCAAATATAAACTACACAGAATCATTCTGTGAAACTTCTTTCTGTTCTGTGCATTCAACTAACAGAGTTGAACCTTACTTTTGATTGAGCCGTTCTGAAACACCCTTTCTGTAGAAACTCCAATTGGGCATGCTAAGCGCTAAGAGGCCTACATTGGGAAAAAGAATATCTTCAAATAAAAACTACACAGATGCATTCTGTGAAACTTATTTCTGATCTGTAAATTCAGGTAACAGAGATAAAACATATTTTTGATTGAGCAGTTATGAAACACTCTTTTTGTAGAAAATGCAAGTGGAGATTCGGAGCGCTAAGAGGGTAATAGTGGAAAAAGGAATGTCTTCAAATATAAACTACTCAGAATCATTCGGTGAAACTTCTTTCTGATCTGTGCATTCTGCTAACAGAGTTAAACCATACTTTTGATTGAGCAGATCAGAACACTCTTTCTCTAGAAAATGCAACTGGACAATTGGAGCGCTAAGAGCGTAGTAGTGGAAAAAGGAATATATTCAAATATAAACTACACAGAAGCATTCTGTGAAACTTCTTTCTGATCTCAGCATTCAGCTAACAGAGTTAAACCATACTTTTGATTGAGCAGTTTTGAAACACTCTGTCTGTAGAAAATTCAACTGGACATTCGTAGCGCTAAGTGGGTAATAGTGGAAAAAAGAATATGTTCAAATATAAACTACAGAGAAACATTGTATGAAACTTCTTTCTGTTCTGTGCATTCAACTAACAGAGTTGAACCTTACTTTTGATTGAGCCGTTCTGAAACACTCTTTCTGTAGAAACTGCAATTGGACATTCTGAGCGCTAAGAGGCCTATATTGGGAAAAAGAATGTCTACAAATAAAAACTACACAGAAGAATTGTGTGAAACTACTTTCTGTTCTGTTTGTTCAACTAAAAGAGTTGAACCTTAGTTTTGATTGAGCCGTTATGAAACACTCTTTCTGTAGAAAATGCAAGTGGAGATTCGGAGCGCTAAGAGGGTCATAGTGGAAAAAGGAATGTCTCCAAATATAAACTACACAGAATCATTCTGTGAAACTTCTTTCTGATCTGTGCATTCAGCTAACAGAGTTAAACCATACTTTTGATTGAGCAGATCTGAACACTCTTTCTGTAGAAAATGCAACTGGACATTTGGAGCGCTAAGAGAGTAGTAGTGGAAAAAGGAATATATTCAAATATAAACTACACAGAAGCATTCTGTGAAACTTCTTTCTGATCTGAGCATTCAGCTAACAGAGTTAAACCATACTTTTGATTGAGCAGTTTTGAAACACTCTGTCTGTAGAAAATGCAACTGGACATTCGTAGCGCTAAGTGGGTAATAGTGGAAAAAAGAATATGTTCAAATATAAACTACACAGAAGCATTGTATGAAACTTCTTTCTGTTCTGTGCATTCAACTAACAGAGTTGAACCTTACTTTTGATTGAGCCTTTCTGAAACACTCTTTCTGTAGAAACTGCAATTGGACATTCTGAGCGCTAAGAGGCCTATATTGGGAAAAATAATATCTTCAAATAAAAACTACACAGAAGCATTGTGTGAAACTTATTTCTGATATGTTCATTAAGCTAACAGAGTTAAACCATACTTTTGATTGCGCAGTTCTGAACACTCTTTCTGTAGAAAATGCAAGTGGACTTTCGGAGCGCTAAGAGGGTAATAGTGGAAAAAGTAATATATTCAAATATAAACTACACAGAATCATTCTGTGAAACTTCTTTCTGTTCTGTGCATTCAACTAACAGAGTTGAACCTTACTTTTGATTGAGCCGTTCTGAAACACTCTTTCTGTAGAAACTCCAATTGGGCATGCTAAGCGCTAAGAGGCCTACATTGGGAAAAAGAATATCTTCAAATAAAAACTACACAGATGCATTCTGTGAAACTTATTTCTGATCTGTAAATTCAGGTAACAGAGATAAAACATATTTTTGATTGAGCAGTTATGAAACACTCTTTTTGTAGAAAATGCAAGTGGAGATTCGGAGCGCTAAGAGGGTAATAGTGGAAAAAGGAATGTCTTCAAATATAAACTACTCAGAATCATTCGGTGAAACTTCTTTCTGATCTGTGCATTCAGCTAACAGAGTTAAACCATACTTTTGATTGAGCAGATGTGAACACTCTTTCTCTAGAAAATGCAACTGGACAATTGGAGCGCTAAGAGCGTAGTAGTGGAAAAAGGAATATATTCAAATATAAACTACCCAGAAGCATTCTGTGAAACTTCTTTCTGATCTGAGCATTCAGCTAACAGAGTTAAACCATACTTTTGATTGAGCAGTTTTGAAACACTCTGTCTGTAGAAAATGCAACTGGACATTCGTAGCGCTAAGTGGGTAATAGTGGAAAAAAGAATATGTTCAAATATAAACTACAGAGAAACATTGTATGAAACTTCTTTCTGTTCTGTGCATTCAACTAACAGAGTTGAACCTTACTTTTGATTGAGCCGTTCTGAAACACTCTTTCTGTAGAAACTGCAATTGGACATTCTGAGCGCTAAGAGGCCTATATTGGGAAAAAGAATGTCTACAAATAAAAACTACACAGAAGAATTGTGTGAAACTTCTTTCTGTTCTGTTTGTTCAACTAAAAGAGTTGAACCTTAGTTTTGATTGAGCCGTTATGAAACACTCTTTCTGTAGAAAATGCAAGTGGAGATTCGGAGCGCTAAGAGGGTCATAGTGGAAAAAGGAATGTCTCCAAATATAAACTACACAGAATCATTCTGTGAAACTTCTTTCTGATCTGTGCATTCAGCTAACAGAGTTAAACCATACTTTTGATTGAGCAGATCTGAACACTCTTTCTGTAGAAAATGCAACTGGACATTTGGAGCGCTAAGAGAGTAGTAGTGGAAAAAGGAATATATTCAAATATAAACTACACAGAAGCATTCTGTGAAACTTCTTTCTGATCTGAGCATTCAGCTAACAGAGTTAAACCATACTTTTGATTGAGCAGTTTTGAAACACTCTGTCTGTAGAAAATGCAACTGGACATTCGTAGCGCTAAGTGGGTAATAGTGGAAAAAAGAATATGTTCAAATATAAACTACACAGAAGCATTGTATGAAACTTCTTTCTGTTCTGTGCATTCAACTAACAGAGTTGAACCTTACTTTTGATTGAGCCTCTCTGAAACACTCTTTCTGTAGAAACTGCAATTGGACATTGTGAGCGCTAAGAGGCCTATATTGGGAAAAATAATATCTTCAAATAAAAACTACACAGAAGCATTGTGTGAAACTTATTTCTGATATGTTCATTAAGCTAACAGAGTTAAACCATACTTTTGATTGCGCAGTTCTGAACACTCTTTCTGTAGAAAATGCAAGTGGACTTTCGGAGCGCTAAGAGGGTAATAGTGGAAAAAGGAATATATTCAAATATAAACTACACAGAATCATTCTGTGAAACTTCTTTCTGTTCTGTGCATTCAACTAACAGAGTTGAACCTTACTTTTGATTGAGCCGTTCTGAAACACTCTTTCTGTAGAAACTCCAATTGGGCATGCTAAGCGCTAAGAGGCCTACATTGGGAAAAAGAATATCTTCAAATAAAAACTACACAGATGCATTCTGTGAAACTTATTTCTGATCTGTAAATTCAGGTAACAGAGATAAAACATATTTTTGATTGAGCAGTTATGAAACACTCTTTTTGTAGAAAATGCAAGTGGAGATTCGGAGCGCTAAGAGGGTAATAGTGGAAAAAGGAATGTCTTCAAATATAAACTACTCAGAATCATTCGGTGAAACTTCTTTCTGATCTGTGCATTCAGCTAACAGAGTTAAACCATACTTTTGATTGAGCAGATCTGAACACTCTTTCTCTAGAAAATGCAACTGGACAATTGGAGCGCTAAGAGCGTAGTAGTGGAAAAAGGAATATATTCAAATATAAACTACCCAGAAGCATTCTGTGAAACTTCTTTCTGATCTGAGCATTCAGCTAACAGAGTTAAACCATACTTTTGATTGAGCAGTTTTGAAACACTCTGTCTGTAGAAAATGCAACTGGACATTCGTAGCGCTAAGTGGGTAATAGTGGAAAAAAGAATATGTTCAAATATAAACTACAGAGAAACATTGTATGAAACTTCTTTCTGTTCTGTGCATTCAACTAACAGAGTTGAACCTTACTTTTGATTGAGCCGTTCTGAAACACTCTTTCTGTAGAAACTGCAATTGGACATTCTGAGCGCTAAGAGGCCTATATTGGGAAAAAGAATGTCTACAAATAAAAACTACACAGAAGAATTGTGTGAAACTTCTTTCTGTTCTGTTTGTTCAACTAAAAGAGTTGAACCTTAGTTTTGATTGAGCCGTTATGAAACACTCTTTCTGTAGAAAATGCAAGTGGAGATTCGGAGCGCTAAGAGGGTCATAGTGGAAAAAGGAATGTCTCCAAATATAAACTACACAGAATCATTCTGTGAAACTTCTTTCTGATCTGTGCATTCAGCTAACAGAGTTAAACCATACTTTTGATTGAGCAGATCTGAACACTCTTTCTGTAGAAAATGCAACTGGACATTTGGAGCGCTAAGAGAGTAGTAGTGGAAAAAGGAATATATTCAAATATAAACTACACAGAAGCATTCTGTGAAACTTCTTTCTGATCTGAGCATTCAGCTAACAGAGTTAAACCATACTTTTGATTGAGCAGTTTTGAAACACTCTGTCTGTAGAAAATGCAACTGGACATTCGTAGCGCTAAGTGGGTAATAGTGGAAAAAAGAATATGTTCAAATATAAACTACACAGAAGCATTGTATGAAACTTCTTTCTGTTCTGTGCATTCAACTAACAGAGTTGAACCTTACTTTTGATTGAGCCGTTCTGAAACACTCTTTCTGTAGAAACTGCAATTGGACATTCTGAGCGCTAAGAGGCCTATATTGGGAAAAAGAATGTCTACAAATAAAAACTACACAGAAGAATTGTGTGAAAATTCTTTCTGTTCTGTTTGTTCAACTAAAAGAGTTGAACCTTAGTTTTGATTGAGCCGTTCTGAAACACTCTTTCTGTAGAAAATGCAAGTGGAGATTCGGAGCGCTAAGAGGGTAATAGTGGAAAAAGGAATGTCTCCAAATATAAACTACACAGAATCATTCTGTGAAACTTCTTTCTGATCTGTGCATTCAGCTAACAGAGTTAAACCATACTTTTGATTGAGCAGATCTGAACTCTCTTTCTGTAGAAAATGCAACTGGACATTTGGAGCGCTAAGAGTGTAGTAGTTGAAAAAGGAATATATTCAAATATAAACTACACAGAAGCATTCTGTGAAACTTCTTTCTGATCTGAGCATTCAGCTAACGGAGTTAAACCATACTTTTGATTGAGCAGTTTTGAAACACTCTGTCTGTAGAAAATGCAACTGGACATTCGTAGCGCTAAGTGGGTAATAGTGGAAAAAGAATATGTTCAAATATAAACTACACAGAAGCATTGTATGAAACTACTTTCTGTTCTGTGCATTCAACTAACAGAGTTGAACCTTACTTTTGATTGAGCCTTTCTGAAACACTCTTTCTGTAGAAACTGCAATTGGACATTCTGAGCGCTAAGAGGCCTATATTGGGAAAAATAATATCTTCAAATAAAAACTACACAGAAGCATTGTGTGAAACTTATTTCTGATATGTTCATTAATATAACAGAGTTAAACCATACTTTTGATTGCGTAGTTCTGAACACTCTTTCTGTAGAAAATGCAAGTGGACATTCGGAGCGCTATGAGGGTAATAGTGGAAAAAGGAATATATTCAAATATAAACTACACAGTAGCATTCTGTGAAAATTCTTTCTGTTCTGTGCATTCAACTAACAGAGTTGAACCTTACTTTTGATTGAGCCGTTCTGAAACACTCTTTCTGTAGAAACTGCAATTGGACATGCTAAGCGCTAAGAGGCCTACATTGGGAAAAAGAATATCTTCAAATAAAAACTACACAGATGCATTCTGTGAAACGTATTTCTGGTCTGTAAATTCATTTAACAGAGATAAAACATATTTTTGATTGAGCAGTTATGAAACACTCTTTCTGTAGAAAATGCAAGTGGAGATTCGGAGCGCTAAGAGGGTAATAGTGGAAAAAGGAATGTCTTCAAATATAAACTACACAGAATCATTCGGTGAAACTTCTTTCTGATCTGTGCATTCAGCAAACAGAGTTAAACCATACTTTTGATTGAGCAGATCTGAACACTCTTTCTGTAGAAAATGCAACTGGACATTTGGAGCGCTAAGAGCGTAGTAGTGGAAAAAGGAATATATTCAAATATAAACTACACAGAATCATTCTGTGAAACTTCTTTCTGATCTGAGCATTCAGCTAACAGAGTTAAACCATACTTTTGATTGAGCAGTTTTGAAACACTCTGTCTGTAGAAAATGCAACTGGACATTCGTAGCGCTAAGTGGGTAATAGTGGAAAAAAGAATATGTTCAAATATAAACTACACAGAAGCATTGTATGAAACTTCTTTCTGTTCTGTGTATTCAACTAACAGAGTTGAACCTTACTTTTGATTGAGCCGTTCTGAAACACTCTTTCTGTAGAAACTGCAATTGGACATTCTGAGCGCTAAGAGGCCTGTATTGGGAAAAAGAATGTCTACAAATAAAAACTACACAGAAGAATTTTGTGAAACTTCTTTCTGTTCTGTTTGTTCAACTAAAAGAGTTGAACCTAAGTTTTGATTGAGCCGTTCTGAAACACTCTTTCTGTAGAAAATGCAAGTGGAGATTCGGAGCGCTAAGAGGGTAATAGTGGAAAAAGGAATGTCTCCAAATATAAACTACACAGAATCATTCTGTGAAACTTCTTTCTGATCTGTGCATTCAGCTAACAGAGTTAAACCATACTTTTGATTGAGCAGATCTGAACTCTCTTTCTGTAGAAAATGCAACTGGACATTTTGAGCGCTAAGAGTGTAGTAGTGGAAAAAGGAATATATTCAAATATAAACTACACAGAAGCATTCTGTGAAACTTCTTTCTGATCTGAGCATTCAGCTAACGGAGTTAAACCATAGTTTTGATTGAGCAGTTTTGAAACACTCTGTCTGTAGAAAATGCAACTGGACATTCGTAGCGCTAAGTGGGTAATAGTGGAAAAAAGAATATGTTCAAATATAAACTACACAGAAGCATTGTATGAAACTTCTTTCTGTTCTGTGCATTCAACTAACAGAGTTGAACCTTACTTTTGATTGAGCCTTTCTGAAACACTCTTTCTGTAGAAACTGCAATTGGACATTCTGAGCGCTAAGAGGCCTATATTGGGAAAAATAATATCTTCAAATAAAAACTACACAGAAGCATTGTGTGAAACTTATTTCTGATATGTTCATTAAGCTAACAGAGTTAAAGCATACTTTTGATTGCGCAGTTCTGAACACTCTTTCTGTAGAAAATGCAAGTGGACATTCGGAGCGCTAAGAGGGTAATAGTGGAAAAAGGAATATATTCAAATATAAACTACACAGTAGCATTCTGTGAAAATTCTTTCTGTTCTGTGCATTCAACTAACAGAGTTGAACCTTACTTTTGATTGAGCCGTTCTGAAACACTCTTTCTGTAGAAACTGCAATTGGACATGCTAAGCGCTAAGAGGCCTACATTGGGAAAAAGAATATCTTCAAATAAAAACTACACAGATGCATTCTGTGAAACTTATTTCTGATCTGTAAATTCAGTTAACAGAGATAAAACATATTTTTGATTGAGCAGTTATGAAACACTCTTTTTGTAGAAAATGCAAGTGGAGATTCGGAGCGCTAAGAGGGTAATAGTGGAAAAAGGAATGTCTTCAAATATAAACTACACAGAATCATTCGGTGAAACTTCTTTCTGATCTGTGCATTCAGCTAACAGAGTTAAACCATACTTTTAATTGAGCAGATCTGAACACTCTTTCTGTTGAAAATGCAACTGGACATTTGGAGCGCTAAGAGCGTAGTAGTGGAAAAAGGAATATATTCAAATATAAACTACACAGAAGCATTCTGTGAAACTTCTTTCTGATCTGAGCATTCAGCTAACAGAGTTAAACCATACTTTTGATTGAGCAGTTTTGAAACACTCTGTCTGTAGAAAATGCAACTGGACATTCGTAGCGCTAAGTGGGTAATAGTGGAAAAAAGAATATGTTCAAATATAAACTACACAGAAGCATTGTATGAAACTTCTTTCTGTTCTGTGCATTCAACTAACAGAGTTGAACCTTACTTTTGATTGAGCCTTTCTGAAACACTCTTTCTGTAGAAACTGCAATTGGACATTCTGAGCGCTAAGAGGTCTCTATAGGGAAAAATAATATCTTCAAATAAAAACTACACAGAAGCGTTGTGTGAAACTTATTTCTGATATGTTCATTAAGCTAACAGAGTTAAACCATACTTTTGATTGCGCAGTTCTGAACACTCTTTCTGTAGAAAATGCAAGTGGACATTCGGAGCGCTAAGAGGTTAATAGTGGAAAAAGGAATATATTCAAATATAAACTACACAGTAGCATTCTGTGAAAATTCTTTCTGTTCTGTGCATTCAACTGACAGAGTTGAACCTTACTTTTTATTGAGCCGTTCTGAAACACTCTTTCTGTAGAAACTGCAATTGGACATGCTAAGCGCTAAGAGGCCTACATTGGGAAAAGAATATCTTCAAATAAAAACTACACAGATGCATTCTGTGAAACTTATTTCTGATCTGTAAATTCAGTTAACAGAGATAAAACATATTTTTGATTGAGCAGTTATGAAACACTCTTTCTGTAGAAAATGCAATTGGAGATTCGGAGCGCTAAGAAGGTAATAGTGGAAAAAGAAATGTCTTCAAATATAAACTACACAGAATCATTCGGTGAAACTTCTTTCTGATCTGTGCATTCAGCTAACAGAGTTAAACCATACTTTTGATTGAGCAGATCTGAACACTCTTTCTCTAGAAAATGCAACTGGACATTTGGAGCGCTAAGAGCGTAGTAGTGGAAAAAGGAATATATTCAAATATAAACTACACAGAATCATTCTGTGAAACTTCTTTCTGATCTGAGCATTCAGCTAACAGAGTTAAACCATACTTTTGATTGAGCCGTTTTGAAACACTCTGTCTGTAGAAAATGCAACTGGACATTCGTAGCGCTAAGTGGGTAATAGTGGAAAAAAGAATATGTTCAAATATAAACTACACAGAAGCATTGTATGAAACTTCTTTCTGTTCTGTGCATTCAACTAACAGAGTTGAACCTTACTTTTGATTGAGCCTTTCTGAAACACTCTTTCTGTAGAAACTGCAATTGGACATTCTGAGCGCTAAGAGGCCTCTATTGGGAAAAATAATATCTTCAAATAAAAACTACACAGAAGCATTGTGTGAAACTTATTTCTGATATGTTAATTAAGCTAACAGAGTTAAACCATACATTTGATTGCGCAGTTCTGAACACTCTTTCTGTAGAAAATGCAAGTGGACATTGGGAGCGCTAAGAGGGTAATAGTGGAAAAGGGAATATATTCAAATATAAACTACACAGTAGCATTCTGTGAAAATTCTTTCTGTTCTGTGCATTCAACTAACAGAGTTGAACCTTACTTTAGATTGAGCCGTTCTGAAACACTCTTTCTGTAGAAACTGCAATTGGACATGCTAAGCGCTAAGAGGCCTACATTGGGAAAAAAATATCTTCAAATAAAAACTACACAGATGCATTCTGTGAAACTTATTTCTGATCTGTAAATTCAGTTAACAGAGATAAAACATATTTTTGATTGAGCAGTTATGAAACACTCTTTTTGTAGAAAATGCAAGTGGAGATTCGGAGCGCTAACAGGGTAATAGTGGAAAAAGGAATGTGTTCAAATATAAACTACACAGAAACATTCAGTGAAACTTCTTTCTGATCTGTGCATTCAGCTAACAGAGTTAAACCATACTTTTTATTGAGCAGATCTGAACACTCTTTCTGTAGAAAATGCAACTGGACATTTGGAGCGATAAGAGCGTAGTAGTGGAAAAAGGAATATATTCAAATATAAACTACACAGAAGCATTCTGTGAAACTTCTTTCTGATCTGAGCATTCAGCTAACAGAGTTAAACCACACTTTTGATTGAGCAGTTTTGAAACACTCTGTCTGTAGAAAATGCAACTGGACATTCGTAGCGCTAAGTGGGTAATAGTGGAAAAAAGAATATGTTCAAATATAAACTACACAGAAGCATTGTATGAAACATCTTTCTGTTCTGTGCATTCAACTAACAGAGTTTAACCTTACTTTTGATTGAGCCGTTCTGAAACACTCTTTCTGTAGAAACTGCAATTGGACATTCTGAGGGCTAAGAGGCCTATATTGGGAAAAAGAATGTCTACAAATAAAAACTACACAGAAGAATTGTGTGAAACTTCTTTCTGTTCTGTTTGTTCAACTAAAAGAGTTGAACCTTAGTTTTGATTGAGCCGTTCTGAAACACTCTTTCTGTAGAAAATGCAAGTGGAGATTCGGAGCGCTAAGAGGGTCATAGTGGAAAAAGGAATGTCTCCAAATATAAACTACACAGAATCATTCTGTGAAACGTCTTTCTGATCTGTGCATTCAGCTAACAGAGTTAAACCATACTTTTGATTGAGCAGATCTGAACACTCTTTCTGTAGAAAATGCAACTGGACATTTGGAGCGCTAAGAGAGTAGTAGTGGAAAAAGGAATATATTCAAATATAAACTACACAGAAGCATTCTGTGAAACTTCTTTATGATCTGAGCATTCAGCTAACAGAGTTAAACCATACTTTTGATTGAGCAGTTTTGAAACACTCTGTCTGTAGAAAATGCAACTGGACATTCGTAGCGCTAAGTGGGTAATAGTGGAAAAAAGAATATGTTCAAATATAAACTACACAGAAGCATTGTATGAAACTTCTTTCTGTTCTGTGCATTCAACTAACAGAGTTGAACCTTACTTTTGATTGAGCCTTTCTGAAACACTCTTTCTGTAGAAACTGCAATTGGACATTCTGAGCGCTAAGAGGCCTATATTGGGAAAAATAATATCTTCAAATAAAAACTACACAGAAGCATTGTGTGAAACTTATTTCGGATATGTTCATTAAGCTAACAGAGTTAAACCATACTTTTGATTGCGCAGTTCTGAACACTCTTTCTGTAGAAAATGCAAGTGGACATTCGGAGCGCTAAGAGGGTAATAGTGGAAAAAGGAATATATTCAAATATAAACTACACAGTAGCATTCTGTGAAAATTCTTTCTGTTCTGTGCATTCAACTAACAGAGTTGAACCTTACTTTTGATTGAGCCGTTCTGAAACACTCTTTCTGTAGAAACTGCAATTGGACATGCTAAGCGCTAAGAGGCCTACATTGGGAAAAAGAATATCTTCAAATAAAAACTACACAGATGCATTCTGTGAAACTTATTTCTGATCTGTAAATTCAGTTAACAGAGATAAAACACATTTTTGATTGAGCAGTTATGAAACACTCTTTTTGTAGAAAATGCAAGTGGAGATTCGGAGCGCTAAGAGGGTAATAGTGGAAAAAGGAATGTCTTCAAATATAAACTACACAGAATCATTCGGTGAAACTTCTTTCTGATCTGTGCATTCAGCTAACAGAGTTAAACCATACTTTTGATTGAGCAGATCTGAACACTCTTTCTGTAGAAAATGCAACTGGACATTTGGAGCGCTAAGGGCGTAGTAGTGGAAAAAGGAATATATTCAAATATAAACTACACAGAAGCATTCTGTGAAACTTCTTTCTGATCTGAGCATTCAGCTAACAGAGTTAAACCATACTTTTGATTGAGCAGTTTTGAAACACTCTGTCTGTAGAAAATGCAACTGGACATTCGTAGCGCTAAGTGGGTAATAGTGGAAAAAAGAATATGTTCAAATATAAACTACACAGAAGCATTGTATGAAAATTCTTTCTGTTCTGTGTATTCAACTAACAGAGTTGAACCTTACTTTTGATTGAGCCGTTCTGAAACACTCTTTCTGTAGAAACTGCAATTGGACATTCTGAGCGCTAAGAGGCCTATATTGGGAAAAAGAATGTCTACAAATAAAAACTACACAGAAGAATTGTGTGAAACTTCTTTCTGTTCTGTTTGTTCAACTAAAAGAGTTGAACCTTAGTTTTGATTGAGCCGTTCTGAAACACTCTTTCTGTAGAAAATGCAAGTGGAGATTCGGAGGGCTAAGAGGGTAATAGTGGAAAAAGGAATGTCTCCAAATATAAACTACACAGAATCATTCTGTGAAACTTCTTTCTGATCTGTGCATTCAGCTAACAGAGTTAAACAATACTTTTGATTGAGCAGATCTGAACACTCTTTCTGTAGAAAATGCAACTGGACATTTGGAGCGCTAAGAGAGTAGTAGTGGAAAAAGTAATATATTCAAATATAAACTACACAGAAGCATTCTGTGAAACTTCTTTCTGATCTGAGCATTCAGCTAACAGAGTTAAACCATACTTTGGATTGAGCAGTTTTGAAACACTCTGTCTGTAGAAAATGCAACTGGACATTCGTAGCGCTAAGTGGGTAATAGTGGAAAAAAGAATATGTTCAAATATAAACTACACAGAAGCATTGTATGAAACTTCTTTCTGTTCTGTGCATTCAACTAACAGAGTTGAACCTTACTTTTGATTGAGCCTTTCTGAAACACTCTTTCTGTAGAAACTGCAATTGGACATTGTGAGCGCTAAGAGGCCTATATTGGGAAAAATAATATCTTCAAATAAAAACTACACAGAAGCATTGTGTGAAACTTATTTCTGATATGTTCATTAAGCTAACAGAGTTAAACCATACTTTTGATTGCGCAGTTCTGAACACTCTTTCTGTAGAAAATTCAAGTGGACTTTCGGAGCGCTAAGAGGGTAATAGTGGAAAAAGGAATATATTCAAATATAAACTACACAGAATCATTCTGTGAAACTTCTTTCTGTTCTGTGCATTCAACTAACAGAGTTGAACCTTACTTTTGATTGAGCCGTTCTGAAACACTCTTTCTGTAGAAACTCCAATTGGGCATGCTAAGCGCTAAGAGGCCTATATTGGGAAAAAGAATATCTTCAAATAAAAACTACACAGATGCATTCTGTGAAACTTATTTCTGATCTGTAAATTCAGGTAACAGAGATAAAACATATTTTTGATTGAGCAGTTATGAAACACTCTTTTTGTAGAAAATGCAAGTGGAGATTCGGAGCGCTAAGAGGGTAATAGTGGAAAAAGGAATGTCTTCAAATATAAACTACTCAGAATCATTCGGTGAAACTTCTTTCTGATCTGTGCATTCAGCTAACAGAGTTAAACCATACTTTTGATTGAGCAGATCTGAACTCTCTTTCTCTAGAAAATGCAACTGGACATTTGGAGCGCTAAGAGCGTAGTAGTGGAAAAAGGAATATATTCAAATATAAACTACACAGAAGCTTTCTGTGAAACTTCTTTCTGATCTGAGCATTCAGCTAACAGAGTTAAAGCATACTTTTGATTGAGCAGTTTTGAAACACTCTGTCTGTAGAAAATTCAACTGGACATTCGTAGCGCTAAGTGGGTAATAGTGGAAAAAAGAATATGTTCAAATATAAACTACAGAGAAACATTGTATGAAACTTCTTTCTGTTCTGTGCATTCAACTAACAGAGTTGAACCTTACTTTTGATTGAGCCGTTCTGAAACACTCTTTCTGTAGAAACTGCAATTGGACATTCTGAGCGCTAAGAGGCCTATATTGGGAAAAAGAATGTCTACAAATAAAAACTACACAGAAGAATTGTGTGAAACTTCTTTCTGTTCTGTTTGTTCAAGTAAAAGAGTTGAACCTTAGTTTTGATTGAGCCGTTCTGAAACACTCTTTCTGTAGAAAATGCAAGTGGAGATTCGGAGCGCTAAGAGGGTCATAGTGGAAAAAGGAATGTCTCCAAATAAAAACTACACAGAATCATTCTGTGAAACTTCTTTCTGATCTGTGCATTCAGCTAATAGAGTTAAACCATACTTTTGATTGAGCAGATCTGAACACGCTTTCTGTAGAAAATGCAACTGGACATTTGGAGCGCTAAGAGAGTAGTAGTGGAAAAAGGAATATATTCAAATATAAACTACACAGAAGCATTCTGTGAAACTTCTTTCTGATCTGAGCATTCAGCTAACAGAGTTAAACCATACTTTTGATTGAGCAGTTTTGAAACACTCTGTCTGTAGAAAATGCAACTGGACATTCGTAGCGCTAAGTGGGTAATAGTGGAAAAAAGAATATGTTCAAATATAAACTACACAGAAGCATTGTATGAAACTTCTTTCTGTTCTGTGCATTCAACTAACAGAGTTGAACCTTACTTTTGATTGAGCCTTTCTGAAACACTCTTTCTGTAGAAACTGCAATTGGACATTCTGAGCGCTAAGAGGCCTATATTGGGAAAAATAATATCTTCAAATAAAAACTACACAGAAGCATTGTGTGAAACTTATTTCTGATATGTTCATTAAGCTAACAGAGTTAAACCATACTTTTGATTGCGCAGTTCTGAACACTCTTTCTGTAGAAAATGCAAGTGGACATTCGGAGCGCTAAGAGGGTAATAGTGGAAAAAGGAATATATTCAAATATAAACTACACAGTAGCATTCTGTGAAAATTCTTTCTGTTCTGTGCATTCAACTAACAGAGTTGAACCTTACTTTTGATTGAGCCGTTCTGAAACACTCTTTCTGTAGAAACTGCAATTGGACATGCTAAGCGCTAAGAGGCCTACATTGGGAAAAAGAATATCTTCAAATAAAAACTACACAGATGCATTCTGTGAAACTTATTTCTGATCTGTAAATTCAGTTAACAGAGATAAAACACATTTTTGATTGAGCAGTTATGAAACACTCTTTTTGTAGAAAATGCAAGTGGAGATTCGGAGCGCTAAGAGGGTAATAGTGGAAAAAGGAATGTCTTCAAATATAAACTACACAGAATCATTCGGTGAAACTTCTTTCTGATCTGTGCATTCAGCTAACAGAGTTAAACCATACTTTTGATTGAGCAGATCTGAACACTCTTTCTGTAGAAAATGCAACTGGACATTTGGAGCGCTAAGGGCGTAGTAGTGGAAAAAGGAATATATTCAAATATAAACTACACAGAAGCATTCTGTGAAACTTCTTTCTGATCTGAGCATTCAGCTAACAGAGTTAAACCATACTTTTGATTGAGCAGTTTTGAAACACTCTGTCTGTAGAAAATGCAACTGGACATTCGTAGCGCTAAGTGGGTAATAGTGGAAAAAAGAATATGTTCAAATATAAACTACACAGAAGCATTGTATGAAAATTCTTTCTGTTCTGTGTATTCAACTAACAGAGTTGAACCTTACTTTTGATTGAGCCGTTCTGAAACACTCTTTCTGTAGAAACTGCAATTGGACATTCTGAGCGCTAAGAGGCCTATATTGGGAAAAAGAATGTCTACAAATAAAAACTACACAGAAGAATTGTGTGAAACTTCTTTCTGTTCTGTTTGTTCAACTAAAAGAGTTGAACCTTAGTTTTGATTGAGCCGTTCTGAAACACTCTTTCTGTAGAAAATGCAAGTGGAGATTCGGAGGGCTAAGAGGGTAATAGTGGAAAAAGGAATGTCTCCAAATATAAACTACACAGAATCATTCTGTGAAACTTCTTTCTGATCTGTGCATTCAGCTAACAGAGTTAAACAATACTTTTGATTGAGCAGATCTGAACACTCTTTCTGTAGAAAATGCAACTGGACATTTGGAGCGCTAAGAGAGTAGTAGTGGAAAAAGTAATATATTCAAATATAAACTACACAGAAGCATTCTGTGAAACTTCTTTCTGATCTGAGCATTCAGCTAACAGAGTTAAACCATACTTTGGATTGAGCAGTTTTGAAACACTCTGTCTGTAGAAAATGCAACTGGACATTCGTAGCGCTAAGTGGGTAATAGTGGAAAAAAGAATATGTTCAAATATAAACTACACAGAAGCATTGTATGAAACTTCTTTCTGTTCTGTGCATTCAACTAACAGAGTTGAACCTTACTTTTGATTGAGCCTTTCTGAAACACTCTTTCTGTAGAAACTGCAATTGGACATTGTGAGCGCTAAGAGGCCTATATTGGGAAAAATAATATCTTCAAATAAAAACTACACAGAAGCATTGTGTGAAACTTATTTCTGATATGTTCATTAAGCTAACAGAGTTAAACCATACTTTTGATTGCGCAGTTCTGAACACTCTTTCTGTAGAAAATTCAAGTGGACTTTCGGAGCGCTAAGAGGGTAATAGTGGAAAAAGGAATATATTCAAATATAAACTACACAGAATCATTCTGTGAAACTTCTTTCTGTTCTGTGCATTCAACTAACAGAGTTGAACCTTACTTTTGATTGAGCCGTTCTGAAACACTCTTTCTGTAGAAACTCCAATTGGGCATGCTAAGCGCTAAGAGGCCTATATTGGGAAAAAGAATATCTTCAAATAAAAACTACACAGATGCATTCTGTGAAACTTATTTCTGATCTGTAAATTCAGGTAACAGAGATAAAACATATTTTTGATTGAGCAGTTATGAAACACTCTTTTTGTAGAAAATGCAAGTGGAGATTCGGAGCGCTAAGAGGGTAATAGTGGAAAAAGGAATGTCTTCAAATATAAACTACTCAGAATCATTCGGTGAAACTTCTTTCTGATCTGTGCATTCAGCTAACAGAGTTAAACCATACTTTTGATTGAGCAGATCTGAACTCTCTTTCTCTAGAAAATGCAACTGGACATTTGGAGCGCTAAGAGCGTAGTAGTGGAAAAAGGAATATATTCAAATATAAACTACACAGAAGCATTCTGTGAAACTTCTTTCTGATCTGAGCATTCAGCTAACAGAGTTAAAGCATACTTTTGATTGAGCAGTTTTGAAACACTCTGTCTGTAGAAAATTCAACTGGACATTCGTAGCGCTAAGTGGGTAATAGTGGAAAAAAGAATATGTTCAAATATAAACTACAGAGAAACATTGTATGAAACTTCTTTCTGTTCTGTGCATTCAACTAACAGAGTTGAACCTTACTTTTGATTGAGCCGTTCTGAAACACTCTTTCTGTAGAAACTGCAATTGGACATTCTGAGCGCTAAGAGGCCTATATTGGGAAAAAGAATGTCTACAAATAAAAACTACACAGAAGAATTGTGTGAAACTTCTTTCTGTTCTGTTTGTTCAAGTAAAAGAGTTGAACCTTAGTTTTGATTGAGCCGTTCTGAAACACTCTTTCTGTAGAAAATGCAAGTGGAGATTCGGAGCGCTAAGAGGGTCATAGTGGAAAAAGGAATGTCTCCAAATAAAAACTACACAGAATCATTCTGTGAAACTTCTTTCTGATCTGTGCATTCAGCTAATAGAGTTAAACCATACTTTTGATTGAGCAGATCTGAACACGCTTTCTGTAGAAAATGCAACTGGACATTTGGAGCGCTAAGAGAGTAGTAGTGGAAAAAGGAATATATTCAAATATAAACTAAACAGAAGCATTCTGTGAAACTTCTTTCTGATCTGAGCATTCAGCTAACAGAGATAAACCATACTTTTGATTGAGCAGTTTTGAAACACTCTGTCTGTAGAAAATGCAACTGGACATTCGTAGCGCTAAGTGGGTAATAGTGGAAAAAAGAATATGTTCAAATATAAACTACACAGAAGCATTGTATGAAACTTCTTTCTGTTCTGTGCATTCAACTAACAGAGTTGAACCTTACTTTTGATTGAGCCGTTCTGAAACACTCTTTCTGTAGAAACTGCAATTGGACATTCTGAGCGCTAAGAGGCCTATATTGGGAAAAAGAATGTCTACAAATAAAAACTACACAGAAGAATTGTGTGAAACTTCTTTCTGTTCTGTTTGTTCAACTAAAAGAGTTGAACCTTAGTTTTGATTGAGCCGTTCTGAAACACTCTTTCTGTAGAAAATGCAAGTGGAGATTCGGAGCGCTAAGAGGTTAATAGTGGAAAAAGGAATGTCTCCAAATATAAACTACACAGAATCATTCTGTGAAACTTCTTTCTGATCTGTGCATTCAGCTAACAGAGTTAAACCATACTTTTGATTGAGCAGATCTGAACACTCTTTCTGTAGAAAATGCAACTGGACATTTGGAGCGCTAAGAGTGTAGTAGTGGAAAAAGGAATATATTCAAATATAAACTACACAGAAGCATTCTGTGAAACTTCTTTCTGATCTGAGCATTCAGCTAACGGAGTTAAACCATACTTTTGATTGAGCAGTTTTGAAACACTCTGTCTGTAGAAAATGCAACTGGACATTCGTAGCGCTAAGTGGGTAATAGTGGAAAAAAGAATATGTTCAAATATAAACTACACAGAAGCATTGTATGAAACTTCTTTCTGTTCTGTGCATTCAACTAACAGAGTTGAACCTTACTTTTGATTGAGCCTTTCTGAAACACTCTTTCTGTAGAAACTGCAATTGGACATTCTGAGCGCTAAGAGGCCTATATTGGGAAAAATAATATCTTCAAATAAAAACTACACAGAAGCATTGTGTGAAACCTATTTCTGATATGTTCATTAAGCTAACAGAGTTAAACCATACTTTTGATTGCGTAGTTCTGAACACTCTTTCTGTAGAAAAGGCAAGTGGACATTCGGAGTGCTAAGAGGGTAATAGTGGAAAAAGGAATATATTCAAATATAAACTACACAGTAGCATTCTGTGAAAATTCTTTCTGTTCTGTGCATTCAACTAACAGAGTTGAACCTTACTTTTGATTGAGCCGTTCTGAAACACTCTTTCTGTAGAAACTGCAATTGGACATGCTAAGCGCTAAGAGGCCTATATTGGGAAAAAGAATATCTTCAAATAAAAACTACACAGATGCATTCTGTGAAACTTATTTCTGATCTGTAAATTCACTTAACAGAGATAAAACATATTTTTGATTGAGCAGTTATGAAACACTCTTTCTGTAGAAAATGCAAGTGGAGATTCGGAGCGCTAAGAGGGTAATAGTGGAAAAAGGAATGTCTTCAAATATAAACTACACAGAATCATTCGGTGAAACTTCTTTCTGATCTGTGCATTCAGCTAACGGAGTTAAAACATACTTTTGATTGAGCAGATCTGAACACTCTTTCTGTAGAAAATGCAACTGGACATTTGGAGCGCTAAGGGCGTAGTAGTGGAAAAAGGAATATATTCAAATATAAACTACACAGAAGCATTCTGTGAAACTTCTTTCTGATCTGAGCATTCAGCTAACAGAGTTAAACCATACTTTTGATTGAGCAGTTTTGAAACACTCTGTCTGTAGAAAATGCAACTGGACATTCGTAGCGCTAAGTGGGTAATAGTGGAAAAAAGAATATGTTCAAATATAAACTACACAGAAGCATTGTATGAAAATTCTTTCTGTTCTGTGTATTCAACTAACAGAGTTGAACCTTACTTTTGATTGAGCCGTTCTGAATCACTCTTTCTGTAGAAACTGCAATTGGACATTCTGAGCGCTAAGAGGCCTATATTGGGAAAAAGAATGTCTACAAATAAAAACTACACAGAAGAATTGTGTGAAACTTCTTTCTGTTCTGTTTGTTCAACTAAAAGAGTTGAACCTTAGTTTTGATTGAGCCGTTCTGAAACACTCTTTCTGTAGAAAATGCAAGTGGAGATTCGGAGGGCTAAGAGGGTAATAGTGGAAAAAGGAATGTCTCCAAATATAAACTACACAGAATCATTCTGTGAAACTTCTTTCTGATCTGTGCATTCAGCTAACAGAGTTAAACAATGCTTTTGATTGAGCAGATCTGAACACTCTTTCTGTAGAAAATGCAACTGTACATTTGGAGCGCTAAGAGAGTAGTAGTGGAAAAAGTAATATATTCAAATATAAACTACACAGAAGCATTCTGTGAAACTTCTTTCTGATCTGAGCATTCAGCTAACAGAGTTAAACCATACTTTGGATTGAGCAGTTTTGAAACACTCTGTCTGTAGAAAATGCAACTGGACATTCGTAGCGCTAAGTGGGTAATAGTGGAAAAAAGAATATGTTCAAATATAAACTACACAGAAGCATTGTATGAAACTTCTTTCTGTTCTGTGCATTCAACTAACAGAGTTGAACCTTACTTTTGATTGAGCCTTTCTGAAACACTCTTTCTGTAGAAACTGCAATTGGACATTGTGAGCGCTAAGAGGCCTATATTGGGAAAAATAATATCTTCAAATAAAAACTACACAGAAGCATTGTGTGAAACTTATTTCTGATATGTTCATTAAGCTAACAGAGTTAAACCATACTTTTGATTGCGCAGTTCTGAACACTCTTTCTGTAGAAAATTCAAGTGGACTTTCGGAGCGCTAAGAGGGTAATAGTGGAAAAAGGAATATATTCAAATATAAACTACACAGAATCATTCTGTGAAACTTCTTTCTGTTCTGTGCATTCAACTAACAGAGTTGAACCTTACTTTTGATTGAGCCGTTCTGAAACACTCTTTCTGTAGAAACTCCAATTGGGCATGCTAAGCGCTAAGAGGCCTATATTGGGAAAAAGAATATCTTCAAATAAAAACTACACAGATGCATTCTGTGAAACTTATTTCTGATCTGTAAATTCAGGTAACAGAGATAAAACATATTTTTGATTGAGCAGTTATGAAACACTCTTTTTGTAGAAAATGCAAGTGGAGATTCGGAGCGCTAAGAGGGTAATAGTGGAAAAAGGAATGTCTTCAAATATAAACTACTCAGAATCATTCGGTGAAACTTCTTTCTGATCTGTGCATTCAGCTAACAGAGTTAAACCATACTTTTGATTGAGCAGATCTGAACTCTCTTTCTCTAGAAAATGCAACTGGACATTTGGAGCGCTAAGAGCGTAGTAGTGGAAAAAGGAATATATTCAAATATAAACTACACAGAAGCATTCTGTGAAACTTCTTTCTGATCTGAGCATTCAGCTAACAGAGTTAAAGCATACTTTTGATTGAGCAGTTTTGAAACACTCTGTCTGTAGAAAATTCAACTGGACATTCGTAGCGCTAAGTGGGTAATAGTGGAAAAAAGAATATGTTCAAATATAAACTACAGAGAAACATTGTATGAAACTTCTTTCTGTTCTGTGCATTCAACTAACAGAGTTGAACCTTACTTTTGATTGAGCCGTTCTGAAACACTCTTTCTGTAGAAACTGCAATTGGACATTCTGAGCGCTAAGAGGCCTATATTGGGAAAAAGAATGTCTACAAATAAAAACTACACAGAAGAATTGTGTGAAACTTCTTTCTGTTCTGTTTGTTCAAGTAAAATAGTTGAACCTTAGTTTTGATTGAGCCGTTCTGAAACACTCTTTCTGTAGAAAATGCAAGTGGAGATTCGGAGCGCTAAGAGGGTCATAGTGGAAAAAGGAATGTCTCCAAATAAAAACTACACAGAATCATTCTGTGAAACTTCTTTCTGATCTGTGCATTCAGCTAATAGAGTTAAACCATACTTTTGATTGAGCAGATCTGAACACGCTTTCTGTAGAAAATGCAACTGGACATTTGGAGCGCTAAGAGAGTAGTAGTGGAAAAAGGAATATATTCAAATATAAACTAAACAGAAGCATTCTGTGAAACTTCTTTCTGATCTGAGCATTCAGCTAACAGAGATAAACCATACTTTTGATTGAGCAGTTTTGAAACACTCTGTCTGTAGAAAATGCAACTGGACATTCGTAGCGCTAAGTGGGTAATAGTGGAAAAAAGAATATGTTCAAATATAAACTACACAGAAGCATTGTATGAAACTTCTTTCTGTTCTGTGCATTCAACTAACAGAGTTGAACCTTACTTTTGATTGAGCCGTTCTGAAACACTCTTTCTGTAGAAACTGCAATTGGACATTCTGAGCGCTAAGAGGCCTATATTGGGAAAAAGAATGTCTAAAAATAAAAACTACACAGAAGAATTGTGTGAAACTTCTTTCTGTTCTGTTTGTTCAACTAAAAGAGTTGAACCTTAGTTTTGATTGAGCCGTTCTGAAACACTCTTTCTGTAGAAAATGCAAGTGGAGATTCGGAGCGCTAAGAGGTTAATAGTGGAAAAAGGAATGTCTCCAAATATAAACTACACAGAATCATTCTGTGAAACTTCTTTCTGATCTGTGCATTCAGCTAACAGAGTTAAACCATACTTTTGATTGAGCAGATCTGAACACTCTTTCTGTAGAAAATGCAACTGGACATTTGGAGCGCTAAGAGTGTAGTAGTGGAAAAAGGAATATATTCAAATATAAACTACACAGAAGCATTCTGTGAAACTTTTTTCTGATCTGAGCATTCAGCTAACGGAGTTAAACCATACTTTTGATTGAGCAGTTTTGAAACACTCTGTCTGTAGAAAATGCAACTGGACATTCGTAGCGCTAAGTGGGTAATAGTGGAAAAAAGAATATGTTCAAATATAAACTACACAGAAGCATTGTATGAAACTTCTTTCTGTTCTGTGCATTCAACTAACAGAGTTGAACCTTACTTTTGATTGAGCCTTTCTGAAACACTCTTTCTGTAGAAACTGCAATTGGACATTCTGAGCGCTAAGAGGCCTATATTGGGAAAAATAATATCTTCAAATAAAAACTACACAGAAGCATTGTGTGAAACCTATTTCTGATATGTTCATTAAGCTAACAGAGTTAAACCATACTTTTGATTGCGTAGTTCTGAACACTCTTTCTGTAGAAAAGGCAAGTGGACATTCGGAGTGCTAAGAGGGTAATAGTGGAAAAAGGAATATATTCAAATATAAACTACACAGTAGCATTCTGTGAAAATTCTTTCTGTTCTGTGCATTCAACTAACAGAGTTGAACCTTACTTTTGATTGAGCCGTTCTGAAACACTCTTTCTGTAGAAACTGCAATTGGACATGCTAAGCGCTAAGAGGCCTATATTGGGAAAAAGAATATCTTCAAATAAAAACTACACAGATGCATTCTGTGAAACTTATTTCTGATCTGTAAATTCACTTAACAGAGATAAAACATATTTTTGATTGAGCAGTTATGAAACACTCTTTCTGTAGAAAATGCAAGTGGAGATTCGGAGCGCTAAGAGGGTAATAGTGGAAAAAGGAATGTCTTCAAATATAAACTACACAGAATCATTCGGTGAAACTTCTTTCTGATCTGTGCATTCAGCTAACAGAGTTAAAACATACTTTTGATTGAGCAGATCTGAACACTCTTTCTGTAGAAAATGCAGCTGGACTTTTGGAGCGCTAAGAGCGTAGTAAAGGAAAAAGGAATATATTCAAATATAAACTACACAGAAGCATTCTGTGAAACTTCTTTCTGATCTGAGCATTCAGCTAACAGAGTTAAACCATACTTTTGATTGAGCAGTTTTGAAACACTCTGTCTGTAGAAAATGCAACTGGACATTCGTAGCGCTAAGTGGGTAATAGTGGAAAAAAGAATAAGTTCAAATATAAACTACACAGAAGCATTGTATGAAACTTCTTTCTGTTCTGTGCATTCAACTAACAGAGTTGAACCTTACTTTTGATTGAGCCGTTCTGAAACACTCTTTCTGTAGAAACTGCAATTGGACATTCTGAGCGCTAAGAGGCCTATATTGGGAAAAAGAATGTCTACAAATAAAAACTACACAGAAGAATTGTGTGAAACTTCTTTCTGTTCTGTTTGTTCAACTAAAAGAGTTGAAACTTAGTTTTGATTGAGCCGTTCTGAAACACTCTTTCTGTAGAAAATGCAAGTGGAGATTCGGAGGGCTAAGAGGGTAATTGTGGAAAAAGGAATGTCTCCAAATATAAACTACACAGAATCATTCTGTGAAACTTGTTTCTGATCTGTGCATTCAGCTAACAGAGTTAAACCATACTTTTGATTGAGCAGATCTGAACACTCTTTCTGTAGAAAATGCAACTGGATATTTGGAGCGCTAAGAGAGTAGTAGTGGAAAAAGGAATATATTCAAATATAAACTACACAGAAGCATTCTGTGAAACTTCTTTCTGATCTGAGCATTCAGCTAACAGAGTTAAACCATACTTTTGATTGAGCAGTTTTGAAACACTCTGTCTGTAGAAAATGCAACTGGACATTCGTAGCGCTAAGTGGGTAATAGTGGAAAAAAGAATATGTTCAAATATAAACTACACAGAAGCATTGTATGAAACTTCTTTCTGTTCTGTGCATTCAACTAACAGAGTTGAACCTTACTTTTGATTGAGCCTTTCTGAAACACTCTTTCTGTAGAAACTGCAATTGGACATTGTGAGCGCTAAGAGGCCTATATTGGGAAAAATAATATCTTCAAATAAAAACTACACAGAAGCATTGTGTGAAACTTATTTCTGATATATTCATTAAGCTAACAGAGTTAAACCATCCTTTTGATTGCGCAGTTCTGAACACTCTTTCTGTAGAAAATGCAAGTGGACATTCGGAGCGCTAAGAGGGTAATAGTGGAAAAAGTAATATATTCAAATATAAACTACACAGTAGCATTCTGTGAAAATTCTTTCTGTTCTGTGCATTCAACTAACAGAGTTGAACCTTACTTTTGATTGAGCCGTTCTGAAACACTCTTTCTGTAGAAACTGCAATTGGACATGCTAAGCCCTAAGAGGCCTACATTGGGAAAAAGAATATCTTCAAATAAAAACTACACCGATGCATTCTGTGAAACTTATTTCTGATCTGTAAATTCAGTTAACAGAGATAAAACATATTTTTGATTGAGCAGTTATGAAACACTCTTTTTGTAGAAAATGAAGGTGGAGATTCGGAGCGCTAAGAGGGTAATAGTGGAAAAAGGAATGTCTTCAAATATAAACTACACAGAATCATTCGGTGAACCTTCTTTCCGATCTGTGCATTCAGCTAACAGAGTTAAACCATACTTTTGATTGAGCAGATCTGAACACTCTTTCTGTAGAAAATGCAACTGGACATTTGGAGCGCTAAGAGCGTAGTAGTGGAAAAAGGAATATATTCAAATATAAACTGCACAGAAGCATTCTGTGAAACTTCTTTCTGATCTGAGCATTCAGCTAACAGAGTTAAACCATACTTTTGATTGAGCAGTTTTGAAACACTCTGTCTGTAGAAAATTCAACTGGACATTCGTAGCGCTAAGTGGGTAATAGTGGAAAAAAGAATATGTTCAAATATAAACTACAGAGAAACATTGTATGAAACTTCTTTCTGTTCTGTGCATTCAACTAACAGAGTTGAACCTTACTTTTGATTGAGCCGTTCTGAAACACTCTTTCTGTAGAAACTGCAATTGGACATTCTGAGCGCTAAGAGTCCTATATTGGGAAAAATAATGTCTACAAATAAAAACTACACAGAAGAATTGTGTGAAACTTCTTTCTGTTCTGTTTGTTCAACTAAAAGAGTTGAACCTTAGTTTTGATTGAGCCGTTCTGAAACACTCTTTCTGTAGAAAATGCAAGTGGAGATTCGGAGCGCTAAGAGGGTCATAGTGGAAAAAGGAATGTCTCCAAATATAAACTACACAGAATCATTCTGTGAAACTTCTTTCTGATCTGTGCATTCAGCTAACAGAGTTAAACCATACTTTTGATTGAGCAGATCTGAACACGCTTTCTGTAGAAAATGCAACTGGACATTTGGAGCGCTAAGAGAGTAGTAGTGGAAAAAGGAATATATTCAAATATAAACTACACAGAAGCATTCTGTGAAACTTCTTTCTGATCTGAGCATTCAGCTAACAGAGTTAAACCATACTTTTGATTGAGCAGTTTTGAAACACTCTGTCTGTAGAAAATGCAACTGGACATTCGTAGCGCTAAGTGGGTAATAGTGGAAAAAAGAATATGTTCAAATATAAACTACACAGAAGCATTGTATGAAACTTCTTTCTGTTCTGTGCATTCAACTAACAGAGTTGAACCTTACTTTTGATTGAGCCGTTCTGAAACACTCTTTCTGTAGAAACTGCAATTGGACATTCTGAGCGCTAAGAGGCCTATATTGGGAAAAAGAATGTCTACAAATAAAAACTACACAGAAGAATTGTGTGAAACTTCTTTCTGTTCTGTTTGTTCAACTAAAAGAGTTGAACCTTAGTTTTGATTGAGCCGTTCTGAACACTCTTTCTGTAGAAAATGCAAGTGGACATTCGGAGCGCTAAGAGGGTAATAGTGGAAAAAGGAATATATTCAAATATAAACTACACAGTAGCATTCTGTGAAAATTCTTTCTGTTCTGTGCATTCAACTAACAGAGTTGAACCTTACTTTTGATTGAGCCGTTCTGAAACACTCTTTCTGTAGAAACTGCAATTTGACATGCTAAGCGCTAAGAGGCCTACATTGGGAAAAAGAATATCTTCAAATAAAAACTACACAGATGCATTCTGTGAAACTTATTTCTGATCTGTAAATTCAGTTAACAGAGATAAAACATATTTTTGATTGAGCAGTTATGAAACACTCTTTCTGTAGAAAATGCAAGTGGAGATTCGGAGCGCTAAGAGGGTAATAGTGGAAAAAGGAATGTCTTCAAATATAAACTACACAGAATCATTCGGTGAAACTTCTTTCTGATCTGTGCATTCAGCTAACAGAGTTAAAACATACTTTTGATTGAGCAGATCTGAACACTCTTTCTGTAGAAAATGCAACTGGACTTTTGGAGCGCTAAGAGCGTAGTAAAGGAAAAAGGAATATATTCAAATATAAACTACACAGAAGCATTCTGTGAAACTTCTTTCTGATCTGAGCATTCAGCTAACAGAGTTAAACCATACTTTTGATTGAGCAGTTTTGAAACACTCTGTCTGTAGAAAATGCAACTGGACATTCGTAGCGCTAAGTGGGTAATAGTGGAAAAAAGAATATGTTCAAATATAAACTACACAGAAGCATTGTATGAAACTTCTTTCTGTTCTGTGCATTCAACTAACAGAGTTGAACCTTACTTTTGATTGAGCCGTTCTGAAACACTCTTTCTGTAGAAACTGCAATTGGACATTCTGAGCGCTAAGAGGCCTATATTGGGAAAAAGAATGTCTACAAATAAAAACTACACAGAAGAATTGTGTGAAACTTCTTTCTGTTCCGTTTGTTCAACTAAAAGAGTTGAAACTTAGTTTTGATTGAGCCGTTCTGAAACACTCTTTCTGTAGAAAATGCAAGTGGAGATTCGGAGGGCTAAGAGGGTAATTGTGGAAAAAGGAATGTCTCCAAATATAAACTACACAGAATCATTCTGTGAAACTTGTTTCTGATCTGTGCATTCAGCTAACAGAGTTAAACCATACTTTTGATTGAGCAGATCTGAACACTCTTGCTGTAGAAAATGCAACTGGATATTTGGAGCGCTAAGAGAGTAGTAGTGGAAAAAGGAATATATTCAAATATAAACTACACAGAAGCATTCTGTGAAACTTCTTTCTGATCTGAGCATTCAGCTAACAGAGTTAAACCATACTTTTGATTGAGCAGTTTTGAAACACTCTGTCTGTAGAAAATGCAACTGGACATTCGTAGCGCTAAGTGGGTAATAGTGGAAAAAAGAATATGTTCAAATATAAACTACACAGAAGCATGATATGAAACTACTTTCTGTTCTGTGCATTCAACTAACAGAGTTGAACCTTACTTTTGATTGAGCCTTTCTGAAACACTCTTTCTGTAGAAACTGCAATTGGACATTGTGAGCGCTAAGAGGCCTATATTGGGAAAAATAATATCTTCAAATAAAAACTACACAGAAGCATTGTGTGAAACTTATTTCTGATATGTTCATTAAGCTAACAGAGTTAAACCATACTTTTGATTGCGCAGTTCTGAACACTCTTTCTGTAGAAAATGCAAGTGGACATTCGGAGCGCTAAGAGGGTAATAGTGGAAAAAGGAATATATTCAAATATAAACTACACAGTAGCATTCTGTGAAAATTCTTTCTGTTCTGTGCATTCAACTAACAGAGTTGAACCTTACTTTTGATTGAGCCGTTCTGAAACACTCTTTCTGTAGAAACTGCAATTGGACATGCTAAGCCCTAAGAGGCCTACATTGGGAAAAAGAATATCTTCAAATAAAAACTACACCGATGCATTCTGTGAAACTTATTTCTGATCTGTAAATTCAGTTAACAGAGATAAAACATATTTTTGATTGAGCAGTTATGAAACACTCTTTTTGTAGAAAATGCAAGTGGAGATTCGGAGCGCTAAGAGGGTAATAGTGGAAAAAGGAATGTCTTCAAATATAAACTACACAGAATCATTCGGTGAAACTTCTTTCCGATCTGTGCATTCAGCTAACAGAGTTAAACCATACTTTTGATTGAGCAGATCTGAACATTCTTTCTGTAGAAAATGCAACTGGACATTTGGAGCGCTAAGAGCGTAGTAGTGGAAAAAGGAATATATTCAAATATAAACTGCACAGAAGCATTCTGTGAAACTTCTTTCTGATCTGAGCATTCAGCTAACAGAGTTAAACCATACTTTTGATTGAGCAGTTTTGAAACACTCTGTCTGTAGAAAATGCAACTGGACATTCGTAGCGCTAAGTGGGTAATAGTGGAAAAAAGAATATGTTCAAATATAAACTACACAGAAGCATTGTATGAAACTTCTTTCTGTTCTGTGCATTCAACTAACAGAGTTGAACCTTACTTTTGATTGAGCCGTTCTGAAACACTCTTTCTGTAGAAACTGCAATTGGACATTCTGAGCGCTAAGAGGCCTATATTGGGAAAAAGAATGTCTACAAATAAAAACTACACAGAAGAATTGTGTGAAACTTCTTTCTGTTCTGTTTGTTCAACTAAAAGAGTTGAACCTTAGTTTTGATTGAGCCGTTCTGAAACACTCTTTCTGTAGAAAATGCAAGTGGAGATTCGGAGCGCTAAGAGGGTAATAGTGGAAAAAGGAATGTCTCCAAATATAAACTACACAGAATCATTCTGTGAAACTTCTTTCTGATCTGTGCATTCAGCTAACAGAGTTAAACCATACTTTTGATTGAGCAGATCTAAACACTCTTTCTGTAGAAAATGCAACTGGACATTTGGAGCTTAAGAGAGTAGTAGTGGAAAAAGGAATATATTCAAATATAAACTACAGAGAAGCATTCTGTGAAACTTCTTTCTGATCTGAGCATTCAGCTAACAGAGTTAAACCATACTTTTGATTGAGCAGTTTTGAAACACTCTGTCTGTAGAAAATGCAACTGGACATTCGTAGCGCTAAGTGGGTAATAGTGGAAAAAAGAATATGTTCAAATATAAACTACACAGAAGCATTGTATGAAACTCCTTTCTGTTCTGTGCATTCAACTAACAGAGTTGAACCTTACTTTTGTTTGAGCCGTTCTGAAACACTCTTTCTGTAGAAACTGCAATTGGACATTCTGAGCGCTAAGAGGCCTATATTGGGAAAAAGAATGTCTACAAATAAAAACTACACAGAAGAATTGTGTGAAACTTCTTTCTGTTCTGTTTGTTCAACTAAAAGAGTTGAACCTTAGTATTGATTGAGCCGTTCTGAAACACTCTTTCTGTAGAAAATGCAAGTGGAGATTCGGAGGGCTAAGAGTGTAATTGTGGAAAAAGGAATGTCTCCAAATATAAACTACACAGAATCATTCTGTGAAACTTCTTTCTGATCTGTGCATTCAGCTAACAGAGTTAAACCATACTTTGATTGAGCAGATCTGAACACTCTTTCTGTAGAAAATGCAACTGGACATTTGGAGCGCTAAGAGAGTAGTAGTGGAAAAAGTAATATATTCAAATATAAACTACACAGAAGCATTCTGTGAAACTTCTTTCTGATCTGAGCATTCAGCTAACAGAGTTAAACCATACTTTTGATTGAGCAGTTTTGAAACACTCTGTCTGTAGAAAATGCAACTGGACATTCGTAGCGCTAAGTGGGTAATAGTGGAAAAAAGAATATGTTCAAATATAAACTACACAGAAGCATTGTATGAAACTTCTTTCTGTTCTGTGCATTCAACTAACAGAGTTGAACCTTACTTTTGATTGAGCCTTCCTGAAACATTCTTTCTGTAGAAACTGCAATTGGACATTGTGAGCGCTAAGAGGCCTATATTGGGAAAAATAATATCTTCAAATAAAAACTACACAGAAGCATTGTGTGAAACCTATTTCTGATATGTTCATTAAGCTAACAGAGTTAAACCATACTTTTGATTGCGCAGTTCTGAACACTCTTTCTGTAGAAAATGCAAGTGGACATTCGGAGCGCTAAGAGGGTAATAGTGGAAAAAGGAATATATTCAAATATAAACTACACAGTAGCATTCTGTGAAAATTCTTTCTGTTCTGTGCATTCAACTAACAGAGTTGAACCTTACTTTTGATTGAGCCGTTCTGAAACACTCTTTCTGTAGAAACTGCAATTGGACATGCTAAGCGCTAAGAGGCCTACATTGGGAAAAAGAATATCTTCAAATAAAAACTACACCGATGCATTCTGTGAAACTTATTTCTGATCTGTAAATTCAGTTAACAGAGATAAAACATATTTTTGATTGAGCAGTTATGAAACACTCTTTTTGTAGAAAATGCAAGTGGAGATTCGGAGCGCTAAGAGGGTAATAGTGGAAAAAGGAATGTCTTCAAATATAAACTACACAGAATCATTCGGTGAATCTTCTTTCCGATCTGTGCATTCAGCTAACAGAGTTAAACCATACTTTTGATTGAGCAGATCTGAACACTCTTTCTGTAGAAAATGCAACTGGACATTTGGAGCGCTAAGATCGTAGTAGTGGAAAAAGGAATATATTCAAATATAAACTGCACAGAAGCATTCTGTGAAACTTCTTTCTGATCTGAACATTCAGCTAACAGAGTTAAACCATACTTTTGATTGAGCAGTTTGAAACACTCTGTCTGTAGAAAATGCAACTGGACATTCGTAGCGCTAAGTGGGTAATAGTGGAAAAAAGAATATGTTCAAATATAAACTACACAGAAGCATTGTATGAAACTTCTTTCTGTTCTGTGCATTCAACTAACAGAGTTGAACCTTACTTTTGATTGAGCCGTTCTGAAACACTCTTTCTGTAGAAACTGCAATTGGACATTCTGAGCACTAAGAGGCCTATATTGGGAAAAAGAATGTCTACAAATAAAAACTACACAGAAGAATTGTGTGAAACTTCTTTCTGTTCTGTTTGTTCAACTAAAAGAGTTGAAACTTAGTTTTGATTGAGCCGTTCTGAAACACTCTTTCTGTAGAAAATGCAAGTGGAGATTCGGAGCGCTAAGAGGGTAATAGTGGAAAAAGGAATGTCTCCAAATATAAACTACACAGAATCATTCTGTGAAACTTCTTTCTGATCTGTGCATTCAGCTAACAGAGTTAAACCATACTTTTGATTGAGCAGATCTGAACACTCTTTCTGTAGAAAATGTAACTGGACATTTGGAGCGCTAAGAGAGTAGTAGTGGAAAAAGGAAAATATTCAAATATAAACTACACAGAAGCATTCTGTGAAACTTCTTTCTGATCTGAGCATTCAGCTAACAGAGTTAAACCATACTTTTGATTGAGCAGTTTTGAAACACTCTGTCTGTAGAAAATGCAACTGGACATTCGTAGCGCTAAGTGGGTAATAGTGGAAAAAAGAATATGTTCAAATATAAACTACACAGAAGCATTGTATGAAACTACTTTCTGTTCTGTGCATTCAACTAACAGAGTTGAACCTTACTTTTGATTGAGCCTTTCTGAAACACTCTTTCTGTAGAAACTGCAAATGGACATTCTGAGCGCTAAGAGGCCTATATTGGGAAAAATAATATCTTCAAATAAAAACTACACAGAAGCATTGTGTGAAACTTATTTCTGATATGTTCATTAAGCTAACAGAGTTAAACCATACTTTTGATTGCGCAGTTCTGAACACTCTTTCTGTAGAAAATGCAAGTGGACATTCGGAGCTCAAAGAGGGTAATAGTGGAAAAAGGAATATATTCAAATATAAACTACACAGTAGCATTCTGTGAAAATTCTTTCTGTTCTGTGCATTCAACTAACAGAGTTGAACCTTACTTTTGATTGAGCCGTTCTGAAACACTCTTTCTGTAGAAACTGCAATTGGACATGCTAAGCGCTAAGAGGCCTACATTGGGAAAAAGAATATCTTCAAATAAAAACTACACAGATGCATTCTGTGAAACTTATTTCTGATCTGTAAATTCAGTTAACAGAGATAAAACATATTTTTGATTGAGCAGTTATGAAACATTCTTTTTGTAGAAAATGCAAGTGGAGATTCGGAGCGCAAAGAGGGTAATAGTGGAAAAAGGAATGTCTCCAAATATAAACTACACAGAATCATTCTGTGAAACTTCTTTCTGATCTGTGCATTCAGCTAACAGAGTTAAACCATACTTTTAATTGAGCAGATCTGAACACTCTTTCTGTAGAAAATGCAACTGGACATTTGGAGCGCTAAGAGCGTAGTAGTGGAAAAAGGAATATATTCAAATATAAACTACACAGAAGCATTCTGTGAAACTTCTTTCTGATCTGAGCATTCAGCTAACAGAGTTAAACCATACTTTTGATTGAGCAGTTTTGAAACACTCTGTCTGTAGAAAATGCAACTGGACATTCGTAGCGCTAAGTGGGTAATAGTGGAAAAAAGAATATGTTCAAATATAAACTACACAGAAGCATTGTATGAAACTTCTTTCTGTTCTGTGCATTCAACTAACAGAGTTGAACCTTACTTTTGATTGAGCCTTTCTGAAACACTCTTTCTGTAGAAACTGCAATTGGACATTCTGAGCGCTAAGAGGTCTCTATTGGGAAAAATAATATCTTCAAATAAAAACTACACAGAAGCATTGTGTGAAACTTATTTCTGATATGTTCATTAAGCTAACAGAGTTAAACCATAATTTTGATTGCGCACTTCTGAACACTCTTTCTGTAGAAAATGCAAGTGGACATTCGGAGCGCTAAGAGGTTAATAGTGGAAAAAGGAATATATTCAAATATAAACTACACAGTAGCATTCTGTGAAAATTCTTTCTGTTCTGTGCATTCAACTAACAGAGTTGAACCTTACTTTTGATTGAGCCTTTCTGAAACACTCTTTCTGTAGAAACTGCAATTGGACATGCTAAGCGCTAAGAGGCCTACATTGGGAAAAAGAATATCTTCAAATAAAAACTACACAGATGCATTCTGTGAAACTTATTTCTGATCTGTAAATTCAGTTAACAGAGATAAAACATATTTTTGATTGAGCAGTTATGAAACACTCTTTTTGTAGAAAATGCAAGTGGAGATTCGGAGCGCTAAGAGGGTAATAGTGGAAAAAGGAATGTCTTCAAATATAAACTATACAGAATCATTCGGTGAAACTTCTTTCTGATCTGTGCATTCAGCTAACAGAGTTAAACCATACTTTTGATTGAGCAGATCTGAACACTCTTGCTGTAGAAAATGCAACTGGACATTTGGAGCGCTAAGAGCGTAGTAGTGGAAAAAGGAATATATTCAAATATAAACTACACAGAATCATTCTGTGAAACTTCTTTCTGATCTGAGCATTCAGCTAACAGAGTTAAACCATACTTTTGATTGAGCAGTTTTGAAACACTCTGTCTGTAGAAAATGCAACTGGACATTCGTAGCGCTAAGTGGGTAATAGTGGAAAAAAGAATATGTTCAAATATAAACTACACAGAAGCATTGTATGAAACTTCTTTCTGTTCTGTGCATTCAACTAACAGAGTTGAACCTTACTTTTGATTGAGCCTTTCTGAAACACTCTTTCTGTAGAAACTGCAATTGGACATTCTGAGCGCTAAGAGGCCTCTATTTGGAAAAATAATATCTTCAAATAAAAACTACACAGAAGCATTGTGTGAAACTTATTTCTGATATGTTATTTAAGCTAACAGAGTTAAACCATACTTTTGATTGCGCAGTTCTGAACACTCTTTCTGTAGAAAATGCAAGTGGACATTGGGAGCGCTAAGAGGGTAATAGTGGAAAAGGGAATATATTCAAATATAAACTACACAGTAGCATTCTGTGAAAATTCTTTCTGTTCTGTGCATTCAACTAACAGAGTTGAACCTTACTTTAGATTGAGCCGTTCTGAAACACTCTTTCTGTAGAAACTGCAATTGGACATGCTAAGCGCTAAGAGGCCTACATTGGGAAAAAGAATATCTTCAAATAAAAACTACACAGATGCATTCTGTGAAACTTATTTCTGATCTGTAAATTCAGTTAACAGAGATAAAACATATTTTTGATTGAGCAGTTATGAAACACTCTTTTTGTAGAAAATGCAAGTGGAGATTCGGAGCGCTAACAGGGTAATAGTGGAAAAAGGAATGTCTTCAAATACAAACTACACAGAATCATTCAGTGAAACTTCTTTCTGATCTGTGCATTCAGCTAACAGAGTTAAACCATACTTTTGATTGAGCAGATCTGAACACTCTTTCTGTAGAAAATGCAACTGGACATTTGGAGCGATAAGAGCGTAGTAGTGGAAAAAGGAATATATTCAAATATAAACTACACAGAAGCATTCTGTGAAACTTCTTTCTGATCTGAGCATTCAGCTAACAGAGTTAAACCATACTTTGGATTGAGCAGTTTTCAAACACTCTGTCTGTAGAAAATGCAACTGGACATTCGTAGAGCTAAGTGGGTAATAGTGGAAAAAAGAATATGTTCAAATATAAACTACACAGAAGCATTGTATGAAACTTCTTTCTGTTCTGTGCATTCAACTAACAGAGTTGAACCTTACTTTTGATTGAGCCATTCTGAAACACTCTTTCTGTAGAAACTGCAATTGGACATTCTGAGCGCTAAGAGGCCTATATTGGGAAAAAGAATGTCTACAAATAAAAACTACACAGAAGAATTGTGTGAAACTTCTTTCTGTTCTGTTTGTTCAACTAAAAGAGTTGAACCTTAGTTTTGATTGAGCCGTTCTGAAACACTCTTTCTGTAGAAAATGCAAGTGGAGATTCGGAGCGCTAAGTGGGTAATAGTGGAAAAGGAATGTCTCCAAATATAAACTACACAGAATCATTCTGTGAAACTTCTTTCTGATCTGTGCATTCAGCTAACAGAGTTAAACCATACTTTTGATTGAGCAGATCTGAACACACTTTCTGTAGAAAATGCAACTGGACATTTGGAGCGCTAAGAGAGTAGTAGTGGAAAAAGGAATATATTCAAATATAAACTACACAGAAGCATTCTGTGAAACTTCTTTCTGATCTGAGCATTCAGCTAACAGAGTTAAACCATACTTTTGATTGAGCAGTTTTGAAACACTCTGTCTGTAGAAAATGCAACTGGACATTCGTAGCGCTAAGTGGGTAATAGTGGAAAAAAGAATATGTTCAAATATAAACTACACAGAAGCATTGTATGAAACTTCTTTCTGTTCTGTGCATTCAACTAACAGAGTTGAACCTTACTTTTGATTGAGCCTTTCTGAAACACTCTTTCTGTAGAAACTGCAATTGGACATTCTGAGCGCTAAGAGGCCTATATTGGGAAAAATAATATCTTCAAATAAAAACTACACAGAAGCATTGTGTGAAACTTATTTCTGATATGTTCATTAAGCTAACAGAGTTAAACCATACTTTTGATTGCGCAGTTCTGAACACTCTTTCTGTAGAAAATGCAAGTGGACATTCGGAGCGCTAAGAGGGTAATAGTGGAAAAAGGAATATATTCAAATATAAACTACACAGTAGCATTCTGTGAAAATTCTTTCTGTTCTGTGCATTCAACTAACAGAGTTGAACCTTACTTTTGATTGAGCCGTTCTGAAACACTCTTTCTGTAGAAACTGCAATTGGACATGCTAAGCGCTAAGAGGCCTACATTGGGAAAAAGAATATCTTCAAATAAAAACTACACAGATGCATTCTGTGAAACTTATTTCTGATCTGTAAATTCAGTTAACAGAGATAAAACATATTTTTGATTGAGCAGTTATGAAACATTCTTTTTGTAGAAAATGCAAGTGGAGATTCGGAGCGCAAAGAGGGTAATAGTGGAAAAAGGAATGTCTCCAAATATAAACTACACAGAATCATTCTGTGAAACTTCTTTCTGATCTGTGCATTCAGCTAACAGAGTTAAACCATACTTTTAATTGAGCAGATCTGAACACTCTTTCTGTAGAAAATGCAACTGGACATTTGGAGCGCTAAGAGCGTAGTAGTGGAAAAAGGAATATATTCAAATATAAACTACACAGAAGCATTCTGTGAAACTTCTTTCTGATCTGAGCATTCAGCTAACAGAGTTAAACCATACTTTTGATTGAGCAGTTTTGAAACACTCTGTCTGTAGAAAATGCAACTGGACATTCGTAGCGCTAAGTGGGTAATAGTGGAAAAAAGAATATGTTCAAATATAAACTACACAGAAGCATTGTATGAAACTTCTTTCTGTTCTGTGCATTCAACTAACAGAGTTGAACCTTACTTTTGATTGAGCCTTTCTGAAACACTCTTTCTGTAGAAACTGCAATTGGACATTCTGAGCGCTAAGAGGTCTCTATTGGGAAAAATAATATCTTCAAATAAAAACTACACAGAAGCATTGTGTGAAACTTATTTCTGATATGTTCATTAAGCTAACAGAGTTAAACCATAATTTTGATTGCGCACTTCTGAACACTCTTTCTGTAGAAAATGCAAGTGGACATTCGGAGCGCTAAGAGGTTAATAGTGGAAAAAGGAATATATTCAAATATAAACTACACAGTAGCATTCTGTGAAAATTCTTTCTGTTCTGTGCATTCAACTAACAGAGTTGAACCTTACTTTTGATTGAGCCTTTCTGAAACACTCTTTCTGTAGAAACTGCAATTGGACATGCTAAGCGCTAAGAGGCCTACATTGGGAAAAAGAATATCTTCAAATAAAAACTACACAGATGCATTCTGTGAAACTTATTTCTGATCTGTAAATTCAGTTAACAGAGATAAAACATATTTTTGATTGAGCAGTTATGAAACACTCTTTTTGTAGAAAATGCAAGTGGAGATTCGGAGCGCTAAGAGGGTAATAGTGGAAAAAGGAATGTCTTCAAATATAAACTATACAGAATCATTCGGTGAAACTTCTTTCTGATCTGTGCATTCAGCTAACAGAGTTAAACCATACTTTTGATTGAGCAGATCTGAACACTCTTGCTGTAGAAAATGCAACTGGACATTTGGAGCGCTAAGAGCGTAGTAGTGGAAAAAGGAATATATTCAAATATAAACTACACAGAATCATTCTGTGAAACTTCTTTCTGATCTGAGCATTCAGCTAACAGAGTTAAACCATACTTTTGATTGAGCAGTTTTGAAACACTCTGTCTGTAGAAAATGCAACTGGACATTCGTAGCGCTAAGTGGGTAATAGTGGAAAAAAGAATATGTTCAAATATAAACTACACAGAAGCATTGTATGAAACTTCTTTCTGTTCTGTGCATTCAACTAACAGAGTTGAACCTTACTTTTGATTGAGCCTTTCTGAAACACTCTTTCTGTAGAAACTGCAATTGGACATTCTGAGCGCTAAGAGGCCTCTATTTGGAAAAATAATATCTTCAAATAAAAACTACACAGAAGCATTGTGTGAAACTTATTTCTGATATGTTATTTAAGCTAACAGAGTTAAACCATACTTTTGATTGCGCAGTTCTGAACACTCTTTCTGTAGAAAATGCAAGTGGACATTGGGAGCGCTAAGAGGGTAATAGTGGAAAAGGGAATATATTCAAATATAAACTACACAGTAGCATTCTGTGAAAATTCTTTCTGTTCTGTGCATTCAACTAACAGAGTTGAACCTTACTTTAGATTGAGCCGTTCTGAAACACTCTTTCTGTAGAAACTGCAATTGGACATGCTAAGCGCTAAGAGGCCTACATTGGGAAAAAGAATATCTTCAAATAAAAACTACACAGATGCATTCTGTGAAACTTATTTCTGATCTGTAAATTCAGTTAACAGAGATAAAACATATTTTTGATTGAGCAGTTATGAAACACTCTTTTTGTAGAAAATGCAAGTGGAGATTCGGAGCGCTAACAGGGTAATAGTGGAAAAAGGAATGTCTTCAAATACAAACTACACAGAATCATTCAGTGAAACTTCTTTCTGATCTGTGCATTCAGCTAACAGAGTTAAACCATACTTTTGATTGAGCAGATCTGAACACTCTTTCTGTAGAAAATGCAACTGGACATTTGGAGCGATAAGAGCGTAGTAGTGGAAAAAGGAATATATTCAAATATAAACTACACAGAAGCATTCTGTGAAACTTCTTTCTGATCTGAGCATTCAGCTAACAGAGTTAAACCATACTTTGGATTGAGCAGTTTTCAAACACTCTGTCTGTAGAAAATGCAACTGGACATTCGTAGAGCTAAGTGGGTAATAGTGGAAAAAAGAATATGTTCAAATATAAACTACACAGAAGCATTGTATGAAACTTCTTTCTGTTCTGTGCATTCAACTAACAGAGTTGAACCTTACTTTTGATTGAGCCATTCTGAAACACTCTTTCTGTAGAAACTGCAATTGGACATTCTGAGCGCTAAGAGGCCTATATTGGGAAAAAGAATGTCTACAAATAAAAACTACACAGAAGAATTGTGTGAAACTTCTTTCTGTTCTGTTTGTTCAACTAAAAGAGTTGAACCTTAGTTTTGATTGAGCCGTTCTGAAACACTCTTTCTGTAGAAAATGCAAGTGGAGATTCGGAGCGCTAAGTGGGTAATAGTGGAAAAGGAATGTCTCCAAATATAAACTACACAGAATCATTCTGTGAAACTTCTTTCTGATCTGTGCATTCAGCTAACAGAGTTAAACCATACTTTTGATTGAGCAGATCTGAACACACTTTCTGTAGAAAATGCAACTGGACATTTGGAGCGCTAAGAGAGTAGTAGTGGAAAAAGGAATATATTCAAATATAAACTACACAGAAGCATTCTGTGAAACTTCTTTCTGATCTGAGCATTCAGCTAACAGAGTTAAACCATACTTTTGATTGAGCAGTTTTGAAACACTCTGTCTGTAGAAAATGCAACTGGACATTCGTAGCGCTAAGTGGGTAATAGTGGAAAAAAGAATATGTTCAAATATAAACTACACAGAAGCATTGTATGAAACTTCTTTCTGTTCTGTGCATTCAACTAACAGAGTTGAACCTTACTTTTGATTGAGCCTTTCTGAAACACTCTTTCTGTAGAAACTGCAATTGGACATTCTGAGCGCTAAGAGGCCTATATTGGGAAAAATAATATCTTCAAATAAAAACTACACAGAAGCATTGTGTGAAACTTATTTCTGATATGTTCATTAAGCTAACAGAGTTAAACCATACTTTTGATTGCGCAGTTCTGAACACTCTTTCTGTAGAAAATGCAAGTGGACATTCGGAGCGCTAAGAGGGTAATAGTGGAAAAAGGAATATATTCAAATATAAACTACACAGTAGCATTCTGTGAAAATTCTTTCTGTTCTGTGCATTCAACTAACAGAGTTGAACCTTACTTTTGATTGAGCCGTTCTGAAACACTCTTTCTGTAGAAACTGCAGTTGGACATGCTAAGCGCTAAGAGGCCTACATTGGGAAAAAGAATATCTTCAAATAAAAACTACACAGATGCATTCTGTGAAACTTATTTCTGATCTGTAAATTCAGTTAACAGAGATAAAACATATTTTTGATTGATCAGTTATGAAACACTCTTTTTGTAGAAAATGCAAGTGGAGATTCGGAGCGCTAAGAGGGTAATAGTGGAAAAAGGAATGTCTTCAAATATAAACTACACAGAATCATTCGGTGAAACTTCTTTCTGATCTGTGCATTCAGCTAACAGAGTTAAACGATACTTTTGATTGAGTAGATCTGAACACTCTTTCTGTAGAAAATGCAACTGTACATTTGGAGCGCTAAGGGCGTAGTAGTGGAAAAAGGAATATATTCAAATATAAACTACACAGAAGCATTCTGTGAAACTTCTTTCTGATCTGAGCATTCAGCTAACAGAGTTAAACCATACTTTTGATTGAGCAGTTTTGAAACACTCTGTCTGTAGAAAATGCAACTGGACATTCGTAGCGCTAAGTGGGTAATAGTGGAAAAAAGAATATGTTCAAATATAAACTACACAGAAGCATTGTATGAAACTTCTTTCTGTTCTGTGTATTCAACTAACAGAGTTGAACCTTACTTTTGATTGAGCCGTTCTGAAACACTCTTTCTGTAGAAACTGCAATTGGACATTCTGAGCGCTAAGAGGCCTATATTGGGAAAAAGAATGTCTACAAATAAAAACTACACAGAAGAATTGTGTGAAACTTCTTTCTGTTCTGTTTGTTCAACTAAAAGAGTTGAACCTTAGTTTTGATTGAGCCGTTCTGAAACACTCTTTCTGTAGAAAATGCAAGTGGAGATTCGGAGGGCTAAGAGGGTAATAGTGGAAAAAGGAATGTCTCCAAATATAAACTACACAGAATCATTCTGTGAAACTTCTTTCTGATCTGTGCATTCAGCTAACAGAGTTAAACCATACTTTTGATTGAGCAGATCTGAACACTCTTGCTGTAGAAAATGCAACTGGACATTTGGAGCGCTAAGAGCGTAGTAGTGGAAAAAGGAATATATTCAAATATAAACTACACAGAATCATTCTGTGAAACTTCTTTCTGATCTGAGCATTCAGCTAACAGAGTTAAACCATACTTTTGATTGAGCAGTTTTGAAACACTCTGTCTGTAGAAAATGCAACTGGACATTCGTAGCGCTAAGTGGGTAATAGTGGAAAAAAGAATATGTTCAAATATAAACTACACAGAAGCATTGTATGAAACTTCTTTCTGTTCTGTGCATTCAACTAACAGAGTTGAACCTTACTTTTGATTGAGCCTTTCTGAAACACTCTTTCTGTAGAAACTGCAATTGGACATTCTGAGCGCTAAGAGGCCTCTATTGGGAAAAATAATATCTTCAAATAAAAACTACACAGAAGCATTGTGTGAAACTTATTTCTGATATGTTATATAAGCTAACAGAGTTAAACCATACTTTTGATTGCGCAGTTCTGAACACTCTTTCTGTAGAAAATGCAAGTGGACATTGGGAGCGCTAAGAGGGTAATAGTGGAAAAGGGAATATATTCAAATATAAACTACACAGTAGCATTCTGTGAAAATTCTTTCTGTTCTGTGCATTCAACTAACAGAGTTGAACCTTACTTTAGATTGAGCCGTTCTGAAACACTCTTTCTGTAGAAACTGCAATTGGACATGCTAAGCGCTAAGAGGCCTACATTGGGAAAAAGAATATCTTCAAATAAAAACTACACAGATGCATTCTGTGAAACTTATTTCTGATCTGTAAATTCAGTTAACAGAGATAAAACATATTTTTGATTGAGCAGTTATGAAACACTCTTTTTGTAGAAAATGCAAGTGGAGATTCGGAGCGCTAACAGGGTAATAGTGGAAAAAGGAATGTCTTCAAATACAAACTACACAGAATCATTCAGTGAAACTTCTTTCTGATCTGTGCATTCAGCTAACAGAGTTAAACCATACTTTTGATTGAGCAGATCTGAACACTATTTCTGTAGAAAATGCAACTGGACATTTGGAGCGATAAGAGCGTAGTAGTGGAAAAAGGAATATATTCAAATATAAACTACACAGAAGCATTCTGTGAAACTTCTTTCTGATCTGAGCATTCAGCTAACAGAGTTAAACCATACTTTGGATTGAGCAGTTTTCAAACACTCTGTCTGTAGAAAATGCAACTGGACATTCGTAGAGCTAAGTGGGTAATAGTGGAAAAAAGAATATGTTCAAATATAAACTACACAGAAGCATTGTATGAAACTTCTTTCTGTTCTGTGCATTCAACTAACAGAGTTGAACCTTACTTTTGATTGAGCCATTCTGAAACACTCTTTCTGTAGAAACTGCAATTGGACATTCTGAGCGCTAAGAGGCCTATATTGGGAAAAAGAATGTCTACAAATAAAAACTACACAGAAGAATTGTGTGAAACTTCTTTCTGTTCTGTTTGTTCAACTAAAAGAGTTGAACCTTAGTTTTGATTGAGCCGTTCTGAAACACTCTTTCTGTAGAAAATGCAAGTGGAGATTCGGAGCGCTAAGTGGGTAATAGTGGAAAAGGAATGTCTCCAAATATAAACTACACAGAATCATTCTGTGAAACTTCTTTCTGATCTGTGCATTCAGCTAACAGAGTTAAACCATACTTTTGATTGAGCAGATCTGAACACTCTTTCTGTAGAAAATGCAACTGGACATTTGGAGCGCTAAGAGAGTAGTAGTGGAAAAAGGAATATATTCAAATATAAACTACACAGAAGCATTCTGTGAAACTTCTTTCTGATCTGAGCATTCAGCTAACAGAGTTAAACCATACTTTTGATTGAGCAGTTTTGAAACACTCTGTCTGTAGAAAATGCAACTGGACATTCGTAGCGCTAAGTTGGTAATAGTGGAAAAAAGAATATGTTCAAATATAAACTACACAGAAGCATTGTATGAAACTTCTTTCTGTTCTGTGCATTCAACTAACAGAGTTGAACCTTACTTTTGATTGAGCCTTTCTGAAACACTCTTTCTGTAGAAACTGCAATTGGACATTCTGAGCGCTAAGAGGCCTATATTGGGAAAAATAATATCTTCAAATAAAAACTACACAGAAGCATTGTGTGAAACTTATTTCTGATATGTTCATTAAGCTAACAGAGTTAAACCATACTTTTGATTGCGCAGTTCTGAACACTCTTTCTGTAGAAAATGCAAGTGGACATTCGGAGCGCTAAGAGGGTAATAGTGGAAAAAGGAATATATTCAAATATAAACTACACAGTAGCATTCTGTGAAAATTCTTTCTGTTCTGTGCATTCAACTAACAGAGTTGAACCTTACTTTTGATTGAGCCGTTCTGAAACACTCTTTCTGTAGAAACTGCAGTTGGACATGCTAAGCGCTAAGAGGCCTACATTGGGAAAAAGAATATCTTCAAATAAAAACTACACAGATGCATTCTGTGAAACTTATTTCTGATCTGTAAATTCAGTTAACAGAGATAAAACATATTTTTGATTGAGCAGTTATGAAACACTCTTTTTGTAGAAAATGCAAGTGGAGATTCGGAGCGCTAAGAGGGTAATAGTGGAAAAAGGAATGTCTTCAAATATAAACTACACAGAATCATTCGGTGAAACTTCTTTCTGATCTGTGCATTCAGCTAACAGAGTTAAACGATACTTTTGATTGAGCAGATCTGAACACTCTTTCTGTAGAAAATGCAACTGTACATTTGGAGCGCTAAGGGCGTAGTAGTGGAAAAAGGAATATATTCAAATATAAACTACACAGAAGCATTCTGTGAAACTTCTTTCTGATCTGAGCATTCAGCTAACAGAGTTAAACCATACTTTTGATTGAGCAGTTTTGAAACACTCTGTCTGTAGAAAATGCAACTGGACATTCGTAGCGCTAAGTGGGTAATAGTGGAAAAAAGAATATGTTCAAATATAAACTACACAGAAGCATTGTATGAAACTTCTTTCTGTTCTGTGTATTCAACTAACAGAGTTGAACCTTACTTTTGATTGAGCCGTTCTGAAACACTCTTTCTGTAGAAACTGCAATTGGACATTCTGAGCGCTAAGAGGCCTATATTGGGAAAAAGAATGTCTACAAATAAAAACTACACAGAAGAATTGTGTGAAACTTCTTTCTGTTCTGTTTGTTCAACTAAAAGAGTTGAACCTTAGTTTTGATTGAGCCGTTCTGAAACACTCTTTCTGTAGAAAATGCAAGTGGAGATTCGGAGGGCTAAGAGGGTAATAGTGGAAAAAGGAATGTCTCCAAATATAAACTACACAGAATCATTCTGTGAAACTTCTTTCTGATCTGTGCATTCAGCTAACAGAGTTAAACCATACTTTTGATTGAGCAGATTTGAACACTCTTTCTGTAGAAAATGCAACTGGACATTTGGAGCGCTAAGAGAGTAGTAGTGGAAAAAGGAATATATTCAAATATAAACTACACAGAAGCATTCTGTGAAACTTCTTTCTGATCTGTGCATTCAGCTAACAGAGTTAAACCATACTTTTGATTGAGCAGATTTGAACACTCTTTCTGTAGAAAATGCAACTGGACATTCGTAGCGCTAAGTGTGTAATAGTGGAAAAAAGAATATGTTCAAATATAAACTACACAGAAGCATTGTATGAAACTTCTTTCTGTTCTGTGCATTCAACTAACAGAGTTGAACCTTACTTTTGATTGAGCCTTTCTGAAACACTCTTTCTGTAGAAACTGCAATTGGACATTGTGAGCGCTAAGAGGCCTATAATGGGAAAAATAATATCTTCAAATAAAAACTACACAGAAGCATTTGTGAAACTTATTTCTGATATGTTCATTAAGCTAACAGAGTTAAACCATACTTTTGATTGCGCAGTTCTGAACACTCTTTCTGTAGAAAATGCAAGTGGACATTCGGAGCGCTAAGAGGGTAATAGTGGAAAAAGGAATATATTCAAATATAAACTACACAGTAGCATTCTGTGAAAATTCTTTCTGTTCTGTGCATTCAACTAACAGAGTTGAATCTTACTTTTGATTGAGCCGTTCTGAAACACTCTTTCTGTAGAAACTGCAATTGGACATGCTAAGCGCTAAGAGGCCTACATTGGGAAAAAGAATATCTTCAAATAAAAACTACACAGATGCATTCTGTGAAACTTATTTCTGATCTGTAAATTCAGTTAACAGAGATAAAACATATTTTTGATTGAGCAGTTATGAAACACTCTTTCTGTAGAAAATGCAAGTGGAGATTCGGAGCGCTAAGAGGGTAATAGTGGAAAAAGGAATGTCTTCAAATATAAACTACACAGAATCATTCGGTGAAACTTCTTTCTGATCTGTGCATTCAGCTAACAGAGTTAAACCATACTTTTGATTGAGCAGATCTGAACACTCTTTCTGTAGAAAATGCAACTGGACTTTTGGAGCGCTAAGAGCGTAGTAGTGGAAAAAGGAATATATTCAAATATAAACTACACAGAAGCATTCTGTGAAACTTCTTTCTGATCTGAGCATTCAGCTAACAGAGTTAAACCATACTTTTGATTGAGCAGTTTTGAAACACTCTGTCTGTAGAAAATGCAACTGGACATTCGTAGCGCTAAGTGGGTAATAGTGGAAAAAAGAATATGTTCAAATATAAACTACACAGAAGCATTGTATGAAACTTCTTTCTGTTCTGTGCATTCAACTAACAGAGTTGAACCTTACTTTTGATTGAGCCGTTCTGAAACACTCTTTCTGTAGAAACTGCAATTGGACATTCTGAGCGCTAAGAGGCCTATATTGGGAAAAAGAATGTCTACAAATAAAAACTACACAGAAGAATTGTGTGAAACTTCTTTCTGTTCTGTTTGTTCAACTAAAAGAGTTGAACCTTAGTTTTGATTGAGCCGTTCTGAAACACTCTTTCTGTAGAAAATGCAAGTGGAGATTCCGAGCGCTAAGAGGGTAATAGTGGAAAAAGGAATGTCTCCAAATATAAACTACACAGAATCATTCAGTGAAACTTCTTTCTGATCTGTGCATTCAGCTAACAGAGTTAAACCATACTTTTGATTGAGCAGATCTGAACACTCTTTCTGTAGAAAATGCAACTGGACATTTGGAGCGCTAAGAGAGTAGTAGTGGAAAAAGGAATATATTCAAATATAAACTACACAGAAGCATTCTGTGAAACTTCTTTCTGATCTGAGCATTCAGCTAACAGAGTTAAACCATACTTTGGATTGAGCAGTTTTGAAACACTCTGTCTGTAGAAAATGCAACTGGACATTCGTAGCGCTAAGTGGGTAATAGTGGAAAAAAGAATATGTTCAAATATAAACTACACAGAAGCATTGTATGAAACTTCTTTCTGTTCTGTGCATTCAACTAACAGAGTTGAACCTTACTTTTGATTGAGCCGTTCTGAAACACTCTTTCTGTAGAAACTGCAATTGGACATTCTGAGCGCTAAGAGGCCTATATTGGGAAAAAGAATGTCTACAAATAAAAACTACACAGAAGAATTGTGTGAAACTTCTTTCTGTTCTGTTTGTTCAACTAAAAGAGTTGAACCTTAGTTTTGATTGAGCCATTCTGAAACACTCTTTCTGTAGAAAATGCAAGTGGAGATTCGGAGGGCTAAGAGGGTAATTGTGGAAAAAGGAATGTCTCCAAATATAAACTACACAGAATCATTCTGTGAAACTTCTTTCTGATCTGTGCATTCAGCTAACAGAGTTAAACCATACTTTTGATTGCGCAGTTCTGAACACTCTTTCTGTAGAAAATGCAAGTGGACATTCGGAGCGCTAAGAGGGTAATAGTGGAAAAAGGAATATATTCAAATATAAACTACACAGTAGCATTCTGTGAAAATTCTTTCTGTTCTGTGCATTCAACTAACAGAGTTGAACCTTACTTTTGATTGAGCCGTTCTGAAACACTCTTTCTGTAGAAACTGCAATTGGACATGCTAAGCGCTAAGAGGCCTACATTGGGAAAAAGAATATCTTCAAATAAAAACTACACAGATGCATTCTGTGAAACTTATTTCTGATCTGTAAATTCAGTTAACAGAGATAAAACATATTTTTGATTGAGCAGTTATGAAACACTCTTTCTGTAGAAAATGCAAGTGGAGATTCGGAGCGCTAAGAGGGTAATAGTGGAAAAAGGAATGTCTTCAAATATAAACTACACAGAATCATTCGGTGAAACTTCTTTCTGATCCGTGCATTCAGCTAACAGAGTTAAACCATACTTTTGATTGAGCAGATCTGAACACTCTTTCTGTAGATAATGCAACTGGACATTTGGAGCGCTAAGAGCGTAGTAGTGGAAAAAGGAATATATTCAAATATAAACTACACAGAATCATTCTGTGAAACTTCTTTCTGATCTGAGCATTCAGCTAACAGAGTTAAACCATACTTTTGATTGAGCAGTTTTGAAACACTCTGTCTGTAGAAAATGCAACTGGACATTCGTAGCGCTAAGTGGGTAATAGTGGAAAAAAGAATATGTTCAAATATAAACTACACAGAAGCATTGTATGAAACTTCTTTCTGTTCTGTGCATTCAACTAACAGAGTTGAACCTTACTTTTGATTGAGCCTTTCTGAAACACTCTTTCTGTAGAAACTGCAATTGGACATTCTGAGCGCTAAGAGGCCTATATTGGGAAAAATAATATCTTCAAATAAAAACTACACAGAAGCATTGTGTGAAACATATTTCTGATATGTTCATTAAGCTAACAGAGTTAAACCATACTTTTGATTGCGCAGTTCTGAACACTCTTTCTGTAGAAAATGCAAGTGGACATTGGGAGCGCTAAGAGGGTAATAGTGGAAAAGGGAATATATTCAGATATAAACTACACAGTAGCATTCTGTGAAAATTCTTTCTGTTCTGTGCATTCAACTAACAGAGTTGAACCTTACTTTTGATTGAGCCGTTCTGAAACACTCTTTCTGTAGAAACTGCAATTGGACATGCTAAGCGCTAAGAGGCCTACATTGGGAAAAAGAATATCTTCAAATAAAAACTACACAGATGCATTCTGTGAAACTTATTTCTGATCTGTAAAATCAGTTAACAGAGATAAAACATATTTTTGATTGAGCAGTTATGAAACACTCTTTTTGTAGAAAATGCAAGTGGAGATTCGGAGCGCTAACAGGGTAATAGTGGAAAAAGGAATGTCTTCAAATATAAACTACACAGAATCATTCAGTGAAACTTCTTTCTGATCTGTGCATTCAGCTAACAGAGTTAAACCATACTTTTGATTGAGCAGATCTGAACACTCTTTCTGTAGAAAATGCAACTGGACATTTGGAGCGATAAGAGCGTAGTAGTGGAAAAAGGAATATATTCAAATATAAACTACACAGAAGCATTCTGTGAAACTTCTTTCTGATCTGAGCATTCAGCTAACAGAGTTAAACCATACTTTGGATTGAGCAGTTTTCAAACACTCTGTCTGTAGAAAATGCAACTGGACATTCGTAGCGCTAAGTGGGTAATAGTGGAAAGAAGAATATGTTCAAATATAAACTACACAGAAGCATTGTATGAAACTTCTTTCTGTTCTGTGCATTCAACTAACAGAGTTGAACCTTACTTTTGATTGAGCCATTCTGAAACACTCTTTCTGTAGAAACTGCAATTGGACATTCTGAGCGCTAAGAGGCCTATATTGGGAAAAAGAATGTCTACAAATAAGAACTACACAGAAGAATTGTGTGAAACTTCTTTCTGTTCTGTTTGTTCAACTAAAAGAGTTGAACCTTAGTTTTGATTGAGCCGTTCTGAAACACTCTTTCTGTAGAAAATGCAAGTGGAGATTCGGAGCGCTAAGAGTGTAATAGTGGAAAAAGAATGTCTCCAAATATAAACTACACAGAATCATTCTGTGAAACTTCTTTCTGATCTGTGCATTCAGCTAACAGAGTTGAACCATACTTTTGATTGAGCAGATCTGAACACTCTTTCTGTAGAAAATGCAACTGGACATTTGGAGCGCTAAGAGAGTAGTAGTGGAAAAAGGAATATATTCAAATATAAACTACACAGAAGCATTCTGTGAAACTTCTTTCTGATCTGAGCATTCAGCTAACAGAGTTAAACCATACTTTTGATTGAGCAGTTTTGAAACACTCTGTCTGTAGAAAATGCAACTGGACATTCGTAGCGCTAAGTGGGTAATAGTGGAAAAAAGAATATGTTCAAATATAAACTACACAGAAGCATTGTATGAAACTTCTTTCTGTTCTGTGCATTCAACTAACAGAGTTGAACCTTACTTTTGATTGAGCCTTTCTGAAACACTCTTTCTGTAGAAACTGCAATTGGACATTCTGAGCGCTAAGAGGCCTCTATTGGGAAAAATAATATCTTCAAATAAAAACTACACAGAAGCATTGTGTGAAACTTATTTCTGATATGTTCATTAAGCTAACAGAGTTAAACCATACTTTTGATTGCGCAGTTCTGAACACTCTTTCTGTAGAAAATGCAAGTGGACATTCGGAGCGCTAAGAGGTTAATAGTGGAAAAAGGAATATATTCAAATATAAACTACACACTAACATTCTGTGAAAATTCTTTCTGTTCTGTGCATTCAACTAACAGAGTTGAACCTTACTTTTGATTGAGCCGTTCTGAAACACTCTTTCTGTAGAAACTGCAATTGGACATGCTAAGCGCTAAGAGGCTTACATAGGGAAAAAGAATATCTTCAAATAAAAACTACACAGATGCATTCTGTGAAACTTATTTCTGATCTGTAAATTCAGTTAACAGAGATAAAACATATTTTTGATTGAGCAGTTATGAAACACTCTTTTTGTAGAAAATGCAAGAGGAGATTCGGAGCGCTAAGAGGGTAATAGTGGAAAAAGGAATGTCTTCAAATATAAACTACACAGAATCATTCGGTGAAAATTCTTTCTGGTCTGTGCATTCAGCTAACAGAGTTAAACCATACTTTTGATTGAGCAGATCTGAACACTCTTTCTGTAGAAAATGCAACTGGACATTTGGAGCGCTAAGAGCGTAGTAGTGGAAAAATGAATATATTCAAATATAAACTACACAGAAGCATTCTGTGAAACTTCTTTCTGATCTGAGCATTCAGCTAACAGAGTTAAACCACACTTTTGATTGAGCAGTTTTGAAACACTCTGTCTGTAGAAAATGCAACTGGACATTCGTAGCGCTAAGTGGGTAATAGTGGAAAAAAGAATATGTTCAAATATAAACTACACAGAAGCATTGTATGAAACTTCTTTCTGTTCTGTGCATTCAACTAACAGAGTTGAACCTTAATTTTGATTGAGCCGTTCTGAAACACTCTTTCTGTAGAAACTGCAATTGGACATTCTGAGCGCTAAGAGGCCTATATTGGGAAAAAGAATGTCTACAAATAAAAACTACACAGAAGAATTGTGTGAAACTTCTTTCTGTTCTGTTTGTTCAACTAAAAGAGTTGAACCTTAGTTTTGATTGAGCCGTTCTGAAACACTCTTTCTGTAGAAAATGCAAGTGGAGATTCGGAGTGCTAAGAGGGTCATAGTGGAAAAAGGAATGTCTCCAAATATAAACTACACAGAATCATTCTGTGAAACGTCTTTCTGATCTGTGCATTCAGCTAACAGAGTTAAACCATACTTTTGATTGAGCAGATCTGAACACTCTTTCTGTAGAAAATGCAACTGGACATTTGGAGCGCTAAGAGAGTAGTAGTGGAAAAAGGAATATATTCAAATATAAACTACACAGAATCATTCTGTGAAACTTCTTTCTGATCTGAGCATTCAGCTAACAGAGTTAAACCATACTTTTGATTGAGCAGTTTTGAAACACTCTGTCTGTAGAAAATGCAACTGGACATTCGTAGCGCTAAGTGGGTAATAGTGGAAAAAAGAATATGTTCAAATATAAACTACACAGAAGCATTGTATGAAACTTCTTTCTGTTCTGTGCATTCAACTAACAGAGTTGAACCTTACTTTTGATTGAGCCTTTCTGAAACACTCTTTCTGTAGAAACTGCAATTGCACATTCTGAGCGCTAAGAGGCCTATATTGGGAAAAATAATATCTTCAAATAAAAACTACACAGAAGCATTGTGTGAAACTTCTTTCTGTTCTGTGCATTCAACTAACAGAGTTGAACCTTACTTTTGATTGAGCCGTTCTGAAACACTCTTTCTGTAGAAACTGCAATTGGACATTGTGAGCGCTAAGAGGCCTATAATGGGAAAAATAATATCTTCAAATAAAAACTACACAGAAGCATTTGTGAAACTTATTTCTGATATGTTCATTAAGCTAACAGAGTTAAACCATACTTTTGATTGCGCAGTTCTGAACACTCTTTCTGTAGAAAATGCAAGTGGACATTCGGAGCGCTAAGAGGGTAATAGTGGAAAAAGGAATATATTCAAATATAAACTACACAGTAGCATTCTGTGAAAATTCTTTCTGTTCTGTGCATTCAACTAACAGAGTTGAACCTTACTTTTGATTGAGCCGTTCTGAAACACTCTTTCTGTAGAAACTGCAGTTGGACATGCTAAGCGCTAAGAGGCCTACATTGGGAAAAAGAATATCTTCAAATAAAAACTACACAGATGCATTCTGTGAAACTTATTTGTGATCTGTAAATTCAGTTAACAGAGATAAAACACATTTTTGATTGAGCAGTTATGAAACACTCTTTTTGTAGAAAATGCAAGTGGAGATTCGGAGCGCTAAGAGGGTAATAGTGGAAAAAGGAATGTCTTCAAATATAAACTACACAGAATCACTCGGTGAAACTTATTTCTGATCTGTGCATTCAGCTAACAGAGTTAAACCATACTTTTGATTGAGCAGATCTGAACACTCTTTCTGTAGAAAATGCAACTGGACATTTGGAGCGCTAAGGGCGTAGTAGTGGAAAAAGGAATATATTCAAATATAAACTAAACAGAAGCATTCTGTGAAACTTCTTTCTGATCTGAGCATTCAGCTAACAGAGTTAAACCACACTTTTGATTGAGCAGTTTTGAAACACTCTGTCTGTAGAAAGTGCAACTGGACATTCGTAGCGCTAAGTGGGTAATAGTGGAAAAAAGAATATGTTCAAATATAAACTACACAGAAGCATTGTATGAAACTTCTTTCTGTTCTGTGCATTCAACTAACAGAGTTGAACCTTACTTTTGATTGAGCCGTTCTGAAACACTCTTTCTGTAGAAACTGTAATTGGACATTCTGAGCGCTAAGAGGCGTATATTGGGAAAAAGAATGTCTACAAATAAAAACTACACAGAAGAATTTTGTGAAACTACTTTCTGTTCTGTTTGTTCAACTAAAAGAGTTGAACCTTAGTTTTGATTGAGCCGTTCTGAAACACTCTTTCTGTAGAAAATGCAAGTGGAGATTCGGAGCGCTAAGAGGGTAATAGTGGAAAAAGGAATGTCTCCAAATATAAACTACACAGAATCATTCTGTGAAACTTCTTTCTGATCTGTGCATTCAGCTAACAGAGTTAAACCATACTTTTGATTGAGCAGATCTGAACACTCTTTCTGTAGAAAATGCAACTGGACATTTGGAGCGCTAAGAGAGTAGTAGTGGAAAAAGGAATATATTCAAATATAAACTACACAGAAGCATTCTGTGAAACTTCTTTCTGATCTGAGCATTCAGCTAACAGAGTTAAACCATACTTTTGATAGAGCAGTTTTGAAACACTCTGTCTGTAGAAAATGCAACTGGACATTCGTAGCGCTAAGTGGGTAATAGTGGAAAAAAGAATATGTTCAAATATAAACTACACAGAAGCATTGTATGAAACTACTTTCTGTACTGTGCATTCAACTAACAGAGTTGAACCTTACTTTTGATTGAGCCTTTCTGAAACACTCTTTCTGTAGAAACTGCAATTGGACATTCTGAGCGCTAAGAGGCCTATATTGGGAAAAATAATATCTTCAAATAAAAACTACACAGAAGCATTGTGTGAAACTTATTTCTGATATGTTCATTAAGCTAACAGAGTTAAACCATACTTTTGATTGCGCAGTTCTGAACACTCTTTCTGTAGATAATGCAAGTGGACATTCGGAGCGCTAAGAGGGTAATAGTGGAAAAAGGAATATATTCAAATATAAACTACACAGTAGCATTCTGTGAAAATTCTTTCTGTTCTGTGCATTCAACTAACAGAGTTGAACCTTACTTTTGATTGAGCCGTTCTGAAACACTCTTTCTGTAGAAACTGCAATTGGACAGGCTAAGCGCTAAGAGGCCTATATTGGGAAAAAGAATATCTTCAAATAAAAACTACACAGATGCATTCTGTGAAACTTATTTCTGATCTGTAAATTCAGTTAACAGAGATAAAACATATTTTTGATTGAGCAGTTATGAAACACTCTTTCTGTAGAAAATGCAAGTGGAGATTCGGAGCCCTAAGAGGGTAATATTGGAAAAAGCAATGTCTCCAAATATAAACTACACAGAATCATTCTGTGAAACTTCTTTCTGATCTGTGCATTCAGCTAACAGAGTTAAACCATACTTTTGATTGAGCAGATCTGAACACTCTTTCTGTAGAAAATGGAACTGGACATTTGGAGCCCTAAGAGAGTAGTAGTGGAAAAAGGAATATATTCAAATATAAACTACACAGAAGCATTCTGTGAAACTTCTTTCTGATCTGAGCATTCAGCTAACAGAGTTAAACCATACTTTTGATTGAGCAGTTTTGAAACACTCTGTCTGTAGAAAATGCAACTGGACATTCGTAGCGCTAAGTGTGTAATAGTGGAAAAAAGAATATGTTCAAATATAAACTACACAGAAGCATTGTATGAAACTTCTTTCTGTTCTGTGCATTCAACTAACAGAGTTGAACCTTACTTTTGATTGAGCCTTTCTGAAACACTCTTTCTGTAGAAACTGCAATTGGACATTCTGAGCGCTAAGAGGCCTATATTGGGAAAAATAATATCTTCAAATAAAAACTACACAGAAGCATTGTGTGAAACTTATTTCTGATATGTTCATTAAGCTAACAGAGTTAAACCATACTTTTGATTGCGCAGTTCTGAACACTCTTTCTGTAGAAAATGCAAGTGGACATTCGGAGCGCTAAGAGGGTAATAGTGGAAAAAGGAATATATTCAAATATCAACTACACACTAGCATTCTGTGAAAATTCTTTCTGTTCTGTGCATTCAACTAACAGAGTTGAACCTTACTTTTGATTGAGCCGTTCTGAAACACTCTTTCTGTAGAAACTGCAATTGGACATGCTAAGCGCTAAGAGGCCTACATTGGGAAAAAGAATATCTTCAAATAAAAACTACACAGATGCATTCTGTGAAACTTATTTCTGATCTGTAAATTCAGTTAACAGAGATAAAACATATTTTTGATTGAGCAGTTATGAAACACTCTTTTTGTAGAAAATGCAAGTGGAGATTCGGAGCGCTAAGAGGGTAATAGTGGAAAAAGGAATGTCTTCAAATATAAACTACACAGAATCATTCGGTGAAACTTCTTTCTGATCTGTGCATTCAGCTAACAGAGTTAAACCATACTTTTGATTGAGCAGATCGGAACACTCTTTCTGTAGAAAATGCAACTGGACATTTGGAGCGCTAAGAGCGTAGTAGTGGAAAAAGGAATATATTCAAATATAAACTACACAGAAGCATTCTGTGAAACTTCTTTCTGATCTGAGCATTCAGCTAACAGAGTTAAACCATACTTTGGATTGAGCAGTTTTGAAACACTCTGTCTGTAGAAAATGCAACTGGACATTCGTAGCGCTAAGTGGGTAATAGTGGAAAAAAGAATATGTTCAAATATAAACTACACTGAAGCATTGTATGAAACTTCTTTCTGTTCTGTGCATTCAACTAACAGAGTTGAACCTTACTTTTGATTGAGCCGTTCTGAAACACTCTTTCGGTAGAAACTGCAATTGGACATGCTAAGCGCTAAGAGGCCTATATTGGGAAAAAGAATATCTTCAAATAAAAACTACACAGATGCATTCTGTGAAACTTATTTCTGATCTGTAAATTCAGTTAACAGAGATAAAACATATTTTTGATTGAGCAGTTATGAAACACTCTTTCTGTAGAAAATGCAAGTGGAGATTCGGAGCCCTAAGAGTTTAATAGTGGAAAAAGGAATGTCTCCAAATATAAACTACACAGAATCATTCTGTGAAACTTCTTTCTGATCTGTGCATTCAGCTAACAGAGTTAAAACATACTTTTGATTGAGCAGATCTGAACACTCTTTCTGTAGAAAATGCAACTGGACATTTGGAGCCCTAAGAGAGTAGTAGTGGAAAAAGGAATATATTCAAATATAATCTACACAGAAGCATTCTGTGAAACTTCTTTCTGATCTGAGCATTCAGCTAACAGAGTTAAACCATACTTTTGATTGAGCAGTTTTGAAACACTCTGTCTGTAGAAAATGCAACTGGACATTCGTAGCGCTAAGTGGGTAATAGTGGAAAAAAGAATATGTTCAAATATAAACTACACAGAAGCATTGTATGAAACTTCTTTCTGTTCTGTGCATTCAACTAACAGAGTTGAACCTTACTTTTGATTGAGCCTTTCTGAAACACTCTTTCTGTAGAAACTGCAATTGGACATTCTGAGCGCTAAGAGGCCTATATTGGGAAAAATAATATCTTCAAATAAAAACTACACAGAAGCATTGTGTGAAACTTATTTCTGATATGTTCATTAAGCTAACAGAGTTAAACCATACTTTTGATTGCACAGTTCTGAACACTCTTTCTGTAGAAAATGCATGTGGACATTCGGAGCGCTAAGAGGGTAATAGTGGAAAAAGGAATATATTCAAATATCAACTACACACTAGCATTCTGTGAAAATTCTTTCTGTTCTGTGCATTCAACTAACAGAGTTGAACCTTACTTTTGATTGAGCCGTTCTGAAACACTCTTTCTGTAGATACTGCAATTGGACATGCTAAGCGCTAAGAGGCCTACATTGGGAAAAAGAATATCTTCAAATAAAAACTACACAGATGCATTCTGTGAAACTTATTTCTGATCTGTAAATTCAGTTAACAGAGATAAAACATATTTTTGATTGAGCAGTTATGAAACACTCTTTTTGTAGAAAATGCAAGTGGAGATTCGGAGCGCTAAGAGGGTAATAGTGGAAAAAGGAATGTCTTCAAATATAAACTACACAGAATCATTCGGTGAAACTTCTTTCTGATCTGTGCATTCAGCTAACAGAGTTAAACCATACTTTTGATTGAGCAGATCGGAACACTCTTTCTGTAGAAAATGCAACTGGACATTTGGAGCGCTAAGAGCGTAGTAGTGGAAAAAGGAATATATTCAAATATAAACTACACAGAAGCATTCTGTGAAACTTCTTTCTGATCTGAGCATTCAGCTAACAGAGTTAAACCATACTTTGGATTGAGCAGTTTTGAAACACTCTGTCTGTAGAAAATGCAACTGGACATTCGTAGCGCTAAGTGGGTAATAGTGGAAAAAATAATATGTTCAAATATAAACTACACAGAAGCATTGTATGAAACTTCTTTCTGTTCTGTGCATTCAACTAACAGAGTTGAACCTTACTTTTGATTGAGCCGTTCTGAAACACTCTTTCTGTAGAAACTGCAATTGGACATTCTGAGCGCTAAGAGGCCTATATTGGGAAAAAGAATGTCTACAAATAAAAACTACACAGAAGAATTGTGTGAAACTTCTTTCTGTTCTGTTTGTTCAACTAAAAGAGTTGAACCTTAGTTTTGATTGAGCCGTTCTGAAACACTCTTTCTGTAGAAAATGCAAGTGGAGATTCGGAGCGCTAAGAGGGTAATAGTGGAAGAAGGAATGTCTCCAAATATAAACTACACAGAATCATTCTGTGAAACTTCTTTCTGATCTGTGCATTCAGCTAACAGTGTTAAACCATACTTTTGATTGAGCAGATCTGAACACTCTTTCTGTAGAAAATGCAACTGGACATTTGGAGCGCTAAGAGAGTAGTAGTGGAAAAAGGAATATATTCAAATATAAACTACAAAGAAGCATTCTGTGAAACTTCTTTCTGATCTGAGCATTCAGCTAACAGAGTTAAACCATTCTTTTGATTGAGCAGTTTTGAAACACTCTGTCTGTAGAAAATGCAACTGGACATTCGTAGCGCTAAGTGGGTAATAGTGGAAAAAAGAATATGTTCAAATATAAACTACACAGAAGCATTGTATGAAACTTCTTTCTGTTCTGTGCATTCAACTAACAGAGTTGAACCTTACTTTTGATTGAGCCTTTCTGAAACACTCTTTCTGTAGAAACTGCAATTGGACATTCTGAGCGCTAAGAGGCCTATATTGGGAAAAATAATATCTTCAAATAAAAACTACACAGAAGCATTGTGTGAAACTTATTTCTGATATGTTCATTAAGCTAACAGAGTTAAACCATACTTTTGATTGCGCAGTTCTGAACACTCTTTCTGTAGAAAATGCAAGTGGACATTCGGAGCGCTAAGAGGGTAATAGTGGAAAAAGGAATATATTCAAATATAAACTACACAGTAGCATTCTGTGAAAATTCTTTCTGTTTTGTGCATTCAACTAACAGAGTTGAACCTTACTTTTGATTGAGCCGTTCTGAAACACTCTTTCTGTAGAAAGTGCAATTGGACATTCTGAGCGCTAAGAGGCCTATATTGGGAAAAAGAATGTCTACAAATAAAAACTACACAGAAGTATTGTGTGAAACTTCTTTCTGTTCTGTTTGTTCAACTAAAAGATTTGAACCTTAGTTTTGATTGAGCCGTTCTGAAACACTCTTTCTGTAGAAAATGCAAGTGGAGATTCGGAGCGCTAAGAGGGTAATAGTGGAAAAAGGAATGTCTCCAAATATAAACTACACAGAATCATTCTGTGAAACTTCTTTCTGATCTGTGCATTCAGCTAACAGAGTTAAACCATACTTTTGATTGAGCAGATCTGAACACTCTTTCTGTAGAAAATGCAACTGGACATTTGGAGCGCTAAGAGAGTAGTAGTGGAAAAAGGATTATATTCAAATATAAACTACACAGAAGCATTCTGTGAAACTTCTTTCTGATCTGAGCATTCAGCTAACAGAGATAAACCATACTTTTGATAGAGCAGTTTTGAAACACTCTGTCTGTAGAAAATGCAACTGGACATTCGTAGCGCTAAGTGGGTAATAGTGGAAAAAAGAATATATTCAAATATAAACTACACAGAAGCATTGTATGAAACTTCTTTCTGTTCTGTGCATTCAACTAACAGAGTTGAACCTTACTTTTGATTGAGCCTTTCTGAAACACTCTTTCTGTAGAAACTGCAATTGGATATTCTGAGCGCTAAGAGGCCTCTATTGGGAAAAATAATATCTTCAAATAAAAACTACACAGAAGCATTGTGTGAAACTTATTTCTGATATGTTCATTAAGCTAACAGAGTTAAACCATACTTTTGATTGCGCAGTTCTGAACACTCTTTCTGTAGAAAATGCAAGTGGACATTCGGAGCGCTAAGAGGGTAATAGTGGAAAAAGGAATATATTCAAATATCAACTACACACTAGCATTCTGTGAAAATTCTTTCTGTTCTGTGCATTCAACTAACAGAGTTGAACCTTACTTTTGATTGAGCCGTTCTGAAACACTCTTTCTGTAGAAACTGCAATTGGACATGCTAAGCGCTAAGAGGCCTACATTGGGAAAAAGAATATCTTCAAATAAAAACTACACAGATGCATTCTGTGAAACTTATTTCTGATCTGTAAATTCAGTTAAAAGAGATAAAACATATTTTTGATTGAGCAGTTATGAAACACTCTTTTTGTAGAAAATGCAAGTGGAGATTCGGATCGCTAAGAGGGTAATAGTGGAAAAAGGAATGTCTTCAAATATAAACTACACAGAATCATTCGGTGAAACTTCTTTCTGATCTGTGCATTCAGCTAACAGAGTTAAACCATACTTTTGATTGAGCAGATCTGAACACTCTTTCTGTAGAAAATGCAACTGGGCATTTGGAGCGCTTAGAGCGTAGTAGTGGAAAAAGGAATATATTCAAATATAAACTACACAGAAGCATTCTGTGAAACTTCTTTCTGATCTGAGCATTCAGCTAACAGAGTTAAACCATATTTTGGATTGAGCAGTTTTGAAACACTCTGTCTGTAGAAAATGCAACTGGACATTCGTAGCGCTAAGTGGGTGATAGTGGAAAAAAGAATATGTTCAAATATAAACTACACAGAAGCATTGTATGAAACTTCTTTCTGTTCTGTGCATTCAACTACCAGAGTTGAACCTTACTTTTGATTGAGCCGTTCTGAAACACTCTTTCTGTAGAAACTGCAATTGGACATTCTGAGCGCTAAGAGGCCTATATTGGGAAAAAGAATGTCTACAAATAAAAACTACACAGAAGAATTGTGTGAAACTTCTTTCTGTTCTGTTTGTTCAACTAAAAGATTTGAACCTTAGTTTTGATTGAGCCGTTCTGAAACACTCTTTCTGTAGAAAATGCAAGTGGAGATTCGGAGCGCTAAGAGGGTAATAGTGGAAAAAGGAATGTCTCCAAATATAAACTACACAGAATCATTCTGTGAAACTTCTTTCTGATCTGTACATTCAGCTAACAGAGTTAAACCATACTTTTGATTGAGCAGATCTGAACACACTTTCTGTAGAAAATGCAACTGGACATTTGGAGCGCTAAGAGAGTAGGTGTGGAAAAAGGAATATATTCAAATATAAACTACACAGAAGCATTCTGTGAAACTTCTTTCTGATCTGAGCATTCAGCTAACAGAGTTAAACCATACTTTTGTTTGAGCAGTTTTGAAACACTCTGTCTGTAGAAAATGCAACTGGACATTCGTAGCGCTAAGTGGGTAATAGTGGAAAAAAGAATATATTCAAATATAAACTACACAGAAACATTGTATGAGACTTCTTTCTGTTCTGTGCATTCAACTAACAGAGTTGAACCTTACTTTTGATTGAGCCGTTCTGAAACACTCTTTCTGTAGAAACTGCAATTGGACATTCTGAGCGCTAAGAGGCCTATATTGGGAAAAAGAATGTCTACAAATAAAAACTACACAGAAGAATTGTGTGAAACTTCTTTCTGTTCTGTTTGTTCAACTAAAAGAGTTGAACCTTAGTTTTGATTGAGCCGTTCTGAAACACTCTTTCTGTAGAAAATGCAAGTGGAGATTCGGAGCGCAAAGAGGGTAATAGTGGAAGAAGGAATGTCTCCAAATATAAACTACACAGAATCATTCTGTGAAACTTCTTTCTGATCTGTGCATTCAGCTAACAGAGTTAAACCATACTTTTGATTGAGCAGATCTGAACACTCTTTCTGTAGAAAATGCAACTGGACATTTGGAGCGCTAAGAGAGTAGTAGTGGAAAAAGGAATATATTCAAATATAAACTACACAGAAGCATTCTGTGAAACTTCTTTCTGATCTGAGCATTCAGCTAACAGAGTTAAACCATTCTTTTGATTGAGCAGTTTTGAAACACTCTGTCTGTAGAAAATGCAACTGGACATTCGTAGCGCTATGTGGGTAATAGTGGAAAAAAGAATATGTTCAAATATAAACTACACAGAAGCATTGTATGAAACTTCTTTCTGTTCTGTGCATTCAACTAACAGAGTTGAACCTTACTTTTGATTGAGCCTTTCTGAAACACTCTTTCTGTAGAAACTGCAATTGGACATTCTGAGCGCTAAGAGGCCTATATTGGGAAAAATAATATCTTCAAATAAAAACTACACAGAAGCATTGTGTGAAACTTATTTCTGATATGTTCATTAAGCTAACAGAGTTAAACCATACTTTTGATTGCGCAGTTCTGAACACTCTTTCTGTAGAAAATGCAAGTGGACATTCGGAGCGCTAAGAGGGTAATAGTGGAAAAAGGAATATATTCAAATATAAACTACACAGTAGCATTCTGTGAAAATTCTTTCTGTTCTGTGCATTCAACTAACAGAGTTGAACCTTACTTTTGATTGAGCCGTTCTGAAACACTCTTTCTGTAGAAACTGCAATTGGACATGCTAAGCGCTAAGAGGCCTACATTGGGAAAAAGAATATCTTCAAATAAAAACTACACAGATGCATTCTGTGAAACTTATTTCTGATCTGTAAATTCAGTTAACAGAGATAAAACATATTTTTGATTGAGCAGTTATGAAACACTCTTTTTGTAGAAAATGCAAGTGGAGATTCGGAGCGCTAAGAGGGTAATAGTGGAAAAAGGAATGTCTTCAAATATAAACTACACAGAATCATTCGGTGAAACTTCTTTCTGATCTGTGCATTCAGCTAACAGAGTTAAACCATACTTTTGATTGAGCAGATCTGAACACTCTTTGTGTAGAAAATGCAACTGGACATTTGGAGCGCTAAGAGCGTAGTAGTGGAAAAAGGAATATATTCAAATATAAACTACACAGAAGCATTCTGTGAAACTTCTTTCTGATCTGAGCATTCAGCTAACAGAGTTAAACCATACTTTTGATTGAGCAGTTTTGAAACTCTCTGTCTGTAGAAAATGCAACTGGACATTCGTAGCGCTAAGTGGGTAATAGTGGAAAAAATAATATGTTCAAATATAAACTACACAGAAGCATTGTATGAAACTTCTTTCTGTTCTGTGCATTCAACTAACAGAGTTGAACCTTACTTTTGATTGAGCCGTTCTGAAACACTCTTTCTGTAGAAAGTGCAAATGGACATTCTGAGCGCTAAGAGGCCTATATTGGGAAAAAGAATGTCTACAAATAAAAACTACACAGAAGTATTGTGTGAAACTTCTTTCTGTTCTGTTTGTTCAACTAAAAGATTTGAACCTTAGTTTTGATTGAGCCGTTCTGAAACACTCTTTCTGTAGAAAATGCAAGTGGAGATTCGGAGCGCTAAGAGGGTAATAGTGGAAAAAGGAATGTCTCCAAATATAAACTACACAGAATCATTCTGTGAAACTTCTTTCTGATCTGTGCATTCAGCTAACAGTGTTAAACCATACTTTTGATTGAGCAGATCTGAACACTCTTTCTGTAGAAAATGCAACTGGACATTTGGAGCGCTAAGAGAGTAGTAGTGGAAAAAGGAATATATTCAAATATAAACTACACAGAAGCATTCTGTGAAACTTCTTTCTTATCTGAGCATTCAGCTAACAGAGTTAAACCATACTTTTGATAGAGCAGTTTTGAAACACTCTGTCTGTAGAAAATGCAACTGGACATTCGTAGCGCTAAGTGGGTAATAGTGGAAAAAAGAATATATTCAAATATAAACTACACAGAAGCATTGTATGAAACTTCTTTCTGTTCTGTGCATTCAACTAACAGAGTTGAACCTTACTTTTGATTGAGCCTTTCTGAAACACTCTTTCTGTAGAAACTGCAATTGGACATTCTGAGCGCTAAGAGGCCTATATTGGGAAAAATAATATCTTCAAATAAAAACTACACAGAAGCATTGTGTGAAACTTATTTCTGATATGTTCATTAAGCTAACAGAGTTAAACCATACTTTTGATTGCGCAGTTCTGAACACTCTTTCTGTAGAAAATGCAAGTGGACATTCGGAGCGCTAAGAGGGTAATAGTGGAAAAAGGAATATATTCAAATATAAACTACACAGTAGCATTCTGTGAAAATTCTTTCTGTTCTGTGCATTCAACTAACAGAGTTGATCCTTACTTTTGATTGAGCCGTTCTGAAACACTCTTTCTGTAGAAACTGCAATTGGACATGCTAAGCGCTAAGAGGCCTACATTGGGAAAAAAAATATCTTCAAATAAAAACTACACAGATGCATTCTGTGAAACTTATTTCTGATCTGTAAATTCAGTTAACAGAGATAAAACATATTTTTGATTGAGCAGTTATGAAACACTCTTTTTGTAGAAAATGCAAGTGGAGATTCGGAGCGCTAAGAGGGTAATAGTGGAAAAAGGAATGTCTTCAAATATAAACTACACAGAATCATTCGGTGAAACTTCTTTCTGATCTGTGCATTCAGCTAACAGAGTTAAACCATACTTTTCATTGAGCAGATCGGAACACTCTTTCTGTAGAAAATGCAACTGGACATTTGGAGCGCTAAGAGCGTAGTAGTGGAAAAAGGAATATATTCAAATATAAACTACACAGAAGCATTCTGTGAAACTTCTTTCTGATCTGAGCATTCAGCTAACAGAGTTAAACCATACTTTTGATTGAGCAGTTTTGAAACACTCTGTCTGTAGAAAATGCAACTGGACATTCGTAGCGCTAAGTGGGTAATAGTGGAAAAAAGAATATGTTCAAATATAAACTACACAGAAGCATTGTATGAAACTTCTTTCTGTTCTGTGCATTCAACTAACAGAGTTGAACCTTACTTTTGATTGAGCCGTTCTGAAACACTCTTTCTGTAGAAACTGCAATTGGACATTCTGAGCGCTAAGAGGCCTATATTGGGAAAAAGAATGTCTACAAATAAAAACTACACAGAAGAATTGTGTGAAACTTCTTTCTGTTCTGTTTGTTCAACTAAAAGAGTTGAACCTTAGTTTTGATTGAGCCGTTCTGAAACACTCTTTCTGTAGAAAATGCAAGTGGAGATTCGGAGAGCTAAGAGGGTAATAGTGGAAAAAGGAATGTCTCCAAATATAAACTACACAGAATCATTCTGTGAAACTTCTTTCTGATCTGTGCATTCAGCTAACAGAGTTAAACCATACTTTTGATTGAGCAGATCTGAACACTCTTTCTGTAGAAAATGCAACTGGACATTTGGAGCGCTAAGAGAGTAGTAGTGGAAAAAGGAATATATTCAAATATAAACTACACAGAAGCATTCTGTGAAACTTCTTTCTGATCTGAGCATTCAGCTAACAGAGTTAAACCATACTTTTGATTGAGCAGTTTTGAAACACTCTGTCTGTAGAAAATGCAACTGGACATTCGTAGCGCTAAGTGGGTAATAGTGGAAAAAAGAATATGTTCAAATATAAACTACACAGAAGCATTGTATGAAACTTCTTTCTGTTCTGTGCATTCAACTAACAGAGTTGAACCTTACTTTTGATTGAGCCTTTCTGAAACACTCTTTCTGTAGAAACTGCAATTGGACATTCTGAGCGCTAAGAGGCCTATATTGGGAAAAATAATATCTTCAAATAAAAACTACACAGAAGCATTGTGTGAAACTTCTTTCTGATATGTTCATTAAGCTAACAGAGTTAAACCACACTTTTGATTGCGCAGTTCTGAACACTCTTTCTGTAGAAAATGCAAGTGGACATTCGGAGCGCTAAGAGGGTAATTGTGGAAAAAGGAATATATTCAAATATCAACTACACACTAGCATTCTGTGAAAATTCTTTCTGTTCTGTGCATTCAACTAACAGAGTTGAACCTTACTTTTGATTGAGCCGTTCTGAAACACTCTTTCTGTAGAAACTGCAATTGGACATGCTAAGCGCTAAGAGGTCTACATTGGGAAAAAGAATATCTTCAAATAAAAACTACACAGATGCATTCTGTGAAACTTATTTCTGATCTGTAAATTCAGTTAACAGAGATAAAACATATTTTTGATTGAGGAGTTATGAAACACTCTTTTTGTAGAAAATGCAAGTGGAGATTCGGAGCGCTAAGAGGGTAATAGTGGAAAAAGGAATGTCTTCAAATATAAACTACACAGAATCATTCGGTGAAACTTCTTTCTGATCTGTGCATTCAGCTAACAGAGTTAAACCATACTTTTCATTGAGCAGATCGGAACACTCTTTCTGTAGAAAATGCAACTGGACATTTGGAGCGCTAAGAGAGTAGTAGTGGAAAAAGGAATATATTCAAATATAAACTACACAGAAGCATTCTGTGAAACTTCTTTCTAATCTGAGCATTCAGCTAGCAGAGTTAAACCATACTTTGGATTGAGCAGTTTTGAAACACTCTGTCTGTAGAAAATGCAACTGGACATTCGTAGCGCTAAGTGGGTAATAGTGGAAAAAAGAATATGTTCAAATATAAACTACACAGAAGCATTGTATGAAACTTCTTTCTGTTCTGTGCATTCAACTAACAGATTTGAACCTTACTTTTGATTGAGCCGTTCTGAAACACTCTTTCTGTAGAAACTGCAACTGGACATTCTGAGCGCTAAGAGGCCTATATTGGGAAAAAGAATGTCTACAAATAAAAACTACACAGAAGAATTGTGTGAAACTTCTTTCTGTTCTGTTTGTTCAACTAAAAGAGTTGAACCTTAGTTTTGATTGAGCCGTTCTGAAACACTCTTTCTGTAGAAAATGCAAGTGGAGATTCGGAGCGCTAAGAGGGTAATAGTGGAAAAAGGAATGTCTCCAAATAAAAACTACACAGAATCATTCTGTGAAACTTCTTTCTGATCTGTGCATTCAGCTAACAGAGTTAAACCATACTTTTGATTGAGCAGATCTGAACACTCTTTCTGTAGAAAATGCAACTGGACATTTGGAGCGCTAAAAGAGTAGTAGTGGAAAAAGGAATATATTCAAATATAAACTACACAGAAGCATTCTGTGAAACTTCTTTCTGATCTGAGCATTCAGCTAACGGAGTTAAACCATACTTTTGATTGAGCAGTTTTGAAACACTCTGTCTGTAGAAAATGCAACTGGACATTCGTAGCGCTAAGTGGGTAATAGTGGAAAAAAGAATATGTTCAAATATAAACTACACAGAAGCATTGTATGAAACTTCTTTCTGTTCTGTGCATTCAACTAACAGAGTTGAACCTTACTTTTGATTGAGCCTTTCTGAAACACTCTTTCTGTAGAAACTGCAATTGGACATTCTGAGCGCTAAGAGGCCTATATTGGGAAAAATAATGTCTTCAAATAAAAACTACACAGAAGCATTGTGTGAAACTTATTTCTGATATGTTCATTAAGCTAACAGAGTTAAACCATACTTTTGATTGCGCAGTTCTGAACACTCTTTCTGTAGAAAATGCAAGTGGACATTCGGAGCGCTAAGATGGTAATAGTGGAAAAAGGAATATATTCAAATATAAACTACACAGTAGCATTCTGTGAAAATTCTTTCTGTTCTGTGCATTCAACTAACAGAGTTGAACCTTACTTTTGATTGAGCCGTTCTGAAACACTCTTTCTGTAGAAACTGCAATTGGACATGCTAAGCGCTAAGAGGCCTACATTGGGAAAAAAATATCTTCAAATAAAAACTACACAGATGCATCCTGTGAAGCTTATTTCTGATCTGTAAATTCAGTTAACAGAGATAAAACATATTTTTGATTGAGCAGTTATGAAACACTCTTTTTGTAGAAAATGCAAGTGGAGATTCAGAGCGCTAAGAGGGTAATAGTGGAAAAAGGAATGTCTTCAAATATAAACTACACAGAATCATTCGGTGAAACTTCTTTCTGATCTGTGCATTCAGCTAACAGAGTTAAACCATACTTTTGATTGAGCAGATCTGAACACTCTTTCTGTAGAAAATGCAACTGGACATTTGGAGCGCTAAGAGCGTAGTAGTGGAAAAAGGAATATATTCAAATATAAACTACACAGAAGCATTCTGTGAAACTTCTTTCTGATCTGAGCATTCAGCTAACAGAGTTAAACCATACTTTTGATTGAGCAGTTTTGAAACACTCTGTCTGTAGAAAATGCAACTGGACATTCGTAGCGCTAAGTGGGTAATAGTGGAAAAAAGAATATGTTCAAATATAAACTACACAGAAGCATTGTATGAAACTTCTTTGTGTTCTGTGCATTCAACTAACAGAGTTGAACCTTACTTTTGATTGAGCCTTTCTGAAACACTCTTTCTGTAGAAACTGCAATTGGACATTCTGAGCGCTAAGAGGCCTCTATTGGGAAAAATAATATCTTCAAATAAAAACTACACAGAAGCATTGTGTGAAACTTATTTCTGATATGTTCATTAAGCTAACAGAGTTAAACCATACTTTTGATTGCGCAGTTCTGAACACTCTTTCTGTAGAAAATGCAAGTGGACATTCGGAGCGCTAAGAGGGTAATAGTGGAAAAAGGAATGTCTCCAAATATAAACTACACAGAATCATTCTGTGAAAATTCTTTCTGATCTGTGCATTCATCTAACAGAGTTAAACCATACTTTTGATTGAGCAGATCTGAACACTCTTTCTGTAGAAAATGCAACTGGACATTTGGAGCGCTAAGAGAGTAGTAGTGGAAAAAGGAATATATTCAAATATAAACTACACAGAAGCATTCTGTGAAACTTCTTTCTGATCTGAGCATTCAGCTAACGGAGTTAAACCATACTTTTGATTGAGCAGTTTTGAAACACTCTGTCTGTAGAAAATACAACTGGACATTCGTAGCGCTAAGTGGGTAATAGTGGAAAAAAGAATATGTTCAAATATAAACTACACAGAAACATTGTATGAAACTTCTTTCTGTTCTGTGCATTCAACTAACAGAGTTGAACCTTACTTTTGATTGAGCCTTTCTGAAACACTCTTTCTGTAGAAACTGCAATTGGACATTCTGAGCGCTAAGAGGCCTATATTGGGAAAAATAATGTCTTCAAATAAAAACTACACAGAAGCATTGTGTGAAACTTATTTCTGATATGTTCATTAAGCTAACAGAGTTAAACCATACTTTTGATTGCGCAGTTCTGAACACTCTTTCTGTAGAAAATGCAAGTGGACATTCGGAGCGCTAAGAGGGTAATAGTGGAAAAAGGAATATATTCAAATATAAAATACACAGTAGCATTCTGTGAAAATTCTTCCTGTTCTGTGCATTCAACTAACAGAGTTGAACCTTACTTTTGATTGAGCCGTTCTGAAACACTCTTTCTGTAGAAACTGCAATTGGACATGCTAAGCGCTAAGAGGCCTACATTGGGAAAAAGAATATCTTCAAATAAAAACTACACAGATGCATTCTGTGAAACTTATTTCTGATCTGTAAATTCAGTTAACAGAGATAAAACATATTTTTGATTGAGCAGTTATGAAACACTCTTTTTGTAGAAAATGCAAGTGGAGATTCGGAGCGCTAAGAGGGTAATAGTGGAAAAAGGAATGTCTTCAAATATAAACTACACAGAATCATTCGGTGAAACTTCTTTCTGATCGGTGCATTCAGCTAACAGAGTTAAACCATACTTTTGATTGAGCAGATCTGAACACTCTTTCTGTAGAAAATGCAACTGGACATTTGGAGCGCTAAGAGCGTAGTAGTGGAAAAAGGAATATATTCAAATATAAACTACACAGAAGCATTCTGTGAAACTTCTTTCTGATCTGAGCATTCAGCTAACAGAGTTAAACCATACTTTTGATTGAGCAGTTTTGAAACACTCTGTCTGTAGAAAATGCAACTGGACATTCGTAGCGCTAAGTGGGAAATAGTGGAAAAAAGAATATGTTCAAATATAAACTACACAGAAGCATTGTATGAAACTTCTTTCTGTTCTGTGCATTCAACTAACAGAGTTGAACCTTACTTTTGATTGAGCCGTTCTGAAACACTCTTTCTGTAGAAACTGCAATTGGACATTCTGAGCGCTAAGAGGCCTATATTGGGAAAAAGAATGTCTACAAATAAAAACTACACAGAAGAATTGTGTGAAACTTCTTTCTGTTCTGTTTGTTCAACTAAAAGAGTTGAACCTTAGTTTTGATTGAGCCGTTCTGAAACACTCTTTCTGTAGAAAATGCAAGTGGAGATTCGGAGCGCTAAGAGGGTAATAGTGGAAAAGGAATGTCTCCAAATATAAACTACACAGAATCATTCTGTGAAACTTCTTTCTGATCTGTGCATTCAGCTAACAGAGTTAAACCATACTTTTGATTGAGCAGATCTGAACACTCTTTCTGTAGAAAATGCAACTGGACATTTGGAGCGCTAAAAGAGTTGTAGTGGAAAAAGGAATATATTCAAATATAAACTACACAGAAGCATTCTGTGAAACTTCTTTCTGATCTGAGCATTCAGCTAACGGAGTTAAACCATACTTTTGATTGAGCAGTTTTGAAACACTCTGTCTGTAGAAAATGCAACTGGACATTCGTAGCGCTAAGTGGGTAATAGTGGAAAAAAGAATATGTTCAAATATAAACTACACAGAAGCATTGTATGAAACTTCTTTCTGTTCTGTGCATTCAACTAACAGAGTTGAACCTTACTTTTGATTGAGCCTTTCTGAAACACTCTTTCTGTAGAAACTGCAATTGGACATTCTGAGCGCTAAGAGGCCTATATTGGGAAAAATAATGTCTTCAAATAAAAACTACACAGAAGCATTGTGTGCAACTTATTTCTGATATGTTCATTAAGCTAACAGAGTTAAACCATACTTTTGATTGCGCAGTTCTGAACACTCTTTCTGTAGAAAATGCAAGTGGACATTCGGAGCGCTAAGAGGGTAATAGTGGAAAAAGGAATATATTCAAATATAAACTACACAGTAGCATTCTGTGAAAATTCTTTCTGTTCTGTGCATTCAACTAACAGAGTTGAACCTTACTTTTGATTGAGCCGTTCTGAAACACTCTTTCTGTAGAAACTGCAATTGGACATGCTAAGCGCTAAGAGGCCTACATTGGGAAAAAGAATATCTTCAAATAAAAACTACACAGATGCATCCTGTGAAACTTATTTCTGATCTGTAAATTCAGTTAACAGAGATAAAACATATTTTTGATTGAGCAGTTATGAAACACTCTTTTTGTAGAAAATGCAAGTGGAGATTCAGAGCGCTAAGAGGGTAATAGTGGAAAAAGGAATGTCTTCAAATATAAACTACACAGAATCATTCGGTGAAACTTCTTTCTGATCTGTGCATTCAGCTAACAGAGTTAAACCATACTTTTGATTGAGCAGATCTGAACACTCTTTCTGTAGAAAATGCAACTGGACATTTGGAGCGCTAAGAGCGTAGTAGTGGAAAAAGGAATATATTCAAATATAAACTACACAGAAGCATTCTGTGAAACTTCTTTCTGATCTGAGCATTCAGCTAACAGAGTTAAACCATACTTTTGATTGAGCAGTTTTGAAACACTCTGTCTGTAGAAAATGCAACTGGACATTCGTAGCGCTAAGTGGGTAATAGTGGAAAAAAGAATATGTTCAAATATAAACTACACAGAAGCATTGTATGAAACTTCTTTCTGTTCTGTGCATTCAACTAACAGAGTTGAACCTTACTTTTGATTGAGCCGTTCTGAAACACTCTTTGTGTAGAAACTGCAATTGGACATTCTGAGCGCTAAGAGGCCTATATTGGGAAAAAGAATGTCTACAAATAAAAACTACACAAAAGAATTGTGTGAAACTTCTTTCTGTTCTGTTTGTTCAACTAAAAGAGTTGAACCTTAGTTTTGATTGAGCCGTTCTGAAACACTCTTTCTGTAGAAAATGCAAGTGGAGATTCGGAGCGCTAAGAGGGTAATAGTGGAAAAAGGAATGTCTCCAAATATAAACTACACAGAATCATTCTGTGAAACTTCTTTCTGAACTGTGCATTCAGCTAACAGAGTTAAACCATACTTTTGATTGAGCAGATCTGAACACTCTTTCTGTAGAAAATCCAACTGGACATTTGGAGCGCTAAGAGTGTAGTAGTGGAAAAAGGAATATATTCAAATATAAACTACACAGAAGCATTCTGTGAAACTTATTTCTGATCTGAGCATTCAGCTAACAGAGTTAAACCATACTTTGGATTGAGCAGTTTTGAAACACTCTGTCTGTAGAAAATGCAGCTGGACATTCGTAGCGCTAAGTGGGTAATAGTGGAAAAAAGAATATGTTCAAATATAAACTACACAGAATCATTGTATGAAACTTCTTTCTGTTCTGTGCATTCAACTACCAGAGTTGAACCTTACTTTGATTGAGCCGTTCTGAAACACTCTTTCTGTAGAAACTGCAATTGGACATTCTGAGCGCTAAGAGGCCTATATTGGGAAAAAGAATGTCTACAAATAAAAACTACACAGAAGAATTGTGTGAAACTTCTTTCTGTTCTGTTTGTTCAACTAAAAGATTTGAACCTTAGTTTTGATTGAGCCGTTCTGAAACACTCTTTCTGTAGAAAATGCAAGTGGAGATTCGGAGCGCTAAGAGGGTAATAGTGGAAAAAGGAATGTCTCCAAATATAAACTACACAGAATCATTCTGTGAAACTTCTTTCTGATCTGTGCATTCAGCTAACAGTGTTAAACCATACTTTTGATTGAGCAGATCTGAACACACTTTCTGTAGAAAATGCAACTGGACATTTGGAGCGCTAAGAGAGTAGTAGTGGAAAAAGGAATATATTCAAATATAAACTACACAGAAGCATTCTGTGAAACTTCTTTCTGATCTGAGCATTCAGCTAACAGAGTTAAACCATACTTTTGTTTGAGCAGTTTTGAAACACTCTGTCTGTAGAAAATGCAACTGGACATTCGTAGCGCTAAGTGGGTAATAGTGGAAAAAAGAATATGTTCAAATATAAACTACACAGAAGCATTGTATGAAACTTCTTTCTGTTCTGTGCATTCAACTAACAGAGTTGAACCTTACTTTTGATTGAGCCGTTCTGAAACACTCTTTCTGTAGAAACTGCAATTGGACATTCTGAGCGCTAAGAGGCCTATATTGGGAAAAAGAATGTCTACAAATAAAAACTACACAGAAGAATTGTGTGAAACTTCTTTCTGTTCTGTTTGTTCAACTAAAAGAGTTGAACCTTAGTTTTGATTGAGCCGTTCTGAAACACTCTTTCTGTAGAAAATGCAAGTGGAGATTCGGAGCGCTAAGAGGGTCAGAGTGGAAAAAGGAATGTCTCCAAATATAAACTACACAGAATCATTCTGTGAAACTTCTTTCTGATCTGTGCATTCAGCTAACAGAGTTAAACCATACTTTTGATTGAGCAGATCTGAACACTCTTTCTGTAGAAAATGCAACTGGACATTTGGAGCGCTAAGAGAGTAGTAGTGGAAAAAGGAATATATTCAAATATAAACTACAAAGAAGCATTCTGTGAAACTTCTTTCTGATCTGAGCATTCAGCTAACGGATTTAAACCATACTTTTGATTGAGCAGTTTTGAAACACTCTGTCTGTAGAAAATGCAACTGGACATTCGTAGCGCTAAGTGGGTAATAGTGGAAAAAAGAATATGTTCAAATATAAACTACACAGAAGCATTGTATGAAACTTCTTTCTGTTCTGTGCATTCAACTAACAGAGTTGAACCTTACTTTTGATTGAGCCTTTCTGAAACACTCTTTCTGTAGAAACTGCAATTGGACATTCTGAGCGCTAAGAAGCCTATATTGGGAAAAATAATGTCTTCAAATAAAAACTACACAGAAGCATTGTGTGAAACTTATTTCTGATATGTTCATTAAGCTAACAGAGTTAAACCATACTTTTGATTGCGCAGTTCTGAACACTCTTTCTGTAGAAAATGCAAGTGGACATTCGGAGCGCTAAGAGGGTAATAGTGGAAAAAGGAATATATTCAAATATAAACTACACAGTAGCATTCTGTGAAAATTCTTTCTGTTCTGTGAATTCAACTAACAGAGTTGAACCTTACTTTTGATTGAGCCGTTCTGAAACACTCTTTCTGTAGAAACTGCAATTGGACATGCTAAGCGCTAAGAGGCCTACATTGGGAAAAAGAATATCTTCAAATAAAAACTACACAGATGCATTCTGTGAAACTTATTTCTGATCTGTAAATTCAGTTAACAGAGATAAAACATATTTTTGATTGAGCAGTTATGAAACACTCTTTTTGTAGAAAATGCAAGTGGAGATTCGGATCGCTAAGAGGGTAATAGTGGAAAAAGGAATGTCTTCAAATATAAACCACACAGAATCATTCGGTGAAACTTCTTTCTGATCTGTGCATTCAGCTAACAGAGTTAAACCATACTTTTGATTGAGCAGATCTGAACACTCTTTCTGTAGAAAATGCAACTGGACATTTGGAGCGCTAAGAGCGTAGTAGTGGAAAAAGGAATATATTCAAATATAAACTACACAGAAGCATTCTGTGAAACTTCTTTCTGATCTGAGCATTCAGCTAACAGAGTTAAACCATACTTTGGATTGAGCAGTTTTGAAACACTCTGTCTGTAGAAAATGCAACTGGACATTCGTAGCGCTAAGTGGGTAATAGTGGAAAAAAGAATATGTTCAAATATAAACTACACAGAAGCATTGTATGAAACTTCTTTCTGTTCTGTGCATTCAACTAACAGAGTTGAACCTTACTTTTGATTGAGCCGTTCTGAAACACTCTTTCTGTAGAAACTGCAATTGGACATTCTGAGCGCTAAGAGGCCTATATTGGGGAAAAGAATGTCTACAAATAAAAACTACACAGAAGAATTGTGTGAAACTTCTTTCTGTTCTGTTTGTTCAACTAAAAGATTTGAACCCTAGTTTTGATTGAGCCGTTCTGAAACACTCTTTCTGTAGAAAATGCAAGTGGAGATTCGGAGCGCTAAGAGGGTAATAGTGGAAAAAGGAATGTCTCCAAATATAAACTACACAGAATCATTCTGTGAAACTTCTTTCTGATCTGTGCATTCAGCTAACAGAGTTAAACCATACTTTTGATTGAGCAGATCTGAACACTCTTTCTGTAGAAAATGCAACTGGACATTTGGAGCGCTAAGAGAGTAGTAGTGGAAAAAGGAATATATTCAAATATAAACTACACAGAAGCATTCTGTGAAACTTCTTTCTGATCTGAGCATTCAGCTAACGGAGTTAAACCATACTTTTGATTGAGCAGTTTTGAAACACTCTGTCTGTAGAAAATGCAACTGGACATTCGTAGCGCTAAGTGGGTAATAGTGGAAAAAAGAATATGTTCAAATATAAACTACACAGAAGCATTGTAGGAAACTTCTTTCTGTTCTGTGCATTCAACTAACAGAGTTGAACCTTACTTTTGATTGAGCCTTTCTGAAACACTCTTTCTGTAGAAACTGCAATTGGACATTCTGAGCGCTAAGAGGCCTATATTGGGAAAAAGAATGTCTACAAATAAAAACTACACAGAAGAATTGTGTGAAACTTCTTTCTGTTCTGTTTGTTCAACTAAAAGAGTTGAACCTTAGTTTTGATTGAGCCGTTCTGAAACACTCTTTCTGTAGAAAATGCAAGTGGAGATTCGGAGCGCTAAGAGGGTCAGAGTGGAAAAAGGAATGTCTCCAAATATAAACTACACAGAATCATTCTGTGAAACTTCTTTCTGATCTGTGCATTCAGCTAACAGAGTTAAACCATACTTTTCATTGAGCAGATCTGAACACTCTTTCTGTAGAAAATGCAACTGGACATTTGGAGCGCTAAGAGAGTAGTAGTGGAAAAATTAATATGTTCAAATATAAACTACACAGAAGCATTCTGTGAAACTTCTTTCTGATCTCAGCATTCAGCTAACGGATTTAAACCATACTTTTGATTGAGCAGTTTTGAAACACTCTGTCTGTAGAAAATGCAACTGGACATTCGTAGCGCTAAGTGGGTAATAGTGGAAAAAAGAATATGTTCAAATATAAACTACACAGAAGCATTGTATGAAACTTCTTTCTGTTCTGTGCATTCAACTAACAGAGTTGGACCTTACTTTTGATTGAGCCTTTCTGAAACACTCTTTCTGTAGAAACTGCAACTGGACATTCTGAGCGCTAAGAAGCCTATATTGGGAAAAATAATGTCTTCAAATAAAAAGTACACAGAAGCATTGTGTGAAACTTATTTCTGATATGTTCATTAAGCTAACAGAGTTAAACCATACTTTTGATTGCGCAGTTCTGAACACTCTTTCTGTAGAAAATGCAAGTGGACATTCGGAGCGCTAAGAGGGTAATAGTGGAAAAAGGAATATATTCAAATATAAACTACACAGTAGCATTCTGTGAAAATTCTTTCTGTTCTGTGCATTCAACTAACAGAGTTGAACCTTACTTTTGATTGAGCCGTTCTGAAACACTCTTTCTGTAGAAACTGCAATTGGACATGCTAAGCGCTAAGAGGCCTACATTGGGAAAAAGAATATCTTCAAATAAAAACTACACAGATGCATTCTGTGAAACTTATTTCTGATCTGTAAATTCAGTTAACAGAGATAAAACATATTTTTGATTGAGCAGTTATGAAACACTCTTTTTGTAGAAAATGCAAGTGGAGATTCGGATCGCTAAGAGGGTAATAGTGGAAAAAGGAATGTCTTCAAATATAAACTACACAGAATCATTCGGTGAAACTTCTTTCTGATCTGTGCATTCAGCTAACAGAGTTAAACCATACTTTTGATTGAGCAGATCTGAACACTCTTTCTGTAGAAAATGCAACTGGACATTTGGAGCGCTAAGAGCGTAGTAGTGGAAAAAGGAATATATTCAAATATAAACTACACAGAAGCATTCTGTGAAACTTCTTTCTGATCTGAGCATTCAGCTAACAGAGTTAAACCATACTTTGGATTGAGCAGTTTTGAAACACTCTGTCTGTAGAAAATGCAACTGGACATTCGTAGCGCTAAGTGGGTAATAGTGGAAAAAAGAATATGTTCAAATATAAACTACACAGAAGCATTGTATGAAACTCCTTTCTGTTCTGTGCATTCAACTAACAGAGTTGAACCTTACTTTTGATTGAGCCGTTCTGAAACACTCTTTCTGTAGAAACTGCAATTGGACATTCTGAGCGCTAAGAGGCCTATATTGGGAAAAAGAATGTCTACAAATAAAAACTACACAGAAGAATTGTGTGAAACTTCTTTCTGTTCTGTTTGTTCAACTAAAAGATTTGAACCCTAGTTTTGATTGAGCCGTTCTGAAACACTCTTTCTGTAGAAAATGCAAGTGGAGATTCGGAGCGCTAAGAGGGTAATAGTGGAAAAAGGAATGTCTCCAAATATAAACTACACAGAATCATTCTGTGAAACTTCTTTCTGATCTGTGCATTCAGCTAACAGAGTTAAACCATACTTTTGATTGAGCAGATCTGAACACTCTTTCTGTAGAAAATGCAACTGGACATTTGGAGCGCTAAGAGAGTAGTAGTGGAAAAAGGAATATATTCAAATATAAACTACACAGAAGCATTCTGTGAAACTTCTTTCTGATCTGAGCATTCAGCTAACGGAGTTAAACAATACTTTTGATTGAGCAGTTTTGAAACACTCTGTCTGTAGAAAATGCAACTGGACATTCGTAGCGCTAAGTGGGTAATAGTGGAAAAAAGAATATGTTCAAATATAAACTACACAGAAGCATTGTATGAAACTTCTTTCTGTTCTGTGCATTCAACTAACAGAGTTGAACCTTACTTTTGATTGAGCCTTTCTGAAACACTCTTTCTGTAGAAACTGCAATTGGACATTCTGAGCGCTAAGAGGCCTATATTGGGAAAAATAATGTCTTCAAATAAAAACTACACAGAAGCATTGTGTGAAACTTATTTCTGATATGTTCATTAAGCTAACAGAGTTAAACCATACTTTGATTGCGCAGTTCTGAACACTCTTTCTGTAGAAAATGCAAGTGGACATTCGGAGCGCTAAGAGGGTAATAGTGGAAAAAGGAATATATTCAAATATAAACTACACAGTAGCATTCTGTGAAAATTCTTTCTGTTCTGTGCATTCAACTAACAGAGTTGAACCTTACTTTTGATTGAGCCGTTCTGAAACACTCTTTCTGTAGAAACTGCAATTGGACATGCGAAGCGCTAAGAGGCCTACATTGGGAAAAAGAATATCTTCAAATAAAAACTACACAGATGCATTCTGTGAAACTTATTTCTGATCTGTAAATTCAGTTAACAGAGATAAAACATATTTTTGATTGAGCAGTTATGAAACACTCTTTTTGTAGAAAATGCAAGTGGAGATTCGGAGCGCTAAGAGGGTAATAGTGGAAAAAGGAATGTCTTCAAATATAAACTACACAGAATCATTCGGTGAAACTTCTTTCTGATCTGTGCATTCAGCTAACAGAGTTAAACCATACTTTTGATTGAGCAGATCTGAACACTCTTTCTGTAGAAAATGCAACTGGACATTTGGAGCGCTAAGAGCGTAGTAGTGGAAAAAGGAATATATTCAAATATAAACTACACAGAAGCATTTTGTGAAACTTCTTTCTGATCTGAGCATTCAGCTAACAGAGTTAAACCATACATTTGATTGAGCAGTTTTGAAACACTCTGTCTGTAGAAAATGCAACTGGACATTCGTAGCGCTAAGTGGGTAATAGTGGAAAAAAGAATATGTTCAAATATAAACTACACAGAAGCATTGTATGAAACTTCTTTCTGTTCTGTGCATTCAACTAACAGAGTTGAACCTTACTTTTGATTGAGCCGTTCTGAAACACTCTTTCTGTAGAAACTGCAATTGGACATTCTGAGCGCTAAGAGGCCTATATTGGGAAAAAGAATGTCTACAAATAAAAACTACACAGAAGAATTGTGTGAAACTTCTTTCTGTTCTGTTTGTTCAACTAAAAGAGTTGAACCTTAGTTTTGATTGAGCCGTTCTGAAACACTCTTTCTGTAGAAAATGCAAGTGGAGATTCGGAGCGCTAAGAGGGTAATAGTGGAAAAAGGAATGTCTCCAAATATAAACTACACAGAATCATTCTGTGAAACTTCTTTCTGATCTGTGCATTCAGCTAACAGAGTTAAACCATACTTTTGATTGAGCAGATCTGAACACTCTTTCTGTAGAAAATGCAACTGGACATTTGGAGCGCTAAAAGAGTAGTAGTGGAAAAAGGAATATATTCAAATATAAACTACACAGAAGCATTCTGTGAAACTTCGTTCTGATCTGAGCATTCAGCTAACGGAGTTAAACCATACTTTTCATTGAGCAGTTTTGAAACACTCTGTCTGTAGAAAATGCAACTGGACATTCGTAGCGCTAAGTGGGTAATAGTGGAAAAAAGAATATGTTCAAATATAAACTACACAGAAGCATTGTATGAAACTTCTTTCTGTTCTGTGCATTCAACTAACAGAGTTGAACCTTACTTTTGATTGAGCCTTTCTGAAACACTCTTTCTGTAGAAACTGCAATTGGACATTCTGAGCGCTAAGAGGCCTATATTGGGAAAAATAATGTTTTCAAATAAAAACTACACAGAAGCATTGTGTGAAACTTATTTCTGATATGTTCATTAAGCTAACAGAGTTAAACCATACTTTTGATTGCGCAGTTCTGAACACTCTTTCTGTAGAAAATGCAAGTGGACATTCGGAGCGCTAAGAGGGTAATAGTGGAAAAAGGAATATATTCAAATATAAACTACACAGTAGCATTCTGTGAAAATTCTTTCTGTTCTGTGCATTCAACTAACAGAGTTGAACCTTACTTTTGATTGAGCCGTTCTGAAACACTCTTTCTGTAGAAACTGCAATTGGACATGCTAAGCTCTAAGAGGCCTACATTGGGAAAAACAATATCTTCAAATAAAAACTACACAGATGCATCCTGTGAAACTTATTTCTGATCTGTAAATTCAGTTAACAGAGATAAAACATATTTTTGATTGAGCAGTTATGAAACACTCTTTTTGTAGAAAATGCAAGTGGAGATTCGGAGCGCTAAGAGGGTAATAGTGGAAAAAGGAATGTCTTCAAATATAAACTACACAGAATCATTCGGTGAAACTTCTTTCTGATCTGTGCATTCAGCTAACAGAGTTAAACCATACTTTTGATTGAGCAGATCTGAACACTCTTTCTGTAGAAAATGCAACTGGACATTTGGAGCGCTTAGAGCGTAGTAGTGGAAAAAGGAATATATTCAAATATAAACTACACAGAAGCATTCTGTGAAACTTCTTTCTGATCTGAGCATTCAGCTAACAGAGTTAAACCATACTTTTGATTGAGCAGTTTTGAAACACTCTGTCTGTAGAAAATGCAACTGGACATTCGTAGCGCTAAGTGGGTAATAGTGGGAAAAAGAATATGTTCAAATATAAACTACACAGAAGCATTGTATGAAACTTCTTTCTGTTCTGTGCATTCAACTAACAGAGTTGAACCTTACTTTTGATTGAGCCGTTCTGAAACACTCTTTGTGTAGAAACTGCAATTGGACATTCTGAGCGCTAAGAGGCCTATATTGGGAAAAAGAATGTCTACAAATAAAAACTACACAGAAGAATTGTGTGAAACTTCTTTCTGTTCTGTTTGTTCAACTAAAAGAGTTGAACCTTAGTTTTGATTGAGCCGTTCTGAAACACTCTTTCTGTAGAAAATGCAAGTGGAGATTCGGAGCGCTAAGAGGGTAATAGTGGAAAAAGGAATGTCTCCAAATATAAACTACACAGAATCATTCTGTGAAACTTCTTTCTGATCTGTGCATTCAGCTAACAGAGTTAAACCATACTTTTGATTGAGCAGATCTGAACACACTTTCTGTAGAAAATGCAACTGGACATTTGGAGCGCTAAGAGAGTAGTAGTGGAAAAAGGAATATATTCAAATATAAACTACACAGAAGCATTCTGTGAAACTTCTTTCTGATCTGAGCATTCAGCTAACAGAGTTAAACCATACTTTTGTTTGAGCAGTTTTGAAACACTCTGTCTGTAGAAAATGCAACTGGACATTCGTAGCGCTAAGTGGGTAATAGTGGAAAAAAGAATATGTTCAAATATAAACTACACAGAAGCATTGTATGAAACTTCTTTCTGTTCTGTGCATTCAACTAACAGAGTTGAACCTTACTTTTGATTGAGCCGTTCTGAAACACTCTTTCTGTAGAAACTGCAATTGGACATTCTGAGCGCTAAGAGGCCTATATTGGGAAAAAGAATGTCTACAAATAAAAACTACACAGAAGAATTGTGTGAAACTTCTTTCTGTTCTGTTTGTTCAACTAAAAGAGTTGAACCTTAGTTTTGATTGAGCCGTTCTGAAACACTCTTTCTGTAGAAAATGCAAGTGGAGATTCGGAGCGCTAAGAGGGTCAGAGTGGAAAAAGGAATGTCTCCAAATATAAACTACACAGAATCATTCTGTGAAACTTCTTTCTGATCTGTGCATTCAGCTAACAGAGTTAAACCATACTTTTGATTGAGCAGATCTGAACACTCTTTCTGTAGAAAATGCAACTGGACATTTGGAGCGCTAAGAGAGTAGTAGTGGAAAAAGGAATATATTCAAATATAAATTACACAGAAGCATTCTGTGAAACTTCTTTCTGATCTGAGCATTCAGCTAACGGATTTAAACCATACTTTTGATTGAGCAGTTTTGAAACACTCTGTCTGTAGAAAATGCAACTGGACATTCGTAGCGCTAAGTGGGTAATAGTGGAAAAAAGAATATGTTCAAATATAAACTACACAGAAGCATTGTATGAAACTTCTTTCTGTTCTGTGCATTCAACTAACAGAGTTGAACCTTACTTTTGATTGAGCCTTTCTGAAACACTCTTTCTGTAGAAACTGCAATTGGACATTCTGAGCGCTAAGAAGCCTATATTGGGAAAAATAATGTCTTCAAATAAAAACTACACAGAAGCATTGTGTGAAACTTATTTCTGATATGTTCATTAAGCTAACAGAGTTAAACCATACTTTTGATTGCGCAGTTCTGAACACTCTTTCTGTAGAAAATGCAAGTGGACATTCGGAGCGCTAAGAGGGTAATAGTGGAAAAAGGAATATATTCAAATATAAACTACACAGTAGCATTCTGTGAAAATTCTTTCTGTTCTGTGCATTCAACTAACAGATTTGAACCTTACTTTTGATTGAGCCGTTCTGAAACACTCTTTCTGTAGAAACTGCAATTGGACATGCTAAGCGCTAAGAGGCCTACATTGGGAAAAAGAATATCTTCAAATAAAAACTACACAGATGCATTCTGTGAAACTTATTTCTGATCTGTAAATTCAGTTAACAGAGATAAAACATATTTTTCATTGAGCAGTTATGAAACACTCTTTTTGTAGAAAATGCAAGTGGAGATTCGGAGCGCTAAGAGGGTAATAGTGAAAAAAGTAATGTCTTCAAATATAAACTACACAGAATCATTCGGTGAAACTTCTTTCTGATCTGTGCATTCAGCTAACGGAGTTAAACCATACTTTTGATTGAGCAGATCTGAACACTCTTTCTGTAGAAAATGCAACTGGACATTTGGAGCGCTAAGAGCGTAGTAGTGGAAAAAGGAATATATTCAAATATAAACTACACAGAAGCATTCTGTGAAACTTCTTTCTGATCTGAGCATTCAGCTAACAGAGTTAAACCATACTTTGGATTGAGCAGTTTTGAAACACTCTGTCTGTAGAAAAAGCAACTGGACATTCGTAGCGCTAAGTGGGTAATAGTGGAAAAAATAATATGTTCAAATATAAACTACACAGAAGCATTGTATGAAACTTCTTTCTGTTCTGTGCATTCAACTAACAGAGTTGAACCTTACTTTTGATTGAGCCGTTCTGAAACACTCTTTCTGTAGAAACTGCAATTGGACATTCTGAGCGCTAAGAGGCCTATATTGGGAAAAAGAATGTCTACAAATAAAAACTACACAGAAGAATTGTGTGAAACTTCTTTCTGTTCTGTTTGTTCAACTAAAAGATTTGAACCCTAGTTTTGATTGAGCCGTTCTGAAACACTCTTTCTGTAGAAAATGCAAGTGGAGATTCGGAGCGCTAAGAGGGTAATAGTGGAAAAAGGAATGTCTCCAAATATAAACTACACAGAATCATTCTGTGAAACTTCTTTCTGATCTGTGCATTCAGCTAACAGAGTTAAACCATACTTTTGATTGAGCAGATCTGAACACACTTTCTGTAGAAAATGCAACTGGACATTTGGAGCGCTAAGAGAGTAGTAGTGGAAAAAGGAATATATTCAAATATAAACTACACAGAAGCATTCTGTGAAACTTCTTTCTGATCTGAGCATTCAGCTAACAGAGTTAAACCATACTTTTGTTTGAGTAGTTTTGAAACACTCTGTCTGTAGAAAATGCAACGGGACATTCGTAGCGCTAAGTGGGTAATAGTGGAAAAAAGAATATGTTCAAATATAAACTACACAGAAGCATTGTATGAAACTTCTTTCTGTTCTCTGCATTCAACTAACAGAGTTGAACCTTACTTTTGATTGAGCCGTTCTGAAACACTCTTTCTGTAGAAACTGCAATTGGACATTCTGAGCGCTAAGAGGCCTATATTGGGAAAAAGAATGTCTACAAATAAAAACTACACAGAAGAATTGTGTGAAACTTCTTTCTGTTCTGTTTGTTCAACTAAAAGAGTTGAACCTTAGTTTTGATTGAGCCGTTCTGAAACACTCCTTCTGTAGAAAATGCAAGTGGAGATTCGGAGCGCTAAGAGGGTAATAGTGGAAAAAGGAATGTCTCCAAATATAAACTACACAGAACCATTCTGTGAAACTTCTTTCTGATCTGTGCATTCAGCTAACAGAGTTAAACCATACTTTTGATTGAGCAGATCTGAACACTCTTTCTGTAGAAAATGCAACTGGACATTTGGAGCGCTAAGAGAGTAGTAGTGGAAAAAGGAATATATTCAAATATAAACTACACAGAAGCATTCTGTGAAACTTCTTTCTGATCTGAGCATTCAGCTAACGGAGTTAAACCATACTTTTGATTGAGCAGTTTTGAAACACTCTGTCTGTAGAAAATGCAACTAGACATTCGTAGCGCTAAGTGGGTAATAGTGGAAAAAAGAATATGTTCAAATATAAACTACACAGAAGCATTGTATGAAACTTCTTTCTGTTCTGTGCATTCAACTAACAGAGTTGAACCTTACTTTTGATTGAGCCTTTCTGAAACACTCTTTCTGTAGAAACTGCAATTGGACATTCTGAGCGCTAAGAGGCCTATATTGGGAAAAATAATGTCTTCAAATAAAAACTACACAGAAGCATTGTGTGAAACTTATTTCTGATATGTTCATTAAGCTAACAGAGTTAAACCATACTTTTGATTGCGCAGTTCTGAACACTCTTTCTGTAGAAAATGCAAGTGGACATTCGGAGCGCTAAGAGGGTAATAGTGGAAAAAGGAATATATTCAAATATAAACTACACAGTAGCATTCTGTGAAAATTCTTTCTGTTCTGTGCATTCAACTAACAGAGTTGAACCTTACTTTTGATTGAGCCGTTCTGAAACACTCTTTCTGTAGAAACTGCAATTGGACATGCTAAGCGCTAAGAGGCCTACATTGGGAAAAAGAATATCTTCAAATAAAAACTACACAGATGCATTCTGTGAAACTTATTTCTGATCTGTAAATTCAGTTAACAGAGATAAAACATATTTTTGATTGAGCAGTTATGAAACACTCTTTTTGTAGAAAATGCAAGTGGAGATTCGGAGCGCTAAGAGGGTAATAGTGGAAAAAGGAATGTCTTCAAATATAAACTACACAGAATCATTCGGTGAAACTTCTTTCTGATCTGTGCATTCAGCTAACAGAGTTAAACCATACTTTTGATTGAGCAGATCTGAACACTCTTTCTGTAGAAAATGCAACTGGACATTTGGAGCGCTAAGAGCGTAGTAGTGGAAAAAGGAATATATTCCAATATAAACTACACAGAAGCATTCTGTGAAACTTCTTTCTGATCTGAGCATTCAGCTAACAGAGTTAAACCATACTTTGGATTGAGCAGTTTTGAAACACTCTGTCTGTAGAAAATGCAACTGGACATTCGTAGCGCTAAGTGGGTAATAGTGGAAAAAAGAATATGTTCAAATATAAACTACACAGAAGCATTGTATGAAACTTCTTTCTGTTCTGTGCATTCAACTAACAGAGTTGAACCTTACTTTTGATTGAGCCGTTCTGAAACACTCTTTCTGTAGAAACTGCAATTGGAAATTCTGAGCGCTAAGAGGCCTATATTGGGAAAAAGAATGTCTACAAATAAAAACTACACAGAAGAATTGTGTGAAACTTCTTTCTGTTCTGTTTGTTCAACTAAAAGAGTTGAACCTTAGTTTTGATTGAGCCGTTCTGAAACACTCTTTCTGTAGAAAATGCAAGTGGAGATTCGGAGCGCTAAGAGGGTAATAGTGGAAAAAGGAATGTCTCCAAATATAAACTACACAGAATAATTCTGTGAAACTTCTTTCTGATCTGTGCATTCAGCTAACAGAGTTAAACCATACTTTTGATTGAGCAGATCTGAACCCTCTTTCTGTAGAAAATGCAACTGGACATTTGGAGCGCTAAAAGAGTAGTAGTGGAAAAAGGAATATATTCAAATATAAACTACACAGAAGCATTCTGTGAATCTTCTTTCTGATCTGAGCATTCAGCTAACGGAGTTAAACCATACTTTTGATTGAGCAGTTTTGAAACACTCTGTCTGTAGAAAATGCAACTGGACATTCATAGCGCTAAGTGGGTAATAGTGGAAAAAAGAATATGTTCAAATATAAACTACACAGAAGCATTGTATGAAACTTCTTTCTGTTCTGTGCATTCAACTAACAGAGTTGAACCTTACTTTTGATTGAGCCGTTCTGAAACACTCTTTCTGTAGTAACTGCAATTGGAAATTCTGAGCGCTAAGAGGCCTATATTGGGAAAAAGAATGTCTACAAATAAAAACTACACAGAAGAATTGTGTGAAACTTCTTTCTGTTCTGTTTGTTCAACTAAAAGAGTTGAACCTTAGTTTTGATTGAGCCGTTCTGAAACACTCTTTCTGTAGAAAATGCAAGTGGAGATTCGGAGCGCTAAGAGGGTAATAGTGGAAAAAGGAATGTCTCCAAATATAAACTACACAGAATAATTCTGTGAAACTTCTTTCTGATCTGTGCATTCAGCTAACAGAGTTAAACCATACTTTTGATTGAGCAGATCTGAACCCTCTTTCTGTAGAAAATGCAACTGGACATTTGGAGCGCTAAAAGAGTAGTAGTGGAAAAAGGAATATATTCAAATATAAACTACACAGAAGCATTCTGTGAAACTTCTTTCTGATCTGAGCATTCAGCTAACGGAGTTAAACCATACTTTTGATTGAGCAGTTTTGAAACACTCTGTCTGTAGAAAATGCAACTGGACATTCGTAGCGCTAAGTGGGTAATAGTGGAAAAAAGAATATGTTCAAATATAAACTACACAGAAGCATTGTATGAAACTTCTTTCTGTTCTGTGCATTCAACTAACAGAGTTGAACCTTACTTTTGATTGAGCCTTTCTGAAACACTCTTTCTGTAGAAACTTCAATTGGACATTCTGAGCGCTAAGAGGCCTCTATTGGGAAAAATAATATCTTCAAATAAAAACTACACAGAAGCATTGTGTGAAACTTATTTCTGATATGTTCATTAAGCTAACAGAGTTAAACCATACTTTTGATTGCGCAGTGCTGAACCCTCTTTCTGTAGAAAATGCAAGTGGACACTCGGAGCGCTAAGAGGGTAATAGTGGAAAAAGGAATATATTCAAATATAAACTACACAGTAGCATTCTGTGAAAATTCTTTCTGTTCTGTGCATTCAACTAACAGAGTTGAACCTTACTTTTGATTGAGCCGTTCTGAAACACTCTTTCTGTAGAAACTGCAATTGGACATGCTAAGCGCTAAGAGGCCTACATTGGGAAAAAGAATATCTTCAAATAAAAACTACACAGATGCATTCTGTGAAACTTATTTCTGATCTGTAAATTCAGTTAACAGAGATAAAACATATTTTTGATTGAGCAGTTATGAAACACTCTTTTTGTAGAAAATGCAAGTGGAGATTCGGATCGCTAAGAGGGTAATAGTGGAAAAAGGAATGTCTTCAAATATAAACTACACAGAATCATTCTGTGAAACTTCTTTCTGATCTGTGCATTCAGCTAACAGAGTTAAACCATACATTTGATTGAGCAGATCTGAACACTCTTTCTGTAGATAATGCAACTGGACATTTGGAGCGCTAAGAGTGTAGTAGTGGAAAAAGGAATATATTCAAATATAAACTACACAGAAGCATTCTGTGGAACTTCTTTCTGATCTGAGCATTCAGCTAACAGAGTTAAACCATACTTTGGATTGAGCAGTTTTGAAAAACTCTGTCTGTAGAAAATGCAACTGGACATTCGTAGCGCTAAGTGGGTCATAGTGGAAAAAATAATATGTTCAAATATAAACTACACAGAATCATTGTATGAAACTTCTTTCTGTTCTGTGCATTCAACTACCAGAGTTGAACCTTACTTTTGATTGAGCCGTTCTGAAACACTCTTTCTGTAGAAACTGCAATTGGACATTCTGAGCGCTAAGAGGCCTATATTGGGAAAAAGAATGTCTACAAATAAAAACTACACAGAAGAATTGTGTGAAATTACTTTCTGTTCTGTTTGTTCAACAAAAAGAGTTGAACCTTAGTTTTGATTGAGCCGTTCTGAAACACTCTTTCTGTAGAAAATGCAAGTGGAGATTCGGAGCGTTAAGAGGGTAATAGTGGAAAAAGGAATGTCTCCAAATATAAACTACACAGAATCATTCTGTGAAACTTCTTTCTGATCTGTGCATTCAGCTAACAGAGTTAAACCATACTTTTGATTGAGCAGATCTGAACACACTTTCTGTAGAAAATGCAACTGGACATTTGGAGCGCTAAGAGAGTAGTAGTGGAAAAAGGAATATATTCAAATATAAACTACACAGAAGCATTCTGTGAAACTTCTTTCTGATCTGAGCATTCAGCTAACAGAGTTAAACCATACTTTTGATTGAGCAGTTTTGAAACACTCTGTCTGTAGAAAATGCAACTGGACATTCGTAGCGCTAAGTGGGTAATAGTGGAAAAAAGAATATGTTCAAATATAAACTACACAGAAGCATTGTATGAAACTTCTTTCTGTTCTGTGCATTCAACTAACAGAGTTGAACCTTACTTTTTATTGAGCCGTTCTGAAACACTCTTTCTGTAGAAACTGCAATTGGACATTCTGAGCGCTAAGAGGCCTATATTGGGAAAAAGAATGTCTACAAATAAAAACTACACAGAAGAATTGTGTGAAACTTCTTTCTGTTCTGTTTGTTCAACTAAAAGAGTTGAACCTTAGTTTTGATTGAGCCGTTCTGAGACACTCTTTTTGTAGAAAATGCAAGTGGAGATTCAGAGCGCTAAGAGGGTAATAGTGGAAAAAGGAATGTCTCCAAATATAAACTACACAGAATCATTCTGTGAAACTTCTTTCTGATCTGTGCATTCATCTAACAGAGTTAAACCATACTTTTGATTGAGCAGATCTGAACACTCTTTCTGTAGAAAATGCAACTGGACATTTGGAGCGCTAAGAGAGTAGTAGTGGAAAAAGGAATATATTCAAATATAAACTACACAGAAGCATTCTGTGAAACTTCTTTCTGATCTGAGCATTCAGCTAACGGAGTTAAACCATACTTTTGATTGAGCAGTTTTGAAACACTCTGTCTGTAGAAAATGCAACTGGACATTCGTAGCGCTAAGTGGGTAATAGTGGAAAAAAGAATATGTTCAAATATAAACTACACAGAAGCATTGTATGAAACTTCTTTCTGTTCTGTGCATTCAACTAACAGATTTGAACCTTACTTTTGATTGAGCCTTTCTGAAACACTCTTTCTGTAGGAACTGCAATTGGACATTCTGAGCGCTAAGAGGCCTATATTGGGAAAAATAATGTCTTCAAATAAAAACTACACAGAAGCATTGTGTGAAACTTATTTCTGATATGTTCATTAAGCTAACAGAGTTAAACCATACTTTTGATTGCGCAGTTCTGAACACTCTTTCTGTAGAAAATGCAAGTGGACATTCGGAGCGCTAAGAGGGTAATAGTGGAAAAAGGAATATATTCAAATATAAACTACACAGTAGCATTCTGTGAAAATTCTTTCTGTTCTGTGCATTCAACTAACAGATTTGAACCTTACTTTTGATTGAGCCGTTCTGAAACACTCTTTCTGTAGAAACTGCAATTGGACATGCTAAGCGCTAAGAGGCCTACATTGGGAAAAAGAATATCTTCAAATAAAAACTACACAGATGCATTCTGTGAAACTTATTTCTGATCTGTAAATTCAGTTAACAGAGATAAAACATATTTTTGATTGAGCAGTTATGAAACATTCTTTTTGTAGAAAATGCAAGTGGAGATTCGGAGCGCTAAGAGGGTAATAGTGGAAAATGGAATGTCTTCAAATATAAACTACACAGAATCATTCGGTGAAACTTCTTTCTGATCTGTGCATTCAGCTAACAGAGTTAAACCATACTTTTGATTGAGCAGATCTGAACACTCTTTCTGTAGAAAATGCAACTGGACATTTGGAGCGCTAAGAGCGTAGTAGTGGAAAAAGGAATATATTCAAATATAAACTACACAGAAGCATTCGGTGAAACTTCTTTCTGATCTGAGCATTCAGCTAACAGAGTTAAACCATACTTTTGATTGAGCAGTTTTGAAACACTCTGTCTGTAGAAAATGCAACTGGACATTCGTAGAGCTAAGTGGGTAATAGTGGAAACAAGAATATGTTCAAATATAAACTACACAGAAGCATTGTATGAAACTTCTTTCTGTTCTGTGCATTCAACTAACAGAGTTGAACCTTACTTTTGATTGAGCCGTTCTGAAACACTCTTTCTGTAGAAACTGCAATTGGAAATTCTGAGCGCTAAGAGGCCTATATTGGGAAAAAGAATGTCTACAAATAAAAACTACACAGAAGAATTGTGTGAAACTTCTTTCTGTTCTGTTTGTTCAACTAAAAGAGTTGAACCTTAGTTTTGATTGAGCCGTTCTGAAACACTCTTTCTGTAGAAAATGCAAGTGGAGATTCGGAGCGCTAAGAGGGTAATAGTGGAAAAAGGAATGTCTCCAAATAAAAACTACACAGAATCATTCTGTGAAACTTCTTTCTGATCTGTGCATTCAGCTAACAGAGTTAAACCATACTTTTGATTGAGCAGATCTGAACACTCTTTCTGTAGAAAATGCAACTGGACATTTGGAGCGCTAAGAGAGTAGTAGTGGAAAAAGGAATATATTCAAATATAAACTACACAGAAGCATTCTGTGAAACTTCTTTCTGATCTGAGCATTCAGCTAACGGAGTTAAACCATACTTTTGATTGAGCAGTTTTGAAACACTCTGTCTGTAGAAAATGCAACTAGACATTCGTAGCGCTAAGTGGGTAATAGTGGAAAAAAGAATATGTTCAAATATAAACTACACAGAAGCATTGTATGAAACTTCTTTCTGTTCTGTGCATTCAACTAACAGAGTTGAACCTTACTTTTGATTGAGCCTTTCTGAAACACTCTTTCTGTAGAAACTGCAATTGGACATTCTGAGCGCTAAGAGGCCTATATTGGGAAAAATAATGTCTTCAAATAAAAACTACACAGAAGCATTGTGTGAAACTTATTTCTGATATGTTCATTAAGCTAACAGAGTTAAACCATACTTTTGATTGCGCAGTTCTGAACACTCTTTCTGTAGAAAATGCAAGTGGACATTCGGAGCGCTAAGAGGGTAATAGTGGAAAAAGGAATATATTCAAATATAAACTACACAGTAGCATTCTGTGAAAATTCTTTCTGTTCTGTGCATTCAACTAACAGAGTTGAACCTTACTTTTGATTGAGCCGTTCTGAAACACTCTTTCTGTAGAAACTGCAATTGGACATGCTAAGCGCTAAGAGGCCTACATTGGGAAAAAGAATATCTTCAAATAAAAACTACACAGATGCATTCTGTGAAACTTATTTCTGATCTGTAAATTCAGTTAACAGAGATAAAACATATTTTTGATTGAGCAGTTATGAAACACTCTTTTTGTAGAAAATGCAAATGGAGATTCGGAGCGCTAAGAGGGTAATAGTGGAAAAAGGAATGTCTTCAAATATAAACTACACAGAATCATTCGGTGAAACTTCTTTCTGATCTGTGCATTCAGCTAACAGAGTTAAACCATACTTTTGATTGAGCAGATCTGAACACTCTTTCTGTAGAAAATGCAACTGGACATTTGGAGCGCTAAGAGCGTAGTAGTGGAAAAAGGAATATATTCCAATATAAACTACACAGAAGCATTCTGTGAAACTTCTTTCTGATCTGAGCATTCAGCTAACAGAGTTAAACCATACTTTGGATTGAGCAGTTTTGAAACACTCTGTCTGTAGAAAATGCAACTGGACATTCGTAGCGCTAAGTGGGTAATAGTGGAAAAAAGAATATGTTCAAATATAAACTACACAGAAGCATTGTATGAAACTTCTTTCTGTTCTGTGCATTCAACTAACAGAGTTGAACCTTACTTTTGATTGAGCCGTTCTGAAACACTCTTTCTGTAGAAACTGCAATTGGAAATTCTGAGCGCTAAGAGGCCTATATTGGGAAAAAGAATGTCTACAAATAAAAACTACACAGAAGAATTGTGTGAAACTTCTTTCTGTTCTGTTTGTTCAACTAAAAGAGTTGAACCTTAGTTTTGATTGAGCCGTTCTGAAACACTCTTTCTGTAGAAAATGCAAGTGGAGATTCGGAGCGCTAAGAGGGTAATAGTGGAAAAAGGAATGTCTCCAAATATAAACTACACAGAATAATTCTGTGAAACTTCTTTCTGATCTGTGCATTCAGCTAACAGAGTTAAACCATACTTTTGATTGAGCAGATCTGAACCCTCTTTCTGTAGAAAATGCAACTGGACATTTGGAGCGCTAAAAGAGTAGTAGTGGAAAAAGGAATATATTCAAATATAAACTACACAGAAGCATTCTGTGAATCTTCTTTCTGATCTGAGCATTCAGCTAACGGAGTTAAACCATACTTTTGATTGAGCAGTTTTGAAACACTCTGTCTGTAGAAAATGCAACTGGACATTCATAGCGCTAAGTGGGTAATAGTGGAAAAAAGAATATGTTCAAATATAAACTACACAGAAGCATTGTATGAAACTTCTTTCTGTTCTGTGCATTCAACTAACAGAGTTGAACCTTACTTTTGATTGAGCCTTTCTGAAACACTCTTTCTGTAGAAACTTCAATTGGACATTCTGAGCGCTAAGAGGCCTCTATTGGGAAAAATAATATCTTCAAATAAAAACTACACAGAAGCATTGTGTGAAACTTATTTCTGATATGTTCATTAAGCTAACAGAGTTAAACCATACTTTTGATTGCGCAGTGCTGAACCCTCTTTCTGTAGAAAATGCAAGTGGACACTCGGAGCGCTAAGAGGGTAATAGTGGAAAAAGGAATATATTCAAATATAAACTACACAGTAGCATTCTGTGAAAATTCTTTCTGTTCTGTGCATTCAACTAACAGAGTTGAACCTTACTTTTGATTGAGCCGTTCTGAAACACTCTTTCTGTAGAAACTGCAATTGGACATGCTAAGCGCTAAGAGGCCTACATTGGGAAAAAGAATATCTTCAAATAAAAACTACACAGATGCATTCTGTGAAACTTATTTCTGATCTGTAAATTCAGTTAACAGAGATAAAACATATTTTTGATTGAGCAGTTATGAAACACTCTTTTTGTAGAAAATGCAAGTGGAGATTCGGATCGCTAAGAGGGTAATAGTGGAAAAAGGAATGTCTTCAAATATAAACTACACAGAATCATTCTGTGAAACTTCTTTCTGATCTGTGCATTCAGCTAACAGAGTTAAACCATACATTTGATTGAGCAGATCTGAACACTCTTTCTGTAGATAATGCAACTGGACATTTGGAGCGCTAAGAGTGTAGTAGTGGAAAAAGGAATATATTCAAATATAAACTACACAGAAGCATTCTGTGAAACTTCTTTCTGATCTGAGCATTCAGCTAACAGAGTTAAACCATACTTTGGATTGAGCAGTTTTGAAACACTCTGTCTGTAGAAAATGCAACTGGACATTCGTAGCGCTAAGTGGGTCATAGTGGAAAAAATAATATGTTCAAATATAAACTACACAGAATCATTGTATGAAACTTCTTTCTGTTCTGTGCATTCAACTACCAGAGTTGAACCTTACTTTTGATTGAGCCGTTCTGAAACACTCTTTCTGTAGAAACTGCAATTGGACATTCTGAGCGCTAAGAGGCCTATATTGGGAAAAAGAATGTCTACAAATAAAAACTACACAGAAGAATTGTGTGAAATTACTTTCTGTTCTGTTTGTTCAACAAAAAGAGTTGAACCTTAGTTTTGATTGAGCCGTTCTGAAACACTCTTTCTGTAGAAAATGCAAGTGGAGATTCGGAGCGTTAAGAGGGTAATAGTGGAAAAAGGAATGTCTCCAAATATAAACTACACAGAATCATTCTGTGAAACTTCTTTCTGATCTGTGCATTCAGCTAACAGAGTTAAACCATACTTTTGATTGAGCAGATCTGAACACACTTTCTGTAGAAAATGCAACTGGACATTTGGAGCGCTAAGAGAGTAGTAGTGGAAAAAGGAATATATTCAAATATAAACTACACAGAAGCATTCTGTGAAACTTCTTTCTGATCTGAGCATTCAGCTAACAGAGTTAAACCATACTTTTGATTGAGCAGTTTTGAAACACTCTGTCTGTAGAAAATGCAACTGGACATTCGTAGCGCTAAGTGGGTAATAGTGGAAAAAAGAATATGTTCAAATATAAACTACACAGAAGCATTGTATGAAACTTCTTTCTGTTCTGTGCATTCAACTAACAGAGTTGAACCTTACTTTTGATTGAGCCGTTCTGAAACACTCTTTCTGTAGAAACTGCAATTGGACATTCTGAGCGCTAAGAGGCCTATATTGGGAAAAAGAATGTCTACAAATAAAAACTACACAGAAGAATTGTGTGAAACTTCTTTCTGTTCTGTTTGTTCAACTAAAAGATTTGAACCTTAGTTTTGATTGAGCCGTTCTGAGACACTCTTTCTGTAGAAAATGCAAGTGGAGATTCAGAGCGCTAAGAGGGTAATAGTGGAAAAAGGAATGTCTCCAAATATAAACTACACAGAATCATTCTGTGAAACTTCTTTCTGATCTGTGCATTCATCTAACAGAGTTAAACCATACTTTTGATTGAGCAGATCTGAACACTCTTTCTGTAGAAAATGCAACTGGACATTTGGAGCGCTAAGAGAGTAGTAGTGGAAAAAGGAATATATTCAAATATAAACTACACAGAAGCATTCTGTGAAACTTCTTTCTGATCTGAGCATTCAGCTAACGGAGTTAAACCATACTTTTGATTGAGCAGTTTTGAAACACTCTGTCTGTAGAAAATGCAACTGGACATTCGTAGCGCTAAGTGGGTAATAGTGGAAAAAAGAATATGTTCAAATATAAACTACACAGAAGCATTGTATGAAACTTCTTTCTGTTCTGTGCATTCAACTAACAGATTTGAACCTTACTTTTGATTGAGCCTTTCTGAAACACTCTTTCTGTAGGAACTGCAATTGGACATTCTGAGCGCTAAGAGGCCTATATTGGGAAAAATAATGTCTTCAAATAAAAACTACACAGAAGCATTGTGTGAAACTTATTTCTGATATGTTCATTAAGCTAACAGAGTTAAACCATACTTTTGATTGCGCAGTTCTGAACACTCTTTCTGTAGAAAATGCAAGTGGACATTCGGAGCGCTAAGAGGGTAATAGTGGAAAAAGGAATATATTCAAATATAAACTACACAGTAGCATTCTGTGAAAATTCTTTCTGTTCTGTGCATTCAACTAACAGAGTTGAACCTTACTTTTGATTGAGCCGTTCTGAAACACTCTTTCTGTAGAAACTGCAATTGGACATGCTAAGCGCTAAGAGGCCTACATTGGGAAAAAGAATATCTTCAAATAAAAACTACACAGATGCATTCTGTGAAACTTATTTCTGATCTGTAAATTCAGTTAACAGAGATAAAACATATTTTTGATTGAGCAGTTATGAAACATTCTTTTTGTAGAAAATGCAAGTGGAGATTCGGAGCGCTAAGAGGGTAATAGTGGAAAAAGGAATGTCTTCAAATATAAACTACACAGAATCATTCGGTGAAACTTCTTTCTGATCTGTGCATTCAGCTAACAGAGTTAAAACATACTTTTGATTGAGCAGATCTGAACACTCTTTCTGTAGAAAATGCAACTGGACATTTGGAGCGCTAAGAGCGTAGTAGTGGAAAAAGGAATATATTCAAATATAAACTACACAGAAGCATTCGGTGAAACTTCTTTCTGATCTGAGCATTCAGCTAACAGAGTTAAACCATACTTTTGATTGAGCAGTTTTGAAACACTCTGTCTGTAGAAAATGCAACTGGACATTCGTAGCGCTAAGTGGGTAATAGTGGAAACAAGAATATGTTCAAATATAAACTACACAGAAGCATTGTATGAAACTTCTTTCTGTTCTGTGCATTCAACTAACAGAGTTGAACCTTACTTTTGATTGAGCCGTTCTGAAACACTCTTTCTGTAGAAACTGCAATTGGAAATTCTGAGCGCTAAGAGGCCTATATTGGGAAAAAGAATGTCTACAAATAAAAACTACACAGAAGAATTGTGTGAAACTTCTTTCTGTTCTGTTTGTTCAACTAAAAGAGTTGAACCTTAGTTTTGATTGAGCCGTTCTGAAACACTCTTTCTGTAGAAAATGCAAGTGGAGATTCGGAGCGCTAAGAGGGTAATAGTGGAAAAAGGAATGTCTCCAAATATAAACTACACAGAATCATTCTGTGAAACTTCTTTCTGATCTGTGCATTCAGCTAACAGAGTTAAACCATACTTTTGATTGAGCAGATCTGAACACTCTTTCTGTAGAAAATGCAACTGGACATTTGGAGCGCTAAAAGAGTAGTAGTGGAAAAAGGAATATATTCAAATATAAACTACACAGAAGCATTCTGTGAAACTTCTTTCTGATCTGAGCATTCAGCTAACGGCGTTAAACCATACTTTTGATTGAGCAGTTTTGAAACACTCTGTCTGTAGAAAATGCAACTGGACATTCGTAGCGCTAAGTGGGTAATAGTGGAAAAAAGAATATGTTCAAATATAAACTACACAGAAGCATTGTATGAAACTACTTTCTGTTCTGTGCATTCAACTAACAGAGTTGAACCTTACTTTTGATTGAGCCTTTCTGAAACACTCTTTCTGTAGAAACTGGAATTGGACATTCTGAGCGCTAAGAGGCCTATATTGGGAAAAATAATGTCTTCAAATAAAAACTACACAGAAGCATTGTGTGAAACTTATTTCTGATATGTTCATTAAGCTAACAGAGTTAAACCATACTTTTGATTGCGCAGTTCTGAACACTCTTTCTGTAGAAAATGCAAGTGGACATTCGGAGCGCTAAGAGGGTAATAGTGGAAAAAGGAATATATTCAAATATCAACTACACAGTAGCATTCTGTGAAAATTCTTTCTGTTCTGTGCATTCAACTAACAGAGTTGAACCTTACTTTTGATTGAGCCGTTCTGAAACACTCTTTCTGTAGAAACTGCAATTGGACATGCTAAGCGATAAGAGGCCTACATTGGGAAAAAGAATATCTTCAAATAAAAACTACACAGATGCATTCTGTGAAACTTATTTCTGATCTGTAAATTCAGTTAACAGAGATAAAACATATTTTTGATTGAGCAGTTATGAAACATTCTTTTTGTAGAAAATGCAAGTGGAGATTCGGAGCGCTAAGAGGGTAATAGTGGAAAAAGGAATGTCTTCAAATATAAACTACACAGAATCATTCGGTGAAACTTCTTTCTGATCTGTGCATTCAGCTAACAGAGTTAAACCATACTTTTGATTGAGCAGATCTGAACACTCTTTCTGTAGAAAATGCAACTGGACATTTGGAGCGCTAAGAGCGTAGTAGTGGAAAAAGGAATATATTCAAATATAAACTACACAGAAGCATTCTGTGAAACTTCTTTCTGATCTGAGCATTCAGCTAACAGAGTTAAACCATACTTTTGATTGAGCAGTTTTGAAACACTCTGTCTGTAGAAAATGCAACTGGACATTCGTAGCGCTAAGTGGGTAATAGTGGAAACAAGAATATGTTCAAATATAAACTACACAGAAGCATTGTATGAAACTTCTTTCTGTTCTGTGCATTCAACTAACAGAGTTGAACCTTACTTTTGATTGAGCCGTTCTGAAACACTCTATCTGTAGAAACTGCAATTGGAAATTCTGAGCGCTAAGAGGCCTATATTGGGAAAAAGAATGTCTACAAATAAAAACTATACAGAAGAATTGTGTGAAACTTCTTTCTGTTCTGTTTGTTAAACCAAAAGAGTTGAACCTTAGTTTTGATTGAGCCGTTCTGAAACACTCTTTCTGTAGAAAATGCAAGTGGAGATTCGGAGCGCTAAGAGGGTAATAGTGGAAAAAGGAATGTCTCCAAATATAAACTACACAGAATCATTCTGTGAAACGTCTTTCTGATCTGTGCATTCAGCTAACAGAGTTAAACCATACTTTTGATTGAGCAGATCTGAACACTCTTTCTGTAGAAAATGCAACTGGACATTTGGAGCGCTAAAAGAGTAGTAGTGGAAAAAGGAATATATTCAAATATAAACTACACAGAAGCATTCTGTGAAACTTCTTTCTGATCTGAGCATTCAGCTAACGGAGTTAAACCATACTTTTGATTGAGCAGTTTTGAAACACTCTGTCTGTAGAAAATGCAACTGGACATTCGTAGCGCTAAGTGGGTAATAGTGGAAAAAAGAATATGTTCAAATATAAACTACACAGAAGCATTGTATGAAACTTCTTTCTGTTCTGTGCATTCAACTAACAGAGTTGAAACTTACTTTTGATAGAGCCTTTCTGAAACACTCTTTCTGTAGAAACTGCAATTGGACATTCTGAGCGCTAAGAGGCCTCTATTGGGAAAACTAATATCTTCAAATAAAAACTACACAGAAGCATTGTGTGAAACTTATTTCTGATATGTTCATTAAGCAAACAGAGTTAAACCATACTTTTGATTGCGCAGTTCTGAACACTCTTTCTGTAGAAAATGCAAGTGGACATTCGGAGCGCTAAGAGGGTAATAGTGGAAAAAGGAATATATCCAAATATAAAATACAGTAGCATTCTGTGAAAATTCTTTCTGTTCTGTGCATTCAACTAACAGAGTTGAACCTTACTTTTGATTGAGCCGTTCTGAAACACTCTTTCTGTAGAAACTGCAATTGGACATGCTAAGCGCTAAGAGGCCTACATTGAGAAAAAGAATATCTTCAAATAAAAACTACACAGATGCATTCTGTGAAACTTATTTCTGATCTGTAAATTCAGTTAACAGAGATAAAACATATTTTTGATTGAGCAGTTATGAAACACTCTTTTTGTATAAAATGCAAGTGGAGATTCGGAGCACTAAGAGGGTAATAGTGGAAAAAGGAATGTCTTCAAATATAAACTACACAGAATCATTCGGTGAAACTTCTTTCTGATCTGTGCATTCAGCTAACAGAGGTAAACCATACTTTTGATTGAGCAGATCTGAACACTCTTTCTGTAGAAAATGCAAGTGGACATTTGGAGCGCTAAGAGCGTAGTAGTGGAAAAAGGAATATATTCAAATATAAACTACACAGAAGCATTCTGTGAAACTTCTTTCTGATCTGAGCATTCAGCTAACAGAGTTAAACCATACTTTTGATTGAGCAGTTTTGAAACACTCTGTCTGTAGAAAATGCAACTGGACATTCGTAGCGCTAAGTGGGTAATAGTGGAAAAAAGAATATGTTCAAATATAAACTACACAGAAGCATTGTATGAAACTTCTTTCTGTTCTGTGCATTCAACTAACAGAGTTGAACCTTACTTTTGATTGAGCCTTTCTGAAACTCTCTTTGTGTAGAAACTGCAATTGGACATTCTGAGCGCTAAGAGGCCTCTATTGGGAAAAATAATATCTTCAAATAAAAACTACACAGAAGCATTGTGTGAAACTTATTTCTGATATGTTCATTAAGCTAACAGAGTTAAACCATACTTTTGATTGCGCAGTTCTGAACACTCTTTCTGTAGAAAATGCAAGTGGACATTCGGAGCGCTAAGAGGGTAATAGTGGAAAAAGGAATATATTCAAATATAAACTACACAGTAGCATTCTGTGAAAATTCTTTCTGTTCTGTGCATTCAACTAACAGAGTTGAACCTTACTTTTGATTGAGCCGTTCTGAAACACTCTTTCTGTAGAAACTGCAATTGGACATGCTAAGCGCTAAGAGGCCTACATTGGGAAAAAGAATATCTTCAAATAAAAACTACACGGATGCATCCTGTGAAACTTATTTCTGATCTGTAAATTCAGTTAACAGAAATAAAACATATTTTTGATTGAGCAGTTATGAAACACTCTTTTTGTAGAAAATGCAAGTGGAGATTCGGAGCGCTAAGAGGGTAATAGTGGAAAAAGGAATGTCTTCAAATATAAACTACACAGAATCATTCGGTGAAACTTCTTTCTCATCTGTGCATTCAGATAACAGAGTTAAACCATACTTTTGATTGAGCAGATCTGAACACTCTTTCTGTAGAAAATGCAACTGGACATTTGGAGCGCTAAGAGCGTAGTAGTGGAAAAAGGAATATATTCAAATATAAACTACACAGAAGCATTCTGTGAAACTTCTTTCTGATCTGAGCATTCAGCTAACAGAGTTAAACCATACTTTTGATTGAGCAGTTTTGAAACACTCTGTCTGTAGAAAATGCAACTGGACATTCGTAGCGCTAAGTGGGTAATAGTGGAAAAAAGAATATGTTCAAATATAAACTACACAGAAGCATTGTATGAAACTTCTTTCTGTTCTGTGCATTCAGCTAACAGAGTTGAACCTTACTTTTGATTGAGCCGTTGTGAAACACTCTTTGTGTAGAAACTGCAATTGGACATTCTGAGTGCTAAGAGGCCTATATTGGGAAAAAGAATGTCTACAAATAAAAACTACACAGAAGAATTGTGTGAAACTTCTTTCTGTTCTGTTTGTTCAACTAAAAGAGTTGAACCTTAGTTTTGATTGAGCCGTTCTGAAACACTCTTTCTGTAGAAAATGCAAGTGGAGATTCGGAGCTCTAAGAGGGTAATAGTGGAAAAAGGAATGTCTCCAAATATAAACTACACAGAATCATTCTGTGAAACTTCTTTCTGATCTGTGCATTCAGCTAACAGAGTTAAACCATACTTTTGATTGAGCAGATCTGAACACTCTTTCTGTAGAAAATGCAACTGGACATTTGGAGCGCTAAGAGAGTAGTAGTGGAAAAAGGAATATATTCAAATATAAACTACACAGAAGCATTCTGTGAAACTTCTTTCTCATCTGAGCATTCAGCTAACAGAGTTAAACCATACTTTTGATTGAGCAGTTTTGAAACACTCTGTCTGTAGAAAATGCAACTGGACATTCGTAGCGCTAAGTGGGTAATAGTGGAAAAAAGAATATGTTCAAATATAAACTACACAGAAGCATTGTATGAAACTTCTTTCTGTTCTGTGCATTCAAATAACAGAGTTGAACCTTACTTTTGATTGAGCCTTTCTGAAACACTCTTTCTGTAGAAACTGCAATTGGACATTCTGAGCGCTAAGAGGCCTCTATTGGGAAAAATAATATCTTCAAATAAAAACTACACAGAAGCATTGTGTGAAACTTATTTCTGATATGTTCATTAAGCTAACAGAGTTAAACCATACTTTTGATTGCGCAGTTCTGAACACTCTTTCTGTAGAAAATGCAAGTGGACATTCGGAGCGCTAAGAGGGTAATAGTAGAGAAAGGAATATATTCAAATATAAACTACACAGTAGCATTCTGTGAAAATTCTTTCTGTTCTGTGCATTCAACTAACAGAGTTGAACCTTACTTTTGATTGAGCCGTTCTGAAACACTCTTTCTGTAGAAACTGCAATTGGACATTCTGAGCGCTAAGAGGCCTATATTGGGAAAAAGAATGTCTACAAATAAAAACTACACAGAAGAATTGTGTGAAACTTCTTTCTGTTCTGTTTGTTCAACTAAAAGAGTTGAACCTTAGTTTTGATTGAGCCGTTCTGAAACACTCTTTCTGTAGAAAATGCAAGTGGAGATTCGGAGCTCTAAGAGGGTAATAGTGGAAAAAGGAATGTCTCCAAATATAAACTACACAGAATCATTCTGTGAAACTTCTTTCTGATCTGTGCATTCAGCTAACAGAGTTAAACCATACTTTTGATTGAGCAGATCTGAACACTCTTTCTGTAGAAAATGCAACTGGACATTTGGAGCGCTAAGAGAGTAGTAGTGGAAAAAGGAATATATTCAAATATAAACTACACAGAAGCATTCTGTGAAACTTCTTTCTGATCTGAGCATTCAGCTAACAGAGTTAAACCATACTTTTGATTGAGCAGTTTTGAAACACTCTGTCTGTAGAAAATGCAACTGGACATTCGTAGCGCTAAGTGGGTAATAGTGGAAAAAAGAATATGTTCAAATATAAACTACACAGAAGCATTGTATGAAACTTCTTTCTGTTCTGTGCATTCAACTAACAGAGTTGAACCTTACTTTTGATTGAGCCTTTCTGAAACACTCTTTCTGTAGAAACTGCAATTGGACATTCTGAGCGCTAAGAGGCCTCTATTGGGAAAAATAATATCTTCAAATAAAAACTACACAGAAGCATTGTGTGAAACTTATTTCTGATATGTTCATTAAGCTAACAGAGTTAAACCATACTTTTGATTGCGCAGTTCTGAACACTCTTTCTGTAGAAAATGCAAGTGGACATTCGGAGCGCTAAGAGGGTAATAGTAGAAAAAGGAATATATTCAAATATAAACTACACAGTAGCATTCTGTGAAAATTCTTTCTGTTCTGTGCATTCAACTAACAGAGTTGAACCTTACTTTTGATTGAGCCGTTCTGAAACACTCTTTCTGTAGAAACTGCAATTGGACATGCTAAGCGCTAAGAGGCCTACATTGAGAAAAAGAATATCTTCAAATAAAAACTACACAGATGCATTCTGTGAAACTTATTTCTGATCTGTAAATTCAGTTAACAGAGATAAAACATATTTTTGATTGAGCAGTTATGAAACACTGTTTTTGTAGAAAATGCAAGTGGAGATTCGGAGCACTAAGAGGGTAATAGTGGAAAAAGGAATGTCTTCAAGTATAAACTACACAGAATCATTCGGTGAAACTTCTTTCTGATCTGTGCATTCAGCTAACAGAGGTAAACCATACTTTTGATTGAGCAGATCTGAACACTCTTTCTGTAGAAAATGCAACTGGACATTTGGAGCGCTAAGAGCGTAGTAGTGGAAAAAGGAATATATTCAAATATAAACTACACAGAAGCATTCTGTGAAACTTCTTTCTGATCTGAGCATTCAGCTAACAGAGTTAAACCATACTTTTGATTGAGCAGTTTTGCAACACTCTGTCTGTAGAAAATGCAACTGGACATTCGTAGCGCTAAGTGGGTAATAGTGGAAAAAAGAATATGTTCAAATATAAACTACACAGAAGCATTGTATGAAACATCTTTCTGTTCTGTGCATTCAACTAACAGAGTTGAACCTTACTTTTGATTGAGCCGTTCTGAAACACTCTTTCTGTAGAAACTGCAATTGGACATTCTGAGCGCTAGGAGGCCTATATTGGGAAAAAGAATGTCTACAAATAAAAACTACACAGAAGAATTGTGTGAAACTTCTTTCTGTTCTGTTTGTTCAACTAAAAGAGTTGAACCTTAGTTTTGATTGAGCCGTTCTGAAACACTCTTTCTATAGAAAATGCAAGTGGAGATTCGGAGCGCTAAGAGGGTAATAGTGGAAAAAGGAATGTCTCCAAATATAAACTACACAGAATCATTCTGTGAAACTTCTTTCTGATCTGTGCATTCAGCTAACAGAGTTAAACCATACTTTTGATTGAGCAGATCTGAACACTCTTTCTGTAGAAAATGCAACTGGACATTTGGAGCGCTAAGAGAGTAGTAGTGGAAAAAGGAATATATTCAAATATAAACTACACAGAAGCATTCTGTGAAACTTCTTTCTGATCTGAGCATTCAGCTAACAGAGTTAAACCATACTTTTGATTGAGCAGTTTTGAAACACTCTGTCTGTAGAAAATGCAACTGGACATTCGTAGCGCTAAGAGGGTAATAGTGGAAAAAAGAATATGTTCAAATATAAACTACACAGAAGCATTGTATGAAACTTCTTTCTGTTCTGTGCATTCAACTAACAGAGTTGAACCTTACTTTTGATTGAGCCTTTCTGAAACACTCTTTCTGTAGAAACTGCAATTGGACATTCTGAGTGCTAAGAGGCCTCTATTGGGAAAAATAATATCTTCAAATAAAAACTACACAGAAGCGTTGTGTGAAACTTATTTCTGATATGTTCATTAAGCTAACAGAGTTAAACCATACTTTTGATTGCGCAGTTCTGAACACTCTTTCTGTAGAAAATGCAAGTGGACATTCGGAGCGCTAAGAGGGTAATAGTGGAAAAAGGAATATATTCAAATATAAACTACACAGTAGCATTCAGTGAAAATTCTTTCTGTTCTGTGCATTCAACTAACAGAGTTGAACCTTACTTTTGATTGAGCCGTTCTGAAACACTCTTTCTGTAGAAACTGCAATTGGACATGCTAAGCGCTAAGAGGCCTACATTGGGAAAAAGAATATCTTCAAATAAAAACTACACAGATGCATTCTGTGAAACTTATTTCTGATCTGTAAATTCAGTTAACAGAGATAAAACATATTTTTGATTGAGCAGTTATGAAACACTCTTTTTGTAGAAAATGCAAGTGGAGATTCGGAGCGCTAAGTGTGTAATAGTGGAAAAAGGAATGTCTTCAAATATAAACTACACAGAATCATTCTGTGAAACTTCTTTCTGATCTGTGCATTCAGGTAACAGAATTAAAACATACTTTTGATTCAGCAGATCTGAACACTCTTTCTGTAGAAAATGCAACTGGACATTTGGAGCGCTAAGTGGGTAATATTGGAAAAAGCAATATGTTCAAATATAAACTACACAGAATCATTCTGTGAAACTTCTTTCTGATCTGTGCATTCAGCTAACAGAGTTAAACCATACTTTTGATTGAGCAGATCTGAACACTCTTTCTGTAGAAAATGCAACTGGACATTTGGATCGCTAAGAGAGTAGTAGTGGAAAAAGGAATATATTCAAATATAAACTACACAGAAGCATTCTGTGAAACTTCTTTCTGATCTGAGCATTCAGCTAACAGAGTTAAACCATACTTTTGATTGAGCAGTTTTGAAACACTCTGTCTGTAGAAAATGCAACTGGACATTCGTAGCGCTAAGTGGGTAATAGTGGAAAAAAGAATATGTTCAAATATAAACTACACAGAAGCATTGTATGAAACTTCTTTCTGTTCTGTGCATTGAACTAACAGAGTTGAAGCTTACTTTTGATTGAGCCTTTCTGAAACACTCTTTCTGTAGAAACTGCAATTGGACATTCTGAGGGCTAAGAGGCCTATATTGGGAAAAATAATATCTTCAAATAAAAACTACACAGAAGCATTGTGTGAAACTTATTACTGATATGTTCATTAAGCTAACAGAGTTAAACCATACTTTTGATTGCGCAGTTCTGAACACTCTTTCTGTAGAAAATGCAAATGGACATTCGGAGCGCTAAGAGGGTAATAGTGGAAAAAGGAATATATTCAAATATAAACTACACAGTAGCATTCTGTGAAAATTCTTTCTGTTCTGTGCATTCAGCTAACAGAGTTGAACCTTACTTTTGATTGAGCCGTTCTGAAACACTCTTTCTGTAGAAACTGCAATTGGACATGCTAAGCGCTAAGAGGCCTATATTGGGAAAAAGAATATCTTCAAATAAAAACTACCCAGATGCATTCTGTGAAACTTATTTCTGACATGTAAATTCAGTTAACAGAGATAAAACATATTTTTGATTGAGCAGGTATGAAACACTCTTTTTGTAGAAAATGCAAGTGGAGATTCGGAGCGCTAAGAGGGTAATAGTGGAACAAGGAATGTCTTCAAATATAAACTACACAGAATCATTCGGTGAAACTTCTTTCTCATCTGTGCATGCAGCTAACAGAGTTAAACCATACTTTTGATTGAGCAGATCTGAACACTCTTTCTGTAGAAAATGCAACTGGACATTTGGAGCGCTAAGAGCGTAGTAGTGGAAAAAGGAATATATTCAAATATAAACTACACAGAAGCATTCTGTGAAACTTCTTTCTGATCTGAGCATTCAGCTAACAGAGTTAAAACATACTTTTGATTGAGCAGTTTTGAAACACTCTGTCTGTAGAAAATGCAACTGGACATTCGTAGCACTAAGTGGGTAATAGTGGAAAAAAGAATATGTTCAAATATAAACTACACAGAATCATTGTATGAAACTTCTTTCTGTTCTGTGCATTCAACTAACAGAGATGAACCTTACTTTTGATTGAGCCGTTCTGAAACACTCTTTCTGTAGAAACTGCAATTGGACATTCTGAGCGCTAAGAGGCCTATATTTTGAAAAAGAATGTCTACAAATAAAAACTACACAGAAGAATTGTGTGAAACTTCTTTCTGTTCTGTTTGTTCAACTAAAAGAGTTGAACCTTAGTTTTGATTGAGCCGTTCTGAAACACTCTTTCTGTAGAAAATTCAAGTGGAGATTCGGAGCGCTAAGAGGCTAATAGTGGAAAAAGGAATGTCTCCAAATATAAACTACACAGAATCATTCTGTGAAACTTCTTTCTGATCTGTGCATTCAGCTAACAGAGTTAAACCATACTTTTGATTGAGCAGATCTGAACACTCTTTCTGTAGAAAATGCAACTGGACAATTGGAGCGCTAAGAGAGTAGTAGTGGAAAAAGGAATATATTCAAATATAAACTACACAGAAGCATTCTGTGAAACTTCTTTCTGATCTGAGCATTCAGCTAACAGAGTTAAACCATACTTTTGATTGAGCAGTTTTGAAACACTCTGTATGTAGAAAATGCAACTGGACATTCGTAGCGCTAAGTGGGTAATAGTGGAAAAAAGAATATGTTCAAATATAAACTACACAGAAGCATTGTATGAAACTTCTTTCTGTTCTGTGCATTCAACTAACAGAGTTGAACCTTACTTTTGATTGAGCCTTTCTGAAACACTCTTTCTGTAGAAACTGCAATTGGACATTCTGAGCGCTAAGAGGCCTATATTGGGAAAAATAATATCTTCAAATAAAAACTACACAGAAGCATTGTGTGAAACTTATTTCTGATATGTTCATTAAGCTAACAGAGTTAAACCATACTTTTGATTGCGCAGTTCTGAACACTCTTTCTGTAGAAAATGCAAGTGGACATTCGGAGCGCTAAGAGGGTAATAGTGGAAAAAGGAATATATTCAAATATAAACTACACAGTAGCATTATGTGAAAATACTTTCTGTTCTGTGCATTCAACTAACAGAGTTGAACCTTACTTTTGATTGAGCCGTTCTGAAACACTCTTTCTGTAGAAACTGCAATTGAACATGCTAAGCGCTAAGAGGCCTATATTGGGAAAAAGAATATCTTCAAATAAAAACTACACAGACGCATTCTGTGAAACTTATTTCTGATCTGTAAATTCAGTTAACAGAGATAAAACATATTTTTGATTGAGCAGTTATGAAACACTCTTTTTGTAGAAAATGCAAGTGGAGATTCGGAGCGCTAAGAGGGTAATAGTGGAAAAAGGAATGTCTTCAAATATCAACTACACAGATCATTCGGTGAAACTTCTTTCTGATCTGTGCATTCAGCTAACAGAGTTAAACCATACTTTTGATTGAGCAGATCTGAACACTCTTTCTGTAGAAAATGCAACTGGACATTTGGAGCGCTAAGAGAGTAGTAGTGGAAAAAGGAATATATTCAAATATAAACTACACAGAAGCATTCTGTGAAACTTCTTTCTGATCTGAGCATTCAGCTAACAGAGTTAAACCATACTTTTGATTGAGCAGTTTTGAAACACTCTGTCTGTAGAAAATGCAACTGGACATTCGTAGCGCTAAGTGGGTAATAGTGGAAAAAAGAATATGTTCAAATATAAACTACACAGAAGCATTGTATGAAACTTCTTTCTGTTCTGTGCATTCAACTAACAGAGTTGAACCTTACTTTTGATTGAGCCTTTCTGAAACACTCTTTCTGTAGAAACTGCAATTGGATATTCTGAGCGCTAAGAGGCCTCTATTGGGAAAAATAATATCTTCAAATAAAAACTACACAGAAGCATTGTGTGAAACTTATTTCTGATATGTTCATTAAGCTAACAGAGTTAAACCATACTTTTGATTGCGCAGTTCTGAACACTCTTTCTGTAGAAAATGCAAGTGGACATTCGGAGCGCTAAGAGGGTAATAGTAGAAAAAGGAATATATTCAAATATAAACTACACAGTAGCATTCTGTGAAAATTCTTTCTGTTCTGTGCATTCAACTAACAGAGTTGAACCTTACTTTTGATTGAGCCGTTCTGAAACACTCTTTCTGTAGAAACTGCAATTGGACATGCTAAGCGCTAAGAGGCCTACATTGAGAAAAAGAATATCTTCAAATAAAAACTACACAGATGCATTCTGTGAAACTTATTTCTGATCTGTAAATTCAGTTAACAGAGATAAAACATATTTTTGATTGAGCAGTTATGAAACACTCTTTTTGTATAAAATGCAAGTGGAGATTCGGAGCACTAAGAGGGTAATAGTGGAAAAAGGAATGTCTTCAAATATAAACTACACAGAATCATTCGGTGAAACTTCTTTCTGATCTGTGCATTCAGCTAACAGAGGTAAACCATACTTTTGATTGAGCAGATCTGAACACTCTTTCTGTAGAAAATGCAACTGGACATTTGGAGCGCTAAGAGCGTAGTAGTGGAAAAAGGAATATATTCAAATATAAACTACACAGAAGCATTCTGTGAAACTTCTTTCTGATCTGAGCATTCAGCTAACAGAGTTAAACCATACTTTTGATTGAGCAGTTTTGAAACACTCTGTCTGTAGAAAATGCAACTGGACATTCGTAGCGCTAAGTGGGTAATAGTGGAAAAAAGAATATGTTCAAATATAAACTACACAGAAGCATTGTATGAAACTTCTTTCTGTTCTGTGCATTCAACTAACAGAGTTGAACCTTACTTTTGATTGAGCCGTTCTGAAACTCTCTTTGTGTAGAAACTCCAATTGGACATTCTGAGCGCTAAGAGGCCTATATTGGGAAAAAGAATGTCTACAAATAAAAACTACACAGAAGAATTGTGTGAAACTTCTTTCTGTTCTGTTTGTTCAACTAAAAGAGTTGAACCTTAGTTTTGATTGAGCCGTTCTGAAACACTCTTTCTGTAGAAAATGCAAGTGGAGATTCGGAGCGCTAAGAGGCTAATAGTGGAAAAAGGAATGTCTCCAAATATAAACTACACAGAATCATTCTGTGAAACTTCTTTTTGATCTGTGCATTCAGCTAACAGAGTTAAACCATACTTTTGATTGAGCAGATCTGAACACTCTTTCTGTAGAAAATGCAACTGGACAATTGGAGCGCTAAGAGAGTAGTAGTGGAAAAAGGAATATATTCAAATATAAACTACACAGAAGCATTCTGTGAAACTTCTTTCTGATCTGAGCATTCAGCTAACAGAGTTAAACCATACTTTTGATTGAGCAGTTTTGAAACACTCTGTCTGTAGAAAATGCAACTGGACATTCATAGCGCTAAGTGGGTAATAGTGGAAAAAAGAATATGTTCAAATATAAACTACACAGAAGCATTGTATGAAACTACTTTCTGTTCTGTGCATTCAACTAACAGAGTTGAACCTTACTTTTGATTGAGCCTTTCTGAAACACTCTTTCTGTAGAAACTGCAATTGGACATTCTGAGCGCTAAGAGGCCTATATTGGGAAAAATAATATCTTCAAATAAAAACTACACAGAAGCATTGTGTGAAACTTATTTCTGATATGTTCATTAAGCTAACAGAGTTAAACCATACTTTTGATTGCGCAGTTCTGAACACTCTTTCTGTAGAAAATGCAAGTGGACATTCGGAGCGCTAAAAGGGTAATAGTGGAAAAAGGAATGTCTCCAAATATAAACTACACAGAATCATTCTGTGAAACTTCTTTCTGATCTGTGCATTCAGCTAACAGAGTTAAACCATACTTTTGATTGAGCAGATCTGAACACTCTTTCTGTAGAAAATGCAACTGTACATTTGGAGCGCTAAGAGAGTAGTAGTGGAAAAAGGAATATATTCAAATATAAACTACACAGAAGCATTCTGTGAAACTTCTTTCTGATCTGAGCATTCAGCTAACAGAGTTAAACCATACTTTTGATTGAGCAGTTTTGAAACACTCTGTCTGTAGAAAATGCAACTGGACATTCGTAGCGCTAAGTGGGTAATAGTGGAAAAAATCATATGTTCAAATATAAACTACACAGAAGCATTGTATGAAACTTCTTTCTGTTCTGTGCATTCAAATAACAGAGTTGAACTTTACTTTTGATTGAGCCTTTCTGAAACACTCTTTCTGTAGAAACTGCAATTGGACATTCTGAGCGCTAAGAGGCCTCTATTGGGAAAAATAATATCTTCAAATAAAAACTACACAGAATCATTGTGTGAAACTTATTTCTGATATGTTCATTAAGCTAACAGAGTTAAACCATACTTATGATTGCGCAGTTCTGAACACACTTTCTGTAGAAAATGCAAGTGGACATTCGGAGCGCTAAGAGGGTAATAGTGGAAAAAGGAATATATTCAAATATAAACTGCACAGTAGCATTCTGTGAAAATTCTTTCTGTTCTGTGCATTCAACTAACAGAGTTGAACCTTACTTTTGGTTGAGCCGTTCTGAAACACTCTTTCTGTAGAAACTGCAATTGGACATGCTAAGCGCTAAGAGGCCTACATTGGGAAAAATAATATCTTCAAATAAAAACTACACAGATGCATTCTGTGAAACATATTTCTGATCTGTAAATTCAGTTAACAGATATAAAACATATTTTTGATTGAGCAGTTATGAAACACTCTTTTTGTAGAAAATGCAAGTGGAGATTCGGAGCGCTAAGAGGGTAATAGTGGAAAAAGGAATGTCTTCAAATATAAACTACACAGAATCATTCGGTGAAACTTCTTTCTGATCTGTGCATTCAGCTAACAGAGTTAAACCATACTTTTGATTGAGCAGATCTAAACACTCTTTCTGTAGAAAATGCAACTGAACATTTGGAGCGCTAAGAGCGTAGTAGTGGAAAAAGGAATATATTCAAATATAAACTACACAGAAGCATTCTGTGAAACTTCTTTCTGATCTGAGCATTCAGCTAACAGAGTTAAACCATACTTTTGATTGAGCAGTTTTGAAACACTCTGTCTGTACAAAATGCAACTGGACATTCGTAGCGCTAAGTGGGTAATAGTGGAAAAAAGAATATTTTCAAATATAAACTACACAGAAGCATTGTATGAAACTTCTTTCTGTTCTGTGCATTCAACTAACAGAGTTGAACCTTACTTTTGATTGAGCCGTTCTGAAACACTCTTTCTGTAGAAACTGCAATCGGACATTCTGACCGCTAAGAGGCCTATATTGGGAAAAAGAATGTCTACAAATAAAAACTACACAGAAGAATTGTGTGAAACTTCTTTCTGTTCTGTTTGTTCAACTAAAAGAGTTGAACCTTAGTTTTGATTGAGCCGTTCTGAAACACTCTTTCTGTAGAAAATGCAAGTGGAGATTCGGAGCGCTAAGAGGGTAATAGTGGAAAAAGGAATGTCTCCAAATATAAACTACACAGAATCATTCTGTGAAACTTCTTTCTGATCTGTGCATTCAGCTAACAGAGTTAAACCATACTTTTGATTGAGCAGATCTGAACACTCTTTCTGTAGAAAATGCAACTGGACATTTGGAGCGCTAAGAGAGTAGTAGTGGAAAAAGGAATATATTCAAATATAAACTACACAGAAGCATTCTGTGAAACTTCTTTCTGGTCTGAGCATTCAGCTAACAGAGTTAAACCATACTTTTGATTGAGCAGTTTTGAAACACTCTGTCTGTAGAAAATGCAACTGGACATTCGTAGCGCTAAGTGGGTAATAGTGGAAAAAAGAATATGTTCAAATATAAACTACACAGAAACATTGTATGAAACTTCTTTCTGTTCTGTGCATTCAACTAACAGAGTTGAACCTTACTTTTGATTGAGCCTTTCTGAAACACTCTTTCTGTAGAAACTGCAATTGGATATTCTGAGCGCTAAGAGGCCTCTATTGGGAAAAATAATATCTTCAAATAAAAACTACACAGAAGCATTGTGTGAAACTTATTTCTGATATGTTCATTAAGCTAACAGAGTTAAACCATACTTTTGATTGCGCAGTTCTGAACACTCTTTCTGTAGAAAATGCAAGTGGACATTCGGAGCGCTAAGAGGGTAATAGTAGAAAAAGGAATATATTCAAATATAAACTACACAGTAGCATTCTGTGAAAATTCTTTCTGTTCTGTGCATTCAACTAACAGAGTTGAACCTTACTTTTGATTGAGCCGTTCTGAAACACTCTTTCTGTAGAAACTGCAATTGGACATGCTAAGCGCTAAGAGGCCTACATTGAGAAAAAGAATATCTTCAAATAAAAACTACACAGATGCATTCTGTGAAACTTATTTCTGATCTGTAAATTCAGTTAACAGAGATAAAACATATTTTTGATTGAGCAGTTATGAAACACTCTTTTTGTATAAAATGCAAGTGGAGATTCGGAGCACTAAGAGGGTAATAGTGGAAAAAGGAATGTCTTCAAATATAAACTACACAGAATCATTCGGTGAAACTTCTTTCTGATCTGTGCATTCAGCTAACAGAGGTAAACCATACTTTTGATTGAGCAGATCTGAACACTCTTTCTGTAGAAAATGCAACTGGACATTTGGAGCGCTAAGAGCGTAGTAGTGGAAAAAGGAATATATTCAAATATAAACTACACAGAAGCATTCTGTGAAACTTCTTTCTGATCTGAGCATTCAGCTAACAGAGTTAAACCATACTTTTGATTGAGCAGTTTTGAAACACTCTGTCTGTAGAAAATGCAACTGGACATTCGTAGCGCTAAGTGGGTAATAGTGGAAAAAAGAATATGTTCAAATATAAACTACACAGAAGCATTGTATGAAACTTCTTTCTGTTCTGTGCATTCAACTAACAGAGTTGAACCTTACTTTTGATTGAGCCGTTCTGAAACTCTCTTTGTGTAGAAACTCCAATTGGACATTCTGAGCGCTAAGAGGCCTATATTGGGAAAAAAATGTCTACAAATAAAAACTACACAGAAGAATTGTGTGAAACTTCTTTCTGTTCTGTTTGTTCAACTAAAAGAGTTGAACCTTAGTTTTGATTGAGCCGTTCTGAAACACTCTTTCTGTAGAAAATGCAAGTGGAGATTCGGAGCGCTAAGAGGCTAATAGTGGAAAAAGGAATGTCTCCAAATATAAACTACACAGAATCATTCTGTGAAACTTCTTTTTGATCTGTGCATTCAGCTAACAGAGTTAAACCATACTTTTGATTGAGCAGATCTGAACACTCTTTCTGTAGAAAATGCAACTGGACAATTGGAGCGCTAAGAGAGTAGTAGTGGAAAAAGGAATATATTCAAATATAAACTACACAGAAGCATTCTGTGAAACTTCTTTCTGATCTGAGCATTCAGCTAACAGAGTTAAACCATACTTTTGATTGAGCAGTTTTGAAACACTCTGTCTGTAGAAAATGCAACTGGACATTCATAGCGCTAAGTGGGTAATAGTGGAAAAAAGAATATGTTCAAATATAAACTACACAGAAGCATTGTATGAAACTACTTTCTGTTCTGTGCATTCAACTAACAGAGTTGAACCTTACTTTTGATTGAGCCTTTCTGAAACACTCTTTCTGTAGAAACTGCAATTGGACATTCTGAGCGCTAAGAGGCCTATATTGGGAAAAATAATATCTTCAAATAAAAACTACACAGAAGCATTGTGTGAAACTTATTTCTGATATGTTCATTAAGCTAACAGAGTTAAACCATACTTTTGATTGCGCAGTTCTGAACACTCTTTCTGTAGAAAATGCAAGTGGACATTCGGAGCGCTAAAAGGGTAATAGTGGAAAAAGGAATGTCTCCAAATATAAACTACACAGAATCATTCTGTGAAACTTCTTTCTGATCTGTGCATTCAGCTAACAGAGTTAAACCATACTTTTGATTGAGCAGATCTGAACACTCTTTCTGTAGAAAATGCAACTGTACATTTGGAGCGCTAAGAGAGTAGTAGTGGAAAAAGGAATATATTCAAATATAAACTACACAGAAGCATTCTGTGAAACTTCTTTCTGATCTGAGCATTCAGCTAACAGAGTTAAACCATACTTTTGATTGAGCAGTTTTGAAACACTCTGTCTGTAGAAAATGCAACTGGACATTCGTAGCGCTAAGTGGGTAATAGTGGAAAAAATCATATGTTCAAATATAAACTACACAGAAGCATTGTATGAAACTTCTTTCTGTTCTGTGCATTCAAATAACAGAGTTGAACTTTACTTTTGATTGAGCCTTTCTGAAACACTCTTTCTGTAGAAACTGCAATTGGACATTCTGAGCGCTAAGAGGCCTCTATTGGGAAAAATAATATCTTCAAATAAAAACTACACAGAATCATTGTGTGAAACTTATTTCTGATATGTTCATTAAGCTAACAGAGTTAAACCATACTTATGATTGCGCAGTTCTGAACACACTTTCTGTAGAAAATGCAAGTGGACATTCGGAGCGCTAAGAGGGTAATAGTGGAAAAAGGAATATATTCAAATATAAACTACACAGTAGCATTCTGTGAAAATTCTTTCTGTTCTGTGCATTCAACTAACAGAGTTGAACCTTACTTTTGGTTGAGCCGTTCTGAAACACTCTTTCTGTAGAAACTGCAATTGGACATGCTAAGCGCTAAGAGGCCTACATTGGGAAAAATAATATCTTCAAATAAAAACTACACAGATGCATTCTGTGAAACATATTTCTGATCTGTAAATTCAGTTAACAGAGATAAAACATATTTTTGATTGAGCAGTTATGAAACACTCTTTTTGTAGAAAATGCAAGTGGAGATTCGGAGCGCTAAGTGGGTAATAGTGGAAAAAGGAATGTCTTCAAATATAAACTACACAGAATCATTCGGTGAAACTTCTTTCTGATCTGTGCATTCAGCTAACAGAGTTAAACCATACTTTTGATTGAGCAGATCTAAACACTCTTTCTGTAGAAAATGCAACTGAACATTTGGAGCGCTAAGAGCGTAGTAGTGGAAAAAGGAATATATTCAAATATAAACTACACAGAAGCATTCTGTGAAACTTCTTTCTGATCTGAGCATTCAGCTAACAGAGTTAAACCATACTTTTGATTGAGCAGTTTTGAAACACTCTGTCTGTACAAAATGCAACTGGACATTCGTAGCGCTAAGTGGGTAATAGTGGAAAAAAGAATATTTTCAAATATAAACTACACAGAAGCATTGTATGAAACTTCTTTCTGTTCTGTGCATTCAACTAACAGAGTTGAACCTTACTTTTGATTGAGCCGTTCTGAAACACTCTTTCTGTAGAAACTGCAATCGGACATTCTGACCGCTAAGAGGCCTATATTGGGAAAAAGAATGTCTACAAATAAAAACTACACAGAAGAATTGTGTGAAACTTCTTTCTGTTCTGTTTGTTCAACTAAAAGAGTTGAACCTTAGTTTTGATTGAGCCGTTCTGAAACACTCTTTCTGTAGAAAATGCAAGTGGAGATTCGGAGCGCTAAGAGGGTAATAGTGGAAAAAGGAATGTCTCCAAATATAAACTACACAGAATCATTCTGTGAAACTTCTTTCTGATCTGTGCATTCAGCTAACAGAGTTAAACCATACTTTTGATTGAGCAGATCTGAACACTCTTTCTGTAGAAAATGCAACTGGACATTTGGAGCGCTAAGAGAGTAGTAGTGGAAAAAGGAATATATTCAAATATAAACTACACAGAAGCATTCTGTGAAACTTCTTTCTGGTCTGAGCATTCAGCTAACAGAGTTAAACCATACTTTTGATTGAGCAGTTTTGAAACACTCTGTCTGTAGAAAATGCAACTGGACATTCGTAGCGCTAAGTGGGTAATAGTGGAAAAAAGAATATGTTCAAATATAAACTACACAGAAGCATTGTATGAAACTTCTTTCTGTTCTGTGCATTCAACTAACAGAGTTGAACCTTACATTTGATTGAGCCTTTCTGAAATACTCTTTCTGTAGAAACTGCAATTGGACATTCTGAGCGCTAAGAGGCCTATATTGGGAAAAATAATATCTTCAAATAAAAACTACACAGAAGCATTGTGTGAAACTTATTTCTGATATGTTCATTAAGCTAACAGAGTTAAACCATACTTTTGATTGCGCAGTTCTGAACACTCTTTCTGTAGAAAATGCAAGTGGACATTCGGAGCGCTAAGAGGGTAATAGTGGAAAAAGAAATATATTCAAATATAAACTACACAGTAGCATTCTGTGAAAATTCTTTCTGTTCTGTGCATTCAACTAACAGAGTTGAACCTTACTTTTGATTGAGCCGTTCTGAAACACTCTTTCTGTAGAAACTGCAATTGGACATGCTAAGCGCTAAGAGGCCTATATTGGGAAAAAGAATATCTTCAAATAAAAACTACACAGATGCATTCTGTGAAACTTATTTCTGATCTGTAAATTCAGTTAACAGAGATAAAACATATTTTTGATTGAGCAGTTATGAAACACTGTTTTTGTAGAAAATGCAAGTGGAGATTCGGAGCGCTAAGGGGGTAATAGTGGAAAAAGGAATGTCTTCAAATATAAACTACACAGAATCATTCGGTGAAACTTCTTTCTGATCTGTGCATTCAGCTAACAGAGTTAAACCATACTTTTGATTGAGCAGATCTGAACACTCTTTCTGTAGAAAATGCAACTGGACATTTGGAGCGCTAAGAGCGTAGTAGTGGAAAAAGGAATATATTCAAATATAAACTACACAGAAGCATTCTGTGAAACTTCTTTCTGATCTGAGCATTCAGCTAACAGAGTTAAACCATTCTTTTGATTGAGCAGTTTTGAAACACTCTGTCTGTAGAAAATGCAACTGGACATTCGTAGCGCTAAGTGGGTAATAGTGGAAAAAAGAATATGTTCAAATATAAACTACACAGAAGCATTGTATGAAACTTCTTTCTGTTCTGTGCATTCAACTAACAGAGTTGAACCTTACTTTTGATTGAGCCGTTCTGAAACACTCTTTCTGTAGAAACTGCAATTGGACATTCTGAGCGCTAAGAGGCCTATATTGGGAAAAAGAATATCTTCAAATAAAAACTACACAGACGCATTCTGTGAAACTTATTTCTGATCTGTAAATTCAGTTAACAGAGATAAAACATATTTTTGATTGAGCAGTTATGAAACACTCTTTTTGTAGAAAATGCAAGTGGAGATTCGGAGCGCTAAGAGGGTAATAGTGGAAAAAGGAATGTCTTCAAATATCAACTACACAGATCATTCGGTGAAACTTCTTTCTGATCTGTGCATTCAGCTAACAGAGTTAAACCATACTTTTGATTGAGCAGATCTGAACACTCTTTCTGTAGAAAATGCAACTGGACATTTGGAGCGCTAAGAGAGTAGTAGTGGAAAAAGGAATATATTCAAATATAAACTACACGGAAGCATTCTGTGAAACTTCTTTCTGATCTGAGCATTCAGCTAACAGAGTTAAACCATACTTTTGATTGAGCAGTTTTGAAACACTCTGTCTGTAGAAAATGCAACTGGACATTCGTAGCGCTAAGAGGGTAATAGTGGAAAAAAGAATATGTTCAAATATAAACTACACAGAATCATTGTATGAAACTTCTTTCTGTTCTGTGCATTCAACTAACAGAGTTGAACCTTACTTTTGATTGAGCCTTTCTGAAACACTCTTTCTGTAGAAACTGCAATTGGACATTCTGAGTGCTAAGAGGCCTCTATTGGGAAAAATAATATCTTCAAATAAAAACTACACAGAAGCATTGTGTGAAACTTATTTCTGATATGTTCATTAAGCTAACAGAGTTAAACCATACTTTTGATTGCGCAGTTCTGAACACTCTTTCTGTAGAAAATGCAAGTGGACATTCGGAGCGCTAAGAGGGTAATAGTGGAAAAAGGAATGTATTCAAATATAAACTACACAGTAGCATTCAGTGAAAATTCTTTCTGTTCTGTGCATTCAACTAACAGAGTTGAACCTTACTTTTGATTGAGCCGTTCTGAAACACTCTTTCTGTAGAAACTGCAATTGGACATGCTAAGCGCTAAGAGGCCTACATTGGGAAAAAGAATATCTTCAAATAAAAACTACACAGATGCATTCTGTGAAACTTATTTCTGATCTGTAAATTCAGTTAACAGAGATAAAACATATTTTTGATTGAGCAGTTATGAAACACTCTTTTTGTAGAAAATGCAAGTGGAGATTCGGAGCGCTAAGAGGGTAATAGTGGAAAAAGGAATGTCTTCAAATATAAACTACACAGAATCATTCTGTGAAACTTCTTTCTGATCTGTGCATTCAGGTAACAGAATTAAAACATACTTTTGATTCAGCAGATCTGAACACTCTTTCTGTAGAAAATGCAACTGGACATTTGGAGCGCTAAGTGGGTAATAGTGGAAAAAGGAATATATTCAAATATAAACTACACAGAATCATTCTGTGAAACTTCTTTCTGATCTGTGCATTCAGCTAACAGAGTTAAACCATACTTTTGATTGAGCAGATCTGAACACTCTTTCTGTAGAAAATGCAACTGGACATTTGGAGCGCTAAGAGAGTAGTAGTGGAAAAAGTAATATATTCAAATATAAACTACACAGAAGCATTCTGTGAAACTTCTTTCTGATCTGAGCATTCAGCTAACAGAGTTAAACCATACTTTTGATTGAGCAGTTTTGAAACACTCTGTCTGTAGAAAATGCAACTGGACATTCGTAGCGCTAAGTGGGTAATAGTGGAAAAAAGAATATGTTCAAATATAAACTACACAGAAGCATTGTATGAAACTTCTTTCTGTTCTGTGCATTCAACTAACAGAGTTGAACCTTACTTTTGATTGAGCCTTTCTGAAACACTCTTTCTGTAGAAACTGGAATTGGACATTCTGAGCGCTAAGAGGCCTATATTGGGAAAAATAATATCTTCAAATAAAAACTACACAGAAGCATTGTGTGAAACTTATTACTGATATGTTCATTAAGCTAACAGAGTTAAACCATACTTTTGATTGCGCAGTTCTGAACACTCTTTCTGTAGAAAATGCAAATGGACATTCGGAGCGCTAAGAGGGTAATAGTGGAAAAAGGAATATATTCAAATATAAACTACACAGTAGCATTCTGTGAAAATTCTTTCTGTTCTGTGCATTCAGCTAACAGAGTTGAACCTTACTTTTGATTGAGCCGTTCTGAAACACTCTTCCTGTAGAAACTGCAATTGGACATGCTAAGCGCTAAGAGGCCTATATTGGGAAAAAGAATATCTTCAAATAAAAACTACCCAGATGCATTCTGTGAAACTTATTTCTGACCTGTAAATTCAGTTAACAGAGATAAAACATATTTTTGATTGAGCAGGTATGAAACACTCGTTTTGTAGAAAATGCAAGTGGAGATTCGGAGCGCTAAGAGGTTAATAGTGGAAAAAGGAATGTCTTCAACTATAAACTACACAGAATCATTCGGTGAAACTTCTTTCTGATCTGTGCATGCAGCTAACAGAGTTAAACCATACTTTTGATTGAGCAGATCTGAACACTCTTTCTGTAGAAAACGCAACTGGACATTTGGAGCGCTAAGAGCGTAGTAGTGGAAAAAGGAATATATTCAAATATAAACTACACAGTAGCATTCTGTGAAAATTCTTTCTGTTCTGTGCATTCAACTAACAGAGTTGAACCTTACTTTTGATTGAGCCGTTCTGAAACACTCTTTCTGTAGAAACTGCAATTGGACATGCTAAGCGCTAAGAGTCCTACATTGGGAAAAAGAATATCTTCAAATAAAAACTACACAGATGCATTCTGTGAAACTTATTTCTGACCTGTAAATTCAGTTAACAGAGATAAAACATATTTTTGATTGAGCAGGTATGAAACACTCTTTTTGTAGAAAATGCAAGTGGAGTTTCGGAGCGCTAAGAGGGTAATAGTGGAAAAAGGAATGTCTTCAAATATAAACTACACAGAATCATTCGGTGAAACTTCTTTCTGATCTGTGCATGCAGCTAACAGAGTTAAACCATACTTTTGATTGAGCAGATCTGAACACTCTTTCTGTAGAAAATGCAACTGGACATTTGGAGCGCTAAGAGCGTAGTAGTGGAAAAAGGAATATATTCAAATATAAACTACACAGAAGCATTCTGTGAAACTTCTTTCTGATCTGAGCATTCAGCTAAAAGAGTTAAAACATACTTTTGATTGAGCAGTTTTGAAACACTCTGTCTGTAGAAAATGCAACTGGACATTCGTAGCACTAAGTGGGTAATAGTGGAAAAAAGAATATGTTCAAATATAAACTACACAGAAGCATTGTATGAAACTTCTTTCTGTTCTGTGCATTCAACTAACAGAGTTGAACCTTACTTTTGATTGAGCCTTTCTGAAACACTCTTTCTGTAGAAACTGCCATTGGACATTCTGAGCGCTAAGAGGCCTATATTGGGAAAAATAATATCTTCAAATAAAAACTACACAGAAGCATTGTGTGAAACTTATTTCTGATATGTTCATTAAGCTAACAGAGTTAAACCATACTTTTGATTGCGCAGTTCTGAACACTCTTTCTGTAGAAAATGCAAGTGGACATTCGGAACGCTAAGAGGGTAATAGTGGAAAAAGGAATGTCTTCAAGTATAAACTACACAGAATCATTCGGTGAAACTTCTGTCTGATCTGTGCATTCAGCTAACAGAGTTAAACCATACTTTTGATTGAGCAGATCTGAACACTCTTTCTGTAGAAAATGCAACTGGACATTTGGAGCGCTAAGAGCGTAGTAGTGGAAAAAGGAATATATTCAAATATAAACTACACAGAAGCATTCTGTGAAACTTCTTTCTGATCTGAGCATTCAGCTAACAGAGTTAAACCATACTTTTGATTGAGCAGTTTTGAAACACTCTGTCTGTAGAAAATGCAACTGGACATTCGTAGCGCTAAGTGGGTAATAGTGGAAAAAAGAATATGTTCAAATATAAACTACACAGAAGCATTGTATGAAACTTCTTTCTGTTCTGTGCATTCAACTAACAGAGTTGAACCTTACTTTTGATTGAGCCGTTCTGAAACACTCTTTCTGGAGAAACTGCAATTGGACATTCTGAGCGCTAAGAGGCCTATATTGGGAAAAAGAATGTCTACAAATAAAAACTACACAGAAGAATTGTGTGAAACTACTTTCTGTTCTCTTTGTTCAACTAAAAGAGTTCAACCTTAGTTTTGATTGAGCCGTTCTGAAACACTCTTTCCGTAGAAAATGCAAGTGGAGATTCGGAGCGCTAAGAGGGTAATAGTGGAAAAAGGAATGTCTCCAAATATAAACTACACAGAATCATTCTGTGAAACTTCTTTCTGATCTGTGCATTCAGCTAACAGAGTTAAACCATACTTTTGATTGAGCAGATCTGAACACTCTTTCTGTAGAAAATGCAACTGGACATTTGGAGCGCTAAGAGAGTAGTAGTGGAAAAAGGAATATATTCAAATATAAACTACACAGAAGCATTCTGTGAAACTTCTTTCTGATCTGAGCATTCAGCTAACAGAGTTAAACCATACTTTTGATTGAGCAGTTTTGAAACACTCTGTCTGTAGAAAATGCAACTGGACATTCGTAGCGCTAAGTGGGTAATAGTGGAAAAAAGAATATGTTCAAATATAAACTACACAGAAGCATTGTATGAAACTTCTTTCTGTTCTGTGCATTCAACTAACAGAGTTGAACCTTAGTTTTGATTGAGCCTTTCGAAACACTCTTTCTGTAGAAACTGCAATTGGACATTCTGAGCGCTAAGAGGCCTATATTGGGAAAAATAATATCTTCAAATAAAAACTACACAGAAGCATTGTGTGAAACTTATTTCTGATATGCTCATTAAGCTAACAGAGTTAAACCATACTTTTGATTGCGCAGTTCTGAACACTCTTTCTGTAGAAAATGCAAGTGGACATTCGGAGCGCTAAGAGGGTAATAGTGGAAAAAGGAATATATTCAAATATAAACTACACAGTAGCATTCTGTGAAAATTCTTTCTGTTCTGTGCATTCAACTAACAGAGTTGAACCTTACTTTTGATTGAGCCGTTCTGAAACACTCTTTCTGTAGAAACTGCAATTGGACATGCTAAGCGCTAAGAGGCCTATATTGGGAAAAAGAATATCTTCAAATAAAAACTACACAGATGCATTCTGTGAAACTTATTTCTGATCTGTAAATTCAGTTAACAGAGATAAAACATATTTTTGATTGAGCAGTTATGAAACACTGTTTTTGTAGAAAATGCAAGTGGAGATTCGGAGCGCTAAGGGGGTAATAGTGGAAAAAGGGATGTCTTCAAATATAAACTACACAGAATCATTCGGTGAAACTTCTTTCTGATCTGTGCATTCAGCTAACAGAGTTAAACCATACTTTTGATTGAGCAGATCTGAACACTCTTTCTGTAGAAAATGCAACTGGACATTTGGAGCGCTAAGAGCGTAGTAGTGGAAAAAGGAATATATTCAAATATAAACTACACAGAAGCATTCTGTGAAACTTCTTTCTGATCTGAGCATTCAGCTAACAGAGTTAAACCATTCTTTTGATTGAGCAGTTTTGAAACACTCTGTCTGTAGAAAATGCAACTGGACATTCGTAGCGCTAAGTGGGTAATAGTGGAAAAAAGAATATGTTCAAATATAAACTACACAGAAGCATTGTATGAAACTTCTTTCTGTTCTGTGCATTCAACTAACAGAGTTGAACCTTACTTTTGATTGAGCCGTTCTGAAACACTCTTTCTGTAGAAACTGCAATTGGACATTCTGAGTGCTAAGAGGCCTATATTGGGGAAAAGAATGTCTACAAATAAAAACTACACAGAAGAATTGTGTGAAACTTCTTTCTGTTCTGTTTGTTCAACTAAAAGAGTTGAACCTTAGTTTTGATTGAGCCGTTCTGAAACACTCTTTCTGTAGAAAATGCAAGTGGAGATTCGGAGCGCTAAGAGGGTCATAGTGGAAAAAGGAATGTCTCCAAATATAAACTACACAGAATCATTCTGTGAAACTTCTTTCTGATCTGTGCATTCAGCTAACAGAGTTAAACCATACTTTTGATTGAGCAGATCTGAACACTCTTTCTGTAGAAAATGCAACTGGACATTTGGAGCGCTAAGAGAGTAGTAGTGGAAAAAGGAATATATTCAAATATAAACTACACAGAAGCATTCTGTGAAACTTCTTTCTGATCTGAGCATTCAGCTAACAGAGTTAAACCATACTTTTGATTGAGCAGTTTTGAAACACTCTGTCTGTAGAAAATGCAACTGGACATTCGTAGCGCTAAGTGGGTAATAGTGGAAAAAAGAATATGTTCAAATATAAACTACACAGAAGCATTGTATGAAACTTCTTTCTGTTCTGTGCATTCAACTACCAGAGTTGAACCTTACTTTTGATTGAGCCTTTCTGAAACACTCTTTCTGTAGAAACTGCCATTGGACATTCTGAGCGTTAAGAGGCCTATATTGGGAAAAATAATATCTTCAAATAAAAACTACACAGAAGCATTGTGTGAAACTTATTTCTGATATGTTCATTAAGTTAACAGAGTTAAACCATACTTTTGATTGCGCAGTTCTGAACACTCTTTCTGTAGAAAATGCAAGTGGACATTCGGAGCGCTAAGAGGGTAATAGTGGAAAAAGGAATGTCTTCAAGTATAAACTACACAGAATCATTCGGTGAAACTTCTTTCTGATCTGTGAATTCAGCTAACAGAGTTAAACCATACTTTTGATTGAGCAGATCTGAACACTCTTTCTGTAGAAAATGCAACTGGACATTTGGAGCGCTAAGAGCGTAGTAGTGGAAAAAGGAATATATTCAAATATAAACTACACAGAAGCATTCTGTGAAACTTCTTTCTGATCTGAGCATTCAGCTAACAGAGTTAAACCATACTTTTGATTGAGCAGTTTTGAAACACTCTGTCTGTAGAAAATGCAACTGGACATTCGTAGCGCTAAGTGGGTAATAGTGGAAAAAAGAATATGTTCAAATATAAACTACACAGAAGCATTGTATGAAACTTCTTTCTGTTCTGTGCATTCAACTAACAGAGTTGAACCTTACTTTTGATTGAGCCTTTCTGAAACACTCTTTCTGTAGAAACTGCAATTGGACATTCTGAGCGCTAAGAGGCCTATATTGGGAAAAATAATATCTTCAAATAAAAACTACACAGAAGCATTGTGTGAAACTTATTTCTGATATGCTCATTAAGCTAACAGAGTTAAACCATACTTTTGATTGCGCAGTTCTGAACACTCTTTCTGTAGAAAATGCAAGTGGACATTCGGAGCGCTAAGAGGGTAATAGTGGAAAAAGGAATATATTCAAATATAAACTACACAGTAGCATTCTGTGAAAATTCTTTCTGTTCTGTGCATTCAACTAACAGAGTTGAACCTTACTTTTGATTGAGCCGTTCTGAAACACTCTTTCTGTAGAAACTGCAATTGGACATGCTAAGCGCTAAGAGGCCTACATTGGGAAAAAGAATATCTTCAAATAAAAACTACACAGATGCATTCTGTGAAACTTATTTCTGATCTCTAAATTCAGTTAACACAGATAAAACATATTTTTGATTGAGCAGCTATGAAACACTCTTTCTGTATAAAATGCAAGTGGAGATTCGGAGCGCTAAGAGGGTAATAGTGGAAAAAGGAATGTCTTCAAATATAAACTACACAGAATCATTCTGTGAAACTTCTTTCTGATCTGTGCATTCAGCTAACAGAGTTAAACCATACTTTTGATTGAGCAGATCTGAACACTCTTTCTGTAGAGAATGCAACTGGACATTTGGAGCCCTAAGAGAGTAGTAGTGGAAAAAGGAATATATTCAAATATAAACTACACAGAAGCATTCTGTGAAACTTCTTTCTGATCTGAGCATTCAGCTAACAGAGTTAACCATACTTTTGATTGAGCAGTTTTGAAACACTCTGTCTGTAGAAAATGCAACTGTACATTCGTAGCGCTAAGTGGGTAATAGTGGAAAAAAGAATATGTTCAAATATAAACTACACAGAAGCATTGTATGAAACTTCTTTCTGTTCTGTGCATTCAACTAACAGAGTTGAACCTTACTTTTGATTGAGCCGTTCTGAAACACTCTTTCTGTAGAAACTGCAATTGGACATTCTGAGCGCTAAGAGGCCTATATTGGGAAAAAGAATGTCTACAAATTAAAACTACACAGAAGAATTGTGTGAAACTTCTTTCTGTTCTCTTTGTTCAACTAAAAGAGTTCAACCTTAGTTTTGATTGAGCCGTTCTGAAACACTCTTTCTGTAGAAAATGCAAGTGGAGATTCGGAGCGCTAAGAGGGTAATAGTGGAAAAAGGAATGTCTCCAAATATAAACTACAAAGAATCATTCTGTGAAACTGCTTTCTGAACTGTGCATTCAGCTAACAGATTTAAACCATACTTTTGATTGAGCAGATCTGAACACTCTTTCTGTAGAAAATGCAACTGGACATTTGGAGCGCTAAGAGAGTAGTAGTGGAAAAAGGAATATATTCAAATATAAACTACACAGAAGCATTCTGTGAAACTTCTTTCTGATCTGAGCATTCTGCTAACAGAGTTAAACCATACTTTTGATTGAGCAGTTTTGAAACACTCTGTCTGTAGAAAATGCAACTGGACATTCGTAGCGCTAAGTGGGTAATAGTGGAAAAAAGAATATGTTCAAATATAAACTACACCGAAGCATTGTATGAAACTTCTTTCTGTTCTGTGCATTCAACTAACAGAGTTGAACCTTACTTTTGATTGAGCCGTCCTGAAACACTCGTTCTGTAGAAACTGCAATTGGACATTCTGAGCGCTAAGAGGCCTATATTGGGAAAAATAATATCTTCAAATAAAAACTACACAGAAGCATTGTGTGAAACTTATTTCTGATATGTTCATTAAGCTAACAGAGTTAAACCATACTTTAGATTGCGCAGTTCTGAACACTCTTTCTGTAGAAAATTCAAGTGGACATTCGGAGCGCTAAGAGGGTAATAGCGGAAAAAGAAATATATTCAAATATAAACTACACAGTAGCATTCTGTGAAAATTCTTTCTGTTCTGTGCATTCAACTAACAGAGTTGAACCTTACTTTTGATTGAGCCGTTCTGAAACACTCTTTCTGTAGAAACTGCAATTGGACATGCTAAGCGCTAAGAGGCCTATATTGGGAAAAAGAATATCTTCAAATAAAAACTACACAGATGCATTCTGTGAAACTTATTTCTGATCTGTAAATTCAGTTAACAGAGATAAAACATATTTTTGATTGAGCAGATATGAAACACTGTTTTTGTAGAAAATGCAAGTGGAGATTCGGAGCGCTAAGAGGGTAATAGTGGAAAAAGGAATGTCTTCAAATATAAACTACACAGAATCATTCGGTGAAACTTCTTTCTGATCTGTGCATTCAGCTAACAGAGTTAAACCATACTTTTGATTGAGCAGATCTGAACACTCTTTCTGTAGAAAATGCAACTGGACATTTGGAGCGCTAAGAGAGTAGTAGTGGGAAAAGGAATATATTCAAATATAAACTACACAGAAGCATTCTGTGAAACTTCTTTCTGATCTGAGCATTCAGCTAACAGAGTTAAACCATACTTTGATTGAGCAGTTTTGAAACACTCTGTCTGTAGAAAATGCAACTGGACATTCGTAGCGCTAAGTGGGTAATAGTGGAAAAAAGAATATGTTCAAATATAAACTACACAGAAGCATTGTATGAAACTTCTTTCTGTTCTGTGCATTCAACTAACAGAGTTGAACCTTACTTTTGATTGAGCCTTTCTGAAACACTCTTTCTGTAGAAACTGCGATTGGACATTCTGAGCGCTAAGAGGCCTATATTGGGAAAAATAATATCTTCAAATAAAAACTACACAGAAGCATTGTGTGAAACTTATTTCTGATATGTTCATTAAGCTAACAGAGTTAAACCATACTTTTGATTGCGCAGTTCTGAACACTCTTTCTGTAGAAAATGCAAGTGGACATTCGGAGCGCTAAGAGGGTAATAGTGGAAAAAGGAATGTCTTCAGGTATAAACTACACAGAATCATTCGGTGAAACTTCTTTCTGATCTGTGCATTCAGCTAACAGAGTTAAACCATACTTTTGATTGAGCAGATTTGAACACTCTTTCTGTAGAAAATGCAACTGGACAATTGGAGCGCTAAGAGCGTAGTAGTGGAAAAAGGAATATATTCAAATATAAACTACACAGAAGCATTCTGTGAAACTTCTTTCTGATCTGAGCATTCAGCTAACAGAGTTAAACCATACTTTTGATTGAGCAGTTTTGAAACACTCTGTCTGTAGAAAATGCAACTGGACATTCGTAGCGCTAAGTGGGTAATAGTGGAAAAAAGAATATGTTCAAATATAAACTACACAGAAGCATTTTATGAAACTTCTTTCTGTTCTGTGCATTCAACTAACAGAGTTGAACCTTACTTTTGATTGAGCCTTTCTGAAACACTCTTTCTGTAGAAACTGCAATTGGACATTCTGAGCGCTAAGAGGCCTATATTGGGAAAAATAATATCTTCAAATAAAAACTACACAGAAGCATTGTGTGAAACTTATTTCTGATATGTTCATTAAGCTAACAGAGTTAAACCATACTTTTGATTGCGCAGTTCTGAACACTCTTTCTGTAGAAAATGCAAGTGGACATTCGGAACGCTAAGAGGGTAATAGTGGAAAAAGGAATGTCTTCAAGTATAAAGTACACAGAATCATTCGGTGAAACTTCTTTCTGATCTGTGCATTCAGCTAACAGAGTTAAACCATACTTTTGATTGAGCAGATCTGAACACTCTTTCTGTAGAAAATGCAACTGGACATTTGGAGCGCTAAGAGCGTAGTAGTGGAAAAAGGAATATATTCAAATATAAACTACACAGAAGCATTCTGTGAAACTTCTTTCTGATCTGAGCATTCAGCTAACAGAGTTAAACCATACTTTTGATGGAGCAGTTTTGAAACACTCTGTCTGTAGAAAATGCAACTGGACATTCGTAGCGCTAAGTGAGTAATAGTGGAAAAAAGAATATGTTCAAATATAAACTACACAGAAGCATTGTATGAAACTTCTTTCTGTTCTGTGCATTCAACTAACAGAGTTGAACCTTACTTTTGATTGAGCCGTTCTGAAACACTCTTTCTGGAGAAACTGCAATTGGATATTCTGAGCGCTAAGAGGCCTATATTGGGAAAAAGAATGTCTACAAATAAAAACTACACAGAAGAATTGTGTGAAACTACTTTCTGTTCTCTTTGTTCAACTAAAAGAGTTCAACCTTAGTTTTGATTGAGCCGTTCTGAAACACTCTTTCTGTAGAAAATGCAAGTGGAGATTCGGAGCGCTAAGAGGGTAATAGTGGAAAAAGGAATGTCTCCAAATATAAACTACACAGAATCATTCTGTGAAACTTCTTTCTGATCTGTGCATTCAGCTAACAGAGTTAAACCATACTTTTGATTGAGCAGATCTGAACACTCTTTCTGTAGAAAATGCAACTGGACATTTGGAGCGCTAAGAGAGTAGTAGTGGAAAAAGGAATATATTCAAATATAAACTACACAGAAGCATTCTGTGAAACTTCTTTCTGATCTGAGCATTCAGCTAACAGAGTTAAACCATACTTTTGATTGAGCAGTTTTGAAACACTCTGTCTGTAGAAAATGCAACTGGACATTCGTAGCGCTAAGTGGGTAATAGTGGAAAAAAGAATATGTTCAAATATAAACTACACAGAAGCATTGTATGAAACTTCTTTCTGTTCTGTGCATTCAACTAACAGAGTTGAACCTTACTTTTGATTGAGCCGTCCTGAAACTCTCTTTCTGTAGAAAATGCAATTGGACATTCTGAGCGCTAAGAGGCCTATATTGGGAAAAATAATATCTTCAAATAAAAACTACACAGAAGCATTGTGTGAAACTTATTTCTGATATGTTCATTAAGCTAACAGAGTTAAACCATACTTTAGATTGCGCAGTTCTGAACACTCTTTCTGTAGAAAATTCAAGTGGACATTCGGAGCGCTAAGAGGGTAATAGTGGAAAAAGAAATATATTCAAATATAAACTACACAGTAGCATTCTGTGAAAATTCTTTCTGTTCTGTGCATTCAACTAACAGAGTTGAACCTTACTTTTGATTGAGCCGTTCTGAAACACTCTTTCTGTAGAAACTGCAATTGGACATGCTAAGCGCTAAGAGGCCTATATTGGGAAAAAGAATATCTTCAAATAAAAACTACACAGATGCATTCTGTGAAACTTATTTCTGATCTGTAAATTCAGTTAACAGAGATAAAATATATTTTTGATTGAGCAGTTATGAAACACTGTTTTTGTAGAAAACGCAAGTGGAGATTCGGAGCGCTAAAGGGGTAATAGTGGAAAAAGGAATGTCTTCAAATATAAACTACACAGAATCATTCGGTGAAACTTCTTTCTGATCTGTGCATTCAGCTAACAGAGTTAAACCATACTTTTGATTGAGCAGATCTGAACACTCTTTCTGTAGAAAATGCAACTGGACATTTGGAGCGCTAAGAGCGCAGTAGTGGAAAAAGGAATATATTCAAATATAAACTACACAGAAGCATTCTGTGAAACTTTTTCTGATCTGAGCATTCAGCTAACAGAGTTAAACCATTCTTTTGATTGAGCAGTTTTGAAACACTCTGTCTGTAGAAAATGCAACTGGACATTCGTAGCGCTAAGTGGGTAAGAGTGGAAAAAAGAATATGTTCAAATATAAACTGCACAGAAGCATTGTATGAAACTTCTTTCTGTTCTGTGCATTCAACTAACAGAGTTGAACCTTACTTTTGATTGAGCCGTTCTGAAACACTCTTTCTGTAGAAACTGCAATTGGACATTCTGAGCGCTAAGAGGCCTATATTGGGGAAAAGAATGTCTACAAATAAAAACTACACAGAAGAATTGTGTGAAACTTCTTTCTTTTCTGTTTGTTCAACTAAAAGAGTTGAACCTTAGTTTTGATTGAGCCGTTCTGAAACACTCTTTCTGTAGAAAATGCAAGTGGAGATTTGGAGCGCTAAGAGGGTAATAGTGGAAAAAGGAATGTCTCCAAATATAAACTACACAGAATCATTCTGTGAAACTTCTTTCTGATCTGTGCATTCAGCTAACAGAGTTAAACCATACTTTTGATTGAGCAGATCTGAACACTCTTTCTGTAGAAAATGCAACTGGACATTTGGAGCGCTAAGAGAGTAGTAGTGGAAAAAGGAATATATTCAAATATAAACTACACAGAAGCATTCTGTGAAACTTCTTTCTGATCTGAGCATTCAGCTAACAGAGTTAAACCATACTTTTGATTGAGCAGTTTTGAAACACTCTGTCTGTAGAAAATGCAACTGGACATTCGTAGCGCTAAGTGGGTAAGAGTGGAAAAAAGAATATGTTCAAATATAAACTACACAGAAGCATTGTATGAAACTTCTTTCTGTTCTGTGCATTCAACTAACAGAGTTGAACCTTACTTTTGATTGAGCCTTTCTGAAACACTCTTTCTGTAGAAACTGCCATTGGACATTCTGAGCGCTAAGAGGCCTATATTGGGAAAAATAATATCTTCAAATAAAAACTACACAGAAGCATTGTGTGAAACTTATTTCTGATATGTTCATTAAGCTAACAGAGTTAAACCATACTTTTGATTGCGCAGTTCTGAACACTCTTTCTGTAGAAAATGCAAGTGGACATTCGGAGCGCTAAGAGGGTAATAGTGGAAAAAGGAATGTCTTCAAGTATAAACTACACAGAATCATTCGGTGAAACTTCTTTCTGATCTGTGCATTCAGCTAACAGAGTTAAACCATACTTTTGATTGAGCAGATCTGAACACTCTTTCTGTAGATAATGCAACCGGACATTTGGAGCGCTAAGAGCGTAGTAGTGGAAAAAGGAATATATTCAAATATAAACTACACAGAAGCATTCTGTGAAACTTCTTTCTGATCTGAGCATTCAGCTAACAGAGTTAAACCATACTTTTGATTGAGCAGTTTTGAAACACTCTGTCTGTAGAAAATGCAACTGGACATTCGTAGCGCTAAGTGGGTAATAGTGGAAAAAAGAATATGTTCAAATATAAACTACACAGAAGCATTGTATGAAACTTCTTTCTGTTCTGTGCATTCAACTAACAGAGTTGAACCTTAGTTTTGATTGAGCCTTTCTGAAACACTCTTTCTGTAGAAACTGCAATTGGACATTCTGAGCGCTAAGAGGCCTATATTGGGAAAAATAATATCTTCAAATAAAAACTACACAGAAGCATTGTGTGAAACTTATTTCTGATATGCTCATTAAGCTAACAGAGTTAAACCATACTTTTGATTGCGCAGTTCTGAACACTCTTTCTGTAGAAAATGCAAGTGGACATTCGGAGCGCTAAGAGGGTAATAGTGGAAAAAGGAATATATTCAAATATAAACTACACAGTAGCATTCTGTGAAAATTCTTTCTGTTCTGTGCATTCAACTAACAGAGTTGAACCTTACTTTTGATTGAGCCGTTCTGAAACACTCTTTCTGTAGAAACTGCAATTGGACATGCTAAGCGCTAAGAGGCCTACATTGGGAAAAAGAATATCTTCAAATAAAAACTACACAGATGCATTCTGTGAAACTTATTTCTGATCTGTAAATTCAGTTAACAGAGATAAAACATATTTTTGATTGAGCAGTTATGAAACACTCTTTTTGTAGAAAATGCAAGTGGAGATTCGGAGCGCTAAGAGGGTGATAGTGGAAAAAGGAATGTCTTCAAATATAAACTACACAGAATCATGCGGTGAAACTTCTTTCTGATCTGTGCATTCAGCTAACAGAGTTAAACCATACTTTTGATTGAGCAGATCTGAACACTCTTTCTGTAGAAAATGCAACTGGACATTTGGAGCGCTAAGAGCGTAGTAGTGGAAAAAGGAATATATTCAAATATAAACTACACAGAAGCATTCTGTGAAACTTCTTTCTGATCTGAGCATTCAGCTAACAGAGTTAAACCATACTTTGGATTGAGCAGTTTTGAAACACTCTGTCTGTAGAAAATGCAACTGGACATTCGTAGCGCTAAGTGGGTAATAGTGGAAAAAAGAATATGTTCAAATATAAACTACACAGAAGCATTGTATGAAACTTCTTTCTGTTCTGTGCATTCAACTAACAGAGTTGAACCTTACTTTTGATTGAGCCGTTCTGAAACACTCTTTCTGTAGAAACTGCAATTGGACTTTCTGAGGGCTAAGAGGCCTATATTGGGAAAAAGAATGTCTACAAATAAAAACTACACAGAAGAATTGTGTGAAACTTCTTTCTGTTCTGTTTGTTCAACTAAAAGAGTTGAACCTTAGTTTTGATTGAGCCGTTCTGAAACACTCTTTCTGTAGAAAATGCAAGTGGAGATTCGGAGCGCTAAGAGGGTAATAGTGGAAAAAGGAATGTCTCCAAATATAAACTACACAGAATCATTCTGTGAAACTTCTTTCTGATCTGTGCATTCAGCTAACAGAGTTAAACCATACTTTTGATAGAGCAGATCTGAACACTCTTTCTGTAGAAAATGCTACTGGACATTTGGTGCGCTAAGAGAGTATTAGTGGAAAAAGGAATATATTCAAATATAAACTACACAGAAGCATTCTGTGAAACTTCTTTCTGATCTTAGCATTCAGCTAACAGAATTAAACCATACTTTATATTGAGCAGTTTTGAAACACTCTGTCTGTAGAAAATGCAACTGGACATTCGTAGCGCTAAGTTGGTAATAGTGGAAAAAAGAATATGTTCAAATATAAACTACACAGAAGCATTGTATGAAACTTCTTTCTGTTCTGTGCTTTCAACTAACAGAGATGAACCTTACTTTTGATTGAGCCTTTCTGAAACACTCTTTCTGTAGAAACTGCAATTGGACATTCTGAGCGCTAGGAGGCCTCTATTGGGAAAAATAATATCTTCAAATAAAAACTACACAGAAGCATTGTGTGAAACTTATTTCTGATATGTTCATTAAGCTAACAGAGTTAAACCATACTTTTGATTGCGCAGTTCTGAACACTCTTTCTGTAGAAAATGCAAGTGGACATTCGGAGCGCTAAGAGGGTAATAGTGGAAAAAGGAATATATTCAAATATAAACTACACAGTAGCATTCTGTGAAAATTCTTTCAGTTCTGTGCATTCAACTGACAGAGTTGAACCTTACTATTGATTGAGCCGTTCTGAAACACTCTTTCTGTAGAAAATGCAATTGGACATTCTAAGCGCTAAGAGGCCTACATTGGGAAAAAGAATATCTTCAAATAAAAACTACACAGATGCATTCTTTGAAACTTATTTCTGATCTGTAAATTCAGTTAACAGAGATAAAACATATTTTTGATTGAGCAGTTATGAAACACTCTTTTTGTAGTAAATGCAAGTGGAGATTCGGAGCGCTAAGTGGGTAATAGTGGAAAAATAATGTCTTCAAATATAAACTACACAGAATCATTCGGTGAAACTTCTTTCTGATCTGTGCATTCAGCTAACAGAGTTAAACCATACTTTTGATTGAGCAGATCTGAACACTCTTTCTGTAGAAAATGCAACTGGACATTTGGAGCGCTAAGAGAGTAGTAGTGGAAAAAGGAATATATTCAAATATAAACTACACAGAAGCATTCTGTGAAACTTCTTTCTGATCTGAGCATTCAGCTAACAGAGTTAAACCATACTTTTGATTGAGCAGTTTTGAAACACTCTGTCTGTAGAAAATGCAACTGGACATTCGTAGCGCTAAGTGGGTAATAGTGGAAAAAAGAATATGTTCAAATATAAACTACACAGAAGCATTGTATGAAACTTCTTTCTGTTCTGTGCATTCAACTAACAGAGTTGAACCTTACTTTTGATTGAGCCGTCCTGAAACTCTCTTTCTGTAGAAAATGCAATTGGACATTCTGAGCGCTAAGAGGCCTATATTGGGAAAAATAATATCTTCAAATAAAAACTACACAGAAGCATTGTGTGAAACTTATTTCTGATATGTTCATTAAGCTAACAGAGTTAAACCATACTTTAGATTGCGCAGTTCTGAACACTCTTTCTGTAGAAAATTCAAGTGGACATTCGGAGCGCTAAGAGGGTAATAGTGGAAAAAGAAATATATTCAAATATAAACTACACAGTAGCATTCTGTGAAAATTCTTTCTGTTCTGTGCATTCAACTAACAGAGTTGAACCTTACTTTTGATTGAGCCGTTCTAAAACACTCTTTCTGTAGAAACTGCAATTGGACATGCTAAGCGCTAAGAGGCCTATATTGGGAAAAAGAATATCTTCAAATAAAAACTACACAGATGCATTCTGTGAAACTTATTTCTGATCTGTAAATTCAGTTAACAGAGATAAAATATATTTTTGATTGAGCAGTTATGAAACACTGTTTTTGTAGAAAACGCAAGTGGAGATTCGGAGCGCTAAAGGGGTAATAGTGGAAAAAGGAATGTCTTCAAATATAAACTACACAGAATCATTCGGTGAAACTTCTTTCTGATCTGTGCATTCAGCTAACAGAGTTAAACCATACTTTTGATTGAGCAGATCTGAACACTCTTTCTGTAGAAAATGCAACTGGACATTTGGAGCGCTAAGAGCGCAGTAGTGGAAAAAGGAATATATTCAAATATAAACTACACAGAAGCATTCTGTGAAACTTTTTCTGATCTGAGCATTCAGCTAACAGAGTTAAACCATTCTTTTGATTGAGCAGTTTTGAAACACTCTGTCTGTAGAAAATGCAACTGGACATTCGTAGCGCTAAGTGGGTAAGAGTGGAAAAAAGAATATGTTCAAATATAAACTGCACAGAAGCATTGTATGAAACTTCTTTCTGTTCTGTGCATTCAACTAACAGAGTTGAACCTTACTTTTGATTGAGCCGTTCTGAAACACTCTTTCTGTAGAAACTGCAATTGGACATTCTGAGCGCTAAGAGGCCTATATTGGGGAAAAGAATGTCTACAAATAAAAACTACACAGAAGAATTGTGTGAAACTTCTTTCTTTTCTGTTTGTTCAACTAAAAGAGTTGAACCTTAGTTTTGATTGAGCCGTTCTGAAACACTCTTTCTGTAGAAAATGCAAGTGGAGATTTGGAGCGCTAAGAGGGTAATAGTGGAAAAAGGAATGTCTCCAAATATAAACTACACAGAATCATTCTGTGAAACTTCTTTCTGATCTGTGCATTCAGCTAACAGAGTTAAACCATACTTTTGATTGAGCAGATCTGAACACTCTTTCTGTAGAAAATGCAACTGGACATTTGGAGCGCTAAGAGAGTAGTAGTGGAAAAAGGAATATATTCAAATATAAACTACACAGAAGCATTCTGTGAAACTTCTTTCTGATCTGAGCATTCAGCTAACAGAGTTAAACCATACTTTTGATTGAGCAGTTTTGAAACACTCTGTCTGTAGAAAATGCAACTGGACATTCGTAGCGCTAAGTGGGTAAGAGTGGAAAAAAGAATATGTTCAAATATAAACTACACAGAAGCATTGTATGAAACTTCTTTCTGTTCTGTGCATTCAACTAACAGAGTTGAACCTTACTTTTGATTGAGCCTTTCTGAAACACTCTTTCTGTAGAAACTGCCATTGGACATTCTGAGCGCTAAGAGGCCTATATTGGGAAAAATAATATCTTCAAATAAAAACTACACAGAAGCATTGTGTGAAACTTATTTCTGATATGTTCATTAAGCTAACAGAGTTAAACCATACTTTTGATTGCGCAGTTCTGAACACTCTTTCTGTAGAAAATGCAAGTGGACATTCGGAGCGCTAAGAGGGTAATAGTGGAAAAAGGAATGTCTTCAAGTATAAACTACACAGAATCATTCGGTGAAACTTCTTTCTGATCTGTGCATTCAGCTAACAGAGTTAAACCATACTTTTGATTGAGCAGATCTGAACACTCTTTCTGTAGATAATGCAACCGGACATTTGGAGCGCTAAGAGCGTAGTAGTGGAAAAAGGAATATATTCAAATATAAACTACACAGAAGCATTCTGTGAAACTTCTTTCTGATCTGAGCATTCAGCTAACAGAGTTAAACCATACTTTTGATTGAGCAGTTTTGAAACACTCTGTCTGTAGAAAATGCAACTGGACATTCGTAGCGCTAAGTGGGTAATAGTGGAAAAAAGAATATGTTCAAATATAAACTACACAGAAGCATTGTATGAAACTTCTTTCTGTTCTGTGCATTCAACTAACAGAGTTGAACCTTAGTTTTGATTGAGCCTTTCTGAAACACTCTTTCTGTAGAAACTGCAATTGGACATTCTGAGCGCTAAGAGGCCTATATTGGGAAAAATAATATCTTCAAATAAAAACTACACAGAAGCATTGTGTGAAACTTATTTCTGATATGCTCATTAAGCTAACAGAGTTAAACCATACTTTTGATTGCGCAGTTCTGAACACTCTTTCTGTAGAAAATGCAAGTGGACATTCGGAGCGCTAAGAGGGTAATAGTGGAAAAAGGAATATATTCAAATATAAACTACACAGTAGCATTCTGTGAAAATTCTTTCTGTTCTGTGCATTCAACTAACAGAGTTGAACCTTACTTTTGATTGAGCCGTTCTGAAACACTCTTTCTGTAGAAACTGCAATTGGACATGCTAAGCGCTAAGAGGCCTACATTGGGAAAAAGAATATCTTCAAATAAAAACTACACAGATGCATTCTGTGAAACTTATTTCTGATCTGTAAATTCAGTTAACAGAGATAAAACATATTTTTGATTGAGCAGTTATGAAACACTCTTTTTGTAGAAAATGCAAGTGGAGATTCGGAGCGCTAAGAGGGTGATAGTGGAAAAAGGAATGTCTTCAAATATAAACTACACAGAATCATGCGGTGAAACTTCTTTCTGATCTGTGCATTCAGCTAACAGAGTTAAACCATACTTTTGATTGAGCAGATCTGAACACTCTTTCTGTAGAAAATGCAACTGGACATTTGGAGCGCTAAGAGCGTAGTAGTGGAAAAAGGAATATATTCAAATATAAACTACACAGAAGCATTCTGTGAAACTTCTTTCTGATCTGAGCATTCAGCTAACAGAGTTAAACCATACTTTGGATTGAGCAGTTTTGAAACACTCTGTCTGTAGAAAATGCAACTGGACATTCGTAGCGCTAAGTGGGTAATAGTGGAAAAAAGAATATGTTCAAATATAAACTACACAGAAGCATTGTATGAAACTTCTTTCTGTTCTGTGCATTCAACTAACAGAGTTGAACCTTACTTTTGATTGAGCCGTTCTGAAACACTCTTTCTGTAGAAACTGCAATTGGACTTTCTGAGGGCTAAGAGGCCTATATTGGGAAAAAGAATGTCTACAAATAAAAACTACACAGAAGAATTGTGTGAAACTTCTTTCTGTTCTGTTTGTTCAACTAAAAGAGTTGAACCTTAGTTTTGATTGAGCCGTTCTGAAACACTCTTTCTGTAGAAAATGCAAGTGGAGATTCGGAGCGCTAAGAGGGTAATAGTGGAAAAAGGAATGTCTCCAAATATAAACTACACAGAATCATTCTGTGAAACTTCTTTCTGATCTGTGCATTCAGCTAACAGAGTTAAACCATACTTTTGATAGAGCAGATCTGAACACTCTTTCTGTAGAAAATGCTACTGGACATTTGGTGCGCTAAGAGAGTATTAGTGGAAAAAGGAATATATTCAAATATAAACTACACAGAAGCATTCTGTGAAACTTCTTTCTGATCTTAGCATTCAGCTAACAGAATTAAACCATACTTTATATTGAGCAGTTTTGAAACACTCTGTCTGTAGAAAATGCAACTGGACATTCGTAGCGCTAAGTTGGTAATAGTGGAAAAAAGAATATGTTCAAATATAAACTACACAGAAGCATTGTATGAAACTTCTTTCTGTTCTGTGCTTTCAACTAACAGAGATGAACCTTACTTTTGATTGAGCCTTTCTGAAACACTCTTTCTGTAGAAACTGCAATTGGACATTCTGAGCGCTAAGAGGCCTCTATTGGGAAAAATAATATCTTCAAATAAAAACTACACAGAAGCATTGTGTGAAACTTATTTCTGATATGTTCATTAAGCTAACAGAGTTAAACCATACTTTTGATTGCGCAGTTCTGAACACTCTTTCTGTAGAAAATGCAAGTGGACATTCGGAGCGCTAAGAGGGTAATAGTGGAAAAAGGAATATATTCAAATATAAACTACACAGTAGCATTCTGTGAAAATTCTTTCAGTTCTGTGCATTCAACTGACAGAGTTGAACCTTACTATTGATTGAGCCGTTCTGAAACACTCTTTCTGTAGAAAATGCAATTGGACATTCTAAGCGCTAAGAGGCCTACATTGGGAAAAAGAATATCTTCAAATAAAAACTACACAGATGCATTCTTTGAAACTTATTTCTGATCTGTAAATTCAGTTAACAGAGATAAAACATATTTTTGATTGAGCAGTTATGAAACACTCTTTTTGTAGTAAATGCAAGTGGAGATTCGGAGCGCTAAGTGGGTAATAGTGGAAAAATAATGTCTTCAAATATAAACTACACAGAATCATTCGGTGAAACTTCTTTCTGATCTGTGCATTCAGCTAACAGAGTTAAACCATACTTTTGATTGAGCAGATCTGAACACTCTTTCTGTAGAAAATGCAACTGGTCATTTGGAGCGCTAAGAGCGTAGTAGTGGAAAAAGGAATATATTCAAATATAAACTACACAGAAGCATTCTGTGGAACTTCTTTCTGATCTGAGCATTCAGCTAACAGAGTTAAACCATACTTTTGATTGAGCAGTTTTGAAACACTCTGTCTGTAGAAAATGCAACTGGACATTCGTAGCGCTAAGTGGGTAATAGTGGAAAAAAGAATATGTTCAAATATAAACTACACAGAAGCATTGTATGAAACTTCTTTCGGTTCTGTGCATTCAACTAACAGAGTTGAACCTTACTTTTGATTGAGCCGTTCTGAAACACTCTTTCTGTAGAAACTGCAATTGGACATTCTGAGCGCTAAGAGGCCTATATTGGGAAAAAGAATGTCTACACATAAAAACTACACAGAAGAATTGTGTGAAACTTCTTTCTGTTCTGTTTCTTCAACTAAAAGACTTGAACCTTAGTTTTGATTGAGCCGTTCTGAAACACTCTTTCTGTAGAAAATGCAAGTGGAGATTCGGAGCGCTAAGAGGGTAATAGTGGAAAAAGGAATGTCTCCAAATATAAACTACACAGCATCATTCTGTGAAACTTCTTTCTGATCTGTGCATTCAGCTAACAGAGTTAAACCATACATTTGATTGAGCAGATCTGAACACTCTTTCTGTAGAAAATGCAACTGGACATTTGGAGCGCTAAGAGGGTAGTAGTGGAAAAAGGAATATAATCAAATATAAACTACACAGAAGCATTCTGTGAAACTTCTTTCTGATCTGAGCATTCAGCTAACAGAGTTAAACCATACTTTTGATTGAGCAGTTTTGAAACACTCTGTCTGTAGAATATGCAACTGGACATTCGTAGCGCTAAGTGCGTAATACTGGAAAAAAGAATATGTTAAATATAAACTACACAGAAGCATTGTATGAAACTGCTTTCTGTTCTGTGCATTCAACTAACAGAGTTGAACCTTACTTTTGATTGAGCCGTTCTGAAACACTCTTTCTGTAGAAACTGCAATTGGACATGCTAAGCGCTAAGAGGCCTACATAGGGAAAAATAATATCTTCAAATAAAAACTACACAGATGCATTCTGTGAAACTTATTTCTGATCTGTAAATTCAGTTAACAGAGATAAAACATATTTTTCTTTGAGCAGTTATGAAACAATCTTTTTGTAGAAAATGCAAGTGGAGATTCGGAGCGCTAAGTGGGTAGTAGTGGAAAAAGGAATGTCTTCAAATATAAACTACACAGAATCATTCGGTGAAACTTCTTTCTGATCTGTGCATTCAGCTAACAGAGTTAAACCATACTTTTGATTGAGCAGATCTGAACACTCTTTCTGTAGAAAATGCAACTGGACATTTGGAGCGCTAAGAGCGTAGTAGTGGAAAAAGGAATATATTCAAATATAAACTACACAGAAGCATTCTGTGAAACTTCTTTCTGATCTGAGCATTCAGCTAACAGAGTTAAACCATACTTTTGATTGAGCAGTTTTGAAACACTCTGTCTGTAGAAAATGCAACTGGACATTCGTAGCGCTAAGTGGGTAATAGTGGAAAAAAGAATATGTTCAAATATAAACTACACAGAAGCATTGTATGAAACTTCTTTCTGTTCCGTGCATTCAACTAACAGAGTTGAACCTTACTTTTGATTGAGGCGTTCTGAAACACTCTTTCTGTAGAAACTGCAATTGGACATTCTGAGCGCTAAGAGGCCTATATTGGGAAAAAGAATGTCTACAAATAAAAACTACACAGAAGAATTGTGTGAAACTTCTTTCTGTTCTGTTTGTTCAACTAAAAGATTTGAACTTTAGTTTTGATTGAGCCGTTCTGAAACACTCTTTCTGTAGAAAATGCAAGTGGAGATTCGGAGTGCTAAGAGGGTAATAGTGGAAAAAGGAATGTCTCCAAATATAAACTACACAGAATCATTCTGTGAAACTTCTTTCTGATCTGTGCATTCAGCTAACAGAGTTAAACCATACTTTTGATTGAGCAGATCTGAACACTCTTTCTGTAGAAAATGCAACTGGACATTTGGAGCGCTAAGAGAGTAGTAGTGGAAAAAGGAATATATTCAAATATAAAGTACACAGAAGCATTCTGTGAAACTTCTTTCTGATCTGAGCATTCAGCTAACAGAATTAAACCATACTTTTGATTGAGCAGTTTTGAAACACTCTGTCTGTAGAAAATGCAACTGGACATTCGTAGCGCTAAGTGGGTAATAGTGGAAAAAAGAATATGTTCAAATATAAACTACACAGAAGCATTTTATGAAACTTCTTTCTGTTCTGTGCATTCAACTAACACAGTTGAACCTTACTTTTGATTGAGCCTTTCTGAAACACTCTTTCTGTAGAAACTGCAATTGGACATTCTGAGCGCTAAGAGGCCTCTATTGGGAAAAATAATATCTTCAAATAAAAACTACACAGAAGCATTGTGTGAAACTTATTTCTGATATGTTCATTAAGCTAACAGAGTTAAACCATACTTTTGATTGCGCAGTTCTGAACACTCTTTCTGTAGAAAATGCAAGTGGACATTCGGAGCGCTAAGAGGGTAATAGTGGAAAAAGGAATATATTCAAATATAAACTACACAGTAGCATTCTGTGAAAATTCTTTCTGTTCTGTGCATTCAACTAACAGAGTTGAACCTTACTTTTGATTGAGCCGTTCTTAAACACTCTTTCTGTAGAAACTGCAATTGGACATGCTAAGCGCTAAGAGGCCTATATTGGGAAAAAGAATATCTTCAAATAAAAACTACACAGATGCATTCTGTGAAACTTATTTCTGATCTGTAAATTCAGTTAACAGAGATAAAACATATTTTTGATTGAGCAGTTATGAAACACTGTTTTTGTAGAAAATGCAAGTGGAGATTAGGAGCGCTAAGAGGGTAATAGTGGAAAAAGGAATGTCTCCAAATATAAACTACACAGAATCATTCTGTGAAACTTCTTTCTGATCTGTGCATTCAGCTAACAGAGTTAAACCATACTTTTGATTGAGCAGAACTGAACACTCTTTCTGTAGAAAATGCAACTGGACATTTGGAGCGCTAAGAGAGTAGTAGTGGAAAAAGGAATATATTCAAATATAAACTACACAGAAGCATTCTGTGAAACTTCTTTCTGATCTGAGCATTCAGCTAACAGAGTTAAACCATACTTTTGATTGAGCAGTTTTGAAACACTCTGTCTGTAGAAAATGCAACTGGACATTCGTAGCGCTAAGTGGGTAATAGTGGAAAAAAGAATATGTTCAAATATAAACTACACAGAAGCATTGTATGAAACTTCTTTCTGTTCTGTGCATTCAACTAACAGAGTTGAACCTTACTTTTGATTGAGCCGTCCTGAAACACTCTTTCTGTAGAAACTGCAATTGGACATTGTGAGCGCTAAGAGGCCTATATTGGGAAAAATAATATCTTCAAATAAAAACTACACAGAAGCATTGTGTGAAACTTATTTCTGATATGTTCATTAAGCTAACAGAGTTAAACCATACTTTAGATTGCGCAGTTCTGAACACTCTTTCTGTAGAAAATTCAAGTGGACATTCAGAGCGCTAAGAGGGTAATAGTGGAAAAAGAAATATATTCAAATATAAACTACACAGTAGCATTCTGTGAAAATTCTTTCTGTTCTGTGCATTCAACTAACAGAGTTGAACCTTACTTTTGATTGAGCCGTTCTTAAACACTCTTTCTGTAGAAACTGCAATTGGACATGCTAAGCGCTAAGAGGCCTATATTGGGAAAAAGAATATCTTCAAATAAAAACTACACAGATGCATTCTGTGAAACTTATTTCTGATCTGTAAATTCAGTTAACAGAGATAAAACATATTTTTGATTGAGCAGTTATGAAACACTGTTTTTGTAGAAAATGCAAGTGGAGATTCGGAGCGCTAAGGGGGTAATAGTGGAAAAAGGGATGTCTTCAAATATAAACTACACAGAATCATTCGGTGAAACTTCTTTCTGATCTGTGCATTCAGCTAACAGAGTTAAACCATACTTTTGATTGAGCAGATCTGAACACTCTTTATGTAGAAAATGCAACTGGACATTTGGAGCGCTAAGAGCGTAGTAGTGGAAAAAGGAATATATTCAAATATAAACTACACAGAAGCATTCTGTGAAATTTCTTTCTGATCTGAGCATTCAGCTAACAGAGTTAAACCATTCTTTTGATTGAGCAGTTTTGAAACACTCTGTCTGTAGAAAATGCAACTGGACATTCGTAGCGCTAAGTGGGTAATAGTGGAAAAAAAATATGTTCAAATATAAACTACACAGAAGCATTGTATGAAACTTCTTTCTGTTCTGTGCATTCAACTAACAGAGTTGAACCTTACTTTTGATTGAGCCGTTCTGAAACACTCTTTCTGTAGAAACTGCAATTGGACATTCTGAGCGCTAAGAGGCCTATATTGGGAAAAAGAATGTCTAAAAATAAAAACTACACAGAAGAATTGTGTGAAACTCCTTTCTGTTCTGTTTGTTCAACTAAAAGAGTTGAACCTTAGTTTTGATTGAGCCGTTCTGAAACACACTTTCTGTAGAAAATGCAAGTGGAGATTAGGAGCGCTAAGAGGGTAATAGTGGAAAAAGGAATGTCTCCAAATATAAACTACACAGAATCATTCTGTGAAACTTCTTTCTGATCTGTGCATTCAGCTAACAGAGTTAAACCATACTTTTGATTGAGCAGAACTGAACACTCTTTCTGTAGAAAATGCAACTGGACATTTGGAGCGCTAAGAGAGTAGTAGTGGAAAAAGGAATATATTCAAATATAAACTACACAGAAGCATTCTGTGAAACTTCTTTCTGATCTGAGCATTCAGCTAACAGAGTTAAACCATACTTTTGATTGAGCAGTTTTGAAACACTCTGTCTGTAGAAAATGCAACTGGACATTCGTAGCGCTAAGTGGGTAATAGTGGACAAAAGAATATGTTCAAATATAAACTACACAGAAGCATTGTATGAAACTTCTTTCTGTTCTGTGCATTCAACTAACAGAGTTGAACCTTACTTTTGATTGAGCCGTCCTGAAACACTCTTTCTGTAGAAACTGCAATTGGACATTCTGAGCGCTAAGAGGCCTATATTGGGAAAAATAATATCTTCAAATAAAAACTACACAGAAGCATTGTGTGAAACTTATTTCTGATATGTTCATTAAGCTAACAGAGTTAAACCATACTTTAGATTGCGCAGTTCTGAACACTCTTTCTGTAGAAAATTCAAGTGGACATTCAGAGCGCTAAGAGTGTAATAGTGGAAAAAGAAATATATTCAAATATAAACTACACAGTAGCATTCTGTGAAAATTCTTTCTGTTCTGTGCATTCAACTAACAGAGTTGAACCTTACTTTTGATTGAGCCGTTCTTAAACACTCTTTCTGTAGAAACTGCAATTGGACATGCTAAGCCCTAAGAGGCCTATATTGGGAAAAAGAATATCTTCAAATAAAAACTACACAGATGCATTCTGTGAAACTTATTTCTGATCTGTAAATTCAGTTAACAGAGATAAAACATATTTTTGATTGAGCAGTTATGAAACACTGTTTTTGTAGAAAATGCAAGTGGAGATTAGGAGCGCTAAGAGGGTAATAGTGGAAAAAGGAATGTCTCCAAATATAAACTACACAGAATCATTCTGTGAAACTTCTTTCTGATCTGTGCATTCAGCTAACAGAGTTAAACCATACTTTTGATTGAGCAGAACTGAACACTCTTTCTGTAGAAAATGCAACTGGACATTTGGAGCGCTAAGAGAGTAGTAGTGGAAAAAGGAATATATTCAAATATAAACTACACAGAAGCATTCTGTGAAACTTCTTTCTGATCTGAGCATTCAGCTAACAGAGTTAAACCATACTTTTGATTGAGCAGTTTTGAAACACTCTGTCTGTAGAAAATGCAACTGGACATTCGTAGCGCTAAGTGGGTAATAGTGGAAAAAAGAATATGTTCAAATATAAACTACACAGAAGCATTGTATGAAACTTCTTTCTGTTCTGTGCATTCAACTAACAGAGTTGAACCTTACTTTTGATTGAGCCGTCCTGAAACACTCTTTCTGTAGAAACTGCAATTGGACATTGTGAGCGCTAAGAGGCCTATATTGGGAAAAATAATATCTTCAAATAAAAACTACACAGAAGCATTGTGTGAAACTTATTTCTGATATGTTCATTAAGCTAACAGAGTTAAACCATACTTTAGATTGCGCAGTTCTGAACACTCTTTCTGTAGAAAATTCAAGTGGACATTCAGAGCGCTAAGAGGGTAATAGTGGAAAAAGAAATATATTCAAATATAAACTACACAGTAGCATTCTGTGAAAATTCTTTCTGTTCTGTGCATTCAACTAACAGAGTTGAACCTTACTTTTGATTGAGCCGTTCTTAAACACTCTTTCTGTAGAAACTGCAATTGGACATGCTAAGCGCTAAGAGGCCTATATTGGGAAAAAGAATATCTTCAAATAAAAACTACACAGATGCATTCTGTGAAACTTATTTCTGATCTGTAAATTCAGTTAACAGAGATAAAACATATTTTTGATTGAGCAGTTATGAAACACTGTTTTTGTAGAAAATGCAAGTGGAGATTCGGAGCGCTAAGGGGGTAATAGTGGAAAAAGGGATGTCTTCAAATATAAACTACACAGAATCATTCGGTGAAACTTCTTTCTGATCTGTGCATTCAGCTAACAGAGTTAAACCATACTTTTGATTGAGCAGATCTGAACACTCTTTCTGTAGAAAATGCAACTGGACATTTGGAGCGCTAAGAGCGTAGTAGTGGAAAAAGGAATATATTCAAATATAAACTACACAGAAGCATTCTGTGAAATTTCTTTCTGATCTGAGCATTCAGCTAACAGAGTTAAACCATTCTTTTGATTGAGCAGTTTTGAAACACTCTGTCTGTAGAAAATGCAACTGGACATTCGTAGCGCTAAGTGGGTAATAGTGGAAAAAAGAATATGTTCAAATATAAACTACACAGAAGCATTGTATGAAACTTCTTTCTGTTCTGTGCATTCAACTAACAGAGTTGAACCTTACTTTTGATTGAGCCGTTCTGAAACACTCTTTCTGTAGAAACTGCAATTGGACATTCTGAGCGCTAAGAGGCCTATATTGGGAAAAAGAATGTCTAAAAATAAAAACTACACAGAAGAATTGTGTGAAACTCCTTTCTGTTCTGTTTGTTCAACTAAAAGAGTTGAACCTTAGTTTTGATTGAGCCGTTCTGAAACACTCTTTCTGTAGAAAATGCAAGTGGAGATTAGGAGCGCTAAGAGGGTAATAGTGGAAAAAGGAATGTCTCCAAATATAAACTACACAGAATCATTCTGTGAAACTTCTTTCTGATCTGTGCATTCAGCTAACAGAGTTAAACCATACTTTTGATTGAGCAGAACTGAACACTCTTTCTGTAGAAAATGCAACTGGACATTTGGAGCGCTAAGAGAGTAGTAGTGGAAAAAGGAATATATTCAAATATAAACTACACAGAAGCATTCTGTGAAACTTCTTTCTGATCTGAGCATTCAGCTAACAGAGTTAAACCATACTTTTGATTGAGCAGTTTTGAAACACTCTGTCTGTAGAAAATGCAACTGGACATTCGTAGCGCTAAGTGGGTAATAGTGGACAAAAGAATATGTTCAAATATAAACTACACAGAAGCATTGTATGAAACTTCTTTCTGTTCTGTGCATTCAACTAACAGAGTTGAACCTTACTTTTGATTGAGCCGTCCTGAAACACTCTTTCTGTAGAAACTGCAATTGGACATTCTGAGCGCTAAGAGGCATATAGTGGGAAAAATAATATCTTCAAATAAAAACTACACAGAAGCATTGTGTGAAACTTATTTCTGATATGTTCATTAAGCTAACAGAGTTAAACCATACTTTAGATTGCGCAGTTCTGAACACTCTTTCTGTAGAAAATTCAAGTGGACATTCAGAGCGCTAAGAGTGTAATAGTGGAAAAAGAAATATATTCAAATATAAACTACACAGTAGCATTCTGTGAAAATTCTTTCTGTTCTGTGCATTCAACTAACAGAGTTGAACCTTACTTTTGATTGAGCCGTTCTTAAACACTCTTTCTGTAGAAACTGCAATTGGACATGCTAAGCCCTAAGAGGCCTATATTGGGAAAAAGAATATCTTCAAATAAAAACTACACAGATGCATTCTGTGAAACTTATTTCTGATCTGTAAATTCAGTTAACAGAGATAAAACATATTTTTGATTGAGCAGTTATGAAACACTGTTTTTGTAGAAAATGCAAGTGGAGATTAGGAGCGCTAAGAGGGTAATAGTGGAAAAAGGAATGTCTCCAAATATAAACTACACAGAATCATTCTGTGAAACTTCTTTCTGATCTGTGCATTCAGCTAACAGAGTTAAACCATACTTTTGATTGAGCAGAACTGAACACTCTTTCTGTAGAAAATGCAACTGGACATTTGGAGCGCTAAGAGAGTAGTAGTGGAAAAAGGAATATATTCAAATATAAACTACACAGAAGCATTCTGTGAAACTTCTTTCTGATCTGAGCATTCAGCTAACAGAGTTAAACCATACTTTTGATTGAGCAGTTTTGAAACACTCTGTCTGTAGAAAATGCAACTGGACATTCGTAGCGCTAAGTGGGTAATAGTGGAAAAAAGAATATGTTCAAATATAAACTACACAGAAGCATTGTATGAAACTTCTTTCTGTTCTGTGCATTCAACTAACAGAGTTGAACCTTACTTTTGATTGAGCCGTCCTGAAACACTCTTTCTGTAGAAACTGCAATTGGACATTGTGAGCGCTAAGAGGCCTATATTGGGAAAAATAATATCTTCAAATAAAAACTACACAGAAGCATTGTGTGAAACTTATTTCTGATATGTTCATTAAGCTAACAGAGTTAAACCATACTTTAGATTGCGCAGTTCTGAACACTCTTTCTGTAGAAAATTCAAGTGGACATTCAGAGCGCTAAGAGGGTAATAGTGGAAAAAGAAATATATTCAAATATAAACTACACAGTAGCATTCTGTGAAAATTCTTTCTGTTCTGTGCATTCAACTAACAGAGTTGAACCTTACTTTTGATTGAGCCGTTCTTAAACACTCTTTCTGTAGAAACTGCAATTGGACATGCTAAGCGCTAAGAGGCCTATATTGGGAAAAAGAATATCTTCAAATAAAAACTACACAGATGCATTCTGTGAAACTTATTTCTGATCTGTAAATTCAGTTAACAGAGATAAAACATATTTTTGATTGAGCAGTTATGAAACACTGTTTTTGTAGAAAATGCAAGTGGAGATTCGGAGCGCTAAGGGGGTAATAGTGGAAAAAGGGATGTCTTCAAATATAAACTACACAGAATCATTCGGTGAAACTTCTTTCTGATCTGTGCATTCAGCTAACAGAGTTAAACCATACTTTTGATTGAGCAGATCTGAACACTCTTTCTGTAGAAAATGCAACTGGACATTTGGAGCGCTAAGAGCGTAGTAGTGGAAAAAGGAATATATTCAAATATAAACTACACAGAAGCATTCTGTGAAATTTCTTTCTGATCTGAGCATTCAGCTAACAGAGTTAAACCATTCTTTTGATTGAGCAGTTTTGAAACACTCTGTCTGTAGAAAATGCAACTGGACATTCGTAGCGCTAAGTGGGTAATAGTGGAAAAAAGAATATGTTCAAATATAAACTACACAGAAGCATTGTATGAAACTTCTTTCTGTTCTGTGCATTCAACTAACAGAGTTGAACCTTACTTTTGATTGAGCCGTTCTGAAACACTCTTTCTGTAGAAACTGCAATTGGACATTCTGAGCGCTAAGAGGCCTATATTGGGAAAAAGAATGTCTAAAAATAAAAACTACACAGAAGAATTGTGTGAAACTCCTTTCTGTTCTGTTTGTTCAACTAAAAGAGTTGAACCTTAGTTTTGATTGAGCCGTTCTGAAACACTCTTTCTGTAGAAAATGCAAGTGGAGATTAGGAGCGCTAAGAGGGTAATAGTGGAAAAAGGAATGTCTCCAAATATAAACTACACAGAATCATTCTGTGAAACTTCTTTCTGATCTGTGCATTCAGCTAACAGAGTTAAACCATACTTTTGATTGAGCAGAACTGAACACTCTTTCTGTAGAAAATGCAACTGGACATTTGGAGCGCTAAGAGAGTAGTAGTGGAAAAAGGAATATATTCAAATATAAACTACACAGAAGCATTCTGTGAAACTTCTTTCTGATCTGAGCATTCAGCTAACAGAGTTAAACCATACTTTTGATTGAGCAGTTTTGAAACACTCTGTCTGTAGAAAATGCAACTGGACATTCGTAGCGCTAAGTGGGTAATAGTGGACAAAAGAATATGTTCAAATATAAACTACACAGAAGCATTGTATGAAACTTCTTTCTGTTCTGTGCATTCAACTAACAGAGTTGAACCTTACTTTTGATTGAGCCGTCCTGAAACACTCTTTCTGTAGAAACTGCAATTGGACATTCTGAGCGCTAAGAGGCCTATATTGGGAAAAATAATATCTTCAAATAAAAACTACACAGAAGCATTGTGTGAAACTTATTTCTGATATGTTCATTAAGCTAACAGAGTTAAACCATACTTTAGATTGCGCAGTTCTGAACACTCTTTCTGTAGAAAATTCAAGTGGACATTCAGAGCGCTAAGAGTGTAATAGTGGAAAAAGAAATATATTCAAATATAAACTACACAGTAGCATTCTGTGAAAATTCTTTCTGTTCTGTGCATTCAACTAACAGAGTTGAACCTTACTTTTGATTGAGCCGTTCTTAAACACTCTTTCTGTAGAAACTGCAATTGGACATGCTAAGCCCTAAGAGGCCTATATTGGGAAAAAGAATATCTTCAAATAAAAACTACACAGATGCATTCTGTGAAACTTATTTCTGATCTGTAAATTCAGTTAACAGAGATAAAACATATTTTTGATTGAGCAGTTATGAAACACTGTTTTTGTAGAAAATGCAAGTGGAGATTAGGAGCGCTAAGAGGGTAATAGTGGAAAAAGGAATGTCTCCAAATATAAACTACACAGAATCATTCTGTGAAACTTCTTTCTGATCTGTGCATTCAGCTAACAGAGTTAAACCATACTTTTGATTGAGCAGAACTGAACACTCTTTCTGTAGAAAATGCAACTGGACATTTGGAGCGCTAAGAGAGTAGTAGTGGAAAAAGGAATATATTCAAATATAAACTACACAGAAGCATTCTGTGAAACTTCTTTCTGATCTGAGCATTCAGCTAACAGAGTTAAACCATACTTTTGATTGAGCAGTTTTGAAACACTCTGTCTGTAGAAAATGCAACTGGACATTCGTAGCGCTAAGTGGGTAATAGTGGAAAAAAGAATATGTTCAAATATAAACTACACAGAAGCATTGTATGAAACTTCTTTCTGTTCTGTGCATTCAACTAACAGAGTTGAACCTTACTTTTGATTGAGCCGTCCTGAAACACTCTTTCTGTAGAAACTGCAATTGGACATTCTGAGCGCTAAGAGGCCTATATTGGGAAAAATAATATCTTCAAATAAAAACTACACAGAAGCATTGTGTGAAACTTATTTCTGATATGTTCATTAAGCTAACAGAGTTAAACCATACTTTAGATTGCGCAGTTCTGAACACTCTTTCTGTAGAAAATTCAAGTGGACATTCAGAGCGCTAAGAGGGTAATAGTGGAAAAAGAAATATATTCAAATATAAACTACACAGTAGCATTCTGTGAAAATTCTTTCTGTTCTGTGCATTCAACTAACAGAGTTGAACCTTACTTTTGATTGAGCCGTTCTTAAACACTCTTTCTGTAGAAACTGCAATTGGACATGCTAAGCGCTAAGAGGCCTATATTGGGAAAAAGAATATCTTCAAATAAAAACTACACAGATGCATTCTGTGAAACTTATTTCTGATCTGTAAATTCAGTTAACAGAGATAAAACATATTTTTGATTGAGCAGTTATGAAACACTGTTTTTGTAGAAAATGCAAGTGGAGATTCGGAGCGCTAAGGGGGTAATAGTGGAAAAAGGGATGTCTTCAAATATAAACTACACAGAATCATTCGGTGAAACTTCTTTCTGATCTGTGCATTCAGCTAACAGAGTTAAACCATACTTTTGATTGAGCAGATCTGAACACTCTTTCTGTAGAAAATGCAACTGGACATTTGGAGCGCTAAGAGCGTAGTAGTGGAAAAAGGAATATATTCAAATATAAACTACACAGAAGCATTCTGTGAAATTTCTTTCTGATCTGAGCATTCAGCTAACAGAGTTAAACCATTCTTTTGATTGAGCAGTTTTGAAACACTCTGTCTGTAGAAAATGCAACTGGACATTCGTAGCGCTAAGTGGGTAATAGTGGAAAAAAGAATATGTTCAAATATAAACTACACAGAAGCATTGTATGAAACTTCTTTCTGTTCTGTGCATTCAACTAACAGAGTTGAACCTTACTTTTGATTGAGCCGTTCTGAAACACTCTTTCTGTAGAAACTGCAATTGGACATTCTGAGCGCTAAGAGGCCTATATTGGGAAAAAGAATGTCTAAAAATAAAAACTACACAGAAGAATTGTGTGAAACTCCTTTCTGTTCTGTTTGTTCAACTAAAAGAGTTGAACCTTAGTTTTGATTGAGCCGTTCTGAAACACTCTTTCTGTAGAAAATGCAAGTGGAGATTAGGAGCGCTAAGAGGGTAATAGTGGAAAAAGGAATGTCTCCAAATATAAACTACACAGAATCATTCTGTGAAACTTCTTTCTGATCTGTGCATTCAGCTAACAGAGTTAAACCATACTTTTGATTGAGCAGAACTGAACACTCTTTCTGTAGAAAATGCAACTGGACATTTGGAGCGCTAAGAGAGTAGTAGTGGAAAAAGGAATATATTCAAATATAAACTACACAGAAGCATTCTGTGAAACTTCTTTCTGATCTGAGCATTCAGCTAACAGAGTTAAATCATACTTTTGATTGAGCAGTTTTGAAACACTCTGTCTGTAGAAAATGCAACTGGACATTCGTAGCGCTAAGTGGGTAATAGTGGACAAAAGAATATGTTCAAATATAAACTACACAGAAGCATTGTATGAAACTTCTTTCTGTTCTGTGCATTCAACTAACAGAGTTGAACCTTACTTTTGATTGAGCCGTCCTGAAACACTCTTTCTGTAGAAACTGCAATTGGACATTCTGAGCGCTAAGAGGCCTATATTGGGAAAAATAATATCTTCAAATAAAAACTACACAGAAGCATTGTGTGAAACTTATTTCTGATATGTTCATTAAGCTAACAGAGTTAAACCATACTTTAGATTGCGCAGTTCTGAACACTCTTTCTGTAGAAAATTCAAGTGGACATTCAGAGCGCTAAGAGTGTAATAGTGGAAAAAGAAATATATTCAAATATAAACTACATAGTAGCATTCTGTGAAAATTCTTTCTGTTCTGTGCATTCAACTAACAGAGTTGAACCTTACTTTTGATTGAGCCGTTCTTAAACACTCTTTCTGTAGAAACTGCAATTGGACATGCTAAGCCCTAAGAGGCCTATATTGGGAAAAAGAATATCTTCAAATAAAAACTACACAGATGCATTCTGTGAAACTTATTTCTGATCTGTAAATTCAGTTAACAGAGATAAAACATATTTTTGATTGAGCAGTTATGAAACACTGTTTTTGTAGAAAATGCAAGTGGAGATTAGGAGCGCTAAGAGGGTAATAGTGGAAAAAGGAATGTCTCCAAATATAAACTACACAGAATCATTCTGTGAAACTTCTTTCTGATCTGTGCATTCAGCTAACAGAGTTAAACCATACTTTTGATTGAGCAGAACTGAACACTCTTTCTGTAGAAAATGCAACTGGACATTTGGAGCGCTAAGAGAGTAGTAGTGGAAAAAGGAATATATTCAAATATAAACTACACAGAAGCATTCTGTGAAACTTCTTTCTGATCTGAGCATTCAGCTAACAGAGTTAAACCATACTTTTGATTGAGCAGTTTTGAAACACTCTGTCTGTAGAAAATGCAACTGGACATTCGTAGCGCTAAGTGGGTAATAGTGGAAAAAAGAATATGTTCAAATATAAACTACACAGAAGCATTGTATGAAACTTCTTTCTGTTCTGTGCATTCAACTAACAGAGTTGAACCTTACTTTTGATTGAGCCGTCCTGAAACACTCTTTCTGTAGAAACTGCAATTGGACATTGTGAGCGCTAAGAGGCCTATATTGGGAAAAATAATATCTTCAAATAAAAACTACACAGAAGCATTGTGTGAAACTTATTTCTGATATGTTCATTAAGCTAACAGAGTTAAACCATACTTTAGATTGCGCAGTTCTGAACACTCTTTCTGTAGAAAATTCAAGTGGACATTCAGAGCGCTAAGATGGTAATAGTGGAAAAAGAAATATATTCAAATATAAACTACACAGTAGCATTCTGTGAAAATTCTTTCTGTTCTGTGCATTCAACTAACAGAGTTGAACCTTACTTTTGATTGAGCCGTTCTTAAACACTCTTTCTGTAGAAACTGCAATTGGACATGCTAAGCGCTAAGAGGCCTATATTGGGAAAAAGAATATCTTCAAATAAAAACTACACAGATGCATTCTGTGAAACTTATTTCTGATCTGTAAATTCAGTTAACAGAGATAAAACATATTTTTGATTGAGCAGTTATGAAACACTGTTTTTGTAGAAAATGCAAGTGGAGATTCGGAGCGCTAAGGGGGTAATAGTGGAAAAAGGGATGTCTTCAAATATAAACTACACAGAATCATTCGGTGAAACTTCTTTCTGATCTGTGCATTCAGCTAACAGAGTTAAACCATACTTTTGATTGAGCAGATCTGAACACTCTTTCTGTAGAAAATGCAACTGGACATTTGGAGCGCTAAGAGCGTAGTAGTGGAAAAAGGAATATATTCAAATATAAACTACACAGAAGCATTCTGTGAAATTTCTTTCTGATCTGAGCATTCAGCTAACAGAGTTAAACCATTCTTTTGATTGAGCAGTTTTGAAACACTCTGTCTGTAGAAAATGCAACTGGACATTCGTAGCGCTAAGTGGGTAATAGTGGAAAAAAGAATATGTTCAAATATAAACTACACAGAAGCATTGTATGAAACTTCTTTCTGTTCTGTGCATTCAACTAACAGAGTTGAACCTTACTTTTGATTGAGCCGTTCTGAAACACTCTTTCTGTAGAAACTGCAATTGGACATTCTGAGCGCTAAGAGGCCTATATTGGGAAAAAGAATGTCTAAAAATAAAAACTACACAGAAGAATTGTGTGAAACTCCTTTCTGTTCTGTTTGTTCAACTAAAAGAATTGAACCTTAGTTTTGATTGAGCCGTTCTGAAACACTCTTTCTGTAGAAAATGCAAGTGGAGATTAGGAGCGCTAAGAGGGTAATAGTGGAAAAAGGAATGTCTCCAAATATAAACTACACAGAATCATTCTGTGAAACTTCTTTCTGATCTGTGCATTCAGCTAACAGAGTTAAACCATACTTTTGATTGAGCAGAACTGAACACTCTTTCTGTAGAAAATGCAACTGGACATTTGGAGCGCTAAGAGAGTAGTAGTGGAAAAAGGAATATATTCAAATATAAACTACACAGAAGCATTCTGTGAAACTTCTTTCTGATCTGAGCATTCAGCTAACAGAGTTAAACCATACTTTTGATTGAGCAGTTTTGAAACACTCTGTCTGTAGAAAATGCAACTGGACATTCGTAGCGCTAAGTGGGTAATAGTGGACAAAAGAATATGTTCAAATATAAACTACACAGAAGCATTGTATGAAACTTCTTTCTGTTCTGTGCATTCAACTAACAGAGTTGAACCTTACTTTTGATTGAGCCGTCCTGAAACACTCTTTCTGTAGAAACTGCAATTGGACATTCTGAGCGCTAAGAGGCCTATATTGGGAAAAATAATATCTTCAAATAAAAACTACACAGAAGCATTGTGTGAAACTTATTTCTGATATGTTCATTAAGCTAACAGAGTTAAACCATACTTTAGATTGCGCAGTTCTGAACACTCTTTCTGTAGAAAATTCAAGTGGACATTCAGAGCGCTAAGAGTGTAATAGTGGAAAAAGAAATATATTCAAATATAAACTACACAGTAGCATTCTGTGAAAATTCTTTCTGTTCTGTGCATTCAACTAACAGAGTTGAACCTTACTTTTGATTGAGCCGTTCTTAAACACTCTTTCTGTAGAAACTGCAATTGGACATGCTAAGCGCTAAGAGGCCTATATTGGGAAAAAGAATATCTTCAAATAAAAACTACACAGATGCATTCTGTGAAACTTATTTCTGATCTGTAAATTCAGTTAACTGAGATAAAACATATTTTTGATTGAGCAGTTATGAAACACTGTTTTTGTAGAAAATGCAAGTGGAGATTCGGAGCGCTAAGGGGGTAATAGTGGAAAAAGGGATGTCTTCAAATATAAACTAAACAGAATCATTCGGTGAAACTTCTTTCTGATCTGTGCATTCAGCTAACAGAGTTAAACCATACTTTTGATTGAGCAGATCTGAACACTCTTTCTGTAGAAAATGCAACTGGACATTTGGAGCGCTAAGAGCGTAGTAGTGGAAAAAGGAATATATTCAAATATAAACTACACAGAAGCATTCTGTGAAATTTCTTTCTGATCTGAGCATTCAGCTAACAGAGTTAAACCATTCTTTTGATTGAGCAGTTTTGAAACACTCTGTCTGTAGAAAATGCATCTGGACATTCGTAGCGCTAAGTGGGTAATAGTGGAAAAAAGAATATGTTCAAATATAAACTACACAGAAGCATTGTATGAAACTTCTTTCTGTTCTGTGCATTCAACTAACAGAGTTGAACCTTACTTTTGATTGAGCCGTTCTGAAACACTCTTTCTGTAGAAACTGCAATTGGACATTCTGAGCGCTAAGAGGCCTATATTGGGAAAAAGAATGTCTAAAAATAAAAACTACACAGAAGAATTGTGTGAAACTCCTTTCTGTTCTGTTTGTTCAACTAAAAGAGTTGAACCTTAGTTTTGATTGAGCCGTTCTGAAACACTCTTTCTGTAGAAAATGCAAGTGGAGATTAGGAGCGCTAAGAGGGTAATAGTGGAAAAAGGAATGTCTCCAAATATAAACTACACAGAATCATTCTGTGAAACTTCTTTCTGATCTGTGCATTCAGCTAACAGAGTTAAACCATACTTTTGATTGAGCAGAACTGAACACTCTTTCTGTAGAAAATGCAACTGGACATTTGGAGCGCTAAGAGAGTAGTAGTGGAAAAAGGAATATATTCAAATATAAACTACACAGAAGCATTCTGTGAAACTTCTTTCTGATCTGAGCATTCAGCTAACAGAGTTAAACCATACTTTTGATTGAGCAGTTTTGAAACACTCTGTCTGTAGAAAATGCACCTGGACATTCGTAGCGCTAAGTGGGTAATAGTGGACAAAAGAATATGTTCAAATATAAACTACACAGAAGCATTGTATGAAACTTCTTTCTGTTCTGTGCATTCAACTAACAGAGTTGAACCTTACTTTTGATTGAGCCGTCCTGAAACACTCTTTCTGTAGAAACTGCAATTGGACATTGTGAGCGCTAAGAGGCCTATATTGGGAAAAATAATATCTTCAAATAAAAACTACACAGAAGCATTGTGTGAAACTTATTTCTGATATGTTCATTAAGCTAACAGAGTTAAACCATACTTTAGATTGCGCAGTTCTGAACACTCTTTCTGTAGAAAATTCAAGTGGACATTCAGAGCGCTAAGAGGGTAATAGTGGAAAAAGAAATATATTCAAATATAAACTACACAGTAGCATTCTGTGAAAATTCTTTCTGTTCTGTGCATTCAACTAACAGAGTTGAACCTTACTTTTGATTGAGCCGTTCTTAAACACTCTTTCTGTAGAAACTGCAATTGGACATGCTAAGCGCTAAGAGGCCTATATTGGGAAAAAGAATATCTTCAAATAAAAACTACACAGATGCATTCTGTGAAACTTATTTCTGATCTGTAAATTCAGTTAACAGAGATAAAACATATTTTTGATTGAGCAGTTATGAAACACTGTTTTTGTAGAAAATGCAAGTGGAGATTCGGAGCGCTAAGGGGGTAATAGTGGAAAAAGGGATGTCTTCAAATATAAACTACACAGAATCATTCGGTGAAACTTCTTTCTGATCTGTGCATTCAGCTAACAGAGTTAAACCATACTTTTGATTGAGCAGATCTGAACACTCTTTCTGTAGAAAATGCAACTGTACATTTGGAGCGCTAAGAGCGTAGTAGTGGAAAAAGGAATATATTCAAATATAAACTACACAGAAGCATTCTGTGAAACTTCTTTCTGATCTGAGCATTCAGCTAACAGAGTTAAACCATTCTTTTGATTGAGCAGTTTTGAAACACTCTGTCTGTAGAAAATGCAACTGGACATTCGTAGCGCTAAGTGGGTAATAGTGGAAAAAAGAATATGTTCAAATATAAACTACACAGAAGCATTGTATGAAACTTCTTTCTGTTCTGTGCATTCAACTAACAGAGTTGAACCTTACTTTTGATTGAGCCGTTCTGAAACACTCTTTCTGTAGAAACTGCAATTGGATATGCTAAGCGCTAAGAGGCCTACATTGGGAAAAAGAATATCTTCAAATAAAAACTACACAGATGCATTCTGTGAAACTTATTTCTGATCTGTAAATTCAGTTAACAGAGATAAAACATATTTTTGATTGAGCAGTTATGAAACACTCTTTTTGTAGAAAATGCAAGTGGAGATTCGGAGCGCTAAGAGGGTAATAGTGGAAAAAGGAATGTCTTCAAATATAAACTACACAGAATCATGCGGTGAAACTTCTTTCTGATCTGTGCATTCAGCTAACAGAGTTAAACCATACTTTTGATTGAGCAGATCTGAACACTCTTTCTGTAGAAAATGCAACTGGACATTTGGAGCGCTAAGAGCGTAGTAGTGGAAAAAGGAATATATTCAAATATAAACTACACAGAAGCATTCTGTGAAACTTCTTTCTGATCTGAGCATTCAGCTAACAGAGTTAAACCATACTTTTGATTGAGCAGTTTTGAAACACTCTGTCTGTAGAAAATGCAACTGGACATTCGTAGCGCTAAGTGGGTAATAGTGGAAAAAAGAATATGTTCAAATATAAACTACACAGAAGCATTGTATGAAACTAATTTCTGTTCTGTGCATTCAACTAACAGAGTTGAACCTTACTTTTGATTGAGCCTTTCTGAAACACTCTTTCTTTAGAAACTGCAGTTGGACATTCTGAGCGCTAAGAGGCCTCTATTGGGAAAAATAATATCTTCAAGTAAAAACTACACAGAAGCATTGTGTGAAACGTATTTCTGATATGTTCATTAAGCTAACAGAGTTAAACCATACTTTTGATTGCGCAGTTCTGAACACACTTTCTGTAGAAAATGCAAGTGGACATTCGGAGCGCTAAGAGGGTAATAGTGGAAAAAGGAATATATTCAAATATAAACTACACAGTAGCATTCTGTGAAAATTCTTTCTGTTCTGTGCATTCAACTAACAGAGTTGAACCTTACTTTTGATTGAGCCGTTCTGAAACACTCTTTCTGGAGAAACTGCAATTGGACATGCTAAGCGCTAAGAGGCCTACATTGGGAAAAAGAATATCTTCAAATAAAAACTACACAGATGCATTCTGTGAAACTTATTTCTGATCTGTAAATTCAATTAACAGAGATAAAACATATTTTTGATTGAGCAGTTATGAAACACTCTTTTTGTAGAAAATGCAAGAGGAGATTCGGAGCGCTAAGAGGGTAATAGTGGAAAAAGGAATGTCTTCAAATATAAACTACACAGAATCATTCGGTGAAACTTCTTTCTGATCTGTGCATTCAGTTAACAGAGTTAAACCATACTTTTGATTGAGCAGATCTGAACACTCTTTCTGTAGAAAATGCAACTGGACATTTGGAGCGCTAAGAGCGTAGTAGTGGAAAAAGGAATATATTCAAATATAAACTACACAGAAGCATTCTGTGAAACTTCTTTCTGATCTGAGCATTCAGCTAACAGAGTTAAACCATACTTTTGATTGAGCAGTTTAACAACACTCTGTCTGTAGAAAATGCAACTGGACATTCGTAGCGCTAAGTGGGTAATAGTGGAAAAAAGAATATGTTCAAATATAAACTACACAGAAGCATTGTATGAAACTTCTTTCTGTTCTGTGCATTCAACTAACAGAGTTGAACCTTACTTTTGATTGAGCCGTTCTGAAACACTCTTTCTGTAGAAACTGCAATTGGACATTCTGAGCGCTAAGAGGCCTATATTGGGAAAAAGAATGTCTACAAATTAAAACTACACAGAAGAATTGTGTGAAACTTCTTTCTGTTCTCTTTGTTCAACTAAAAGAGTTCAACCTTAGTTTTGATTGAGCCGTTCTGAAACACTCTTTCTGTAGAAAATGCAAGTGGAGATTCGGAGCGCTAAGAGGGTAATAGTGGAAAAAGGAATGTCTCCAAATATAAACTACAAAGAATCATTCTGTGAAACTTCTTTCTGAACTGTGCATTCAGCTAACAGAGTTAAACCATACTTTTGATTGAGCAGATCTGAACACTCTTTCTGTAGAAAATGCAACTGGACATTTGGAGCGCTAAGAGAGTAGTAGTGGAAAAAGGAATATATGCAAATATAAACTACACAGAAGCATTCTGTGAAACTTCTTTCTGATCTGAGCATTCAGCTAACAGAGTTAAACCATACTTTTGATTGAGCAGTTTTGAAACACTCTGTCTGTAGAAAATGCACCTGGACATTCGTAGCGCTAAGTGGGTAATAGTGGAAAAAAGAATATGTTCAAATATAAACTACACCGAAGCATTGTATGAAACTTCTTTCTGTTCTGTGCATTCAACTAACAGAGTTGAACCTTACTTTTGATTGAGCCGTCCTGAAACACTCTTTCTGTAGAAACTGCAATTGGACATTCTGAGCGCTAAGAGGCCTATATTGGGAAAAATAATATCTTCAAATAAAAACTACACAGAAGCGTTGTGTGAAACTTATTTCTGATATGTTCATTAAGCTAACAGAGTTAAACCATACTTTAGATTGCGCAGTTCTGAACACTCTTTCTGTAGAAAATTCAAGTGGACATTCGGAGCGCTAAGAGGGTAATAGTGGAAAAAGAAATATATTCAAATATAAACTACACAGTAGCATTCTGTGAAAATTCTTTCTGTTCTGTGCATTCAACTAACAGAGTTGAACCTTACTTTTGATTGAGCCGTTCTGAAACACTCTTTCTGTAGAAACTGCAATTGGACATGCTAAGCGCTAAGAGGCCTATATTGGGAAAAAGAATATCTTCAAATAAAAACTACACAGATGCATTCTGTGAATCTTATTTCTGATCTGTAAATTCAGTTAACAGAGATAAAACATATTTTTGATTGAGCAGTTATGAAACACTGTTTTTGTAGAAAATGCAAGTGGAGATTCGGAGCGCTAAGGGGGTAATAGTGGAAAAAGGAATGTCTTCAAATATAAACTACACAGAATCATTCGGTGAAACTACTTTCTGATCTGTGCATTCAGCTAACAGTGTTAAACCATACTTTTGATTGAGCAGATCTGAACACTCTTTCTGTAGAAAATGCAACTGGACATTTGGAGCGCTAAGAGAGTAGTAGTGGGAAAAGGAATATATTCAAATATAAACTACACAGAAGCATTCTGTGAAACTTCTTTCTGATCTGAGCATTCAGCTAACAGTGTTAAACCATACTTTTGATTGAGCAGTTTTGAAACACTCTGTCTGTAGAAAATGCAACTGGACATTCGTAGCGCTAAGTGGGTAATAGTGGAAAAAAGAATATGTTCAAATATAAACTACACAGAAGCATTGTATGAAACTTCTTTCTGTTCTGTGCATTCAACTAACAGAGTTGAACCTTACTTTTGATTGAGCCTTTCTGAAACACTCTTTCTGTAGAAACTTCCATTGGACATTCTGAGCGCTAAGAGGCCTATATTGGGAAAAATAATATCTTCAAATAAAAACTACACAGAAGCATTGTGTGAAACTTATTTCTGATATGTTCATTAAGCTAACAGAGTTAAACCATACTTTTGATTGCGCAGTTCTGAACACTCTTTCTGTAGAAAATGCAAGTGGACATTCGGAGCGCTAAGAGGGTAATAGTGGAAAAAGGAATGTCTTCAAGTATAAACTACACAGAATCATTCGGTGAAACTTCTTTCTGATCTGTGCATTCAGCTAACAGAGTTAAACCATACTTTTGATTGAGCAGATCTGAACACTCTTTCTGTAGAAAATGCAACTGGACATTTGGTGCGCTAAGAGCGTAGTAGTGGAAAAAGGAATATATTCAAATATAAACTACACAGAAGCATTCTGTGAAACTTCTTTCTGATCTGAGCATTCAGCTAACAGAGTTAAACCATACTTTTGATTGAGCAGTTTTGAAACACTCTGTCTGTAGAAAATGCAACTGGACATTCGTAGCGCTAAGTGGGTAATAGTGGAAAAAAGAATATGTTCAAATATAAACTACACAGAAGCATTGTATGAAACTTCTTTCTGTTCTCTGCATTCAACTAACAGAGTTGAACCTTACTTTTGATTGAGCCTTTCTGAAACACTCTTTCTGTAGAAACTGCAATTGGACATTCTGAGCGCTAAGAGGCCTATATTGGGAAAAATAATATCTTCAAATAAAAACTACACAGAAGCATTGTGTGAAACTTATTTCTGATATGCTCATTAAGCTAACAGAGTTAAACCATACTTTTGATTGCGCAGTTCTGAACACTCTTTCTGTAGAAAATGCAAGTGGACATTCGGAGCGCTAAGATGGTAATAGTGGAAAAAGGAATATATTCAAATATAAACTACACAGTAGCATTCTGTGAAAATTCTTTCTGTTCTGTGCATTCAACTAACAGAGTTGAACCTTACTTTTGATTGAGCCGTTCTGAAACACTCTTTCTGTAGAAACTGCAATTGGACATGCTAAGCGCTAAGAGGCCTACATTGGGAAAAAGAATATCTTCAAATAAAAACTACACAGATGCATTCTGTGAAACTTATTTCTGATCTCTAAATTCAGTTAACAGAGATAAAACATATTTTTGATTGAGCAGCTATGAAACACTCTTTCTGTATAAAATGCAAGTGGAGATTCGGAGCGCTAAGAGGGTAATAGTGGAAAAAGGAATGTCTTCAAATATAAACTACACAGAATCATTCTGTGAAACTTCTTTCTGATCTGTGCATTCAGCTAACAGAGTTAAACCATACTTTTGGTTGAGCAGATCTGAACACTCTTTCTGTAGAGAATGCAACTGGACATTTGGAGCCCTAAGAGAGTAGTAGTGGAAAAAGGAATATATTCAAATATAAACTACACAGAAGCATTCTGTGAAACTTCTTTCTGATCTGAGCATTCAGCTAACAGAGTTAACCATACTTTTGATTGAGCAGTTTTGAAACACTCTGTCTGTAGAAAATGCAACTGGACATTCGTAGCGCTAAGTGGGTAATAGTGGAAAAAAGAATATGTTCAAATATAAACTACACAGAAGCATTGTATGAAACTTCTTTCTGTTCTGTGCATTCAACTAACAGAGTTGAACCTTACTTTTGATTGAGCCGTTCTGAAACACTCTTTCTGTAGAAACTGCAATTGGATATGCTAAGCGCTAAGAGGCCTACATTGGGAAAAAGAATATCTTCAAATAAAAACTACACAGATGCATTCTGTGAAACTTATTTCTGATCTGTAAATTCAGTTAACAGAGATAAAACATATTTTTGATTGAGCAGTTATGAAACACTCTTTTTGTAGAAAATGCAAGTGGAGATTCGGAGCGCTAAGAGGGTAATAGTGGAAAAAGGAATGTCTTCAAATATAAACTACACAGAATCATGCGGTGAAACTTCTTTCTGATCTGTGCATTCAGCTAACAGAGTTAAACCATACTTTTGATTGAGCAGATCTGAACACTCTTTCTGTAGAAAATGCAACTGGACATTTGGAGCGCTAAGAGCGTAGTAGTGGAAAAAGGAATATATTCAAATATAAACTACACAGAAGCATTCTGTGAAACTTCTTTCTGATCTGAGCATTCAGCTAACAGAGTTAAACCATACTTTGGATTGAGCAGTTTTGAAACACTCTGTCTGTAGAAAATGCAACTGGACATTCGTAGCGCTAAGTGGGTAATAGTGGAAAAAAGAATATGTTCAAATATAAACTACACAGAAGCATTGTATGAAAATTCTTTCTGTTCTGTGCATTCAACTAACAGAGTTGAACCTTACTTTTGATTGAGCCGTTCTGAAACACTCTTTCTGTAGAAACTGCAATTGGACATTCTGAGCGCTAAGAGGCCTATATTGGGAAAAAGAATGTCTACAAATAAAAACTACACAGAAGAATTGTGTGAAACTTCTTTCTGTTCTGTTTGTTCAACTAAAAGAGTTGAACCTTAGTTTTGATTGAGCCGTTCTGAAACACTCTTTCTGTAGAAAATGCAAGTGGAGATTCGGAGCGCTAAGAGGGTAATAGTGTAAAAAGGAATGTCTCCAAATATAAACTACACAGAATCATTCTGTGAAACTTCTTTCTGATCTGTGCATTCAGCTAACAGAGTTAAACCATACTTTTGATTGGGCAGATCTGAACACTCTTTCTGTAGAGAATGCAACTGGATATTTGGAGCGCTAAGAGATTAGTAGTGGAAAAAGGAATATATTCAAATATAAACTACACAGAAGCATTCTGTGAAACTTCTTTCTGATCTGAGCATTCAGCTAACAGAGTTAAACCATACTTTTGATTGAGCAGTTTTGAAACACTCTGTCTGTAGAAAATGCAACTGGACATTCGTAGCGCTAAGTGGGTAATAGTGGAAAAAAGAATATGTTCAAATATAAACTACACAGAAGCATTGTATGAAACTAATTTCTGTTCTGTGCATTCAACTAACAGAGTTGAACCTTACTTTTGATTGAGCCTTTCTGAAACACTCTTTCTTTAGAAACTGCAGTTGGACATTCTGAGCGCTAAGAGGCCTCTATTGGGAAAAATAATATCTTCAAGTAAAAACTACACAGAAGCATTGTGTGAAACGTATTTCTGATATGTTCATTAAGCTAACAGAGTTAAACCATACTTTTGATTGCGCAGTTCTGAACACACTTTCTGTAGAAAATGCAAGTGGACATTCGGAGCGCTAAGAGGGTAATAGTGGAAAAAGGAATATATTCAAATATAAACTACACAGTAGCATTCTGTGAAAATTCTTTCTGTTCTGTGCATTCAACTAACAGAGTTGAACCTTACTTTTGATTGAGCCGTTCTGAAACACTCTTTCTGGAGAAACTGCAATTGGACATGCTAAGCGCTAAGAGGCCTACATTGGGAAAAAGAATATCTTCAAATAAAAACTACACAGATGCATTCTGTGAAACTTATTTCTGATCTGTAAATTCAATTAACAGAGATAAAACATATTTTTGATTGAGCAGTTATGAAACACTCTTTTTGTAGAAAATGCAAGAGGAGATTCGGAGCGCTAAGAGGGTAATAGTGGAAAAAGGAATGTCTTCAAATATAAACTACACAGAATCATTCGGTGAAACTTCTTTCTGATCTGTGCATTCAGTTAACAGAGTTAAACCATACTTTTGATTGAGCAGATCTGAACACTCTTTCTGTAGAAAATGCAACTGGACATTTGGAGCGCTAAGAGCGTAGTAGTGGAAAAAGGAATATATTCAAATATAAACTACACAGAAACATTCTGTGAAACTTCTTTCTGATCTGAGCATTCAGCTAACAGAGTTAAACCATACTTTTGATTGAGCAGTTTAACAACACTCTGTCTGTAGAAAATGCAACTGGACATTCGTAGCGCTAAGTGGGTAATAGTGGAAAAAAGAATATGTTCAAATATAAACTACACAGAAGCATTGTATGAAACTTCTTTCTGTTCTGTGCATTCAACTAACAGAGTTGAACCTTACTTTTGATTGAGCCGTTCTGAAACACTCTTTCTGTAGAAACTGCAATTGGACATTCTGAGCGCTAAGAGGCCTATATTGGGAAAAAGAATGTCTACAAATTAAAACTACACAGAAGAATTGTGTGAAACTTCTTTCTGTTCTCTTTGTTCAACTAAAAGAGTTCAACCTTAGTTTTGATTGAGCCGTTCTGAAACACTCTTTCTGTAGAAAATGCAAGTGGAGATTCGGAGCGCTAAGAGGGTAATAGTGGAAAAAGGAATGTCTCCAAATATAAACTACAAAGAATCATTCTGTGAAACTTCTTTCTGAACTGTGCATTCAGCTAACAGAGTTAAACCATACTTTTGATTGAGCAGATCTGAACACTCTTTCTGTAGAAAATGCAACTGGACATTTGGAGCGCTAAGAGAGTAGTAGTGGAAAAAGGAATATATGCAAATATAAACTACACAGAAGCATTCTGTGAAACTTCTTTCTGATCTGAGCATTCAGCTAACAGAGTTAAACCATACTTTTGATTGAGCAGTTTTGAAACACTCTGTCTGTAGAAAATGCACCTGGACATTCGTAGCGCTAAGTGGGTAATAGTGGAAAAAAGAATATGTTCAAATATAAACTACACCGAAGCATTGTATGAAACTTCTTTCTGTTCTGTGCATTCAACTAACAGAGTTGAACCTTACTTTTGATTGAGCCGTCCTGAAACACTCTTTCTGTAGAAACTGCAATTGGACATTCTGAGCGCTAAGAGGCCTATATTGGGAAAAATAATATCTTCAAATAAAAACTACACAGAAGCGTTGTGTGAAACTTATTTCTGATATGTTCATTAAGCTAACAGAGTTAAACCATACTTTAGATTGCGCAGTTCTGAACACTCTTTCTGTAGAAAATTCAAGTGGACATTCGGAGCGCTAAGAGGGTAATAGTGGAAAAAGAAATATATTCAAATATAAACTACACAGTAGCATTCTGTGAAAATTCTTTCTGTTCTGTGCATTCAACTAACAGAGTTGAACCTTACTTTTGATTGAGCCGTTCTGAAACACTCTTTCTGTAGAAACTGCAATTGGACATGCTAAGCGCTAAGAGGCCTATATTGGGAAAAAGAATATCTTCAAATAAAAACTACACAGATGCATTCTGTGAATCTTATTTCTGATCTGTAAATTCAGTTAACAGAGATAAAACATATTTTTGATTGAGCAGTTATGAAACACTGTTTTTGTAGAAAATGCAAGTGGAGATTCGGAGCGCTAAGGGGGTAATAGTGGAAAAAGGAATGTCTTCAAATATAAACTACACAGAATCATTCGGTGAAACTTCTTTCTGATCTGTGCATTCAGCTAACAGTGTTAAACCATACTTTTGATTGAGCAGATCTGAACACTCTTTCTGTAGAAAATGCAACTGGACATTTGGAGCGCTAAGAGAGTAGTAGTGGGAAAAGGAATATATTCAAATATAAACTACACAGAAGCATTCTGTGAAACTTCTTTCTGATCTGAGCATTCAGCTAACAGTGTTAAACCATACTTTTGATTGAGCAGTTTTGAAACACTCTGTCTGTAGAAAATGCAACTGGACATTCGTAGCGCTAAGTGGGTAATAGTGGAAAAAAGAATATGTTCAAATATAAACTACACAGAAGCATTGTATGAAACTTCTTTCTGTTCTGTGCATTCAACTAACAGAGTTGAACCTTACTTTTGATTGAGCCTTTCTGAAACACTCTTTCTGTAGAAACTTCCATTGGACATTCTGAGCGCTAAGAGGCCTATATTGGGAAAAATAATATCTTCAAATAAAAACTACACAGAAGCATTGTGTGAAACTTATTTCTGATATGTTCATTAAGCTAACAGAGTTAAACCATACTTTTGATTGCGCAGTTCTGAACACTCTTTCTGTAGAAAATGCAAGTGGACATTCGGAGCGCTAAGAGGGTAATAGTGGAAAAAGGAATGTCTTCAAGTATAAACTACACAGAATCATTCGGTGAAACTTCTTTCTGATCTGTGCATTCAGCTAACAGAGTTAAACCATACTTTTGATTGAGCAGATCTGAACACTCTTTCTGTAGAAAATGCAACTGGACATTTGGTGCGCTAAGAGCGTAGTAGTGGAAAAAGGAATATATTCAAATATAAACTACACAGAAGCATTCTGTGAAACTTCTTTCTGATCTGAGCATTCAGCTAACAGAGTTAAACCATACTTTTGATTGAGCAGTTTTGAAACACTCTGTCTGTAGAAAATGCAACTGGACATTCGTAGCGCTAAGTGGGTAATAGTGGAAAAAAGAATATGTTCAAATATAAACTACACAGAAGCATTGTATGAAACTTCTTTCTGTTCTCTGCATTCAACTAACAGTGTTGAACCTTACTTTTGATTGAGCCTTTCTGAAACACTCTTTCTGTAGAAACTGCAATTGGACATTCTGAGCGCTAAGAGGCCTATATTGGGAAAAATAATATCTTCAAATAAAAACTACACAGAAGCATTGTGTGAAACTTATTTCTGATATGCTCATTAAGCTAACAGAGTTAAACCATACTTTTGATTGCGCAGTTCTGAACACTCTTTCTGTAGAAAATGCAAGTGGACATTCGGAGCGCTAAGATGGTAATAGTGGAAAAAGGAATATATTCAAATATAAACTACACAGTAGCATTCTGTGAAAATTCTTTCTGTTCTGTGCATTCAACTAACAGAGTTGAACCTTACTTTTGATTGAGCCGTTCTGAAACACTCTTTCTGTAGAAACTGCAATTGGACATGCTAAGCGCTAAGAGGCCTACATTGGGAAAAAGAATATCTTCAAATAAAAACTACACAGATGCATTCTGTGAAACTTATTTCTGATCTCTAAATTCAGTTAACAGAGATAAAACATATTTTTGATTGAGCAGCTATGAAACACTCTTTCTGTATAAAATGCAAGTGGAGATTCGGAGCGCTAAGAGGGTAATAGTGGAAAAAGGAATGTCTTCAAATATAAACTACACAGAATCATTCTGTGAAACTTCTTTCTGATCTGTGCATTCAGCTAACAGAGTTAAACCATACTTTTGGTTGAGCAGATCTGAACACTCTTTCTGTAGAGAATGCAACTGGACATTTGGAGCCCTAAGAGAGTAGTAGTGGAAAAAGGAATATATTCAAATATAAACTACACAGAAGCATTCTGTGAAACTTCTTTCTGATCTGAGCATTCAGCTAACAGAGTTAACCATACTTTTGATTGAGCAGTTTTGAAACACTCTGTCTGTAGAAAATGCAACTGGACATTCGTAGCGCTAAGTGGGTAATAGTGGAAAAAAGAATATGTTCAAATATAAACTACACCGAAGCATTGTATGAAACTTCTTTCTGTTCTGTGCATTCAACTAACAGAGTTGAACCTTACATTTGATTGAGCCGTCCTGAAACACTCTTTCTGTAGAAACTGCAATTGGACATTCTGAGCGCTAAGAGGCCTATATTGGGAAAAAGAATGTCTACAAATAAAAACTACACAGAAGAATTGTGTGAAACTTCTTTCTGTTCTGTTTGTTCAACTAAAAGAGTTGAACCTTAGTTTTGATTGAGCCGTTCTGAAACACTCTTTCTGTAGAAAATGCAAGTGGAGATTCGGAGCGCTAAGAGGGTAATAGTGTAAAAAGGAATGTCTCCAAATATAAACTACACAGAATCATTCTGTGAAACTTCTTTCTGATCTGTGCATTCAGCTAACAGAATTAAACCATACTTTTGATTGTGCAGATCTGAACACTCTTTCTGTAGAAAATGCAACTGGACATTTGGAGCGCTAAGAGAGTAGTAGTGGAAAAAGGAATATATTCAAATATAAACTACACAGAAGCATTCTGTGAAACTTCTTTCTGATTTGAGCATTCAGCTAACAGAGTTAAACCATACTTTTGATTGAGCAGTTTTGAAACACTCTGTCTGTAGAAAATGCAACTCGACATTCGTAGCGCTAAGTGGGTAATAGTGGAAAAAAGAATATGTTCAAATATAAACTACACAGAAGCATTGTATGAAACTCCTTTCTGTTCTGTGCATTCAACTAACAGAGTTGAACCTTACTTTTGATTGAGCCTTTCTGAAACACTCTTTCTGTAGAAACTGCAATTGGACATTCTGAGCGCTAAGAGGCCTATATTGGGAAAGATAATATCTTCAAATAAAAACTACACAGAAGCATTTTGTGAAACTTATTTCTGATATGTTCATTAAGCTAACAGAGTTAAACCATACTTTTGATTGCGCAGTTCTGAACACTCTTTCTGTAGAAAATGCAAGTGGACATTCGGAGCGCTAAGAGGGTAATAGTGGAAAAAGAAATATATTCAAATATAAACTACACAGTAGCATTCTGTGAAAATTCTTTCTGTTCTGTGCATTCAACTAACAGAGTTGAACCTTACTTTTGATTGAGCCGTTCTGAAACACTCTTTCTGTAGAAACTGCAATTGGACATGCTAAGCGCTAAGAGGCCTATATTGGGAAAAAGAATATCTTCAAATAAAAACTACACAGATGCATTCTGTGAAACTTATTTCTGATCTGTAAATTCAGTTAACAGAGATAAAACATATTTTTGATTGAGCAGTTATGAAACACTGTTTTTGTAGAAAATGCAAGTGGAGATTCGGAGCGCTAAGGGGGTAATAGTGGAAAAAGGAATGTCTTCAAATATAAACTACACAGAATCATTCGGTGAAACTTCTTTCTGATCTGTGCATTCAGCTAACAGTGTTAAACCATACTTTTGATTGAGCAGATCTGAACACTCTTTCTGTAGAAAATGCAACTGGACATTTGGAGCGCTAAGAGAGTAGTAGTGGGAGAAGGAATATATTCAAATATAAACTACACAGAAGCATTCTGTGAAACTTCTTTCTGATCTGAGCATTCAGCTAACAGTGTTAAACCATACTTTCGATTGAGCAGTTTTGAAACACTCTGTCTGTAGAAAATGCAACTGGACATTCGTAGCGCTAAGTGGGTAATAGTGGAAAAAAGAATATGTTCAAATATAAACTACACAGAAGCATTGTATGAAACTTCTTTCTGTTCTGTGCATTCAACTAACAGAGTTGAACCTTACTTTTGATTGAGCCTTTCTGAAACACTCTTTCTGTAGAAACTGCCATTGGACATTCTGAGCGCTAAGAGGCCTATATTGGGAAAAATAATATCTTCAAATAAAAACTACACAGAAGCATTGTGTGAAACTTATTTCTGATATGTTCATTAAGCTAACAGAGTTAAACCATACTTTTGATTGCGCAGTTCTGAACACTCTTTCTGTAGAAAATGCAAGTGGACATTCGGAGCGCTAAGAGGGTAACAGTGGAAAAAGGAATGTCTTCAAGTATAAACTACACAGAATCATTCGGTGAAACTTCTTTCTGATCTGTGCATTCAGCTAACAGAGTTAAACCATACTTTTGATTGAGCAGATCTGAACACTCTTTCTGTAGAAAATGCAACTGGACATTTGGAGCGCTAAGAGCGTAGTAGTGGAAAAAGGAATATATTCAAATATAAACTACACAGAAGCATTCTGTGAAACTTCTTTCTGATCTGAGCATTCAGCTAACAGAGTTAAACCTTACTTTTGATTGAGCAGTTTTGAAACACTCTGTCTGTAGAAAATGCCACTGGACATTCGTAGCGCTAAGTGGGTAATAGTGGAAAAAAGAATATGTTCAAATATAAACTACACAGAAGCATTCTGTGAAACTTCTTTCTGATCTGTGCATTCAACTAACAGAGTTGAACCTTACTTTTGATTGAGCCTTTCTGAAACACTCTTTCTGTAGAAACTGCAATTGGACATTCTGAGCGCTAAGAGGCCTATATTGGGAAAAATAATATCTTCAAATAAAAACTACACAGAAGCATTGGGTGAAACTTATTTCTGATATGTTCATTAAGCTAACAGAGTTAAACCATACTTTTGATTGCGCAGTTCTGAACACTCTTTCTGTATAAAATGCAAGTGGACATTCGGAGCGCTAAGAGGGTAATAGTGGAAAAAGGAATGTCTTCAAATATAAACTACACAGAATCATTCGGTGAAACTTCTTTCTGATCTGTGCATTCAGCTAACAGTGTTAAACCATACTTTTGATTGAGCAGATCTGAACACTCTTTCTGTAGAAAATGCAACTGGACATTTGGAGCGCTAAGAGCGTAGTAGTGGAAAAAGGAATATATTCAAATATAAACTACACAGAAGCATTCTGTGAAACTTCTTTCTCATCTGAGCATTCAGCTAACAGAGTTAAACCATACTTTTGATTGAGCAGTTTTGAAACACTCTGTCTGTAGAAAATGCAACTGGACATTCGTAGCGCTAAGTGGGTAATAGTGGAAAAAAAATATGTTCAAATATAAACTACACAGAAGCATTGTATGAAACTTCTTTCTGTTCTGTGCATTCAACTAACAGAGTTGAACCTTAGTTTCGATTGAGCCGTTCTGAAACACTCTTTCTGTAGAAACTGCAATTGGACATTCTGAGCGCTAAGAGGCCTATATTGGGAAAAAGAATGTCTACAAATAAAAACTACACAGAAGAATTGTGTGAAACTTCTTTCTGTTCTGTTTGTTCAACTAAAAGAGTTGAACCTTAGTTTTGTTTGAGCCGTTCTGAAACACTCTTTCTGTAGAAAATGCAAGTGGAGTTTCGGAGCGCTAAGAGGGTAATAGTGGAAAAAGGAATGTCTCCAAATATAAACTACACAGAATCATTCTGTGAAACTTCTTTCTGATCTGTGCATTCAGCTAACAGAGTTAAACCATACTTTTGATTGAGCAGATCTGAACACTCTTTCTGTAGAAAATGCAACTGGACATTTGGAGCGCTAAGAGAGTAGTAGTGGAAAAAGGAATATATTCAAATATAAACTACACAGAAGCATTCTGTGAAACTTCTTTCTGATCTGAGCATTCAGCTAACAGAGTTAAACCATACTTTTGATTGAGCAGTTTTGAAACACTCTGTCTGTAGAAAATGCAACTGGACATTCGTAGCGCTAAGTCTGTAATAGTGGAAAAAAGAATATGTTCAAATATAAACTACACAGAATCATTGTATGAAACTTCTTTCTGTTCTGTGCATTCAACTAACAGAGTTGAACCTTACTTTTGATTGAGCCTTTCTGAAACACTCTTTCTGTAGAAACTGCAATTGGACATTCTGAGCGCTAAGAGGCCTCTATTGGGAAAAATAATATCTTCAAATAAAAACTACACAGAAGCATTGTGTGAAACTTATTTCTGATATGTTCATTAAGCTAACAGAGTTAAACCATACTTTTGATTGCGCAGTTCTGAACACTCTTTCTGTAGAAAATGCAAGTGGACATTCGGAGCGCTAAGAGGGTAATAGTGGAGAAAGGAATATATTCAAGTATAAACTACACAGTAGCATTCTGTGAAAATTCTTTCTGATCTGTGCATTCAGCTAACAGAGTTAAACCATACTTTTGATTGAGCAGATCTGAACACTCTTTCTGTAGAAAATGCAACTGGACATTTGGAGCGCTAAGAGCGTAGTAGTGGAAAAAGTAATATATTCAAATATAAACTACACAGAAGCATTCTGTGAAACTTCTTTCTGATCTGAGCATTCAGCTAACAGAGTTAAACCATACTTTTGATTGAGCAGTTTTGAAACACTCTGTCTGTAGAAAATGCAACTGGACATTCGTAGCGCTAAGTGGGTAATAGTGGAAAAAAGATTATGTTCAAATATGAACTACACAGAAGCATTGTATGAAACTCCTTTCTGTTCTGTGCATTCAACTAACAGAGTTGAACCTTACTTTTGATTGAGCCGTTCTGAAACACTCTTTCTGTAGAAACTGCAATTGGACATTCTCAGCGCTAAGAGGCCTACATTGGGAAAAAGAATATCTTCAATTAAAAACTACACAGATGCATTCTGTGAAACTTATTTCTGATCTGTAAATTCAGTTAACAGAGATAAAACATATTTTTGATTGAGCAGTTATGAAACACTCTTTTTGTAGAAAATGCAAGTGGAGATTCGGAGCGCTAAGTGGGTAATAGTGGAAAAAGGAATGTCTTCAAATATAAACTACACAGAATCATTCGGTGAAACTTCTTTCTGATCTGTGCATTCAGCTAACAGAGTTAAACCATACTTTTGATTGAGCAGATCTGAACACACTTTCTGTAGAAAATGCAACTGGACATTTGGAGCGCTAAGAGCGTAGTAGTGGAAAAAGGAATATATTCAAATATAAACTACACAGAAGCATTCTGTGAAACTTCTTTCTGATCTGAGCATTCAGCTAACAGAGTTAAACCATACTTTTGATTGAGCAGTTTTGAAACACTCTGTCTGTAGAAAATGCAACTGGACATTCGTAGCGCTAAGTGGGTAATAGTGGAAAAAAGAATATGTTCAAATATGAACTACACAGAAGCATTGTATGAAACTTCTTTCTGTTCTGTGCATTCAACTAACAGAGTTGAACCTTACTTTTGATTGAGCCGTTATGAAACACTCTTTCTGTAGAAACTGCAATTGGACATTCTGAGCGCTAAGAGGCCTATATTGGGAAAAAGAATGTCTACAAATAAAAACTACACAAAAGAATTGTGTGAAACTTCTTTCTGTTCTGTTTGTTCAACTAAAAGAGTTGAACCTTAGTTTTGATTGAACCGTTCTGAAACACTCTTTCTGTAGAAAATGCAAGTGGAGATTCGGAGCGCTAAGAGGGTAATAGTGGAAAAAGGAATGTCTCCAAATATAAACTACACAGAATCATTCTGTGAAACTTCTTTCTGATCTGTGCATTCAGCTAACAGAGTTAAACCATACTTTTGATTGAGCAGATCTGAACACTCTTTCTGTAGAAAATGCAACTGGACATTTGGAGCGCTAAGAGCGTAGTAGTTGAAAAAGGAATATATTCAAATATAAACTACACAGAAGCATTCTGTGAAACTTCTTTCTGATCTGAGCATTCAGCTAACAGAGTTAAACCATACTTTTGATTGAGCAGTTTTGAAACACTCTGTCTGTAGAAAATGCAACTGGACATTCGTAGCGCTAAGTCTGTAATAGTGGAAAAAAGAATATGTTCAAATATAAACTACACAGAATCATTGTATGAAACTTCTTTCCGTTCTGTGCATTCAACTAACAGAGTTGAACCTTACTTTTGATTGAGCCTTTCTGAAACACTCTTTCTGTAGAAACTGCAATTGGACATTCTGAGCGCTAAGAGGCCTCTATTGGGAAAAATACTATCTTCAAATAAAAACTACACAGAAGCATTGTGTGAAACTTATTTCTGATATGTTCATTAAGCTAACAGAGTTAAACCATACTTTTGATTGCGCAGTTCTGAACACTCTTTCTGTAGAAAATGCAAGTGGACATTCGGAGCGCTAAGAGGGTAATAGTGGAGAAAGGAATATATTCAAGTATAAACTACACAGTAGCATTCTGTGAAAATTCTTTCTGATCTGTGCATTCAGCTAACAGAGTTAAACCATACTTTTGATTGAGCAGATCTGAACACTCTTTCTGTAGAAAATGCAACTGGACATTTGGAGCGCTAAGAGCGTAGTAGTGGAAAAAGTAATATATTCAAATATAAACTACACAGAAGCATTCTGTGAAACTTCTTTCTGATCTGAGCATTCAGCTAACAGAGTTAAACCATACTTTTGATTGAGCAGTTTTGAAACACTCTGTCTGTAGAAAATGCAACTGGACATTCGTAGCGCTAAGTGGGTAATAGTGGAAAAAAGATTATGTTCAAATATGAACTACACAGAAGCATTGTATGAAACTCCTTTCTGTTCTGTGCATTCAACTAACAGAGTTGAACCTTACTTTTGATTGAGCCGTTCTGAAACACTCTTTCTGTAGAAACTGCAATTGGACATTCTGAGCGCTAAGAGGCCTACATTGGGAAAAAGAATATCTTCAATTAAAAACTACACAGATGCATTCTGTGAAACTTATTTCTGATCTGTAAATTCAGTTAACAGAGATAAAACATATTTTTGATTGAGCAGTTATGAAACACTCTTTTTGTAGAAAATGCAAGTGGAGATTCGGAGCGCTAAGTGGTTAATCGTGGAAAAAGGAATGTCTTCAAATATAAACTACACAGAATCATTCGGTGAAACTTCTTTCTGATCTGTGCATTCAGCTAACAGAGTTAAACCATACTTTTGATTGAGCAGATCTGAACACACTTTCTGTAGAAAATGCAACTGGACATTTGGAGCGCTAAGAGCGTAGTAGTGGAAAAAGGAATATATTCAAATATAAACTACACAGAAGCATTCTGTGAAACTTCTTTCTGATCTGAGCATTCAGCTAACAGAGTTAAACCATACTTTTGATTGAGCAGTTTTGAAACACTCTGTCTGTAGAAAATGCAACTGGACATTCGTAGCGCTAAGTGGGTAATAGTGGAAAAAAGAATATGTTCAAATATGAACTACACAGAAGCATTGTATGAAACTTCTTTCTGTTCTGTGCATTCAACTAACAGAGTTGAACCTTACTTTTGATTGAGCCGTTATGAAACACTCTTTCTGTAGAAACTGCAATTGGACATTCTGAGCGCTAAGAGGCCTATATTGGGAAAAAGAATGTCTACAAATAAAAACTACACAAAAGAATTGTGTGAAACTTCTTTCTGTTCTGTTTGTTCAACTAAAAGAGTTGAACCTTAGTTTTGATTGAACCGTTCTGAAACACTCTTTCTGTAGAAAATGCAAGTGGAGATTCGGAGCGCTAAGAGGGTAATAGTGGAAAAAGGAATGTCTCCAAATATAAACTACACAGAATCATTCTGTGAAACTTCTTTCTGATCTGTGCATTCAGCTAACAGAGTTAAACCATACTTTTGATTGAGCAGATCTGAACACTCTTTCTGTAGAAAATGCAACTGGACATTTGGAGCGCTAAGAGCGTAGTAGTGGAAAAAGGAATATATTCAAATATAAACTACACAGAAGCATTCTGTGAAACTTCTTTCTGATCTGAGCATTCAGCTAACAGAGTTAAACCATACTTTTGATTGAGCAGTTTTGAAACACTCTGTCTGTAGAAAATGCAACTGGACATTCGTAGCGCTAAGTGGGTAATAGTGGAAAAAAGAATATGTTCAAATATAAACTACACAGAAGCATTGTATGAAACTTCTTTCTGTTCTGTGCATTCAACTAACAGAGTTGAACCTTACTTTTGATTGAGCCGTTCTGAAACACTCTTTCTGTAGAAATTGCAATTGGACATTCTGAGCGCTAAGAGGCCTATATTGGGGAAAAGAATGTCTACAAATAAAAACTACACAGAAGGATTGTGTGAAACTTCTTTCTGTTCTGTTTGTTCAACTAAAAGAGTTGAACCTTAGTTTTGATTGAGCCGTTCTGAAACACTCTTTCTTTAGAAAATGCAAGTGGAGATTCGGAGCGCTAAGAGGGTAATAGTGGAAAAAGGAATGTCTCCAAATATAAACTACACAGAATCATTCTGTGAAACTTCTTTCTGATCTGTGCATTCAGCTAACAGAGTTAAACCATACTTTTGATTGAGCAGATCTGAACACTCTTTCTGTAGAAAATGCAACTGGACATTTGGAGCGCTAAGAGAGTAGTAGTGGAAAAAGGAATATATTCAAATATAAACTACACAGAAGCATTTTGTGAAACTTCTTTCTGATCTGAGCATTCAGCTAACAGAGTTAAACCATACTTTTTATTGAGCAGTTTTGAAACACTCTGTCTGTAGAAAATGCAACTGGACATTCGTAGCGCTAAGTGGGTAATAGTGGAAAAAAGAATATTTTCAAATATAAACTACACAGAAGCATTGTATGAAACTTCTTTCTGTTCTGTGCATTCAACTAACAGAGTTGAACCTTACTTTTGATTGAGCCGTTCTGAAACACTCTTTCTGTAGAAACTGCAATTGGACATACTGAGCGCTAAGAGGCCTATATTGGGAAAAAGAATGTCTACAAATAAAAACTACACAGAAGAATTGTGTGAAACTTCTTTCTGTTCTGTTTGTTCAACTAAAAGATTTGAACCTTAGTTTTGATTGAGCCGTTCGAAACACTCTTTCTGTAGAAAATGCAAGTGGAGATTCGGAGCGCTAAGTGGGTAATAGTGGAAAAAGGAATGTCTTCAAATATAAACTACACAGAATCATTCGGTGAAACTTCTTTCTGATCTGTGCATTCAGCTAACAGAGTTAAAACATACTTTTGATTGAGCAGATCTGAACACTCTTTCTGTTGAAAATGCAACTGGACATTTGGAGCGCTAAGAGCGTAGTAGTGGAAAAAGTAATATATTCAAATATAAACTACACAGAAGCATTCTGTGAAACTTCTTTCTGATCTGAGCATACAGCTAACAGAGTTAAACCATACTTTTGATTGAGCAGTTTTGAAACACTCTGTCTGTAGAAAATGCAACTGGACATTCGTAGCGCTAAGTGGGTAATAGTGGAAAAGAGAATATGTTCAAATATAAACTACACAGAAGCATTGTATGAAACTTCTTTCTGTTCTGTGCATTCAACTAACAGAGTTGAACCTTACTTTTGATTGAGCCGTTCTGAAACACTCTTTCTGTAGAAACTGCAATTGGACATTCTGAGCGCTAAGAGGCCTACATTGGGAAAAATAATATCTTCAAATAAAAACTACACAGAAGCATTGTGTGAAACTTATTTCTGATATGTTCATTAAGCTAACAGAGTTAAACCATACTTTTGATTGCGCAGTTCTGAACACTCTTTCTGTAGAAAATGCAAGTGGACATTCGGAGCGCTAAGAGGGTAATAGTGGAGAAAGGAATATATTCAAGTATAAACTACACAGTAGCATTCTGTGAAAATTCTTTCTGATCTGTGCATTCAGCTAACAGAGTTAAACCATACTTTTGATTGAGCAGATCTGAACACTCTTTCTGTAGAAAATGCAACTGGACATTTGGAGCGCTAAGAGCGTAGTAGTGGAAAAAGTAATATATTCAAATATAAACTACACAGAAGCATTCTGTGAAACTTCTTTCTGATCTGAGCATTCAGCTAACAGAGTTAAACCATACTTTTGATTGAGCAGTTTTGAAACACTCTGTCTGTAGAAAATGCAACTGGACATTCGTAGCGCTAAGTGGGTAATAGTGGAAAAAAGATTATGTTCAAATATGAACTACACAGAAGCATTGTATGAAACTCCTTTCTGTTCTGTGCATTCAACTAACAGAGTTGAACCTTACTTTTGATTGAGCCGTTCTGAAACACTCTTTCTGTAGAAACTGCAATTGGACATTCTGAGCGCTAAGAGGCCTACATTGGGAAAAAGAATATCTTCAATTAAAAACTACACAGATGCATTCTGTGAAACTTATTTCTGATCTGTAAATTCAGTTAACAGAGATAAAACATATTTTTGATTGAGCAGTTATGAAACACTCTTTTTGTAGAAAATGCAAGTGGAGATTCGGAGCGCTAAGTGGGTAATAGTGGAAAAAGGAATGTCTTCAAATATAAACTACACAGAATCATTCGGTGAAACTTCTTTCTGATCTGTGCATTCAGCTAACAGAGTTAAACCATACTTTTGATTGAGCAGATCTGAACACACTTTCTGTAGAAAATGCAACTGGACATTTGGAGCGCTAAGAGCGTAGTAGTGGAAAAAGGAATATATTCAAATATAAACTACACAGAAGCATTCTGTGAAACTTCTTTCTGATCTGAGCATTCAGCTAAGAGAGTTAAACCATACTTTTGATTGAGCAGATTTGAAACACTCTGTCTGTAGAAAATGCAACTGGACATTCGTAGCGCTAAGTGGGTAATAGTGGAAAAAAGAATATGTTCAAATATGAACTACACAGAAGCATTGTATGAAACTTCTTTCTGTTCTGTGCATTCAACTAACAGAGTTGAACCTTACTTTTGATTGAGCCGTTCTGAAACACTCTTTCTGTAGAAACTGCAATTGGACATTCTGAGCGCTAAGAGGCCTATATTGGGAAAAAGAATGTCTACAAATAAAAACTACACAAAAGAATTGTGTGAAACTTCTTTCTGTTCTGTTTGTTCAACTAAAAGAGTTGAACCTTAGTTTTGATTGAACCGTTCTGAAACACTCTTTCTGTAGAAAATGCAAGTGGAGATTCGGAGCGCTAAGAGGGTAATAGTGGAAAAAGGAATGTCTCCAAATATAAACTACACAGAATCATTCTGTGAAACTTTTTTCTGATCTGTGCATTCAGCTAACAGAGTTAAACCATACTTTTGATTGAGCAGATCTGAACACTCTTTCTGTAGAAAATGCAACTGGACATTTGGAGCGCTAAGAGAGTAGTAGTGGAAAAAGGAATATATTCAAATATAAACTACACAGAAGCATTCTGTGAAACTTCTTTCTGATCTGAGCATTCAGCTAACAGAGTTAAACCATACTTTTGATTGAGCAGTTTTGAAACACTCTGTCTGTAGAAAATGCAACTGGACATTCGTAGCGCTAAGTGGGTAATAGTGGAAAAAAGAATATGTTCAAATATAAACTACACAGAAGCATTGTATGAAACTTCTTTCTGTTCTGTGCATTCAACTAACAGAGTTGAACCTTACTTTTGATTGAGCCGTTCTGAAACACTCTTTCTGTAGAAATTGCAATTGGACATTCTGAGCGCTAAGAGGCCTATATTGGGGAAAAGAATGTCTACAAATAAAAACTACACAGAAGGATTGTGTGAAACTTCTTTCTGTTCTGTTTGTTCAACTAAAAGAGTTGAACCTTAGTTTTGATTGAGCCGTTCTGAAACACTCTTTCTTTAGAAAATGCAAGTGGAGATTCGGAGCGCTAAGAGGGTAATAGTGGAAAAAGGAATGTCTCCAAATATAAACTACACAGAATCATTCTGTGAAACTTCTTTCTGATCTGTGCATTCAGCTAACAGAGTTAAACCATACTTTTGATTGAGCAGATCTGAACACTCTTTCTGTAGAAAATGCAACTGGACATTTGGAGCGCTAAGAGAGTAGTAGTGGAAAAAGGAATATATTCAAATATAAACTACACAGAAGCATTTTGTGAAACTTCTTTCTGATCTGAGCATTCAGCTAACAGAGTTAAACCATACTTTTTATTGAGCAGTTTTGAAACACTCTGTCTGTAGAAAATGCAACTGGACATTCGTAGCGCTAAGTGGGTAATAGTGGAAAAAAGAATATTTTCAAATATAAACTACACAGAAGCATTGTATGAAACTTCTTTCTGTTCTGTGCATTCAACTAACAGAGTTGAACCTTACTTTTGATTGAGCCGTTCTGAAACACTCTTTCTGTAGAAACTGCAATTGGACATACTGAGCGCTAAGAGGCCTATATTGGGAAAAAGAATGTCTACAAATAAAAACTACACAGAAGAATTGTGTGAAACTTCTTTCTGTTCTGTTTGTTCAACTAAAAGATTTGAACCTTAGTTTTGATTGAGCCGTTCGAAACACTCTTTCTGTAGAAAATGCAAGTGGAGATTCGGAGCGCTAAGTGGGTAATAGTGGAAAAAGGAATGTCTTCAAATATAAACTACACAGAATCATTCGGTGAAACTTCTTTCTGATCTGTGCATTCAGCTAACAGAGTTAAAACATACTTTTGATTGAGCAGATCTGAACACTCTTTCTGTTGAAAATGCAACTGGACATTTGGAGCGCTAAGAGCGTAGTAGTGGAAAAAGTAATATATTCAAATATAAACTACACAGAAGCATTCTGTGAAACTTCTTTCTGATCTGAGCATACAGCTAACAGAGTTAAACCATACTTTTGATTGAGCAGTTTTGAAACACTCTGTCTGTAGAAAATGCAACTGGACATTCGTAGCGCTAAGTGGGTAATAGTGGAAAAGAGAATATGTTCAAATATAAACTACACAGAAGCATTGTATGAAACTTCTTTCTGTTCTGTGCATTCAACTAACAGAGTTGAACCTTACTTTTGATTGAGCCGTTCTGAAACACTCTTTCTGTAGAAACTGCAATTGGACATTCTGAGCGCTAAGAGGCCTACATTGGGAAAAAGAATATCTTCAATTAAAAACTACACAGATGCATTCTGTGAAACTTATTTCTGATCTGTAAATTCAGTTAACAGAGATAAAACATATTTTTGATTGAGCAGTTATGAAACACTCTTTTTGTAGAAAATGCAAGTGGAGATTCGGAGCGCTAAGTGGGTAATAGTGGAAAAAGGAATGTCTTCAAATATAAACTACACAGAATCATTCGGTGAAACTTCTTTCTGATCTGTGCATTCAGCTAACAGAGTTAAACCATACTTTTGATTGAGCAGATCTGAACACTCTTTCTGTAGAAAATGCAACTGGACATTTGGAGCGCTAAGAGCGTAGTAGTGGAAAAAGGAATATATTCAAATATAAACTACACAGAAGCATTCTGTGAAACTTCTTTCTGATCTGAGCATTCAGCTAACAGAGTTAAACCATACTTTTGATTGAGCAGTTTTGAAACACTCTGTCTGTAGAAAATGCAACTGGACATTCGTAGCGCTAAGTGGGTAATAGTGGAAAAAAGAATATGTTCAAATATGAACTACACAGAAGCATTGTATGAAACTTCTTTCTGTTCTGTGCATTCAACTAACAGAGTTGAACCTTACTTTTGATTGAGCCGTTCTGAAACACTCTTTCTGTAGAAACTGCAATTGGACATTCTGAGCGCTAAGAGGCCTATATTGGGAAAAAGAATGTCTACAAATAAAAACTACACAAAAGAATTGTGTGAAACTTCTTTCTGTTCTGTTTGTTCAACTAAAAGTGTTGAACCTTAGTTTTGATTGAACCGTTCTGAAACACTCTTTCTGTAGAAAATGCAAGTGGAGATTCGGAGCGCTAAGAGGGTAATAGTGGAAAAAGGAATGTCTCCAAATATAAACTACACAGAATCATTCTGTGAAACTTCTTTCTGATCTGTGCATTCAGCTAACAGAGTTAAACCATACTTTTGATTGAGCAGATCTGAACACTCTTTCTGTAGAAAATGCAACTGGACATTTGGAGCGCTAAGAGAGTAGTAGTGGAAAAAGGAATATATTCAAATATAAACTACACAGAAGCATTCTGTGAAACTTCTTTCTGATCTGAGCATTCAGCTAACAGAGTTAAACCATACTTTTGATTGAGCAGTTTTGAAACACTCTGTCTGTAGAAAATGCAACTGGACATTCGTAGCGCTAAGTGGGTAATAGTGGAAAAAAGAATATGTTCAAATATAAACTACACAGAAGCATTGTATGAAACTTCTTTCTGTTCTGTGCATTCAACTAACAGAGTTGAACCTTACTTTTGATTGAGCCGTTCTGAAACACTCTTTCTGTAGAAATTGCAATTGGACATTCTGAGCGCTAAGAGGCCTATATTGGGAAAAAGAATGTCTACAAATAAAAACTACACAGAAGGATTGTGTGAAACTTCTTTCTGTTCTGTTTGTTCAACTAAAAGAGTTGAACCTTAGTTTTGATTGAGCCGTTCTGAAACACTCTTTCTTTAGAAAATGCAAGTGGAGATTCGGAGCGCTAAGAGGGTAATAGTGGAAAAAGGAATGTCTCCAAATATAAACTACACAGAATCATTCTGTGAAACTTCTTTCTGATCTGTGCATTCAGCTAACAGAGTTAAACCATACTTTTGATTGAGCAGATCTGAACACTCTTTCTGTAGAAAATGCAACTGGACATTTGGAGCGCTAAGAGAGTAGTAGTGGAAAAAGGAATATATTCAAATATAAACTACACAGAAGCATTCTGTGAAACTTCTTTCTGATCTGAGCATTCAGCTAACAGAGTTAAACCATACTTTTGATTGAGCAGTTTTGAAACACTCTGTCTGTAGAAAATGCAACTGGACATTCGTAGCGCTAAGTGGGTAATAGTGGAAAAAAGAATATGTTCAAATATAAACTACACAGAAGCATTGTATGAAACTTCTTTCTGTTCTGTGCATTCAACTAACAGAGTTGAACCTTACTTTTGATTGAGCCGTTCTGAAACACTCTTTCTGTAGAAATTGCAATTGGACATTCTGAGCGCTAAGAGGCCTATATTGGGGAAAAGAATGTCTACAAATAAAAACTACACAGAAGGATTGTGTGAAACTTCTTTCTGTTCTGTTTGTTCAACTAAAAGAGTTGAACCTTAGTTTTGATTGAGCCGTTCTGAAACACTCTTTCTTTAGAAAATGCAAGTGGAGATTCGGAGCGCTAAGAGGGTAATAGTGGAAAAAGGAATGTCTCCAAATATAAACTACACAGAATCATTCTGTGAAACTTCTTTCTGATCTGTGCATTCAGCTAACAGATTTAAACCATACTTTTGATTGAGCAGATCTGAACACTCTTTCTGTAGAAAATGCAACTGGACATTTGGAGCGCTAAGAGAGTAGTAGTGGAAAAAGGAATATATTCAAATATAAACTACACAGAAGCATTTTGTGAAACTTCTTTCTGATCTGAGCATTCAGCTAACAGAGTTAAACCATACTTTTTATTGAGCAGTTTTGAAACACTCTGTCTGTAGAAAATGCAACTGGACATTCGTAGCGCTAAGTGGGTAATAGTGGAAAAAAGAATATTTTCAAATATAAACTACACAGAAGCATTGTATGAAACTTCTTTCTGTTCTGTGCATTCAACTAACAGAGTTGAACCTTACTTTTGATTGAGCCGTTCTGAAACACTCTTTCTGTAGAAAATGCAATTGGACATACTGAGCGCTAAGAGGCCTATATTGGGAAAAAGAATGTCTACAAATAAAAACTACACAGAAGAATTGTGTGAAACTTCTTTCTGTTCTGTTTGTTCAACTAAAAGATTTGAACCTTAGTTTTGATTGAGCCGTTCGAAACACTCTTTCTGTAGAAAATGCAAGTGGAGATTCGGAGCGCTAAGTGGGTAATAGTGGAAAAAGGAATGTCTTCAAATATAAACTACACAGAATCATTCGTTGAAACTTCTTTCTGATCTGTGCATTCAGCTAACAGAGTTAAAACATACTTTTGATTGAGCAGATCTGAACACTCTTTCTGTTGAAAATGCAACTGGACATTTGGAGCGCTAAGAGCGTAGTAGTGGAAAAAGTAATATATTCAAATATAAACTACACAGAAGCATTCTGTGAAACTTCTTTCTGATCTGAGCATACAGCTAACAGAGTTAAACCATACTTTTGATTGAGCAGTTTTGAAACACTCTGTCTGTAGAAAATGCAACTGGACATTCGTAGCGCTAAGTGGGTAATAGTGGAAAAGAGAATATGTTCAAATATAAACTACACAGAAGCATTGTATGAAACTTCTTTCTGTTCTGTGCATTCAACTAACAGAGTTGAACCTTACTTTTGATTGAGCCGTTCTGAAACACTCTTTCTGTAGAAACTGCAATTGGACATTCTGAGCGCTAAGAGGCCTACATTGGGAAAAAGAATATCTTCAATTAAAAACTACACAGATGCATTCTGTGAAACTTATTTCTGATCTGTAAATTCAGTTAACAGAGATAAAACATATTTTTGATTGAGCAGTTATGAAACACTCTTTTTGTAGAAAATGCAAGTGGAGATTCGGAGCGCTAAGTGGGTAATAGTGGAAAAAGGAATGTCTTCAAATATAAACTACACAGAATCATTCGGTGAAACTTCTTTCTGATCTGTGCATTCAGCTAACAGAGTTAAACCATACTTTTGATTGAGCAGATCTGAACACTCTTTCTGTAGAAAATGCAACTGGACATTTGGAGCGCTAAGAGCGTAGTAGTGGAAAAAGGAATATATTCAAATATAAACTACACAGAAGCATTCTGTGAAACTTCTTTCTGATCTGAGCATTCAGCTAACAGAGTTAAACCATACTTTTGATTGAGCAGTTTTGAAACACTCTGTCTGTAGAAAATGCAACTGGACATTCGTAGCGCTAAGTGGGTAATAGTGGAAAAAAATATGTTCAAATATGAACTACACAGAAGCATTGTATGAAACTTCTTTCTGTTCTGTGCATTCAACTAACAGAGTTGAACCTTACTTTTGATTGAGCCGTTCTGAAACACTCTTTCTGTAGAAACTGCAATTGGACATTCTGAGCGCTAAGAGGCCTATATTGGGAAAAAGAATGTCTACAAATAAAAACTACACAAAAGAATTGTGTGAAACTTCTTTCTGTTCTGTTTGTTCAACTAAAAGTGTTGAACCTTAGTTTTGATTGAACCGTTCTGAAACACTCTTTCTGTAGAAAATGCAAGTGGAGATTCGGAGCGCTAAGAGGGTAATAGTGGAAAAAGGAATGTCTCCAAATATAAACTACACAGAATCATTCTGTGAAACTTCTTTCTGATCTGTGCATTCAGCTAACAGAGTTAAACCATACTTTTGATTGAGCAGATCTGAACACTCTTTCTGTAGAAAATGCAACTGGACATTTGGAGCGCTAAGAGAGTAGTAGTGGAAAAAGGAATATATTCAAATATAAACTACACAGAAGCATTCTGTGAAACTTCTTTCTGATCTGAGCATTCAGCTAACAGAGTTAAACCATACTTTTGATTGAGCAGTTTTGAAACACTCTGTCTGTAGAAAATGCAACTGGACATTCGTAGCGCTAAGTGGGTAATAGTGGAAAAAAGAATATGTTCAAATATAAACTACACAGAAGCATTGTATGAAACTTCTTTCTGTTCTGTGCATTCAACTAACAGAGTTGAACCTTACTTTTGATTGAGCCGTTCTGAAACACTCTTTCTGTAGAAATTGCAATTGGACATTCTGAGCGCTAAGAGGCCTATATTGGGAAAAAGAATGTCTACAAATAAAAACTACACAGAAGGATTGTGTGAAACTTCTTTCTGTTCTGTTTGTTCAACTAAAAGAGTTGAACCTTAGTTTTGATTGAGCCGTTCTGAAACACTCTTTCTTTAGAAAATGCAAGTGGAGATTCGGAGCGCTAAGAGGGTAATAGTGGAAAAAGGAATGTCTCCAAATATAAACTACACAGAATCATTCTGTGAAACTTCTTTCTGATCTGTGCATTCAGCTAACAGAGTTAAACCATACTTTTGATTGAGCAGATCTGAACACTCTTTCTGTAGAAAATGCAACTGGACATTTGGAGCGCTAAGAGAGTAGTAGTGGAAAAAGGAATATATTCAAATATAAACTACACAGAAGCATTTTGTGAAACTTCTTTCTGATCTGAGCATTCAGCTAACAGAGTTAAACCATACTTTTGATTGAGCAGTTTTGAAACACTCTGTCTGTAGAAAATGCAACTGGACATTCGTAGCGCTAAGTGGGTAATAGTGGAAAAAAGAATATGTTCAAATATAAACTACACAGAAGCATTGTATGAAACTTCTTTCTGTTCTGTGCATTCAACTAACAGAGTTGAACCTTACTTTTGATTGAGCCTTTCTGAAACACTCTTTCTGTAGAAATTGCAATTGGACATTCTGAGCGCTAAGAGGCCTATATTGGGAAAAAGAATGTCTACAAATAAAAACTACACAGAAGGATTGTGTGAAACTTCTTTCTGTTCTGTTTGTTCAACTAAAAGAGTTGAACCTTAGTTTTGATTGAGCCGTTCTGAAACACTCTTTCTTTAGAAAATGCAAGTGGAGATTCGGAGCGCTAAGAGGGTAATAGTGGAAAAAGGAATGTCTCCAAATATAAACTACACAGAATCATTCTGTGAAACTTCTTTCTGATCTGTGCATTCAGCTAACAGAGTTAAACCATACTTTTGATTGAGCAGATCTGAACACTCTTTCTGTAGAAAATGCAACTGGACATTTGGAGCGATAAGAGAGTAGTAGTGGAAAAAGGAATATATTCAAATATAAACTACACAGAAGCATTTTGTGAAACTTCTTTCTGATCTGAGCATTCAGCTAACAGAGTTAAACCATACTTTTTATTGAGCAGTTTTGAAACACTCTGTCTGTAGAAAATGCAACTGGACATTCGTAGCGCTAAGTGGGTAATAGTGGAAAAAAGAATATTTTCAAATATAAACTACACAGAAGCATTGTATGAAACTTCTTTCTGTTCTGTGCATTCAACTAACAGAGTTGAACCTTACTTTTGATTGAGCCGTTCTGAAACACTCTTTCTGTAGAAACTGCAATTGGACATACTGAGCGCTAAGAGGCCTATATTGGGAAAAAGAATGTCTACAAATAAAAACTACACAGAAGAATTGTGTGAAACTTCTTTCTGTTCTTTTTGTTCAACTAAAAGAGTTGAACCTTAGTTTTGATTGAGCCGTTCGAAACACTCTTTCTGTAGAAAATGCAAGTGGAGATTCGGAGCGCTAAGTGGGTAATAGTGGAAAAAGGAATGTCTTCAAATATAAACTACACAGAATCATTCGGTGAAACTTCTTTCTGATCTGTGCATTCAGCTAACAGAGTTAAAACATACTTTTGATTGAGCAGATCTGAACACTCTTTCTGTTGAAAATGCAACTGGACATTTGGAGCGCTAAGAGCGTAGTAGTGGAAAAAGTAATATATTCAAATATAAACTACACAGAAGCATTCTGTGAAACTTCTTTCTGATCTGAGCATACAGCTAACAGAGTTAAACCATACTTTTGATTGAGCAGTTTTGAAACACTCTGTCTGTAGAAAATGCAACTGGACATTCGTAGCGCTAAGTGGGTAATAGTGGAAAAGAGAATATGTTCAAATATAAACTACACAGAAGCATTGTATGAAACTTCTTTCTGTTCTGTGCATTCAACTAACAGAGTTGAACCTTACTTTTGATTGAGCCGTTCTGAAACACTCTTTCTGTAGAAACAGCAATTGGACATTCTGAGCGCTAAGAGGCCTATATTGGGAAAAAGAATGTCTACAAATAAAAACTACACAGAAGAATTGTGTGAAACTTCTTTCTGTTCTGTTTGTTCAACTAAAAGATTTGAACCTTAGTTTTGATTGAGCCGTTCTGAAACCCTTTTTCTGTAGAAAATGCAAGTGGAGATTCGGAGCGCTAAGAGGGTAATAGTGGAAAAAGGAATGTCTACAAATATAAACTACACAGAATCATTCTGTGTAACTTCTTTCTGATCTGTGCATTCAGCTAACAGAGTTAAACCATACTTTTGATTGATCAGATCTGAACACTCTTTCTGTAGAAAATGCAACAGGACATTTGGAGCACTACGAGAGTAGTAGTGGAAAAGGGAATATATTCAAATATAAACTACACAGAAGCATTCTGTGAAACTTCTTTCTGATCTGAGCATTCAGCTAACAGAGTTAAACCATACTTTTGATTGAGCAGTTTTGAAACACTCTGTCTGTAGAAAATGCAACTGGACATTCGTAGCGCTAAGTGGGTAATAGTGGAAAAAAGAATATGTTCAAATATAAACTACACAGAAGCATTGCATGAAACTTCTTTCTGTTCTGTGCATTCAACTAACAGAGTTGAACCTTACTTTTGATTTAGCCTTTCTGAAACACTCTTTCTGTAGAAACTGCAATTGGACATTCTGAGCGCTAAGAGGCCTCTATTGGGAAAAATAATATCTTCAAATAAAAACTACACAGAAGCATTGTGTGAAACTTATTTCTGATATGTTCATTAAGCTAACAGAGTTAAACCATACTTTTGATTGCGCAGTTCTGAACACTCTTTCTGTAGAAAATGCAAGTGGACATTCGGAGCGCTAAGAGGGTAATAGTGGAAAAAGGGATATATTCAAATATAAACTACACAGTAGCATTCTGTGAAAATACTTTCTGTTCTGTGCATTCAACTAGCAGAGTTGAACCTTACTTTTGATTGAGCCGTTCTGAAACACTGTTTCCGTAGAAACTGCAATTGGACATGCTAAGCGCTAAGAGGCCTACATTGGGAAAAAGAATATCTTCAAATAAAAACTACACAGATGCATTCTGTGAAACTTATTTCTGATCTGTAAATTCAGTTAACAGAGATAAAACATATTTTTGATTGAGCAGTTATGAAACACTCTTTTTGTAGAAAATGCAAGTGGAGATTCTGAGCGCTAAGAGGGTAATAGTGGAAAAAGGAATGTCTTCAAATATAAACTACACAGAATCATTCGGTGAAACTTCTTTCTGATCTGTGCATTCAGCTAACAGAGTTAAAACATACTTTTGATTGAGCAGATCTGAACACTCTTTCTGTTGAAAATGCAACTGGACATTTGGAGCGCTAAGAGCGTAGTAGTGGAAAAAGTAATATATTCAAATATAAACTACACAGAAGCATTCTGTGAAACTTCTTTCTGATCTGAGCATACAGCTAACAGAGTTAAACCATACTTTTGATTGAGCAGTTTTGAAACACTCTGTCTGTAGAAAATGCAACTGGACATTCGTAGCGCTAAGTCGGTAATAGTGGAAAAGAGAATATGTTCAAATATAAACTACACAGAAGCATTGTATGAAACTTCTTTCTGTTCTGTGCATTCAACTAACAGAGTTGAACCTTACTTTTGATTGAGCCGTTCTGAAACACTCTTTCTGTAGAAACTGCAATTGGACATTCTGAGCGCTAAGAGGCCTATATTGGGAAAAAGAATGTCTACAAATAAAGACTACACAGAAGAATTGTGTGAAACTTCTTTCTGTTCTGTTTGTTCAACTAAAAGAGTTGAACTTTAGTTTTGATTGAGCCGTTCTGAAACACTCTTTCTGTAGAAAATGCAAGTGGAGATTTGGAGCGCTAAGAGGGTAATAGTGGAAAAAGGAATGTCTACAAATATAAACTACACAGAATCATTCTGTGAAACTTCTTTCTGATCTGTGCATTCAGCTAACAGAGTTAAACCATACTTTTGATTGATCAGATCTGAACACTCTTTCTGTAGAAAATGCAACAGGACATTTGGAGCGCTACGAGAGTAGTAGTGGAAAAAGGAATATATTCAAATATAAACTACACAGAAGCATTCTGAGAAACTTCTTTCTGATCTGAGCATTCAGCTAACAGAGTTAAACCATACTTTTGATTGAGCAGTTTTGAAACACTCTGTCTGTAGAAAATGCAACTGGACATTCGTAGCGCTAAGTGGGTAATAGTGGAAAAAAGAATATGTTCAAATATAAACTACACAGAAGCATTGTATGAAACTTCTTTCTGTTCTGTGCATTCAACTAACAGAGTTGAACCTTACTTTTGATTGAGCCGTTCTGAAACACTCTTTCTGTAGAAACTGCAATTGGACATACTGAGCGCTAAGAGGCCTATATTGGGAAAAAGAATGTCTACAAATAAAAACTACACAGAAGAATTGTGTGAAACTTCTTTCTGTTCTGTTTGTTCAACTAAAAGAGTTGAACCTTAGTTTTGATTGAGCCGTTCGAAACACTCTTTCTGTAGAAAATGCAAGTGGAGATTCGGAGCGCTAAGAGGGTAATAGTGGAAAAAGGAATGTCTTCAAATATAAACTACACAGAATCATTCGGTGAAACTTCTTTCTGATCTGTGCATTCAGCTAACAGAGTTAAAACATACTTTTGATTGAGCAGATCTGAACAATCTTTCTGTTGAAAATGCAACTGGACATTTGGAGCGCTAAGAGCGTAGTAGTGGAAAAAGTAATATATTCAAATATAAACTACACAGAAGCATTCTGTGAAACTTCTTTCTGATCTGAGCATACAGCTAACAGAGTTAAACCATACTTTTGATTGAGCAGTTTTGAAACACTCTGTCTGTAGAAAATGCAACTGGACATTCGTAGCGCTAAGTGGGTAATAGTGGAAAAGAGAATATGTTCAAATATAAACTACACAGAAGCATTGTATGAAACTTCTTTCTGTTCTGTGCATTCAACTAACAGAGTTGAACCTTACTTTTGATTGAGCCGTTCTGAAACACTCTTTCTGTAGAAACTGCAATTGGACATACTGAGCGCTAAGAGGCCTATATTGGGAAAAAGAATGTCTACAAATAAAAACTACACAGAAGAATTGTGTGAAACTTCTTTCTGTTCTTTTTGTTCAACTAAAAGAGTTGAACCTTAGTTTTGATTGAGCCGTTCGAAACACTCTTTCTGTAGAAAATGCAAGTGGAGATTCGGAGCACTAAGTGGGTAATAGTGGAAAAAGGAATGTCTTCAAATATAAACTACACAGAATCATTCGGTGAAACTTATTTCTGATCTGTGCATTCAGCTAACAGAGTTAAAACATACTTTTGATTGAGCAGATCTGAACACTCTTTCTGTTGAAAATGCAACTGGACATTTGGAGCGCTAAGAGCGTAGTAGTGGAAAAAGTAATATATTCAAATATAAACTACACAGAAGCATTCTGTGAAACTTCTTTCTGATCTGAGCATACAGCTAACAGAGTTAAACCATACTTTTGATTGAGCAGTTTTGAAACACTCTGTCTGTAGAAAATGCAACTGGACATTCGTAGCGCTAAGTGGGTAATAGTGGAAAAGAGAATATGTTCAAATATAAACTACACAGAAGCATTGTATGAAACTTCTTTCTGTTCTGTGCATTCAACTAACAGAGTTGAAACTTACTTTTGATTGAGCCGTTCTGAAACACTCTTTCTGTAGAAACAGCAATTGGACATTCTGAGCGCTAAGAGGCCTATATTGGGAAAAAGAATGTCTACAAATAAAAACTACACAGAAGAATTGTGTGAAACTTCTTTCTGTTCTGTTTGTTCAACTAAAAGATTTGAACCTTAGTTTTGATTGAGCCGTTCTGAAACCCTCTTTCTGTAGAAAATGCAAGTGGAGATTCGGAGCGCTAAGAGGGTAATAGTGGAAAAAGGAATGTCTACAAATATAAACTACACAGAATCATTCTGTGTAACTTCTTTCTGATCTGTGCATTCAGCTAACAGAGTTAAACCATACTTTTGATTGATCAGATCTGAACACTCTTTCTGTAGAAAATGCAACAGGACATTTGGAGCGCTACGAGAGTAGTAGTGGAAAAAGGAATATATTCAAATATAAACTACACAGAAGCATTCTGTGAAACTTCTTTCTGATCTGAGCATTCAGCTAACAGAGTTAAACCATACTTTTGATTGAGCAGTTTTGAAACACTCTGTCTGTAGAAAATGCAACTGGACATTCGTAGCGCTAAGTGGGTAATAGTGGAAAAAAGAATATGTTCAAATATAAACTACACAGAAGCATTGCATGAAACTTCTTTCTGTTCTGTGCATTCAACTAACAGAGTTGAACCTTACTTTTGATTTAGCCTTTCTGAAACACTCTTTCTGTAGAAACTGCAATTGGACATTCTGAGCGCTAAGAGGCCTCTATTGGGAAAAATAATATCTTCAAATAAAAACTACACAGAAGCATTGTGTGAAACTTATTTCTGATATGTTCATTAAGCTAACAGAGTTAAACCATAATTTTGATTGCGCAGTTCTGAACACTCTTTCTGTAGAAAATGCAAGTGGACATTCGGAGCGCTAAGAGGGTAATAGTGGAAAAAGGGATATATTCAAATATAAACTACACAGTAGCATTCTGTGAAAATTCTTTCTGTTCTGTGCATTCAACTAGCAGAGTTGAACCTTACTTTTGATTGAGCCGTTCTGAAACACTGTTTCTGTAGAAACTGCAATTGGACATGCTAAGCGCTAAGAGGCCTACATTGGGAAAAAGAATATCTTCAAATAAAAACTACACAGATGCATTCTGTGAAACTTATTTCTGATCTGTAAATTCAGTTAACAGAGATAAAACATATTTTTGATTGAGCAGTTATGAAACACTCTTTTTGTAGAAAATGCAAGTGGAGATTCTGAGCGCTAAGAGGGTAATAGTGGAAAAAGGAATGTCTTCAAATATAAACTACACAGAATCATTCGGTGAAACTTCTTTCTGATCTGTGCATTCAGCTAACAGAGTTAAAACATACTTTTGATTGAGCAGATCTGAACACTCTTTCTGTTGAAAATGCAACTGGACATTTGGAGCGCTAAGAGCGTAGTAGTGGAAAAAGTAATATATTCAAATATAAACTACACAGAAGCATTCTGTGAAACTTCTTTCTGATCTGAGCATACAGCTAACAGAGTTAAACCATACTTTTGATTGAGCAGTTTTGAAACACTCTGTCTGTAGAAAATGCAACTGGACATTCGTAGCGCTAAGTGGGTAATAGTGGAAAAGAGAATATGTTCAAATATAAACTACACAGAAGCATTGTATGAAACTTCTTTCTGTTCTGTGCATTCAACTAACAGAGTTGAACCTTACTTTTGATTGAGCCGTTCTGAAACACTCTTTCTGTAGAAACTGCAATTGGACATTCTGAGCACTAAGAGGCCTATATTGGGAAAAAGAATGTCTACAAATAAAGACTACACAGAAGAATTGTGTGAAACTTCTTTCTGTTCTGTTTGTTCAACTAAAAGAGTTGAACTTTAGTTTTGATTGAGCCGTTCTGAAACACTCTTTCTGTAGAAAATGCAAGTGGAGATTTGGAGCGCTAAGAGGGTAATAGTGGAAAAAGGAATGTCTACAAATATAAACTACACAGAATCATTCTGTGAAACTTCTTTCTGATCTGTGCATTCAGCTAACAGAGTTAAACCATACTTTTGATTGATCAGATCTGAACACTCTTTCTGTAGAAAATGCAACAGGACATTTGGAGCGCTACGAGAGTAGTAGTGGAAAAAGGAATATATTCAAATATAAACTACACAGAAGCATTCTGAGAAACTTCTTTCTGATCTGAGCATTCAGCTAACAGAGTTAAACCATACTTTTGATTGAGCAGTTTTGAAACACTCTGTCTGTAGAAAATGCAACTGGACATTCGTAGCGCTAAGTGGGTAATAGTGGAAAAAAGAATATGTTCAAATATAAACTACACAGAAGCATTGTATGAAACTTCTTTCTGTTCTGTGCATTCAACTAACAGAGTTGAACCTTACTTTTGATTGAGCCGTTCTGAAACACTCTTTCTGTAGAAACTGCAATTGGACATACTGAGCGCTAAGAGGCCTATATTGGGAAAAAGAATGTCTACAAATAAAAACTACACAGAAGAATTGTGTGAAACTTCTTTCTGTTCTGTTTGTTCAACTAAAAGAGTTGAACCTTAGTTTTGATTGAGCCGTTCGAAACACTCTTTCTGTAGAAAATGCAAGTGGAGATTCGGAGCGCTAAGAGGGTAATAGTGGAAAAAGGAATGTCTTCAAATATAAACTACACAGAATCATTCGGTGAAACTTCTTTCTGATCTGTGCATTCAGCTAACAGAGTTAAAACATACTTTTGATTGAGCAGATCTGAACACTCTTTCTGTTGAAAATGCAACTGGACATTTGGAGCGCTAAGAGCGTAGTAGTGGAAAAAGTAATATATTCAAATATAAACTACACAGAAGCATTCTGTGAAACTTCTTTCTGATCTGAGCATACAGCTAACAGAGTTAAACCATACTTTTGATTGAGCAGTTTTGAAACACTCTGTCTGTAGAAAATGCAACTGGACATTCGTAGCGCTAAGTGGGTAATAGTGGAAAAGAGAATATGTTCAAATATAAACTACACAGAAGCATTGTATGAAACTTCTTTCTGTTCTGTGCATTCAACTAACAGAGTTGAACCTTACTTTTGATTGAGCCGTTCTGAAACACTCTTTCTGTAGAAACTGCAATTGGACATTCTGAGCGCTAAGAGGCCTATATTGGGAAAAAGAATGTCTACAAATAAAAACTACACAGAAGAATTGTGTGAAACTTCTTTCTGTTCTGTTTGTTCAACTAAAAGAGTTGAACCTTAGTTTTGATTGAGCCGTTCTGAAACCCTCTTTCTGTAGAAAATGCAAGTGGAGATTCGGAGCGCTAAGAGGGTAATAGTGGAAAAAGGAATGTCTACAAATATAAACTACACAGAATCATTCTGTGAAACTTCTTTCTGATCTGTGCATTCAGCTAACAGAGTTAAACCATACTTTTGATTGATCAGATCTGAACACTCTTTCTGTAGAAAATGCAACAGGACATTTGGAGCGCTACGAGAGTAGTAGTGGAAAAAGGAATATATTCAAATATAAACTACACAGAAGCATTCTGTGAAACTTCTTTCTGATCTGAGCATTCAGCTAACAGAGTTAAACCATACTTTTGATTGAGCAGTTTTGAAACACTCTGTCTGTAGAAAATGCAACTGGACATTCGTAGCGCTAAGTGGGTAATAGTGGAAAAAAGAATATGTTCAAATATAAACTACACAGAAGCATTGTATGAAACTTCTTTCTGTTCTGTGCATTCAACTAACAGAGTTGAACCTTACTTTTGATTGAGCCGTTCTGAAACACTCTTTCTGTAGAAATTGCAATTGGACATTCTGAGCGCTAAGAGGCCTATATTGGGAAAAAGAATGTCTACAAATAAAAACTACACAGAAGGATTGTGTGAAACTTCTTTCTGTTCTGTTTGTTCAACTAAAAGAGTTGAACCTTAGTTTTGATTGAGCCGTTCTGAAACACTCTTTCTTTAGAAAATGCAAGTGGAGATTCGGAGCGCTAAGAGGGTAATAGTGGAAAAAGGAATGTCTCCAAATATAAACTACACAGAATCATTCTGTGAAACTTCTTTCTGATCTGTGCATTCAGCTAACAGAGTTAAACCATACTTTTGATTGAGCAGATCTGAACACTCTTTCTGTAGAAAATGCAACTGGACATTTGGAGCGCTAAGAGAGTAGTAGTGGAAAAAGGAATATATTCAAATATAAACTACACAGAAGCATTTTGTGAAACTTCTTTCTGATCTGAGCATTCAGCTAACAGAGTTAAACCATACTTTTTATTGAGCAGTTTTGAAACACTCTGTCTGTAGAAAATGCAACTGGACATTCGTAGCGCTAAGTGGGTAATAGTGGAAAAAAGAATATTTTCAAATATAAACTACACAGAAGCATTGTATGAAACTTCTTTCTGTTCTGTGCATTCAACTAACAGAGTTGAACCTTACTTTTGATTGAGCCGTTCTGAAACACTCTTTCTGTAGAAACTGCAATTGGACATACTGAGCGCTAAGAGGCCTATATTGGGAAAAAGAATGTCTACAAATAAAAACTACACAGAAGAATTGTGTGAAACTCCTTTCTGTTCTGTTTGTTCAACTAAAAGATTTGAACCTTAGTTTTGATTGAGCCGTTCGAAACACTCTTTCTGTAGAAAATGCAAGTGGAGATTCGGAGCGCTAAGTGGGTAATAGTGGAAAAAGGAATGTCTTCAAATATAAACTACACAGAATCATTCGGTGAAACTTCTTTCTGATCTGTGCATTCAGCTAACAGAGTTAAAACATACTTTTGATTGAGCAGATCTGAACACTCTTTCTGTTGAAAATGCAACTGGACATTTGGAGCGCTAAGAGCGTAGTAGTGGAAAAAGTAATATATTCAAATATAAACTACACAGAAGCATTCTGTGAAACTTCTTTCTGATCTGAGCATACAGCTAACAGAGTTAAACCATACTTTTGATTGAGCAGTTTTGAAACACTCTGTCTGTAGAAAATGCAACTGGACATTCGTAGCGCTAAGTGGGTAATAGTGGAAAAGAGAATATGTTCAAATATAAACTACACAGAAGCATTGTATGAAACTTCTTTCTGTTCTGTGCATTCAACTAACAGAGTTGAACCTTACTTTTGATTGAGCCGTTCTGAAACACTCTTTCTGTAGAAACTGCAATTCGACATTCTGAGCGCTAAGAGGCCTATATTGGGAAAAAGAATGTCTACAAATAAAAACTACACAGAAGAATTGTGTGAAACTTCTTTCTGTTCTGTTTATTCAACTAAAAGAGTTGAACCTTAGTTTTGATTGAGCCGTTCTGAAACACTCTTTCTGTAGAAAATGCAAGTGGAGATTCGGAGCGCTAAGAGGGTAATAGTGGAAAAAGGAATGTCTACAAATATAAACTACACAGAATCATTCTGTGTAACTACTTTCTGATCTGTGCATTCAGCTAACAGAGTTAAACCATACTTTTGATTGATCAGATCTGAACACTCTTTCTGTAGAAAATGCAACAGGACATTTGGAGCGCTACGAGAGTAGTAGTGGAAAAAGGAATATATTCAAATATAAACTACACAGAAGCATTCTGTGAAACTTCTTTCTGATCTGAGCATTCAGCTAACAGAGTTAAACCATACTTTTGATTGAGCAGTTTTGAAACACTCTGTCTGTAGAAAATGCAACTGGACATTCGTAGCGCTAAGTGGGTGATAGTGGAAAAAAGAATATGTTCAAATATAAACTACACAGAAGCATTGTATGAAACTTCTTTCTGTTCTGTGCATTCAACTAACAGAGTTGAACCTTACTTTTGATTGAGCCGTTCTGAAACACTCTTTCTGTAGAAATTGCAATTGGACATTCTGAGCGCTAAGAGGCCTATATTGGGAAAAAGAATGTCTACAAATAAAAACTACACAGAAGGATTGTGTGAAACTTCTTTCTGTTCTGTTTGTTCAACTAAAAGAGTTGAACCTTAGTTTTGATTGAGCCGTTCTGAAACACTCTTTCTTTAGAAAATGCAAGTGGAGATTCGGAGCGCTAAGAGGGTAATAGTGGAAAAAGGAATGTCTCCAAATATAAACTACACAGAATCATTCTGTGAAACTTCTTTCTGATCTGTGCATTCAGCTAACAGAGTTAAACCATACTTTTGATTGAGCAGATCTGAACACTCTTTCTGTAGAAAATGCAACTGGACATTTGGAGCGCTAAGAGAGTAGTAGTGGAAAAAGGAATATATTCAAATATAAACTACACAGAAGCATTTTGTGAAACTTCTTTCTGATCTGAGCATTCAGCTAACAGAGTTAAACCATACTTTTTATTGAGCAGTTTTGAAACACTCTGTCTGTAGAAAATGCAACTGGACATTCGTAGCGCTAAGTGGGTAATAGTGGAAAAAAGAATATTTTCAAATATAAACTACACAGAAGCATTGTATGAAACTTCTTTCTGTTCTGTGCATTCAACTAACAGAGTTGAACCTTACTTTTGATTGAGCCGTTCTGAAACACTCTTTCTGTAGAAACTGCAATTGGACATACTGAGCGCTAAGAGGCCTATATTGGGAAAAAGAATGTCTACAAATAAAAACTACACAGAAGAATTGTGTGAAACTTCTTTCTGTTCTGTTTGTTCAACTAAAAGATTTGAACCTTAGTTTTGATTGAGCCGTTCGAAACACTCTTTCTGTAGAAAATGCAAGTGGAGATTCGGAGCGCTAAGTGGGTAATAGTGGAAAAAGGAATGTCTTCAAATATAAACTACACAGAATCATTCGGTGAAACTTCTTTCTGATCTGTGCATTCAGCTAACAGAGTTAAAACATACTTTTGATTGAGCAGATCTGAACACTCTTTCTGTTGAAAATGCAACTGGACATTTGGAGCGCTAAGAGCGTAGTAGTGGAAAAAGTAATATATTCAAATATAAACTACACAGAAGCATTCTGTGAAACTTCTTTCTGATCTGAGCATACAGCTAACAGAGTTAAACCATACTTTTGATTGAGCAGTTTTGAAACACTCTGTCTGTAGAAAATTCAACTGGACATTCGTAGCGCTAAGTGGGTAATAGTGGAAAAGAGAATATGTTCAAATATAAACTACACAGAAGCATTGTATGAAACTTCTTTCTGTTCTGTGCATTCAACTAACAGAGTTGAACCTTACTTTTGATTGAGCCGTTCTGAAACACTCTTTCTGTAGAAACTGCAATTGGACATTCTGAGCGCTAAGAGGCCTACATTGGGAAAAAGAATATCTTCAATTAAAAACTACACAGATGCATTCTGTGAAACTTATTTCTGATCTGTAAATTCAGTTAACAGAGATAAAACATATTTTTGATTGAGCAGTTATGAAACACTCTTTTTGTAGAAAATGCAAGTGGAGATTCGGAGCGCTAAGTGGGTAATAGTGGAAAAAGGAATATCTTCAAATATAAACTACACAGAATCATTCGGTGAAACTTCTTTCTGATCTGTGCATTCAGCTAACAGAGTTAAACCATACTTTTGATTGAGCAGATCTGAACACTCTTTCTGTAGAAAATGCAACTGGACATTTGGAGCGCTAAGAGCGTAGTAGTGGAAAAAGGAATATATTCAAATATAAACTACACAGAAGCATTCTGTGAAACTTCTTTCTGATCTGAGCATTCAGCTAACAGAGTTAAACCATACTTTTGATTGAGCAGTTTTGAAACACTCTGTCTGTAGAAAATGCAACTGGACATTCGTAGCGCTAAGTGGGTAATAGTGGAAAAAAGAATATGTTCAAATATGAACTACACAGAAGCATTGTATGAAACTTCTTTCTGTTCTGTGCATTCAACTAACAGAGTTGAACCTTACTTTTGATTGAGCCGTTCTGAAACACTCTTTCTGTAGAAACTGCAATTGGACATTCTGAGCGCTAAGAGGCCTATATTGGGAAAAAGAATGTCTACAAATAAAAACTACACAAAAGAATTGTGTGAAACTTCTTTCTGTTCTGTTTGTTCAACTAAAAGAGTTGAACCTTAGTTTTGATTGAACCGTTCTGAAACACTCTTTCTGTAGAAAATGCAAGTGGAGATTCGGAGCGCTAAGAGGGTAATAGTGGAAAAAGGAATGTCTCCAAATATAAACTACACAGAATCATTCTGTGAAACTTCTTTCTGATCTGTGCATTCAGCTAACAGAGTTAAACCATACTTTTGATTGAGCAGATCTGAACACTCTTTCTGTAGAAAATGCAACTGGACATTTGGAGCGCTAAGAGAGTAATAGTGGAAAAAGGAATATATTCAAATATAAACTACACAGAAGCATTCTGTGAAACTTCTTTCTGATCTGAGCATTCAGCTAACAGAGTTAAACCATACTTTTGATTGAGCAGTTTTGAAACACTCTGTCTGTAGAAAATGCAACTGGACATTCGTAGCGCTAAGTGGGTAATAGTGGAAAAAAGAATATGTTCAAATATAAACTACACAGAAGCATTGTATGAAACTTCTTTCTGTTCTGTGCATTCAACTAACAGAGTTGAACCTTACTTTTGATTGAGCCGTTCTGAAACCCTCTTTCTGTAGAAATTGCAATTGGACATTCTGAGCGCTAAGAGGCCTATATTGGGAAAAAGAATGTCTACAAATAAAAACTACACAGAAGGATTGTGTGAAACTTCTTTCTGTTCTGTTTGTTCAACTAAAAGAGTTGAACCTTAGTTTTGATTGAGCCGTTCTGAAACACTCTTTCTTTAGAAAATGCAAGTGGAGATTCGGAGCGCTAAGAGGGTAATAGTGGAAAAAGGAATGTCTCCAAATATAAACTACACAGAATCATTCTGTGAAACTTCTTTCTGATCTGTGCATTCAGCTAACAGAGTTAAACCATACTTTTGATTGAGCAGATCTGAACACTCTTTCTGTAGAAAATGCAACTGGACATTTGGAGCGCTAAGAGAGTAGTAGTGGAAAAAGGAATATATTCAAATATAAACTACACAGAAGCATTTTGTGAAACTTCTTTCTGATCTGAGCATTCAGCTAACAGAGTTAAACCATACTTTTGATTGAGCAGTTTTGAAACACTCTGTCTGTAGAAAATGCAACTGGACATTCGTAGCGCTAAGTGGGTAATAGTGGAAAAAAGAATATGTTCAAATATAAACTACACAGAAGCATTGTATGAAACTTCTTTCTGTTCTGTGCATTCAACTAACAGAGTTGAACCTTACTTTTGATTGAGCCTTTCTGAAACACTCTTTCTGTAGAAATTGCAATTGGACATTCTGAGCGCTAAGAGGCCTATATTGGGAAAAAGAATGTCTACAAATAAAAACTACACAGAAGGATTGTGTGAAACTTCTTTCTGTTCTGTTTGTTCAACTAAAAGAGTTGAACCTTAGTTTTGATTGAGCCGTTCTGAAACACTCTTTCTGTAGAAAATGCAAGTGGAGATTCGGAGCGCTAAGAGGGTAATAGTGGAAAAAGGAATGTCTCCAAATATAAACTACACAGAATCATTCTGTGAAACTTCTTTCTGATCTGTGCATTCAGCTAACAGAGTTAAACCATACTTTTGATTGAGCAGATCTGAACACTCTTTCTGTAGAAAATGCAACTGGACATTTGGAGCGCTAAGAGAGTAGTAGTGGAAAAAGGAATATATTCAAATATAAACTACACAGAAGCATTTTGTGAAACTTCTTTCTGATCTGAGCATTCAGCTAACAGAGTTAAACCATACTTTTTATTGAGCAGTTTTGAAACACTCTGTCTGTAGAAAATGCAACTGGACATTCGTAGCGCTAAGTGGGTAATAGTGGAAAAAAGAATATTTTCAAATATAAACTACACAGAAGCATTGTATGAAACTTCTTTCTGTTCTGTGCATTCAACTAACAGAGTTGAACCTTACTTTTGATTGAGCCGTTCTGAAACACTCTTTCTGTAGAAACTGCAATTGGACATACTGAGCGCTAAGAGGCCTATATTGGGAAAAAGAATGTCTACAAATAAAAACTACACAGAAGAATTGTGTGAAACTTCTTTCTGTTCTGTTTGTTCAACTAAAAGAGTTGAACCTTAGTTTTGATTGAGCCGTTCGAAACACTCTTTCTGTAGAAAATGCAAGTGGAGATTCGGAGCGCTAAGTGGGTAATAGTGGAAAAAGGAATGTCTTCAAATATAAACTACACAGAATCATTCGGTGAAACTTCTTTCTGATCTGTGCATTCAGCTAACAGAGTTAAAACATACTTTTGATTGAGCAGATCTGAACACTCTTTCTGTTGAAAATGCAACTGGACATTTGGAGCGCTAAGAGCGTAGTAGTGGAAAAAGTAATATATTCAAATATAAACTACACAGAAGCATTCTGTGAAACTTCTTTCTGATCTGAGCATACAGCTAACAGAGTTAAACCATACTTTTGATTGAGCAGTTTTGAAACACTCTGTCTGTAGAAAATGCAACTGGACATTCGTAGCGCTAAGTGGGTAATAGTGGAAAAGAGAATATGTTCAAATATAAACTACACAGAAGCATTGTATGAAACTTCTTTCTGTTCTGTGCATTCAACTAACAGAGTTGAACCTTACTTTTGATTGAGCCGTTCTGAAACACTCTTTCTGTAGAAACAGCAATTGGACATTCTGAGCGCTAAGAGGCCTATATTGGGAAAAAGAATGTCTACAAATAAAAACTACACAGAAGAATTGTGTGAAACTTCTTTCTGTTCTGTTTGTTCAACTAAAAGATTTGAACCTTAGTTTTGATTGAGCCGTTCTGAAACACTCTTTCTGTAGAAAATGCAAGTGGAGATTCGGAGCGCTAAGAGGGTAATAGTGGAAAAAGGAATGTCTACAAATATAAACTACACAGAATCATTCTGTGTAACTTCTTTCTGATCTGTGCATTCAGCTAACAGAGTTAAACCATACTTTTGATTGATCAGATCTGAACACTCTTTCTGTAGAAAATGCAACAGGACATTTGGAGCGCTACGAGAGTAGTAGTGGAAAAAGGAATATATTCAAATATAAACTACACAGAAGCATTCTGTGAAACTTCTTTCTGATCTGAGCATTCAGCTAACAGAGTTAAACCATACTTTTGATTGAGCAGTTTTGAAACACTCTGTCTGTAGAAAATGCAACTGGACATTCGTAGCGCTAAGTGGGTAATAGTGGAAAAAAGAATATGTTCAAATATAAACTACACAGAAGCATTGCATGAAACTTCTTTCTGTTCTGTGCATTCAACTAACAGAGTTGAACCTTACTTTTGATTTAGCCTTTCTGAAACACTCTTTCTGTAGAAACTGCAATTGGACATTCTGAGCGCTAAGAGGCCTCTATTGGGAAAAATAATATCTTCAAATAAAAACTACACAGAAGCATTGTGTGAAACTTATTTCTGATATGTTCATTAAGCTAACAGAGTTAAACCATACTTTTGATTGCGCAGTTCTGAACACTCTTTCTGTAGAAAATGCAAGTGGACATTCGGAGCGCTAAGAGGGTAATAGTGGAAAAAGGAATATATTCAAATATAAACTACACAGTAGCATTCTGTGAAAATTCTTTCTGTTCTGTGCATTCAACTAGCAGAGTTGAACCTTACTTTTGATTGAGCCGTTCTGAAACACTGTTTCTGTAGAAACTGCAATTGGACATGCTAAGCGCTAAGAGGCCTACATTGGGAAAAAGAATATCTTCAAATAAAAACTACACAGATGCATTCTGTGAAACTTATTTCTGATCTGTAAATTCAGTTAACAGAGATAAAACATATTTTTGATTGAGCAGTTATGAAACACTCTTTTTGTAGAAAATGCAAGTGGAGATTCTGAGCGCTAAGAGGGTAATAGTGGAAAAAGGAATGTCTTCAAATATAAACTACACAGAATCATTCGGTGAAACTTCTTTCTGATCTGTGCATTCAGCTAACAGAGTTAAAACATACTTTTGATTGAGCAGATCTGAACACTCTTTCTGTTGAAAATGCAACTGGACATTTGGAGCGCTAAGAGCGTAGTAGTGGAAAAAGTAATATATTCAAATATAAACTACACAGAAGCATTCTGTGAAACTTCTTTCTGATCTGAGCATACAGCTAACAGAGTTAAACCATACTTTTGATTGAGCAGTTTTGAAACACTCTGTCTGTAGAAAATGCAACTGGACATTCGTAGCGCTAAGTGGGTAATAGTGGAAAAGAGAATATGTTCAAATATAAACGACACAGAAGCATTGTATGAAACTTCTTTCTGTTCTGTGCATTCAACTAACAGAGTTGAACCTTACTTTTGATTGAGCCGTTCTGAAACACTCTTTCTGTAGAAACTGCAATTGGACATTCTGAGCGCTAAGAGGCCTATATTGGGAAAAAGAATGTCTACAAATAAAGACTACACAGAAGAATTGTGTGAAACTTCTTTCTGTTCTGTTTGTTCAACTAAAAGAGTTGAACCTTAGTTTTGATTGAGCCGTTCTGAAACACTCTTTCTGTAGAAAATGCAAGTGGAGATTCGGAGCGCTAAGAGGGTAATAGTGGAAAAAGGAATGTCTACAAATATAAACTACACAGAATCATTCTGTGAAACTTCTTTCTGATCTGTGCATTCAGCTAACAGAGTTAAACCATACTTTTGATTGATCAGATCTGAACACTCTTTCTGTAGAAAATGCAACAGGACATTTGGAGCGCTACGAGAGTAGTAGTGGAAAAAGGAATATATTCAAATATAAACTACACAGAAGCATTCTGAGAAACTTCTTTCTGATCTGAGCATTCAGCTAACAGAGTTAAACCATACTTTTGATTGAGCAGTTTTGAAACACTCTGTCTGTAGAAAATGCAACTGGACATTCGTAGCGCTAAGTGGGTAATAGTGGAAAAAAGAATATGTTCAAATATAAACTACACAGAAGCATTGCATGAAACTTCTTTCTGTTCTGTGCATTCAACTAACAGAGTTGAACCTTACTTTTGATTGAGCCGTTCTGAAACACTCTTTCTGTAGAAACTGCAATTGGACATACTGAGCGCTAAGAGGCCTATATTGGGAAAAAGAATGTCTACAAATAAAAACTACACAGAAGAATTGTGTGAAACTTCTTTCTGTTCTGTTTGTTCAACTAAAAGAGTTGAACCTTAGTTTTGATTGAGCCGTTCGAAACACTCTTTCTGTAGAAAATGCAAGTGGACATTCGGAGCGCTAAGAGGGTAATAGTGGAAAAAGGAATATATTCAAATATAAACTACACAGTAGCATTCTGTGAAAATTCTTTCTGTTCTGTGCATTCAACAAACAGAGTTGAACCTTACTTTTGATTGAGCCGTTCTGAAACACTCTTTCTGTAGAAACTGCAATTGGACATGCTAAGCGCTAAGAGGCCTACATTGGGAAAAAGAATATCTTCAAATAAAAACTACACAGATGCATTCTGTGAAACTTATTTCTGATCTGTAAATTCAGTTAACAGAGATAAAACATATTTTTGATTGAGCAGTTATGAAACACTCTTTTTGTAGAAAATGCAAGTGGAGATTCGGAGCGCTAAGAGGGTAATAGTGGAAAAAGGAATGTCTTCAAATATAAACTACACAGAATCATTCGGTGAAACTTCTTTCTGATCTGTGCATTCAGCTAACAGAGTTAAACCATACTTTTGATTGAACAGATCTGAACACTCTTTCTGTAGAAAATGCAACTGGACATTTGGAGCGCTAAGAGCGTAGTAGTGGAAAAAGGAATATATTCATATATAAACTACACAGAAGCATTCTGTGAAACTTCTTTCTGATCTGAGCATTCAGCTAACAGAGTTAAACCTTACTTTTGATTGAGCAGTTTTGAAACACTCTGTCTTTAGAAAATGCAACTGGACATTCGTAGCGCTAAGTGGGTAATAGTGGAAAAAATAATATGTTCAAATATAAACTACACAGAAGCATTGTATGAAACTTCTTTATGTTCTGTGCATTCAACTAACAGAGTTGAACCTTACTTTTGATTGAGCCGTTCTGAAACACTCTTTCTGTAGAAACTGCAATTGGACATTCTGAGCGCTAAGAGGCCTATATTGGGAAAAAGAATGTCTACAAATAAAAACTACACAGAAGAATTGTGTGAAACTTCTTTCTGTTCTGTTTGTTCAACTAAAAGAGTTGAACCTTAGTTTTGATTGAGTCGTTCTGAAACACTCTTTCTGTAGAAAATGCAAGTGGAGATTCGGAGCGCTAAGAGGGTAATAGTGGAAAAAGGAATGTCTCCAAATATAAACTACACAGAATCATTCTGTGAAACTTCTTTCTGATCTGTGCATTCAGCTAACAGAGTTAAACCATACTTTGATTGAGCAGATCTGAACACTCTTTCTGTAGAAAATGCAACTGGACCTTTGGAGCGCTAAGGGAGTAGTAGTGGAAAAAGGAATATATTCAAATATAAACTACACAGAAGCATTCTGTGAAACTTCTTTCTGATCTGAGCATTCAGCTAACAGAGTTAAACCATACTTTTGATTGAGCAGTTTTGAAACACTCTGTCTGTAGAAAATGCAACTGGACATTCGTAGCGCTAAGTGGGTAATAGTGGAAAAAAGAATATGTTCAAATATAAACTACACAGAAGCATTGTATGAAACTTCTTTCTGTTCTGTGCATTCAACTAACAGAGTTGAACCTTACTTTTGATTGAGCCTTTCTGAAACACTCTTTCTGTAGAAACTTCAATTGGACATTCTGAGCGCTAAGAGGCCTCTATTGGGAAAAATAATATCTTCAAATAAAAACTACACAGAAGCATTGTGTGAAACTTATTTCTGATATGTTCATTAAGCTAACAGAGTTAAACCATACTTTTGATTGCGCAGTTCTGAACACTCTTTCTATAGAAAATGCAAGTGGACATTCGGAGCGCTAAGAGGGTAATAGTGGAAAAAGGAATATATTCAAATATAAACTACACAGTAGCATTCTGTGAAAATTGTTTCTGTTCTGTGCATTCAACTAACAGAGTTGAACCTTACTTTTGATTGAGCCGTTCTGAAACACTCTTTCTGTAGAAACTGCAATTGGACATGCTAAGCGCTAAGAGGCCTACATTGGGAAAAAGAATATCTTCAAATAAAAACTACACAGATGCATTCTGTGAAACTTATTTCTGATCTATAAATTCAGTTAACAGAGATAAAACATATTTTTGATTGAGCAGTTATGAAACACTCTTTTTGTAGAAAATGCAAGTGGAGATTCGGAGCGCTAAGAGGGTAATAGTGGAAAAAGGAATGTCTTCAAATATAAACTACACAGAATCATTCGGTGAAACTTCTTTCTGATCTGTGCATTCAGCTAACAGTGTTAAAACATACTTTTGATTGAGCAGATCTGAACACTCTTTCTGTTGAAAATGCAACTGGACATTTGGAGCGCTAAGAGCGTAGTAGTGGAAAAAGTAATATATTCAAATATAAACTACACAGAAGCATTCTGTGAAACTTCTTTCTGATCTGAGCATACAGCTAACAGAGTTAAACCATACTTTTGATTGAGCAGTTTTGAAACACTCTGTCTGTAGAAAATGCAACTGGACACTCGTAGCGCTAAGTGGGTAATAGTGGAAAAGAGAATATGTTCAAATATAAACTACACAGAAGCATTGTATGAAACTTCTTTCTGTTCTGTGCATTCAACTAACAGAGTTGAACCTTACTTTTGATTGAGCCGTTCTGAAACACTCTTTCTGTAGAAACTGCAATTGGACATTCTGAGCGCTAAGATGCCTATATTGGGAAAAAGAATGTCTACAAATAAAAACTACACAGAAGAATTGTGTGAAACTTCTTTCTGTTCTGTTTGTTCAACTAAAAGAGTTGAACCTTAGTTTTGATTGAGCCGTTCTGAAACACTCTTTCTGTAGAAAATGCAAGTGGAGATTCCGAGCGCTAAGAGGGTAATAGTGGAAAAAGGAATGTCTCCAAATATAAACTACACAGAATCATTCTGTGAAACTTCTTTCTGATCTGTGCATTCAGCTAACAGAGTTAAACCATACTTTTGATTGAGCAGATCTGAACCATCTTTCTGTAGAAAATGCAACTGGACATTTGGAGCGCTAAGACAGTAGTAGTGGAAAAAGGAATATATTCAAATATAAACTACACAGAAGCATTCTGTGAAACTTCATTCTGAACTGAGCATTCAGCTAACAGAGTTAAACCATACTTTTGATTGAGCAGTTTTGAAACACTCTGTCTGTGGAAAATGCAACTGGACATTCGTAGCGCTAAGTGGGTAATAGTGGAAAAAAGAATATGTTCAAATATAAACTACACAGAAGCATTGTATGAAACTTCTTTCTGTTCTGTGCATTCAACTAAAAGAGTTGAACCTTACTTTTGATTGAGCCTTTCTGAAACACTCTTTCTGTAGAAACTGCAATTGGACATTCTGAGCGCTAAGAGGCCTCTATTGGGAAAAATAATATCTTCAAATAAAAATTACACAGAAGCATTGTGTGAAACTTATTTCTGATATGTTCATTAAGCTAACAGAGTTAAACCATACTTTTGATTGCGCAGTTCTGAACACTCTTTCTGTAGAAAATGCAAGTGGACATTCGGAGCGCTAAGAGGGTAATAGTGGAAAAAGGAATATATTCAAATATAAACTACACAGTAGCATTCTGTGAAAATTCTTTCTGTTCTGTGCATTCAACTAACAGAGTTGAACCTTACTTTTGATTGAGCCGTTCTGAAACACTGTTTCTGTAGAAACTGCAATTGGACATGCTAAGCGCTAAGAGGCCTACATTGGGAAAAAGAATGTCTTCCAATAAAAACTTCACAGATGCATTCTGTGAAACTTATTTCTGATCTGTAAATTCAGTTAACAGAGATAAAACATATTTTTGATTGAGCAGTTATGAAACACTCTTTTTGTAGAAAATGCAAGTGGAGCTTCGGAGCGCTAAGGGGGTAATAGTGGAAAAAGGAATGTCTTCAAATATAAACTACACAGAATCATTCGGTGAAACTTCTTTCTGATCTGTGCATTCAGCTAAAAGAGTTAAAACATACATTTGATTGAGCAGATCTGAACACTCTTTCTGTTGAAAATGCAACTGGACATTTGGAGCGCTAAGAGCGTAGTAGTGGAAAAAGGAATATATTCAAATATAAACTACACAGAAGCATTCTGTGAAACTTCTTTCTGATCTGAGCATACAGCTAACAGAGTTAAACCATACTTTTGATTGAGCAGTTTTGAAACACTCTGTCTGTAGAAAATGCAACGGGAGATTCGTAGCGCTAAGTGGGTAATAGTGGAAAAGAGAATATGTTCAAATATAAACTACACAGAAGCATTGTATGAAACTTCTTTCTGTTCTGTGCATTCTACTAACAGAGTTGAACCTTACTTTTGATTGAGCCGTTCTGAAACACTCTTTCTGTAGAAACTGCAATTGGACATTCTGAGCGCTAAGAGGCCTATATTGGGAAAAAGAATATCTACAAATAAAAACTACACAGAAGAATTGTGTGAAACTTCTTTCTGTTCTGTTTGTTCAACAAAAGGAGTTGAAGCTTAGTTTTGATTGAGTCGTTCTTAAACACTCTTTCTGTAGAAAATGCAAGTGGAGATTCGGAGCGCTAAGAGGGTAATAGTGGAAAAAGGAATGTCTACAAATATAAACTACACAGAATCATTCTGTGAAACTTCTTTCTGATCTGTGCATTCAGCTAACAGAGTTAAACCATATTTTTGATTGAGCAGATCTGAACACTCTTTCTGTAGAAAATGCAACTGGACATTTGGAGCGCTAAGAGAGTAGTAGTGGAAAAAGGAATATATTCAAATATAAACTACACAGAAGCATTCTGTGAAACTTCTTTCTGATCTGAGCATTCAGCTAACAGAGTTAAACCATACTTTTGATTGAGCAGTTTTGAAACACTCTGTCTGTAGAAAATGCAACTGGACATTCGTAGCGCTAAGTGGGTAATAGTGGAAAAAAGAATATGTTCAAATATAAACTACACAGAAGCATTGTATGAAACTTCTTTCTGTTCTGTGCATTCAACTAACAGAGTTGAACCTTACTTTTGATTGAGCCTTTCTGAAACACTCTTTCTGTAGAAACTGCAATTGGACATTCTGAGCGCTAAGATGCCTCTATTGGGAAAAATAATATCTTCAAATAAAAACTACACAAAATCATTGTGTGAAACTTATTTCTGATATGTTCATTAAGCTAACAGAGTTAAACCATACTTTTGATTGCGCAGTTCTGAACACTCTTTCTGTAGAAAATGCAAGTGGACATTCGGAGCGTTAAGAGGGTAATAGTGGAAAAAGGAATATATTCAAATATAAACTACACAGTAGCATTCTGTGAAAACTCTTTCTCTTCTGTGCATTCAGCTAACAGAGTTGAACCTTACTTTTGATTGAGCCGTTCTGAAACTCTCTTTCTGTAGAAACTGCAATTGCACATGCTAAGCGCTAAGAGGCCTACATTGGGAAAAAGAATATCTTCAAATAAAAACTAAACAGATGCATTCTGTGAAACTTATTTCTGATCTGTAAATTCAGTTAACAGAGATAAAACATATTTTTGATTGAGCAGTTATGAAACACTCTTTTTGTAGAAAATGCAAGTGGAGATTCGGAGCGCTAAGAGGGTAATAGTGGAAAAAGGAATGTCTTCAAATATAAACTACACAGAATCATTCGGTGAAATTTCTTTCTGATCTGTGCATTCAGCTAACAGAGTTAAACCATACTTTTGATTGAGCAGATCTGAACACTCTTTCTGTAGATAATGCAACTGGACATTTGGAGCGCTAAGAGCGTAGTAGTGGAAAAAGGAATATATTCAAATATAAACTACACAGAAGCATTCTGTGAAACTTCTTTCTGATCTGAGCATTCAGCTAACAGAGTTAAACCATACTTTGATTGAGCAGTTTTGAAACACTCTGTCTGTAGAAAATGCAACTGGACATTCGTAGCGCTAAGTGGGTAATAGTGGAAAAAATAATATGTTCAAATATAAACTACACAGAAGCATTGTATGAAACTTCTTTCTGTTCTGTGCATTCAACTAACAGAGTTGAACCTTACTTTTGATTGAGCCGTTCTGAAACACTCTTTCTGTAGAAACTGCAATTGGACATTCTGAGCGCTAAGAGGCCTATATTGGGAAAAAGAATGTCTACAAATAAAAACTACACAAAAGAATTGTGTGAAACTTTATTCTGTTCTGTTTGTTCAACTAAAAGAGTTGAACCTTACTTTTGATTGAGCCGTTCTGAAACACTCTTTCTGTAGAAAATGCAAGTGGAGATTCGGAGCGCTAAGAGGGTAATAGTGGAAAAAGGAATGTCTCCAAATATAAACTACACAGAATCATTCTGTGAAACTTCTTTCTGATCTGTGCATTCAGCTAACAGAGTTAAACCATACTTTTGATTCAGCAGATCTGAACACTCTTTCTGTAGAAAATGCAACTGGACATTTTGAGCGCTAAGAGAGTAGTAGTGGAAAAAGGAATATATTCAAATATAAACTACACAGAAGCATTCTGTGAAACTTCTTTCTGATCTGAGCATTCAGCTAACAGAGTTAAAGCATACTTTTGATTGAGCAGTTTTGAAACACTCTGTCTGTAGAAAATGCAACTGGACATTCGTAGCGCTAAGTGGGTAATAGTGGAAAAAAGAATATGTTCAAATATAAATTACAAAGAAGCATTGTATGAAACTTCTTTCTGTTCTGTGCATTCAACTAACAGAGTTGAACCTTACTTTTGATTGAGCCTTTCTGAAACACTCTTTCTGTAGAAACTGTAATTGGACATTCTGAGCGCTAAGAGGCCTCTACTGGGAAAAATAATATCTTCAAATAAAAACTACACAGAAGCATTGTGTGAAACTTATTTCTGATATGTTCATTAAGCTAACAGAGTTAAACCATACTTTTGATTGCGCAGTTCTGAACACTCTTTCTGTAGAAAATGCAAGTGGACATTCGGAGCGCTAAGAGGGTAATAGTGGAAAAAGGAATATATTCAAATATAAACTACACAGTAGCATTCTGTGAAAATTCTTTCTGTTCTGTGCATTCAACTAACAGAGTTGAACCTTACTTTTGATTGAGCCGTTCTGAAACACTCTTTCTGTAGAAACTGCAATTGGACATGCTAAGCGCTAAGAGGCCTACATTGGGAAAAAGAATATCTTCAAATAAAAACTACACAGATGCATTCTGTGAAACTTATTTCTGATCTGTAAATTCAGTTAACAGAGATAAAACATATTTTTGATTGAGCAGTTATGAAACACTCTTTTTGTAGAAAATGCAAGTGGAGATTCGGAGCGCTAAGAGGGTAATAGTGGAAAAAGGAATGTCTTCAAATATAAATTACACAGAATCATTCGGTGAAACTTCTTTCTGATCTGTGCATTCAGCTAACAGAGTTAAACCATACTTTTGATTGAGCAGATCTGAACACTCTTTCTGTTGAAAATGCAACTGGACATTTGGAGCGCTAAGAGCGTAGTAGTGGAAAAAGGAATATATTCAAATATAAACTACACAGAAGAATTCTGTGAAACTTCTTTCTGATCTGAGCATACAGCTAACAGAGTTAAACCATACTTTTGATTGAGCAGTTTTGAAACACTCTGTCTGTAGAAAATGCAACTGGACATTCGTAGCGCTAAGTGGGTAATAGTGGAAAAAAGAATATGTTCAAATATAAACTACACAGAAGCATTGTATGAAACTTCTTTCTGTTCAGTGCATTCAACTAACAGAGTTGAACCTTACTTTTGATTGAGCCGTTCTGAAACACTCTTTCTGTAGAAACTGCAATTGGACATTCTGAGCGCTAAGAGGCCTATATTGGGAAAAAGAATGTCTACAAATAAAAACTACACAGAAGAATTTTGTGAAACTTCTTTCTGTTCTGTTTGTTCAACTAAAAGAGTTGAACCTTAGTTTTGATTAAGCCGTTCTGAAACACTCTTTCTGTAGAAAATGCAAGTGGAGATTCGGAGCGCTAAGGGGGTAATAGTGGAAAAAGGAATGTCTCCAAATATAAACTACACAGAATCATTCTGTGAAACTTCTTTCTGATCTGTGCATTCAGCTAACAGAGTTAAACCATACTTTTGATTGAGCAGATCTGAACACTCTTTCTGTAGAAAATGCAACTGGACATTTGGAGCGCTAAGAGAGTAGTAGTGGAAAAAGGAATATATTCAAATATAAACTACACAGAAGCATTCTGTGAAACTTATTTCTGATCTGAGCATTCAGCTAACAGAGTTAAACCATACTTATGATTGAGCAGTTTTGAAACATTCTGTCTGTAGAAAATGCAACTGGACATTCGTAGCGTTAAGTGGGTAATAGTGGAAAAAAGAATATGTTCAAATATAAACTACACAGAAGCATTGTATGAAACTTCTTTCTGTTCTGTGCATTCAACTAACAGAGTTGAACTTTACTTTTGATTGAGCCGTTCTGAAACACTCTTTCTGTAGAAATTGCAATTGGACATTCTGAGCGCTAAGAGGCCTATATTGGGAAAAAGAATGTCTACAAATAAAAACTAAACAGAAGAATTGTGTGAAACTTCTTTCTGTTCTGTTTGTTCAACTAAAAGATTTGAACCTTAGTTTTGATTGAGCCGTTCTGAAACACTCTTTCTGTAGAAGCTGCAATTGGACATTCTGAGCGCTAAGAGGCCTCTATTGGGAAAAATAATATCTTCAAACAAAAACTACACAGAAGCATTGTGTGAAACTTATTTCTGATATGTTCATTAAGCTAACAGAGTTAAACCATACTTTTGATTGCGCAGTTCTGAACACTCTTTCTGTAGAAAATGCAAGTGGACATTCGGAGCGCTAAGAGGGTAATAGTGGAAAAAGGAATATATTCAAATATAAACTACACAGTAGCATTCTGTGAAAATTCTTTCTGTTCTGTGCATTCAACTAACAGAGTTGAACCTTACTTTTGATTGAGCCATTCTGAAACACTCTTTCTGTAGAAACTGCAATTGGACCTGCTAAGCGCTAAGAGGCCTACATTGGGAAAAAAATATCTTCAAATAAAAACTACACAGATGCACTCTGTGAAACTTATTTCTGATCTGTAAATTCAGTTAACAGAGATAAAACATATTTTTGATTGAGCAGTTATGAAACACTCTTTTTGTAGAAAATGCAAGTGGAGATTCGGAGCGCTAAGAGGGTAATAGTGGAAAAAGGAATGTCTTCAAATATAAACTACACAGAATCATTCGGTGAAACTTCTTTCTGATCTGTGCATTCAGCTAACAGAGTTAAACCATACTTTTGATTGAGCAGATCTGAACACTCTTTCTGTTGAAAATGCAACTGGACATTTGGAGCGGTAAGAGCGTAGTAGTGGAAAAAGGAATATATTCAAATATAAACTACACAGAAGCATTCTGTGAAACTTCTTTCTGATCTGAGCATTCAGCTAACAGAGTTAAACCATACTTTTGATTGAGCAGTTTTGAAACACTCTGTCTGTAGAAAATGCAACTGGACATTCGTAGCGCTAAGTGGGTAATAGTGGAAAAAAGAATATGTTCAAATATAAACTACACAGAAGCATTGTATGAAACTTCTTTCTGTTCTGTGCATTCAACTAACAGAGTTGAACCTTACTTTTGATTGAGCCGTTCTGAAACACTCTTTCTGTAGAAACTGCAATTGGACATTCTGAGCGCTAAGAGGCCTATATTGGGAAAAAGAATGTCTACAAATAAAAACTACACAGAAGAATTGTGTGAAACTTCATTCTCTTCTGTTTGTTCAACTAAAAGTGTTGAACCTTAGTTTTGATTGAGCCGTTCTGAAACACTCTTTCTGTAGAAAATGCAAGTGGAGATTCGGAGCGCTAAGAGGGTAATAGTGGAAAAAGGAATGTCACCAAATATAAACTACACAGAATCATTCTGTGAAACTTCTTTCTGACCTGTGCATTCAGCTAACAGAGTTAAACCATACTTTTGATTGCGCAGATCTGAACACTCTTTCTGTAGAAAATGCAACTGGACATTTGGAGCGCTAAGAGAGTAGTAGTGGAAAAAGGAATATATTCAAATATAAACTACACAGAAGCATTCTGTGAAACTTCTTTCTGATCTGAGCATTCAGCTAACAGAGTTAAACCATACTTTTGATTGAGCAGTTTTGAAACACTCTGTCTGTAGAAAATGCAACTGGACATTCGTAGCGCTAAGTGGGTAATAGTGGAAAAAAGAATATGTTCAAATATAAACTACACAGAAGCATTGTATGAAACTTCTTTCTGTTCTGTGCATTCAACTAACAGAGTTGAACCTTACTTTTGATTGAGCCGTTCTGAAACACTCTTTCTGTAGAAACTGCAATTGGACATTCTGAGCGCTAAGAGGCCTATATTGGGAAAAAGAATGTCTACAAATAAAAACTACACAGAAGAATTGTGTGAAACTTCTTTCTCTTCTGTTTGTTCAACTAAAAGAGTTGAACCTTAGTTTTGATTGAGCCGTTCTGAAACACTCTTTCTGTAGAAAATGCAAGTGGAGATTCGGAGCGCTAAGAGGGTAATAGTGGAAAAAGCAATGTCACCAAATATAAACTACACAGAATCATTCTGTGAAACTTCTCTCTGATCTGTGAATTCAGCTAACAGAGTTAAACCATACTTTTGATTGCGCAGATCTGAACACTCTTTCTGTAGAAAATGCAACTGGACATTTGGAGCGCTAAGAGAGTAGTAGTGGAAAAAGGAATATATTCAAATATAAACTACACAGAAGCATTCTGTGAAACTTCTTTCTGATCTGAGCATTCAGCTAACAGAGTTAAACCATACTTATGATTGAGCAGTTTTGAAACACTCTGTCTGGAGAAAATGCAATTGGACATTCGTAGCGCTAAGTGGGTAATAGTGGAAAAAAGAATATGTTCAAATATAAATTACAAAGAAGCATTGTATGAAACTTCTTTCTGTTCTCTGCATTCAACTAACAGAGTTGAACCTTAATTTTGATTGAGCCTTTCTGAAACACTCTTTCTGTAGAAACTGCAATTGGACATTCTGAGCGCTAAGAGGCCTCTATTGGGAAAAATAATATCTTCAAATAAAAACTACACAGAAGCATTGTGTGAAACTTATTTCTGATATGTTCATTAAGCTAAGAGAGTTAAACCATACTTTTGATTGCGCAGTTCTGAACACTCTTTCTGTAGAAAATGCAAGTGGACATTCGGAGCGCTACGAGGGTAATAGTGGAAAAAGGAATATATTCAAATATAAACTACACAGTAGCATTCTGTGAAAATACTTTCTGTTCTGTGCATTCAACTAACAGAGTTGAACCTTACTTTTGATTGAGCCGTTCTGAAACACTCTTTCTGTAGAAACTGCAATTGGACATGCTAAGCGCTAAGAGGCCTACATTGGGAAAAAGAATATCTTCAAATAAAAAGTACACAGATGCATTCTGTGAAACTTATTTCTGATCTGTAAATTCAGTTAACAGAGATAAAACATATTTTTGATTGAGCAGTTATGAAACACTCTTTTTGTAGAAAATGCAAGTGGAGATTCGGAGCGCTAAGAGGGTAATAGTGGAAAAAGGAATGTCTTCAAATATAAACTACACAGAATAATTCGGTGAAAATTCTTTCTGATCTGTGCATTCAGCTAACAGAGTTAAACCATACTTTTGATTGAGCAGATCTGAACACTCTTTCTGTGGAAAATGCAACTGGACATTTGGGGCGCTAAGAGCGTAGTAGTGGAAAAAGGAATATATGCAAATATAAACTACACAGAAGCATTCTGTGAAACTTCTTTCTGATCTGAGCATACAGCTAACAGAGTTAAACCATACTTTTGATTGAGCAGTTTTGAAACACTCTGTCTGTAGAAAATGCAACTGGACATTCGTAGCGCTAAGTGGGTAATAGTGGAAAAAAGAATATGTTCAAATATAAACTACACAGAAGCATTGTATGAAACTTCTTTCTGTTCTGTGCATTCAACTAACAGAGTTGAACCTTACTTTTGATTGAGCCGTTCTGAAACACTCTTTCTGTAGAAACTGCAATTGGACATTCTGAGCGCTAAGAGGCCTATCTTGGGAAAAAGAATGTCTACAAATAAAAACTAAACAGAAGAATTGTTTGAAACTACTTTCTGTTCTGTTTGTTCAACTAAAAGAGTTGAACCTTAGTTTTGATTGAGCCGTTCTGAAACACTCTTTCTGTAGAAAATGCAAGTGGAGATTCGGAGCGCTAAGAGGGTTATAGTGGAAAAAGGAATGTCTCCAATATAAACTACACAGAATCATTCTGTGAAACTTCTTTCTGATCTGTGCATTCAGCTAACAGAGTTAAACCATACTTTTGATTGAGCAGATCTGAACACTCTTTCTGTAGAAAATGCAACTGGAAATTTGGAGCGCTAAGAGAGTAGTAGTGGAAAAAGGAATATATTCAAATATAAACTACACAGAAGCATTCTGTGAAACTTCTTTCTTATCTGAGCATTAAGCTAACAGAGTTAAACCATACTTTTGATTGAGCAGTTTTGAAACACTCTGTCTGTAGAAAATGCAACTGGACATTCGTAGCGCTAAGTGGGTAATAGTGGAAAAAAGAATATGTTCAAATATAAACTACACAGAAGCATTGTATGAAACTCCTTTCCGTTCTGTGCATTCAACTAACAGAGTTGAACCTTACTTTTGATTGAGCCTTTCTGAAACACTCTTTCTGTAGAAACTGCAATTGGACATTCTGAGCGCTAAGAGGCCTCTATTGGGAAAAATAATATCTTCAAATAAAAACTACACAGAAGCATTGTGTGAAACTTATTTCTGATATGTTCATTAAGCTAACAGAGTTAAACCATACTTTTGATTGCGCAGTTCTGAACACTCTTTCTGTAGAAAATGCAGGTGGACATTTGGAGCGCTAAGAGGCTAATAGTGGAAAAAGGAATATATTCAAATATAAACTACACAGTAGCATTCTGTGAAAATTCTTTCTGTTCTGTGCATTCAACTAACAGAGTTGAACCTTACTTTTGATTGAGCCTTTCTGAAACACTCTTTCTGTAGAAACTGCAATTGGACATGCTAAGCGCTAAGAGGCCTACATTGGGAAAAAGAATATCTTCAAATAAAAACTACACAGAAGCATTGTGTGAAACTTATTTCTGATATGTTCATTAAGCTAACAGAGTTAAACCATACATTTGATTGCGCAGTTCTGAACACTCTTTCTGTAGAAAATGCAAGTGGACATTCGGAGCGCTAAGAGGGTAATAGTGGAAAAAGGAATATATTCAAATGTAAACTACACAGTAGCATTCTGTGAAAATTCTTTCTGTTCTGTGCATTCAACTAACATAGTTGAACCTTACTTTTGATTGAGCCGTTCTGAAACACTCTTTGTGTAGAAACTGCAATTGGACATGCTAAGCGCTAAGAGGCCTACATTAGGAAAAAGAATATCTTCAATTAAAAACTACACAGATGCATTCTGTGAAACTTATTTCTGATCTGTAAATTCAGTTAACAGAGATAAAACATATTTTTGATTGAGCAGTTATGAAACACTCTTTTTGTAGAAAATGCAAGTGGAGATTCGGAGCGCTAATAGGGTAATAGTGGAAAAAGGAATGTCTTCAAATATAAACTACACAGAATCATTCGGTGAAACTTCTTTCTGATCTGTGCATTCAGCTAACAGAGTTAAACCATACTTTTGATTGAGCACATCTGAACACTCTTTCTGTTGAAAATGCAACTGGACATTTGGAGCGCTAAGAGCGTAGTAGTGGAAAAAGGAATATATGCAAATATAAACTACACAGAAGCATTCTGTGAAACTTCTTTCTGATCTGAGCATACAGCTAACAGAGTTAAACCATACTTTTGATTGAGCAGTTTTGAAACTCTCTGTCTGTAGAAAATGCAACTGGACATTCGTAGCGCTAAGTGGGTAATAGTGGAAAAAAGAATATGTTCAAATATAAACTACACAGAAGCATTGTATGAAACTTCTTTCTGTTCTGTGCATTCAACTAACAGAGTTGAACCTTACTTTTGATTGAGCCGTTCTGAAACACTCTTTCTGTAGAAACTGCAATTGGACATTCTGAGCGCTAAGAGGCCTATATTGGGAAAAAGAATGTCTACAAATAAAAACTACACAGAAGAATTGTGTGAAACTACTTTCTGTTCTGTTTGTTCAACTAAAAGAGTTGAACCTTAGTTTTGATTGAGCCGTTCTGAAACACTGTTTCTGTAGAAAATGCAAGTGGAGATTCGGAGCGCTAAGAGGGTAATAGTGGAAAAAGGAATGTCTCCAAATATAAACTACACAGAATCATTCTGTGAAACTTCTTTCTGATCTGTGCATTCAGCTAACAGAGTTAAACCATACTTTTGATTGAGCAGATCTGAACACTCTTTCTGTAGAAAATGCAACTGGACATTTGGAGCGCTAAGAGAGTAGTAGTGGAAAAAGGAATATATTCAAATATAAACTACACAGAAGCATTCTGTGAAACTTCTTTCTGATCTGAGCATTCAGCTAACAGAGTTAAACCATACTTATGATTGAGCAGTTTTGAAACACTCTGTCTGTAGAAAATGCAACTGGACATTCGTAGCGCTAAGTGGGTAATAGTGGAAAAAAGAATATTTTCAAATATAAACTACACAGAAGCATTGTATGAAACTTCTTTCTGTTCTGTGCATTCAACTAACTGAGTTGAACCTTACTTTTGATTGAGCCTTTCTGAAACACTCTTTCTGTAGAAACTGCAATTGGACATTCTGAGCGCTAAGAGGCCTCTATTGGGAAAAATAATATCTTCAAATAAAAACTACACAGAAGCATTGTGTGAAACTTATTTCTGATATGTTCATTAAGCTAACAGAGTTAAACCATACTTTTGATTGCGCAGTTCTGAACACTCTTTCTGTAGAAAATGCAAGTGGACATTCGGAGCGCTAAGAGGGTAATAGTGGAAAAAGGAATATATTCAAATATAAACTACACAGTAGCATTCTGTGAAAATTCTTTCTGTTCTGTGCATTCAACTACCAGAGTTGAACCTTACTTTTGATTGAGCCGTTCTGAAACACTCTTTGTGTAGAAACTGCAATTGTACATGCTAAGCGCTAAGAGGCCTACATTAGGAAAAAGAATATCTTCAAATAAAAACTACACAGATGCATTCTGTGAAACTTATTTCTGATCTGTAAATTCAGTTAACAGAGATAAAACATATTTTTGATTGAGCAGTTATGAAACACTCTTTTTGTAGAAAATGCAAGTGGAGATTCGGAGCGCTAAGAGGGTAATAGTGGAAAACGGAATGTCTTCAAATATAAACTACACAGAATCATTCGGTGAAACTTCTTTCTGATCTGTGCATTCAGCTAACAGAGTTAAACCATACTTTGATTGAGCACATCTGAACACTCTTTCTATTGAAAATGCAACTGGACATTTGGAACGCTAAGAGCGTAGTAGTGGAAAAAGGAATATATGCAAATATAAACTACACAGAAGCATTCTGTGAAACTTCTTTCTGATCTGAGCATACAGCTAACAGAGTTAAACCATACTTTTGATTGAGCAGTTTTGAAACTCTCTGTCTGTAGAAAATGCAACTGGACATTCGTAGCGCTAAGTGGGTAATAGTGGAAAAAAGAATATGTTCAAATATAAACTACACAGAAGCATTGTATGAAACTTCTTTCTGTTCTGTGCATTCAACTAACAGAGTTGAACCTTACTTTTGATTGAGCCGTTCTGAAACACTCTTTCTGTAGAAACTGCAATTGGACATTCTGAGCGCTAAGAGGCCTATATTGGGAAAAAGAATGTCTACAAATAAAAATTACACAGAAGAATTGTGTGAAACTACTTTCTGTTCTGTTTGTTCAACTAAAAGTGTTGAACCTTAGTTTTGATTGAGCCGTTCTGAAACACTGTTTCTGTAGAAAATGCAAGTGGAGATTCGGAGCGCTAAGAGGGTAATAGTGGAAAAAGGAATGTCTCCAAATATAAACTACACAGAATCATTCTGTGAAACTTCTTTCTGATCTGTGCATTCAGCTAACAGAGTTAAACCATACTTTTGATTGAGCAGATCTGAACACTCTTTCTGTAGAAAATGCAACTGGACATTTGGAGCGCTAAGAGAGTAGTAGTGGAAAAAGGAATATATTCAAATATAAACTACACAGAAGCATTCTGTGAAACTTCTTTCTGATCTGAGCATTCAGCTAACAGAGTTAAACCATACTTTTGATTGAGCAGTTTTGAAACACTCTGTCTGTAGAAAATGCAACTGGACATTCGTAGCGCTAAGTGGGTAATAGTGGAAAAAAGAATATGTTCAAATATAAACTACACAGAAGCATTGTATGAAACTTCTTTCTGTTCTGTGCATTCAACTAACAGAGTTGAACCTTACTTTTGATTGAGCCTTTCTGAAACACTCTTTCTGTAGAAACTGCAATTGGACATTCTGAGCGCTAAGAGGCCTATATTGGGAAAAATAATATCTTCAAATAAAAACTACACAGAAGCATTGTGTGAAACTTATTTCTGATATGTTCATTAAGCTAACAGAGTTAAACCATACTTTTGATTGCGCAGTTCTGAACACTCTTTCTGTAGAAAATGCAAGTGGACATTCGGAGCGCTAAGAGGGTAATAGTGGAAAAAGGAATATATTCAAATATAAACTACACAGTAGCATTCTGTGAAAATTCTTTCTGTTCTGTGCATTCAACTAACAGAGTTGAACCTAACTTTTGATTGAGCCGTTCTGAAACACTCTTTGTGTAGAAACTGCAATTGGACATGCTAAGCGCTAAGAGGCCTACATTAGGAAAAAGAATATCTTCAAATAAAAACTACACAGATGCATTCTGTGAAACTTATTTCTGATCTTTAAATTCAGTTAACAGAGATAAAACATATTTTTGATTGAGCAGTTATGAAACACTCTTTTTGTAGAAAATGCAAGTGGAGATTCGGAGCGCTAAGAGGGTAATAGTGGAAAAAGGAATGTCTTCAAATATAAACTACACAGAATCATTCGGTGAAACTTCTTTCTGATCTGTGCATTCACATAACAGAGTTAAACCATACTTTTGATTGAGCACATCTGAACACTCTTTCTGTTGAAAATGCAACTGGACCTTTGGAGCGCTAAGAGCGTAGTAGTGGAAAAAGGAATATATGCAAATATAAACTACACAGAAGCATTCTGTGAAACTTCTTTCTGATCTGAGCATACAGCTAACAGAGTTAAACCATACTTTTGATTGAGCAGTTTTGAAACTCTCTGTCTGTAGAAAATGCAACTGGACATTCGTAGCGCTAAGTGGGTAATAGTGGAAAAAAGAATATGTTCAAATATAAACTACACAGAAGCATTGTATGAAACTTCTTTCTGTTCTGTGCATTCAACTAACAGAGTTGAACCTTACTTTTGATTGAGCCGTTCTGAAACACTCTTTCTGTAGAAACTGCAATTGGACATTCTGAGCGCTAAGAGGCCTATATTGGGAAAAAGAATGTCTACAAATAAAAACTACACAGAAAAATTGTGTGAAACTACTTTCTGTTCTGTTTGTTCAACTAAAAGAGTTGAACCTTAGTTTTGATTGAGCCGTTCTGAAACACTCTTTCTGTAGAAAATGCAAGTGGAGATTCGGAGCGCTAAGAGGGTAATAGTGGAAAAAGGAATGTCTCCAAATATAAACTACACAGAATCATTCTGTGAAACTTCTTTCTGATCTGTGCATTCAGCTAACAGAGTTAAACCATACTTTTGATTGAGCAGATCTGAACACTCTTTCTGTAGAAAATGCAACTGGACATTTGGAGCGCTAAGAGAGTAGTAGTGGAAAAAGGAATATATTCAAATATAAACTACACAGAAGCATTCTGTGAAACTTCTTTCTGATCTGAGCATTCAGCTAACAGAGTTAAACCATACTTATGATTGAGCAGTTTTGAAACACTCTGTCTGTAGAAAATGCAACTGGACATTCGTAGCGCTAAGTGGGTAATAGTGGAAAAAAGAATAATTTCAAATATAAACTACACAGAAGCATTGTATGAAACTTCTTCCTGTTCTGTGCATTCAACTAACAGAGTTGAACCTTACTTTTGATTGAGCCTTTCTGAAACACTCTTTCTTTAGAAACTGCAATTGGACATTCTGAGCGCTAAGAGGCCTATATTGGGAAAAATAATATCTTCAAATAAAAACTACACAGAAGCATTGTGTGAAACTTATTTCTGATATGTTCATTAAGCTAACAGAGTTAAACCATACTTTTGATTGCGCAGTTCTGAACACTCTTTCTGTAGAAAATGCAAGTGGACATTCGGAGCGCTAAGAGGGTAATAGTGGAAAAAGGAATATATTCTAATATAAACTACACAGTAGCATTCTGTGAAAATTCTTTCTGTTCTGTGCATTCAACTAACAGAGTTGAACCTTACTTTTGATTGAGCCGTTCTGAAACACTCTTTGTGTAGAAACTGCAATTGGACATGCTAAGCGCTAAGAGGCCTACATTAGGAAAAAGAAAATCTTCAAATAAAAACTACACAGATGCATTCTGTGAAACTTATTTCTGATCTGTAAATTCAGTTAACAGAGATAAAACATATTTTTGATTGAGCAGTTATGAAACACTCTTTTTGTAGAAAATGCAAGTGGAGATTCGGAGCGCTAAGAGGGTCATAGTGGAAAAAGGAATGTCTTCAAATATAAACTACACAGAATCATTCTGTGAAACTTCTTTCTGATCTGTGCATTCAGCTAACAGAGTTAAACCATACTTTTGATTGAGCACATCTGAACACTCTTTCTGTTTAAAATGCAACTGGACATTTGGAGCGTTAAGAGCGTAGTAGTGGAAAAAGGAATATATGCAAATATAAACTACACAGAAGCATTCTGTGAAACTTCTTTCTGATCTGAGCATACAGCTAACAGAGTTAAACCATACTTTTGATTGAGCCGTTTTGAAACTCTCTGTCTGTAGAAAATGCAACTGGACAGTCGTAGCGCTAAGTGGGTAATAGTGGAAAAAAGAATATGTTCAAATATAAACTACACAGAAGCATTGTATGAAACTTCTTTCTGTTCTGTGCATTCAACTAACAGAGTTGAACCTTACTTTTGATTGAGCCGTTCTGAAACACTCTTTCTGTAGAAACTGCAATTGGACATTCTGAGCGCTAAGAGGCCTATATTGGGAAAAAGAATGTCTACAAATAAAAACTACACAGAAGAATTGTGTGAAACTACTTTCTGTTCTGTTTGTTCAACTAAAAGAGTTGAACCTTAGTTTTGATTGAGCCGTTCTGAAACACTCTTTCTGTAGAAAATGCAAGTGGAGATTCTGAGCGCTAAGAGGGTAATAGTGGAAAAAGGAATGTCTCCAAATATAAACTACACAGAATCATTCTGTGAAACTTCTTTCTGATCTGTGCATTCAGCTAACAGAGTTAAACCATACTTTAGATTGAGCAGATCTGAACACTCTTTTTGTAGAAAATGCAACTGGACATTTGGAGCGCTAAGAGAGTAGTAGTGGAAAAAGGAATATATTCAAATATAAACTACACAGAAGCATTCTGTGAAACTTCTTTCTGATCTGAGCATTCAGCTAACAGAGTTAAACCATACTTATGATATAGCAGTTTTGAAACACTCTGTCTGTAGAAAATGCAACTGGACATTCGTAGCGCTAAGTGGGTAATAGTGGAAAAAAGAATATTTTCAAATATAAACTACACAGAAGCATTGTATGAAACTTCTTTCTGTTCTGTGCATTCAACTAACAGAGTTGAACCTTACTTTTGATTGAGCCTTTCTGAAACACTCTTTCTGTAGAAACTGCAATTGGCCATTCTGAGCGCTAAGAGGCCTCTATTGGGAAAAATAATATCTTCAAATAAAAACTACACAGAAGCATTGTGTGAGACTTATTTCTGATATGTTCATTAAGCTAACAGAGTTACACCATACTTTTGATTGCGCAGTTCTGAACACTCTTTCTGTAGAAAATGCAAGTGGACATTCGGAGCGCTAAGAGGGTAATAGTGGAAAAAGGAATATATTCAAATATAAACTACACAGTAGCATTCTGTGAAAATTCTTTCTGTTCTGTGCATTCAACTAACAGAGTTGAACCTTACTTTTGATTGAGCCGTTCTGAAACACTCTTTGTGTAGAAACTGCAATTGGACATGCTAAGCGCTAAGAGGCCTACATTAGGAAAAAGAATATCTTCAAATAAAAACTACACAGATGCATTCTGTGAAACTTATTTCTGATCTGTAAATTCAGTTAACAGAGATAAAACATATTTTTGATTGAGCAGTTATGAAACACTCTTTTTGTAGAAAATGCAAGTGGAGATTCGGAGCGCTAAGTGGGTAATAGTGGAAAAAGGAATGTCTTCAAATATAAACTACACAGAATCATTCTGTGAAACTTCTTTCTGATCTGTGCATTCAGCTAACAGAGTTAAACCATACTTTTGATTGAGCACATCTGAACACTCTTTCTGTTGAAAATGCAACTGGACATTTGGAGCGCTAAGAGCGTAGTAGTGGAAAAAGGAATATATGCAAATATAAACTACACAGAAGCATTCTGTGAAACATCTTTCTGATCTGAGCATACAGCTAACAGAGTTAAACCATACTTTTGATTGAGCAGTTTTGAAACTCTCTGTCTGTAGAAAATGCAACTGGACAGTCGTAGCGCTAAGTGGGTAATAGTGGAAAAAAGAATATGTTCAAATATAAACTACACAGAAGCATTGTATGAAACTTCTTTCTGTTCTGTGCATTCAACTAACAGAGTTGAACCTTACTTTTGATTGAGCCGTTCTGAAACACTCTTTCTGTAGAAACTGCAATTGGACATTCTGAGCGCTAAGAGGCCTATATTGGGAAAAAGAATGTCTACAAATAAAAACTACAGAGAAGAATTGTGTGAAACTACTTTCTGTTCTGTTTGTTCAACTAAAAGAGTTGAACCTTAGTTTTGATTGAGCCGTTCTGAAACACTCTTTCTGTAGAAAATGCAAGTGGAGATTCGGAGCGCTAAGAGGGTAATAGTGGAAAAAGGAATGTCTCCAAATATAGACTACACAGAATCATTCTGTGAAACTTCTTTCTGATCTGTGCATTCAGCTAACAGAGTTAAACCATACTTTTGATTGAGCAGATCTGAACACTCTTTCTGTAGAAAATGCAACTGGACATATGGAGCGCTAAGAGAGTAGTAGTGGAAAAAGGAATATATTCAAATATAAACTACACAGAAGCATTCTGTGAAACTTCTTTCTGATCTGAGCATTCAGCTAACAGAGTTAAACCATACTTATGATTGAGCAGATTTGAAACACTCTGTCTGTAGAAAATGCAACTGGACATTCGTAGCGCTAAGTGGGTAATAGTGGAAAAAAGAATATTTTCAAATATAAACTACACAGAAGCATTGTAGGAAACTTCTTTCTGTTCTGTGCATTCAACTAACAGAGTTGAACCTTACTTTTGATTGAGCCTTTCTGAAACACTCTTTCTGTAGAAACTGCAATTGGACATTCTGAGCGCTAAGAGGCCTATATTGGGAAAAAAAATATCTTCAAATAAAAACTACACAGAAGCATTGTGTGAAACTTATTTCTGATATGTTCATTAAGCTAACAGAGTTAAACCATACTTTTGATTGCGCAGTTCTGAACACTCTTTCTGTAGAAAATGCAAGTGGACATTCGGAGCGCTAAGAGGGTAATAGTGGAAAAAGGAATATCTTCAAATATAAACTACACAGTAGCATTCTGTGAAAATTCTTTCTGTTCTGTGCATTCAACTAACAGAGTTGAACCTTACTTTTGATTGAGCCGTTCTGAAACACTCTTTCTGTAGAAACTGCAATTGGACATGCTAAGCGCTAAGAGGCCTACATTGGGAAAAAGAATATCTTCAAATAAAAACTACACAGATGCATTCTGTGAAACTTATTTCTGATCTGTAAATTCAGTTAACAGAGACAAAACATATTTTTGATTGAGCAGTTATGAAACACACATTTGGAGAAAATGCAAATGGAGATTCGGAGCGCTAAGGGGGTAATAGTGGAAAAAGGAATGTCTTCAAATATAAACTACACAGAATCATTCGGTGAAACTTCTTTCTGATCTGTGCATTCAGCTAACAGAGTTAAACCATACTTTTGATTGAGCAGATCTGAACACTCTTTCTGTTGAAAATGCAACTGGACATTTGGAGCGCTAAGAGCGTAGTAGTGGAAAAAGGAATATATTCAAATATAAACTACACAGAAGCATTCTGTGAAACTTCTTTCTGATCTGAGCATTCAGCTAACAGAGTTAAACCATACTTTTCATTGAGCAGTTTTGAAACACTCTGTCTGTAGAAAATGCAACTGGACATTCGTAGCGCTAAGTGGGTAATAGTGGAAAAAAGAATATGTTCAAATATAAACTACACAGAAGCATTGTATGAAACTTCTTTCTGTTCTGTGCATTCAACTAACAGAGTTGAACCTTACTTTTGATTGAGCCTTTCTGAAACACTATTTCTGTAGAAACTGCAAGTGGACATTCTGAGCGCTAAGAGGCCTCTATTGGGAAAAATAATATCTTCAAATAAAAACTACACAGAAGCATTGTGTGAAACTTATTTCTGATATGTTCATTAAGCTAACAGAGTTAAACCATACTTTTGATTGCGCAGTTCTGAACACTCTTTCTGTAGAAAATGCAAGTGGACATTCGGAGCGCTAAGAGGGTAATATTGGAAAAAGGAATATATTCAAATATAAACTACACAGTAGCATTCTGTGAAAATTCTTTCTGTTCTGTGCATTCAACTAACAGAGTTGAACCTTACTTTTGATTGAGCCATTCTGAAACACTGTTTCTGTAGAAACTGCAATTGGACATGCTAAGCGCTAAGAGGCCTACATAGGGAAAAAGAATATCTTCAAATAAAAACTACACAGATGCATTCTGTGAAACTTATTTCTGATCTGTAAATTCAGTTAACAGAGATAAAACATGTTTTTGATTGAGCAGTTATGAAACACTCTTTTTGTAGAAAATGCAAGTGGAGATTCGGAGCGCTAAGTGGGTAATAGTGGAAAAAGGAATGTCTTCAAATATAAACTACACAGAATCATTCGGTGAAACTTATTTCTGATCTGTGCATTCAGCTAACAGAGTTAAACCATACTTTTGATTGAGCAGATCTGAACACTCTTTCTGTTGAAAATGCAACTGGACATTTGGAGCGCTAAGAGCGTAGTAGTGGAAAAAGGAATATATTCAAATATAAACTACACAGAAGCATTCTGTGAAACTTCTTTCTGATCTGAGCATACAGCTAACAGAGTTAAACCATACTTTTGATTGTGCAGTTTTGAAACACTCTGTCTGTAGAAAATGCAACTGGACATTCGTAGGGCTAAGTGGGTAATAGTGGAAAAAAGAATATGTTCAAATATAAACTACACAGAAGCATTGTATGAAACTTCTTTCTGTTCTGTGCATTCAACTAACAGAGTTGAACCTTACTTTTGATTGAGCCGTTCTGAAACACTCTTTCTGTAGAAACTGCAATTGGACATTCTGAGCGTTAAGAGGCCTATATTGGGAAAAAGAATGTCTACAAATAAAAACTACACAGAAGAATTGTGTGAAACTTATTTCTGTTCTGTTTGTTCAACTAAAAGAGTTGAACCTTAGTTTTGATTGAGCCGTTCTGAAACACTCTTTCTGTAGAAAATGCAAGTGGAGATTCGGAGCGCTAAGAGGGTAATAGTGGAAAAAGGAATGTCTCCAAATATAAACTATACAGAATCATTCTGTGAAACTTCTTTGTGATCTGTGCATTCAGCTAACAGAGTTAAACCATATTTTTGATTGAGCAGATCTGAACACTCTTTCTGTAGAAAATGCAACTGGACATTTGGAGCGCTAAGAGAGTAGTAGTGGAAAAAGGAATATATTCAAATATAAACTACACAGAAGCATTCTGTGAAACTTCTTTCTGATCTGAGCATTCAGCTAACAGAGTTAAACCATACTTTTGATTGAGCAGTTTTGAAACACTCTGTCTGTAGAAAATGCAACTGGACATTCGTAGCGCTAAGTGGGTAATAGTGGAAAAAAGAATATGTTCAAATATAAACTACACAGAAGCATTGTATGAAACTTCTTTCTGTTCTGTGCATTCAACTAACAGAGTTGAACCTTACTTTTGATTGAGCCTTTCTGAAACACTCTTTCTGTAGAAACTGCAATTGGACATTCTGAGCGCTAAGAGGCCTCTATTGGGAAAAATAATATCTTCAAATAAAAACTACACAGAAGCATTGTGTGAAACTTATTTCTGATATGTTCATTAAGCTAACAGAGTTAAACCATACTTTTGATTGCGCAGTTCTGAACACTCTTTCTGTAGAAAATGCAAGTGGACATTCGGAGCGCTAAGAGGGTAATAGTGGAAAAAGGAATATATTCAAATATAAACTACACAGTAGCATTCTGTGAAAATTCTTTCTGTTCTGTGCATTCAACTAACAGAGTTGAACCTTACTTTTGATTGAGCCGTTCTGAAACACTCTTTCTGTAGAAACTGCAATTGGACATGCTAAGCGCTAAGAGGCCTACATTGGGAAAAAGAATATCTTCAAATAAAAACTACACAGATGCATTCTGTGAAACTTATTTCTGATCTGTAATTTCAGTTAACAGAGATAAAACATATTTTTGATTGAGCAGTTATGAAACACTCTTTTTGTAGAAAATGCAAGTGGAGATTCGGAGCGCTAAGAAGGTAATAGTGGAAAAAGTAATGTCTTCAAATATAAACTACACAGAATCATTCGGTGAAACTTCTTTCTAATCTGTGCATTCAGCTAACAGAGTTAAACCATACTTTTGATTGAGCAGATCTGAACACTCTTTCTGTTGAAAATGCAACTGGACATTTGGAGCGCTAAGAGCGTCGTAGTGGAAAAAGGAATATATTCAAATATAAACTACACAGAAGCATTCTGTGAAACTTCTTTCTGATCTGAGCATTCAGCTAACAGAGTTAAACCATACTTTTGATTGAGCAGTTTTGAAACACTCTGTCTGTAGAAAATGCAACTGGACATTCGTAGCGCTAAGTGGGTAATAGTGGAAAAAAGTATATGTTCAACTATAAACTACACAGAAGCATTGTATGAAACTACTTTCTGTTCTGTGCATTCAACTAACAGAGTTGAACCTTACTTTTGATTGAGCCTTTCTGAAACACTCTTTCTGTAGAAACTGCAAGTGGACATTCTGAGCGCTAAGAGGCCTATATTGGGAAAAATAATATCTTCAAATAAAAACTACACAGAAGCATTGTGTGAAACTTATTTCTGATATGTTCATTAAGCTAACAGAGTTAAAACATACTTTTGATTGCGCAGTTCTGAACACTCTTTCTGTAGAAAATGCAAGTGGACATTCGGAGCGCTAAGAGGGTAATAGTGGAAAAAGGAATATATTCAAATATAAACTACACAGTAGCATTCTGTGAAAATTCTTTCTGTTCTGTGCATTCAACTAACAGAGTTGAACCTTACTTTTGATTGACCCATTCTGAAACACTCTTTCTGTAGAAACTGCAATTGGACGTGCTAAGCGCTAAGAGGCCTACATAGGGAAAAAGAATATCTTCAAATAAAAACTACACAGATGCATTCTGTGAAACTTATTTCTGATCTGTAAATTCAGTTAACAGAGATAAAACATATTTTTGATTGAGCAGTTATGAAATACTCTTTTTGTAGAAAATGCAAGTGGAGATTCGGAGCGCTAAGTGGGTAATAGTGGAAAAAGGAATGTCTTCAAATATAAACTACACAGAATCATTCGGTGAAACTTATTTCTGATCTGTGCATTCAGCTAACAGAGTTAAACCATACTTTTGATTGAGCAGATCTGAACACTCTTTCTGTTGAAAATGCAACTGGACATTTGGAGCGCTAAGAGCGTAGTAGTGGAAAAAGGAATATATTCAAATATAAACTACACAGAAGCATTCTGTGAAACTTCTTTCTGATCTGAGCATACAGCTAACAGAGTTAAACCATACTTTTGATTGTGCAGTTTTGAAACACTCTGTCTGTAGAAAATGCAACTGGACATTCGTAGGGCTAAGTGGGTAATAGTGGAAAAAAGAATATGTTCAAATATAAACTACACAGAAGCATTGTATGAAACTTCTTTCTGTTCTGTGCATTCAACTAACAGAGTTGAACCTTACTTTTGATTGAGCCGTTCTGAAACACTCTTTCTGTAGAAACTGCAATTGGACATTCTGAGCGTTAAGAGGCCTATATTGGGAAAAAGAATGTCTACAAATAAAAACTACACAGAAGAATTGTGTGAAACTTATTTCTGTTCTGTTTGTTCAACTAAAAGAGTTGAACCTTAGTTTTGATTGAGCCGTTCTGAAACACTCTTTCTGTAGAAAATGCAAGTGGAGATTCGGAGCGCTAAGAGGGTAATAGTGGAAAAAGGAATGTCTACAAATATAAACTACACAGAGTCATTCTGTGAAACTTCTTTGTGATCTGTGCATTCAGCTAACAGAGTTAAACCATATTTTTGATTGAGCAGATCTGAACACTCTTTCTGTAGAAAATGCAACTGGACATTTGGATCGCTAAGAGAGTAGTAGTGGAAAAAGGAATATATTCAAATATAAACTACACAGAAGCATTCTGTGAAACTTCTTTCTGATCTGAGCATTCAGCTAACAGAGTTAAACCATACTTTTGATTGAGCAGTTTTGAAACACTCTGTCTGTAGAAAATGCAACTGGACATTCGTAGCGCTAAGTGGGTAATAGTGGAAAAAAGAATATGTTCAAATATAAACTACACAGAAGCATTGTATGAAACTTCTTTCTGTTCTGTGCATTCAACTAACAGAGTTGAACCTTACTTTTGATTGAGCCTTTCTGAAACACTCTTTCTGTAGAAACTGCAATTGGACATTCTGAGCGCTAAGAGGCCTCTATTGGGAAAAATAATATCTTCAAATAAAAACTACACAGAAGCATTGTGTGAAACTTATTTCTGATATGTTCATTAAGCTAACAGAGTTAAACCATACTTTTGATTGCGCAGTTCTGAACACTCTTTCTGTAGAAAATGCAAGTGGACATTCGGAGCGCTAAGAGGGTAATAGTGGAAAAAGGAATATATTCAAATATAAACTACACAGTAGCATTCTGTGAAAATTCTTTCTGTTCTGTGCATTCAACTAACAGAGTTGAACCTTACTTTTGATTGAGCCGTTCTGAAACACTCTTTCTGTAGAAACTGCAATTGGACATGCTAAGGGCTAAGAGGCCTACATTGGGAAAAAGAATATCTTCAAATAAAAACTACACAGATGCATTCTGTGAAACTTATTTCTGATCTGTAATTTCAGTTAACAGAGATAAAACATATTTTTGATTGAGCAGTTATGAAACACTCTTTTTGTAGAAAATGCAAGTGGAGATTCGGAGCGCTAAGAAGGTAATAGTGGAAAAAGTAATGTCTTCAAATATAAACTACACAGAATCATTCGGTGAAACTTCTTTCTAATCTGTGCATTCAGCTAACAGAGTTAAACCATACTTTTGATTGAGCAGATCTGAACACTCTTTCTGTTGAAAATGCAACTGGACATTTGGAGCGCTAACAGCGTAGTAGTGGAAAAAGGAATATATTCAATTATAAACTACACAGAAGCATTCTGTGAAACTTCTTTCTGATCTGAGCATTCAGCTAACAGAGTTAAACCATACTTTTGATTGAGCAGTTTTGAAACACTCTGTCTGTAGAAAATGCAACTGGACATTCGTAGCGCTAAGTGGGTAATAGTGGAAAAAAGTATATGTTCAAATATAAACTACACAGAAGCATTGTATGAAACTTCTTTCTGTTCTGTGCATTCAACTAACAGAGTTGAAACTTACTTTTGATTGAGCCTTTCTGAAACACTCTTTCTGTAGAAACTGCAAGTGGACATTCTGAGCGCTAAGAGGCCTATATTGGGAAAAATAATATCTTCAAATAAAAACTACACAGAAGCATTGTGTGAAACTTATTTCTGATATGTTAATTAAGCTAACAGAGTTAAACCATACTTTTGATTGCGCAGTTCTGAACACTCTTTCTGTAGAAAATGCAAGTGGACATTCGGAGCGCTAAGAGGGTAATAGTGGAAAAAGGAATATATTCAAATATAAACTACACAGTAGCATTCTGTGAAAATTCTTTCTGTTCTGTGCATTCAACTAACAGAGTTGAACCTTACTTTTGATTGAGCCATTCTGAAACACTGTTTCTGTAGAAACTGCAATTGGACATGCTAAGCGCTAAGAGGCCTACATTGGGAAAAAGAATATCTTCAAATAAAAACTACACAGATGCATTCTGTGAAACTTATTTCTGATCTGTAAATTCAGTTAACAGAGATAAAACATATTTTTGATTGAGCAGTTATGAAACACTCTTTTTGTAGAAAATGCAAGTGGAGATTCGGAGCGCTAAGTGGGTAATAGTGGAAAAAGGAATGTCTTCAAATATAAACTACACAGAATCATTCGGCGAAACTTGTTTCTGATCTGTGCATTCAGCTAACAGAGGTAAACCATACTTTTGATTGAGCAGATCTGAACACTCTTTCTGTTGAAAATGCAACTGGACATTTGGAGCGCTAAGAGCGTAGTTGTGGAAAAAGGAATATATTCAAATATAAACTACACAGAAGCATTCTGTGAAACTTCTTTCTGATCTCAGCATTCAGCTAACAGAGTTAAACCATACTTTTGATTGAGCAGTTTTGAAACACTCTGTCTGTAGAAAATGCAACTGGACATTCGTAGCGCTAAGTGGGTAATAGTGGAAAAAAGTATATGTTCAAATATAAACTACACAGAAGCATTGTATGAAACTTCTTTCTGTTCTGTGCATTCAACTAACAGAGTTGAACCTTACTTTTGATTGAGCCGTTCTGAAACACTCTTTCTGTAGAAACTGCAATTGGACATTCTGAGCGCTAAGAGGCCTATATTGGGAAAAAGAATGTCTACAAATAAAAACTACACAGAAGAATTGTGTGAAACTTCTTTCTGTTCTGTTTGTTCAACTAAAAGAGTTGAACCTTAGTTTTGATTGAGCTGTTCTGAAACACTCTTTCTGTAGGAAATGCAAGTGGAGATTCGGAGCGCTAAGAGGGTAATAGTGGAAAAAGGAATGTCTCCAAATATAAACTACACAGAATCATTCTGTGAAACTTCTTTCTGATCTGAGCATTCAGCTAACAGAGTTAAACCATACTTTTGATTGAGCAGATCTGAACACTCTTTCTGTAGAAAATGCAACTGGACATTTGGAGCGCTAAGAGAGTAGTAGTGGAAAAAGGAATATATTCAAATATAAACTACACAGAAGCATTCTGTGAAACTTCTTTCTGATCTGAGCATTCAGCTAACAGAGTTAAACCATACTTTTGATTGAGCAGTTTTGAAACACTCTGTCTGTAGAAAATGCAACTGGACATTCGTAGGGCTAAGTGGGTAATAGTGGAAAAAAGAATATGTTCAAATATAAACTACACAGAAGCATTGTATGAAACTTCTTTCTGTTCTGTGCATTCAACTAACAGAGTTGAACCTTACTTTTGATTGAGCCTTTCTGAAACACTCTTTCTGTAGAAACTGCAATTGGACATTCTGAGCGCTAAGAGGCCTATATTGGGAAAAATAATATCTTCAAATAAAAACTACACAGAAGCATTGTGTGAAACTTATTTCTGATATGTTCATTAAGCTAACAGAGTTAAACCATACTTTTGATTGCGCAGTTCTGAACACTCTTTCTGTAGAAAATGCAAGTGGACATTCGGAGCGCTAAGAGGGTAATAGTGGAAAAAGGAATATATTCAAATATAAACTACACAGTAGCCTTCTGTGAAAATTCTTTCTGTTCTGTGCATTCAACTAACAGAGTTGAACCTTACTTTTGATTGAGCCGTTCTGAAACACTCTTTCTGTAGAAACTGCAATTGGACATGCTAAGCGCTAAGAGGCCTACATTGGGAAAAAGAATATCTTCAAATAAAAACTACACAGATGCATTCTTTGAAACTTATTTCTGATCTGTAAATTCAGTTAACAGAGATAAAACATATTTTTGATTGAGCAGTTATGAAACACTCTTTTTGTAGAAAATGCAAGTGGAGATTCGGAGCGCTAAGAGGGTAATAATGGAAAAAGGAATGTCTTCAAATATAAACTACACAGAATCATTCGGTGAAACTTCTTTCTGATCTGTGCTTTCAGCTAACAGAGTTAAACCATACTTTTGATTGAGCGGATCTGAACACTCTTTCTGTTGAAAATGCAACTGGACATTTGGAGCGCTAAGAGCGTAGTAGTGGAAAAAGGAATATATTCAAATATAAACTACACAGAAGCATTCTGTGAAACTTCTTTCTGATCTGAGCATTCAGCTAACAGAGTTATACCATACTTTTGATTGAGCAGTTTTGAAACACTCTGTCTGTAGAAAATGCAACTGGACATTCGTAGCGCTAAGTGGGTAATAGTGGAAAAAAGAATATGTTCAAATATAAACTACACAGAAGGATTGTATGAAACTTCTTTCTGTTCTGTGCATTCAACTAACAGAGTTGAACCTTACTTTTGATTGAGCCGTTCTGAAACACTCTTTCTGTAGAAACTGCAATTAGACATTCTGAGCGCTAAGAGGCCTATATTGGGAAAAAGAATGTCTACAAATAAAAACTACACAGAAGAATTGTGTGAAACTACTTTCTGTTCTGATTGTTCAACTAAAAGAGTTGAACCTTAGTTTTGATTGAGCCGTTCTGAAACAGTCTTTCTGTAGAAAATGCAAGTGGAGATTCGGAGCGCTAAGAAGGTAATAGTGGAAAAAGGAATGTCTCCAAATATAAACTACACAGAATCATTCTGTGAAACTTCTTTCTGATCTGTGCATTCAGCTAACAGAGTTAAACCATACTTTTGATTGAGCAGATCTGAACACTCTTTCTGTAGAAAATGCAACTGGACATTTGGAGCGCTAAGAGAGTAGTAGTGGAAAAAGGAATATATTCAAATATAAACTACACAGAAGCATTCTGTGAAACTTCTTTCTGATCTGAGCATTCAGCTAACAGAGTTAAACCATACTTTTGATTGAGCAGTTTTGAAACACTCTGTCTGTAGAAAATGCAACTGGACATTCGTAGCGCTAAGTGGGTAACAGGGGAAAAAAGAATATGTTCAAATATAAACTACACAGAAGCATTGTATGAAACTTCTTTCTGTTCTGTGCATTCAACTAACAGAGTTGAACCTTACTTTTGATTGAGCCTTTCTGAAACACTCTTTCTGTAGGAACTGCAATTGGACATTCTGAGCGCTAAGAGGCCTCTATTGGGAAAAATAATATCTTCAAATAAAAACTACACAGAAGCATTGTGTGAAACTTATTTCTGATATGTTCATTAAGCTAACAGAGTTAAACCATACTTTTGATTGCGCAGTTCTGAACACCCTTTCTGTAGAAAATGCAAGTGGACATTCGTAGCGCTAAGAGGGTAATAGTGGAGAAAGGAATATATTCAAATATAAACTACACAGTAGCATTCTGTGAAAATTCTTTCTGTTCTGTGCATTCAACTAACAGAGTTGAACCTTACTTTTGATTGAGCCGTTCTGAAACACTCTTTCTGTAGAAACTGCAATTGGACATGCTAAGCGCTAAGAGGCCTACATTGGGAAAAAGAATATCTTCAAATAAAAACTACACAGATGCATTCTGTGAAACTTATTTCTGATCTGTAAATTCAGTTAACAGAGATAAAACATATTTTTGATTGAGCAGTTATGAAACACTCTTTTTGTAGAAAATGCAAGTGGAGATTCGGAGCGCTAAGAGGGTAATAGTGGAAAAAGGAATGTCTTCAAATATAAACTACACAGAATCATTCGGTGAAACTTCTTTCTGATCTGTGCATTCAGCTAACAGAGTTAAACCATACTTTTGATTGAGCAGATCTGAACACTCTTTCTGTAGAAAATGCAACTGGACATTTGGAGCGCTAAGAGCGTAGTAGTGGAAAAAGGAATATATTCAAATATAAACTACACAGAAGCATTCTGTGAAACTTCTTTCTGATCTGAGCATTCAGCTAACAGAGTTAAACCATACTTTTGATTGAGCAGTTTTGAAACACTCTGTCTGTAGAAAATGCAACTGGACATTCGTAGCGCTAAGTGGGTAATAGTGGAAAAAAGAATATGTTCAAATATAAACTACACAGAAGCATTGTATGAAACTTCTTTCTGTTCTGTGCATTCAACTATCAGAGTTGAACCTTACTTTTGATTGAGCCGTTCTGAAACACTCTTTCTGTAGAAACTGCAATTGGACATTCTGAGCGCTAAGAGGCCTATATTGGGAAAAAGAATGTCTACAAATAAAAACTACACAGAAGAATTGTGTGAAACTTCTTTCTGTTCTGTTTGTTCAACAAAAAGAGTTGAACCTTAGTTTTGATTGAGCCGTTGTGAAACACTCTTTCTGTAGAAAATGCAAGTGGAGTTTCGGAGCGCTAAGAGGGTAATAGTGGAAAAAGGAATGTCTCCAAATATAAACTACACAGAATCATTCTGTGAAACTTCTTTCTGATCTGTGCATTCAGCTAACAGAGTTAAACCATACTTTTGATTGAGCAGATCTGAACACTCTTTCTGTAGAAAATGCAACTGGACATTTGGAGCGCTAAGAGAGTAGTAGTGGAAAAAGGAATATATTCAAATATAAACTACACAGAAGCATTCTGTGAAACTTCTTTCTGATCTGAGCATTCAGCTAACAGAGTTAAACCATACTTTTGATTGAGCAGTTTTGAAACACTCTGTCTGTAGAAAATGCAACTGGACATTCGTAGCGCTAAGAGGGTAATAGTGGAAAAAAGAATATGTTCAAATATAAACTACATAGAAGCATTGTATGAAACTTCTTTCTGTTCTGTGCATTCAACTAACAGAGTTGAACCTTACTTTTGATTGTGCCTTTCTGAAACACTCTTTCTGTAGAATCTGCAATTGGACATTCTGAGCGCTAAGAGGCCTCTATTGGGAAAAATAATATCTTCAAATAAAAACTACACAGAAGCATTGTGTGAAACTTATTTCTGATATGTTCATTAAGCTAACAGAGTTAAACCATACTTTTGATTGCGCAGTTCTGAACACTCTTTCTGTAGAAAATGCAAGTGGACATTCGGAGCGCTAAGAGGGTAATAGTGGAAAAAGGAATATATTCAAATATAAACTACACAGTAGCATTCTGTGAAAATTCTTTCTGTTCTGTGCATTCAACTAACAGAGTTGAACCTTACTTTTGATTGAGCCGTTCTGAAACACTCTTTCTGTAGAAACTGCAATTGGACATGCTAAGCGCTAAGAGGCCTACATTGGGAAAAAGAATATCTTCAAATAAAAACTACACAGATGCATTCTGTGAAACTTATTTCTGATCTGTAAATTCAGTTAACAGAGATAAAACATATTTTTGATTGAGCAGTTATGAAATACTCTTTTTGTAGAAAATGCAAGTGGAGATTCGGAGCGCTAAGAGGGTAATAGTGGAAAAAGGAATGTCTTCAAATATAAACTACACAGAATCATTCGGTGAAACTTCTTTCTGATCTGTGCTTTCAGCTAACAGAGTTAAACCATACTTTTGATTGAGCAGATCTGAACACTCTTTCTGTAGAAAATGCAACTGGACATTTGGAGCGCTAAGAGCGTAGTAGTGGAAAAAGGAATATATTCAAATATAAACTACACAGAAGCATTCTGTGAAACTGCTTTCTGATCTGAGCATTCAGCTAACAGAGTTAAACCATACTTTTGATTGAGCAGTTTTGAAACACTCTGTCTGTAGAAAATGCAACTGGACATTCGTAGCGCTAAGTGGGTAATAGTGGAAAAAAGAATATGTTCAAATATAAACTACACAGAAGCATTGTATGAAACTACTTTCTGTTCTGTGCATTCAACTAACAGAGTTGAACCTTACTTTTGATTGAGCCGTTCTGAAACACTCTTTCTGTATAAACTGCAATTAGACATTCTGAGCGCTAAGAGGCCTATATTGGGAAAAAGAATGTCTACAAATAAAAACTACACAGAAGAATTGTGTGAAACTACTTTCTGTTCTGATTGTTCAACTAAAAGAGTTGAACCTTAGTTTTGATTGAGCCGTTCTGAAACACTCTTTCTGTAGAAAATGCAAGTGGAGATTCGGAGCGCTAAGAAGGTAATAGTGGAAAAAGGAATGTCTCCAAATATAAACTACACAGAATCATTCTGTGAAACTTCTTTCTGATCTGTGCATTCAGCTAACAGAGTTAAACCATACTTTTGATTGAGCAGATCTGAACACTCTTTCTGTAGAAAATGCAACTGGACATTTGGAGCGCTAAGAGAGTAGTAGTGGAAAAAGGAATATATTCAAATATAAACTACACAGAAGCATTCTGTGAAACTTCTTTCTGATCTGAGCATTCAGCTAACAGAGTTAAACCATACTTTTGATTGAGCAGTTTTGAAACACTCTGTCTGTAGAAAATGCAACTGGACATTCGTAGCGCTAAGTGGGTAACAGGGGAAAAAAGAATATGTTCAAATATAAACTACACAGAAGCATTGTATGAAACTACTTTCTGTTCTGTGCATTCAACTAACAGAGTTGAACCTTACTTTTGAATGAGCCTTTCTGAAACACTCTTTCTGTAGAAACTGCAATTGGACATTCTGAGCGCTAAGAGGCCTATATTGGGAAAAATGATATCTTCAAATAAAAACTACACAGAAGCATTGTGTGAAACTTATTTCTGATATGTTCATTAAGCTAACAGAGTTAAACCATACTTTTGATTGCGCAGTTCTGAACACTCTTTCTGTAGAAAATGCAAGTGGACATTCGGAGCGCTAAGAGGGTAATAGTGGAAAAAGGAATATATTCAAATATAAACTACACAGTAGCATTCTGTGAAAATTCTTTCTGTTCTGTGCATTCAACTAACAGAGTTGAACCTTACTTTTGATTGAGCCGTTCTGAAACACTCTTTCTGTAGAAAGTGCAATTGGACATGCTAAGCGCTAAGAGGCCTACATTGGGAAAAAGAATATCTTCAAATAAAAACTACACAGATGCATTCTGTGAAACTTATTTCTGATCTGTAAATTCAGTTAACAGAGATAAAACATATTTTTGATTGAGCAGTTATGAAACACTCTTTTTGTAGAAAATGCAAGTGGAGATTCGGAGCGCTAAGAGGGTAATAGTGGAAAAAGGAATGTCTTCAAATATAAACTACACAGAATCATTCGGTGAAACTTCTTTCTGATCTGTGCATTCAGCTAACAGAGTTAAAGCATACTTTTGATTGAGCAGATCTGAACACTCTTTCTGTTGAAAATGCAACTGGACATTTGGAGCGCTAAGAGCGTAGTAGTGGAAAAAGGAATATATTCAAATATAAACTACACAGAAACATTCTGTGAAACTTCTTTCTGATCTGAGCATTCAGCTAACAGAGTTAAACCATACTTTTTATTGAGCAGTTTTGAAACACTCTGTCTGTAGAAAATGCAACTGGACATTCGTAGCGCTAAGTGGGTAATAGTGGAAAAAAGAATATGTTCAAATATAAACTACACAGAAGCATTGTATGAAACTTCTTTCTGTTCTGTGCATTCAACTAACAGAGTTGAACCTTACTTTTGATTGAGCCGTTCTGAAACACTCTTTCTGTAGAAACTGCAATTGGACATTCTGAGCGCTAAGAGGCCTATATTGGGAAAAAGAATGTCTACAAATAAAAACTACACAGAAGAATTGTGTGAAACTACTTTCTGTTCTGATTGTTCAACTAAAAGAGTTGAACCTTAGTTTTGATTGAGCCGTTCTGAAACACTCTTTCTGTAGAAAATGCAAGTGGAGATTCGGAGCGCTAAGAAGGTAATAGTGGAAAAAAGAATGTCTCCAAATATAAACTACACAGAATCATTCTGTGAAACTTCTTTCTGATCTGTGCATTCAGCTAACAGAGTTAAACCATACTTTTGATTGAGCAGATCTGAACACTCTTTCTGTAGAAAATGCAACTGGACATTTGGAGCGCTAAGAGAGTAGTAGTAGAAAAAGGAATATATTCAAATATAAACTACACAGAAGCATTCTGTGAAACTTCTTTCTGATCTGAGCATTCAGCTAACAGAGTTAAACCATACTTTTGATTGAGCAGTTTTGAAACACTCTGTCTGTAGAAAATGCAACTGGATATTCGTAGCGCTAAGTGGGTAATAGGGGAAAAAAGAATATGTTCAAATATAAACTACACAGAAGCATTGTATGAAACTTCATTCTGTTCTGTGCATTCAACTAACAGAGTTGAACCTTACTTTTGACTGAGCCTTTCTGAAACACTCTTTCTGTAGAAACTGCAATTGGACATTCTGAGCGCTAAGAGGCCTATATTGGGAAAAATAATATCTTCAAATAAAAACTACACAGAAGCATTGTGTGAAACTTATTTCTGATATGTTCATTAAGCTAACAGAGTTAAACCATACTTTTGATTGCGCAGTTCTGAACACTCTTTCTGTAGAAAATGCAAGTGGACATTCGGAGCGCTAGGAGGGTAATAGTGGAAAAAGGAATATATTCAAATATAAACTACACAGTAGCATTCTGTGAAAATTCTTTCTGTTCTGTGCATTCAACTAACAGAGTTGAACCTTACTTTTGATTGAGCCGTTCTGAAACACTCTTTCTGTAGAAACTGCAATTGGACATGCTAAGCGCTAAGAGGCCTACATTGGGAAAAAGAATATCTTCAAATAAAAACTACACAGATGCATTCTGTGAAACTTATTTCTGATCTGTAAATTCAGTTAACAGAGATAAAACATATTTTTGATTGAGCAGTTATGAAACACTCTTTTTGTAGAAAATGCAAGTGGAGATTCGCAGAGCTAAGAGGGTAATAGTGGAAAAAGGAATGTCTTCAAATATAAACTACACAGAATCATTCGGTGAAACTTCTTTCTGATCTGTGCATTCAGCTAACAGGGTTAAACCATACTTTTGATTGAGCAGATCTGAACACTCTTTCTGTTGAAAATGCAACTGGACATTTGGAGCGCTAAGAGCGTAGTAGTGGAAAAAGGAATATATTCAAATATAAACTACACAGAAGCATTCTGTGAAACTGCTTTCTGATCTGAGCATTCAGCTAACAGAGTTAAACCATACTTTTGATTGAGCAGTTTTGAAACACTCTGTCTGTAGAAAATGCAACTGGACATTCGTAGCGCTAAGTGGGTAATAGTGGAAAAAAGAATATGTTCAAATATAAACTACCAGAAGCATTGTATGAAACTTCTTTCTGTTCTGTGCATTCAACTAACAGAGTTGAACCTTACTTTTGATTGAGCCTTTCTGAAACACTCTTTCTGTAGAAACTGCAATTGGACATTCTGAGCGCTAAGAGGCCTCTATTGGGAAAAATAATATCTTCAAATAAAAACTACACAGAAGCATTGTGTGAAACTTATTTCTGATATGTTCATTAAGCTAACAGAGTTAAACCATACTTTTGATTGCGCAGTTCTGAACACCCTTTCTGTAGAAAATGCAAGTGGACATTCGTAGCGCTAAGAGGGTAATAGTGGAGAAAGGAATATATTCAAATATAAACTACACAGTAGCATTATGTGAAAATTCTTTCTGTTCTGTGCATTCAACTAACAGAGTTGAACCTTACTTTTGATTGAGCCGTTCTGAAACACTCTTTCTGTAGAAACTGCAATTGGACATGCTAAGCGCTAAGAGGCCTACATTGGGAAAAAGAATATCTTCAAATAAAAACTACACAGATGCATTCTGTGAAACTTATTTCTGATTTGTAAATTCAGTTAACAGAGATAAAACATATTTTTGATTGAGCAGTTATGAAACACTCTTTTTGTAGAAAATGCAAGTGGAGATTCGGAGCGCTAAGAGGGTAATAGTGGAAAAAGGAATGTCTTCAAATATAAACTACACAGAATTATTCGGTGAAACTTCTTTCTGATCTGTGCATTCAGCTAACAGAGTTAAACCATACTTTTGATTGAGCAGATCTGAACACTCTTTCTGTTGAAAATGCAACTGGACATTCGTAGCGCTAAGTGGGTAATAGTGGAAAAAAGAATATGTTCAAATATAAACTACACAGAAGCATTGTATGAAACTTCTTTCTGTTCTGTGCATTCAACTAACAGAGTTGAACCTTACTTTTGATTGAGCCGTTCTGAAACACTCTTTCTGTAGAAACTGCAATTAGACATTCTGAGCGCTAAGAGGCCTATATTGGGAAAAAGAATGTCTACAAATAAAAACTACACAGAAGAATTGTGTGAAACTACTTTCTGTTCTGATTGTTCAACTAAAAGAGTTGAACCTTAGTTTTGATTGAGCCGTTCTGAAACACTCTTTCTGTAGAAAATGCAAGTGGAGATTCGGAGCGCTAAGAAGGTAATAGTGGAAAAAGGAATGTCTCCAAATATAAACTACACAGAATCATTCTGTGAAACTTCTTTCTGATCTGTGCATTCAGCTAACAGTGTTAAACCATACTTTTGATTGAGCAGATCTGAACACTCTTTCTGTAGAAAATGCAACTGGACATTTGGAGCGCTAAGAGAGTAGTAGTGGAAAAAGGAATATATTCAAATATAAACTACACAGAAGCATTCTGTGAAACTTCTTTCTGATCTGAGCATTCAGCTAACAGAGTTAAACCATACTTTTGATTGAGCAGTTTTGAAACACTCTGTCTGTAGAAAATGCAACTGGACATTCGTAGCGCTAAGTGGGTAACAGGGGAAAAAAGTATATGTTCAAATATAAACTACACAGAAGCATTGTTTGAAACTTCTTTCTGTTCTGTGCATTCAACTAACAGAGTTGAACCTTACTTTTGAATGAGCCTTTCTGAAACACTCTTTCTGTAGAAACTGCAATTGGACATTCTGAGCGCTAAGAGGCCTATATTGGGAAAAATGATATCTTCAAATAAAAACTACACAGAAGCATTGTGTGAAACTTATTTCTGATATGTTCATTAAGCTAACAGAGTTAAACCATACTTTTGATTGCGCAGTTCTGAACACTCTTTCTGTAGAAAATGCAAGTGGACATTCGGAGCGCTAAGAGGGTAATAGTGGAAAAAGGAATATATTCAAATATAAACTACACAGTAGCATTCTGTGAAAATTCTTTCTGTTCTGTGCATTCAACTAACAGAGTTGAACCTTACTTTTGATTGAGCCGTTCTGAAACACTCTTTCTGTAGAAACTGCAATTGGACATGCTAAGCGCTAAGAGGCCTACATTGGGAAAAAGAATATCTTCAAATAAAAACTACACAGATGCATTCTGTGAAACTTATTTCTGATCTGTAAATTCAGTTAACAGAGATAAAACATATTTTTGATTGAGCAGTTATGAAACACTCTTTTTGTAGAAAATGCAAGTGGAGATTCGGAGCGCTAAGAGGGTAATAGTGGAAAAAGGAATGACTTCAAATATAAACTACACAGAATCATTCGGTGAAACTTCTTTCTGATCTGTGCATTCAGCTAACAGGGTTAAACCATACTTTTGATTGAGCAGATCTGAACACTCTTTCTGTTGAAAATGCAACTGGACATTTGGAGCGCTAAGAGCGTAGTAGTGGAAAAAGGAATATATTCAAATATAAACTACACAGAAGCATTCTGTGAAACTGCTTTCTGATCTGAGCATTCAGCTAACAGAGTTAAACCATACTTTTGATTGAGCAGTTTTGAAACACTCTGTCTGTAGAAAATGCAACTGGACATTCGTAGCGCTAAGTGGGTAATAGTGGAAAAAAGAATATGTTCAAATATAAACTACACAGAAGCATTGTATGAAACTTCTTTCTGTTCTGTGCATTCAACTAACAGAGTTGAACCTTACTTTTGATTGAGCCGTTCTGAAACACTCTTTCTGTAGAAACTGCAATTGGACATTCTGAGCGCTAAGAGGCCTATATTGGGAAAAAGAATGTCTACAAATAAAAACTACACAGAAGAATTGTGTGAAACTACTTTCTGTTCTGATTGTTCAACTAAAAGAGTTGAACCTTAGTTTTGATTGAGCCGTTCTGAAACACTCTTTCTGTAGAAAATGCAAGTGGAGATTCGGAGCGCTAAGAAGGTAATAGTGGAAAAAGGAATGTCTCCAAATATAAACTACACAGAATCATTCTGTGAAACTTCTTTCTGATCTGTGCATTCAGCTAACAGAGTTAAACCATACTTTTGATTGAGCAGATCTGAACACTCTTTCTGTAGAAATTGCAACTGGACATTTGGAGCGCTAAGAGAGTAGTAGTGGAAAAAGGAATATATTCAAATATAAACTACACAGAAGCATTCTGTGAAACTTCTTTCTGATCTGAGCATTCAGCTAACAGAGTTAAACCATACTTTTGATTGAGCAGTTTTGAAACACTCTGTCTGTAGAAAATGCAACTGGACATTCGTAGCGCTAAGTGGGTAATAGGGGAAAAAAGAATATGTTCAAATATAAACTACACAGAAGCATTGTATGAAACTTCTTTCTGTTCTGTGCATTCAACTAACAGAGTTGAACCTTACTTTTGACTGAGCCTTTCTGAAACACTCTTTCTGTAGAAACTGCAATTGGACATTCTGAGCGCTAAGAGGCCTATATTGGGAAAAATAATATCTTCAAATAAAAACTACACAGAAGCATTGTGTGAAACTTATTACTGATATGTTCATTAAGCTAACAGAGTTAAACCATACTTTTGATTGCGCAGTTCTGAACACTCTTTCTGTAGAAAATGCAAGTGGACATTCGGAGCGCTAAGAGGGTAATAGTGGAAAAAGGAATATATTCAAATATAAACTACACAGTAGCATTCTGTGAAAATTCTTTCTGTTCTGTGCATTCAACTAACAGAGTTGAACCTTACTTTTGATTGAGCCGTTCTGAAACACTCTTTCTGTAGAAACTGCAATTGGACATGCTAAGCGCTAAGAGGCCTACATTGGGAAAAAGAATATCTTCAAATAAAAACTACACAGATGCATTCTGTGAAACTTATTTCTGATCTGTAAATTCAGTTAACAGAGATAAAACATATATTTGATTGAGCAGTTATGAAACACTCTTTTTGTAGAAAATGCAAGTGGAGATTCGGAGAGCTAAGGGGGTAATAGTGGAAAAAGGAATGTCTTCAAATATAAACTACACAGAATCATTCGGTGAAACTTCTTTCTGATCTGTGCATTCAGCTAACAGGGTTAAACCATACTTTTGATTGAGCAGATCTGAACACTCTTTCTGTTGAAAATGCAACTGGACATTTGGAGCGCTAAGAGCGTAGTAGTGGAAAAAGGAATATATTCAAATATAAACTACACAGAAGCATTCTGTGAAACTGCTTTCTGATCTGAGCATTCAGCTAACAGAGTTAAACCATACTTTTGATTGAGCAGTTTTGAAACACTCTGTCTGTAGAAAATGCAACTGGACATTCGTAGCGCTAAGTGGGTAATAGTGGAAAAAAGAATATGTTCAAATATAAACTACACAGAAGCATTGTATGAAACTTCTTTCTGTTCTGTGCATTCAACTAACAGAGTTGAACCTTACTTTTGATTGAGCCGTTCTGAAACACTCTTTCTGTAGAAACTGCAATTGGACATTCTGAGCGCTAAGAGGCCTATATTGGGAAAATGAATGTCTACAAATAAAAACTACACAGAAGAATTGTGTGAAACGACTTTCTGTTCTGATTGTTCAACTAAAAGAGTTGAACCTTAGTTTTGATTGAGCCGTTCTGAAACACTCTTTCTGTAGAAAATGCAAGTGGATATTCGGAGCGCTAAGAAGGTAATAGTGGAAAAAGGAATGTCTCCAAATATAAACTACACAGAATCATTCTGTGAAACTTCTTTCTGATCTGTGCATTCAGCTAACAGAGTTAAACCATACTTTTGATTGAGCAGATCTGAACACTCTTTCTGTAGAAAATGCAACTGGACATTTGGAGCGCTAAGAGAGTAGTAGTGGAAAAAGGAATATATTCAAATATAAACTACACAGAAGCATTCTGTGAAACTTCTTTCTGATCTGAGCATTCAGCTAACAGAGTTAAACCATACTTTTGATTGAGCAGTTTTGAAACACTCTGTCTGTAGAAAATGCAACTGGACATTCGTAGTGCTAAGTGGGTAATAGGGGAAAAAAGAATATGTTCAAATATAAACTACACAGAAGCATTGTATGAAACTTCTTTCTGTTCTGTGCATTCAACTAACAGAGTTGAACCTTACTTTTGACTGAGCCTTTCTGAAACACTCTTTCTGTAGAAACTGCAATTGGACATTCTGAGCGCTAAGAGGCCTATATTGGGAAAAATAATATCTTCAAATAAAAACTACACAGAAGCATTGTGTGAAACTTATTTCTGATATGTTCATTAAGCTAACAGAGTTAAACCATACTTTTGATTGCGCAGTTCTGAACACTCTTTCTGTAGAAAATGCAAGTGGACATTCGGAGCGCTAAGAGGGTAATAGTGGAAAAAGGAATATATTCAAATATAAACTACACAGTAGCATTCTGTGAAAATTCTTTCTGTTCTGTGCATTCAACTAACAGAGTTGAACCTTACTTTTGATTGAGCCGTTCTGAAACACTCTTTCTGTAGAAACTGCAATTGGACATGCTAAGCGCTAAGAGGCCTACATTGGGAAAAAAATATCTTCAAATAAAAACTACACAGATGCATTCTGTGAAACTTATTTCTGATCTGTAAATTCAGTTAACAGAGATAAAACATATATTTGATTGAGCAGTTATGAAACACTCTTTTTGTAGAAAATGCAAGTGGAGATTCGGAGAGCTAAGGGGGTAATAGTGGAAAAAGGAATGTCTTCAAATATAAACTACACAGAATCATTCGGTGAAACTTCTTTCTGATCTGTGCATTCAGCTAACAGGGTTAAACCATACTTTTGATTGAGCAGATCTGAACACTCTTTCTGTTGAAAATGCAACTGGACATTTGGAGCGCTAAGAGCGTAGTAGTGGAAAAAGGAATATATTCAAATATAAACTACACAGAAGCATTCTGTGAAACTGCTTTCTGATCTGAGCATTCAGCTAACAGAGTTAAACCATACTTTTGATTGAGCAGTTTTGAAACACTCTGTCTGTAGAAAATGCAACTGGACATTCGTAGCGCTAAGTGGGTAATAGTGGAAAAAAGAATATGTTCAAATATAAACTACACAGAAGCATTGTATGAAACTTCTTTCTGTTCTGTGCATTCAACTAACAGAGTTGAACCTTACTTTTGATTGAGCCGTTCTGAAACACTCTTTCTGTAGAAACTGCAATTGGACATTCTGAGCGCTAAGAGGCCTATATTGGGAAAAAGAATGTCTACAAATAAAAACTACACAGAAGAATTGTGTGAAACTACTTTCTGTTCTGATTGTTCAACTAAAAGAGTTTAACCTTAGTTTTGATTGAGCCGTTCTGAAACACTCTTTCTGTAGAAAATGCAAGTGGAGATTCGGAGCGCTAAGAAGGTAATAGTGGAAAAAGGAATGTCTCCAAATATAAACTACACAGAATCATTCTGTGAAACTTCTTTCTGATCTGTGCATTCAGCTAACAGAGTTAAACCATACTTTTGATTGAGCAGATCTGAACACTCTTTCTGTAGAAAATGCAACTGGACATTTGGAGCGCTAAGAGAGTAGTAGTGGAAAAAGGAATATATTCAAATATAAACTACACAGAAGCATTCTGTGAAACTTCTTTCTGATCTGAGCATTCAGCTAACAGAGTTAAACCATACTTTTGATTGAGCAGTTTTGAAACACTCTGTCTGTAGAAAATGCAACTGGACATTCGTAGCGCTAAGTGGGTAATAGGGGAAAAAAGAATATGTTCAAATATAAACTACACAGAAGCATTGTATGAAACTTCTTTCTGTTCTGTGCATTCAACTAACAGAGTTGAACCTTACTTTTGACTGAGCCTTTCTGAAACACTCTTTCTGTAGAAACTGCAATTGGACATTCTGAGCGCTAAGAGGCCTCTATTGGGAAAAATAATATCTTCAAATAAAAACTACACAGAAGCATTGTGTGAAACTTATTTCTGATATGTTCATTAAGCTAACAGAGTTAAACCATACTTTTGATTGCGCAGTTCTGAACACTCTTTCTGTAGAAAATGCAAGTGGACATTCGGAGCGCTAAGAGGGTAATAGTGGAAAAAGGAATATATTCAAATATAAACTACACAGTAGCATTCTGTGAAAATTCTTTCTGTTCTGTGCATTCAACTAACAGAGTTGAACCTTACTTTTGATTGAGCCGTTCTGAAACACTCTTTCTGTAGAAACTGCAATTGGACATGCTAAGCGCTAAGAGGCCTACATTGGGAAAAAGAATATCTTCAAATAAAAATTACACAGATGCATTCTGTGAAACTTATTTCTGATCTGTAAATTCAGTTAACAGAGATAAAACATATTTTTGATTGAGTAGTTATGAAACACTCTTTTTGTAGAAAATGCAAGTGGAGATTCTGAGAGCTAAGAGGGTAATAGTGGAAAAAGGAATGTCTTCAAATATAAACTACACAGAATCATTCGGTGAAACTTCTTTCTGATCTGTGCATTCAGCTAACAGGGTTAAACCATACTTTTGATTGAGCAGATCTGAACACTCTTTCTGTTGAAAATGCAACTGGACATTTGGAGCGCTAAGAGCGTAGTAGTGGAAAAAGGAATATATTCAAATATAAACTACACAGAAGCATTCTGTGAAACTGCTTTCTGATCTGAGCATTCAGCTAACAGAGTTAAACCATACTTTTGATTGAGCAGTTTTGAAACACTCTGTCTGTAGAAAATGCAACTGGACATTCGTAGCGCTAAGTGGGTAATAGTGGAAAAAAGAATATGTTCAAATTTAAACTACACAGAAGCATTGTATGAAACTTCTTTCTGTTCTGTGCATTCAACTAACAGAGTTGAACCTTACTTTTGATTGAGCCTTTCTGAAACACTCTTTCTGTAGAAACTGCAATTGGACATTCTGAGCGCTAAGAGGCCTCTATTGGGAAAAATAATATCTTCAAATAAAAACTACACAGAAGAATTGTGTGAAACTTATTTCTGATATATTCATTAAGCTAACAGAGTTAATCCATACTTTTGATTGCGCAGTTCTGAACACCCTTTCTGTAGAAAATGCAAGTGGACATTCGTAGCGCTAAGAGTGTAATAGTGGAGAAAGGAATATATTCAAATATAAACTACACAGTAGCATTATGTGAAAATTCTTTCTGTTCTGTGCATTCAACTAACAGAGTTGAACCTTACTTTTGATTGAGCCGTTCTGAAACACTCTTTCTGTAGAAACTGCAATTGGACATGCTAAGCGCTAAGAGGCCTACATTGGGAAAAAGAATATCTTCAAATAAAAACTACACAGATGCATTCTGTGAAACTTATTTCTGATCTGTAAATTCAGTTAACAGAGATAAAACATATTTTTGATTGAGCAGTTATGAATCACTCTTTTTGTAGAAAATGCAAGTGGAGATTCGGAGCGCTAAGAGGGTAATAGTGGAAAAAGGAATGTCTTCAAATATAAACTACACAGAATCATTCGGTGAAACTTCTTTCTGATCTGTGTATTCAGCTAACAGAGTTAAACCATACTTTTGATTGAGCAGATCTGAACACTCTTTCTGTTGAAAATGCAACTGGACATTTGGAGCGCTAAGAGCGTAGTAGTGGAAAAAGGAATATATTCAAATATAAACTACACAGAAGCATTCTGTGAAACTTCTTTCGGATCTGAGCATTCAGCTAACAGAGTTAAACCATACTTTTGACTGAGCAGTTTTGAAACACTCTGTCTGTAGAAAATGCAACTGGACATTCGTAGCGCTAAGTGGGTAATAGTGGAAAAAAGAATATGTTCAAATATAAACTACACAGAAGCATTGTATGAAACTTCTTTCTGTTCTGTGCATTCAACTAACAGAGTTGAACCTTACTTTTGATTGAGCCGTTCTGAAACACTCTTTCTGTAGAAACTGCAATTAGACATTCTGAGCGCTAAGAGGCCTATATTGGGAAAAAGAATGTCTACAAATAAAAACTACACAGAAGAATTGTGTGAAACTACTTTCTGTTCTGATTGTTCAACTAAAAGAGTTGAACCTTAGTTTTGATTGAGCCGTTCTGAAACACTCTTTCTGTAGAAAATGCAAGTGGAGATTCGGAGCGCTAAGAAGGTAATAGTGGAAAAAGGAATGTCTCCAAATATAAACTACACAGAATCATTCTGTGAAACTTCTTTCTGATCTGTGCATTCAGCTAACAGAGTTAAACCATACTTTTGATTGAGCAGATCTGAACACTCTTTCTGTAGAAAATGCAACTGGACATTTGGAGCGCTAAGAGAGTAGTAGTGGAAAAAGGAATATATTCAAATATAAACTACACAGAAGCATTCTGTGAAACTTCTTTCTGATCTGAGCATTCAGCTAACAGAGTTAAACCATACTTTTGATTGAGCAGTTTTGAAACACTCTGTCTGTAGAAAATGCAACTGGACATTCGTAGCGCTAAGTGGGTAACAGGGGAAAAAAGAATATGTTCAAATATAAACTACACAGAAGCATTGTTTGAAACTTCTTTCTGTTCTGTGCATTCAACTAACAGAGTTGAACCTTACTTTTGAATGAGCCTTTCTGAAACACTCTTTCTGTAGAAACTGCAATTGGACATTCTGAGCGCTAAGAGGCCTATATTGGGAAAAATGATATCTTCAAATAAAAACTACACAGAAGCATTGTGTGAAACTTATTTCTGATATGTTCATTAAGCTAACAGAGTTAAACCATACTTTTGATTGCGCAGTTCTGAACACTCTTTCTGTAGAAAATGCAAGTGGACATTCGGAGCGCTAAGAGGGTAATAGTGGAAAAAGGAATATATTCAAATATAAACTACACAGTAGCATTCTGTGAAAATTCTTTCTGTTCTGTGCATTCAACTAACAGAGTTGAACCTTACTTTTGATTGAGCCGTTCTGAAACACTCTTTCTGTAGAAACTGCAATTGGACATGCTAAGCGCTAAGAGGCCTACATTGGGAAAAAGAATATCTTCAAATAAAAACTACACAGATGCATTCTGTGAAACTTATTTCTGATCTGTAAATTCAGTTAACAGAGATAAAACATATTTTTGATTGAGTAGTTATGAAACACTCTTTTTGTAGAAAATGCAAGTGGAGATTCGGAGAGCTAAGAGGGTAATAGTGGAAAAAGGAATGTCTTCAAATATAAACTACACAGAATCATTCGGTGAAACTTCTTTCTGATCTGTGCATTCAGCTAACAGGGTTAAACCATACTTTTGATTGAGCAGATCTGAACACTCTTTCTGTTGAAAATGCAACTGGACATTTGGAGCGCTAAGAGCGTAGTAGTGGAAAAAGGAATATATTCAAATATAAACTACACAGAAGCATTCTGTGAAACTGCTTTCTGATCTGAGCATTCAGCTAACAGAGTTAAACCATACTTTTGATTGAGCAGTTTTGAAACACTCTGTCTGTAGAAAATGCAACTGGACATTCGTAGCGCTAAGTGGGTAATAGTGGAAAAAAGAATATGTTCAAATATAAACTACACAGAATCATTGTATGAAACTTCTTTCTGTTCTGTGCATTCAACTAACAGAGTTGAACCTTACTTTTGATTGAGCCTTTCTGAAACACTCTTTCTGTAGAAACTGCAATTGGACATTCTGAGCGCTAAGAGGCCTCTATTGGGAAAAATAATATCTTCAAATAAAAACTACACAGAAGCATTGTGTGAAACTTATTTCTGATATATTCATTAAGCTAACAGAGTTAATCCATACTTTTGATTGCGCAGTTCTGAACACCCTTTCTGTAGAAAATGCAAGTGGACATTCGTAGCGCTAAGAGTGTAATAGTGGAGAAAGGAATATATTCAAATATAAACTACACAGTAGCATTATGTGAAAATTCTTTCTGTTCTGTGCATTCAACTAACAGAGTTGAACCTTACTTTTGATTGAGCCGTTCTGAAACACTCTTTCTGTAGAAACTGCAATTGGACATGCTAAGCGCTAAGAGGCCTACATTGGGAAAAAGAATATCTTCAAATAAAAACTACACAGATGCATTCTGTGAAACTTATTTCTGATCTGTAAATTCAGTTAACAGAGATAAAACATATTTTTGATTGAGCAGTTATGAAACACTCTTTTTGTAGAAAATGCAAGTGGAGATTCGGAGCGCTAAGAGGGTAATAGTGGAAAAAGGAATGTCTTCAAATATAAACTACACAGAATCATTCGGTGAAACTTCTTTCTGATCTGTGTATTCAGCTAACAGAGTTAAACCATACTTTTGATTGAGCAGATCTGAACACTCTTTCTGTTGAAAATGCAACTGGACATTTGGAGCGCTAAGAGCGTAGTAGTGGAAAAAGGAATATATTCAAATATAAACTACACAGAAGCATTCTGTGAAACTTCTTTCTGATCTGAGCATTCAGCTAACAGAGTTAAACCATACTTTTGATTGAGCAGTTTTGAAACACTCTGTCTGTAGAAAATGCAACTGGACATTCGTAGCGCTAAGTGGGTAATAGTGGAAAAAAGAATATGTTCAAATATAAACTACACAGAATCATTGTATGAAACTTCTTTCTGTTCTGTGCATTCAACTAACAGAGTTGAACCTTACTTTTGATTGAGCCGTTCTGAAACACTCTTTCTGTAGAAACTGCAATTAGACATTCTGAGCGCTAAGAGGCCTATATTGGGAAAAAGAATGTCTACAAATAAAAACTACACAGAAGAATTGTGTGAAACTACTTTCTGTTCTGATTGTTCAACTAAAAGAGTTGAACCTTAGTTTTGATTGAGCCGTTCTGAAACACTCTTTCTGTAGAAAATGCAAGTGGAGATTCGGAGCGCTAAGAAGGTAATAGTGGAAAAAGGAATGTCTCCAAATATAAACTACACAGAATCATTCTGTGAAACTTCTTTCTGATCTGTGCATTCAGCTAACAGAGTTAAACCATACTTTTGATTGAGCAGATCTGAACACTCTTTCTGTAGAAAATGCAACTGGACATTTGGAGCGCTAAGAGAGTAGTAGTGGAAAAAGGAATATATTCAAATATAAACTACACAGAAGCATTCTGTGAAACTTCTTTCTGATCTGAGCATTCAGCTAACAGAGTTAAACCATACTTTTGATTGAGCAGTTTTGAAACACTCTGTCTGTAGAAAATGCAACTGGACATTCGTAGCGCTAAGTGGGTAACAGGGGAAAAAAGAATATGTTCAAATATAAACTACACAGAAGCATTGTTTGAAACTTCTTTCTGTTCTGTGCATTCAACTAACAGAGTTGAACCTTACTTTTGAATGAGCCTTTCTGAAACACTCTTTCTGTAGAAACTGCAATTGGACATTCTGAGCGCTAAGAGGCCTATATTGGGAAAAATGATATCTTCAAATAAAAACTACACAGAAGCATTGTGTGAAACTTATTTCTGATATGTTCATTAAGCTAACAGAGTTAAACCATACTTTTGATTGCGCAGTTCTGAACACTCTTTCTGTAGAAAATGCAAGTGGACATTCGGAGCGCTAAGATGGTAATAGTGGAAAAAGGAATATGTTCAAATATAAACTACACAGTAGCATTCTGTGAAAATTCTTTCTGTTCTGTGCATTCAACTAACAGAGTTGAACCTTACTTTTGATTGAGCCGTTCTGAAACACTCTTTCTGTAGAAACTGCAATTGGACATGCTAAGCGCTAAGAGGCCTACATTGGGAAAAAGAATATCTTCAAATAAAAACTACACAGATGCATTCTGTGAAACTTATTTCTGATCTGTAAATTCAGTTAACAGAGATAAAACATATTTTTGATTGAGCAGTTATGAAACACTCTTTTTGTAGAAAATGCAAGTGGAGATTCGGAGCGCTAAGAGGGTAATAGTGGAAAAAGGAATGTCTTCAATATAAACTACACAGAAACATTCGGTGAAACTTCTTTCTGATCTGTGCATTCAGCTAACAGAGTTAAAGCATACTTTTGATTGAGCAGATCTGAACACTCTTTCTGTTGAAAATGCAACTGGACATTTGGAGCGCTAAGAGCGTAGTAGTGGAAAAAGGAATATATTCAAATATAAACTACACAGAAACATTCTGTGAAACTTCTTTCTGATCTGAGCATTCAGCTAACAGAGTTAAACCATACTTTTGATTGAGCAGTATTGAAACACTCTGTCTGTAGAAAATGCAACTGGACATTCGTAGCGCTAAGTGGGTAATAGTGGAAAAAAGAATATGTTCAAATATAAACTACACAGAAGCATTGTATGAAACTTCTTTCTGTTCTGTGCATTCAACTAACAGAGTTGAACCTTACTTTTGATTGAGCCGTTCTGAAACACTCTTTCTGTAGAAACTGCAATTGGACATTCTGAGCGCTAAGAGGCCTATATTGGGAAAAAGAATGTCTACAAATAAAAACTACACAGAAGAATTGTGTGAAACTACTTTCTGTTCTGATTGTTCAACTAAAAGAGTTGAACCTTAGTTTTGATTGAGCCGTTCTGAAACAGTCTTTCTGTAGAAAATGCAAGTGGAGATTCGGAGCGCTAAGATGGTAATAGTGGAAAAAGGAATGTCTCCAAATATAAACTACACAGAATCATTCTGTGAAACTTCTTTCTGATCTGTGCATTCAGCTAACAGAATTAAACCATACTTTTGATTGAGCAGATCTGAACAATCTTTCTGTAGAAAATGCAACTGGACATTTGGAGCGCTAAGAGAGTAGTAGTGGAAAAAGGAATATATTCAAATATAAACTACACAGAAGCATTCTGTGAAACTTCTTTCTGATCTGAGCATTCAGCTAACAGAGTTAAACCATACTTTTGATTGAGCAGTTTTGAAACACTCTGTCTGTAGAAAATGCAACTGGACATTCGTAGCGCTAAGTGGGTAATCGTGGAAAAAAGAATATGTTCAAATATAAACTACACAGAAGCATTGTATGAAACTTCTTTCTGTTCTGTGCATTCAACTAACAGAGTTGAACCTTACTTTTGACTGAGCCTTTCTGAAACACTCTTTCTGTAGAAACTGCAATTGGACATTCTGAGCGCTAAGAGGCCTATATTGGGAAAAATGATATCTTCAAATAAAAACTACACAGAAGCATTGTGTGAAACTTATTTCTGATATGTTCATTAAGCTAACAGAGTTAAACCATACTTTTGATTGCGCAGTTCTGAACACTCTTTCTGTAGAAAATGCAAGTGGACATTCGGAGCGCTAAGAGGGTAATAGTGGAAAAAGGAATGTATTCAAATATAAACTACACAGTAGCATTCTGTGAAAATTCTTTCTGTTCTGTGCATTCAACTAACAGAGTTGAACCTTACTTTTGATTGAGCCGTTCTGAAACACTCTTTCTGTAGAAAGTGCAATTGGACATGCTAAGCGCTAAGAGGCCTACATTGGGAAAAAGAATATCTTCAAATAAAAACTACACAGATGCATTCTGTGAAACTTATTTCTGATCTGTAAATTCAGTTAACAGAGATAAAACATATTTTTGATTGAGCAGTTATGAAACACTCTTTTTGTAGAAAATGCAAGTGGAGATTCGGAGCGCTAAGAGGGTAATAGTGGAAAAAGGAATGTCTTCAAATATAAACTACACAGAATCATTCGGTGAAACTTCTTTCTGATCTGTGCATTCAGCTAACAGAGTTAAAGCATAATTTTGATTGAGCAGATCTGAACACTCTTTCTGTTGAAAATGCAACTGGACATTTGGAGCGCTAAGAGCGTAGTAGTGGAAAAAGGAATATATTCAAATATAAACTACACAGAAGCATTCTGTGAAACTTCTTTCTGATCTGAGCATTCAGCTAACAGAGTTAAACCATACTTTTGATTGAGCAGTTTTGAAACACTCTGTCTGTAGAAAATGCAACTGGACATTCGTAGCGCTAAGTGGGTAATAGTGGAAAAAAGAATATGTTCAAATATAAACTACACAGAAGCATTGTATGAAACTCCTTTCTGTTCTGTGCATTCAACTAACAGAGTTGAACCTTACTTTTGATTGAGCCGTTCTGAAACACTCTTTCTGTAGAAACTGCAATTGGACATTCTGAGCGCTAAGAGGCCTATATTGGGAAAAAGAATGTCTACAAATAAAAACTACACAGAAGAATTGTGTGAAATTACTTTCTGTTCTGATTGTTCAACTAAAAGAGTTGAACCTTAGTTTTGATTGAGCCGTTCTGAAAAACTCCTTCTGTAGAAAATGCAAGTGGAGATTCGGAGCGCTAAGAAGGTAATAGTGGAAAAAGGAATATATTCAAATATAAACTACACAGAAGCATTCTGTGAAACTTTTTTCTGATCTGAGCATTCAGCTAACAGAGTTAAACCATACTTTTGATTGAGCAGTTTTGAAACACTCTGTCTGTAGAAAATGCAACTGGACATTCGTAGCGCTAAGTGGGTAATAGTGGAAAAAAGAATATGTTCAAATATAAAATACACAGAAGCATTGTATGAAACTTCTTTCTGTTCTGTGCATTCAACTAACAGAGTTGAACCTTACTTTTGATTGAGCCGTTCTGAAACACTCTTTCTGTAGAAACTGCAATTGGACATTCTGAGCGCTAAGAGGCCTATATTGGGAAAAAGAATGTCTACAAATAAAAACTACACAGAAGAATTGTGTGAAACTTCTTTCTGTTCTGTTTGTTCAACTAAAAGAGTTGAACCTTAGTTTTGATTGAGCCGTTCTGAAACACTCTTTCTGTAGAAACTGCAATTGGAGATTCGGAGCGCTAAGAGGGTAATAGTGGAAAAAGGAATGTCTCCAAATATAAACTACACAGAATCATTCTGTGAAACTTCTTTCTGATCTGTGCATTAAGCTAACAGAGTTAAACCATACTTTTGATTGCGCAGTTCTGTCACTCTTTCTGTAGAAAATGCAAGTGGACATTCGGAGCGCTAAGAGGGTAATAGTGGAAAAAGGAATATATTCAAATATAAACTACACAGTAGCATTCTGTGAAAATTCTTTCTATTCTGTGCATTCAACTAACAGAGTTGAACCTTACTTTTGATTGAGCCGTTCTGAAACACTCTTTCTGTAGAAACTGCAATTGGACATGCTAAGCGCTAAGAGGCCTACATTGGGAAAAAGAATATCTTCAAATAAAAACTACACAGATGCATTCTGTGAAACTTATTTCTGATCTGTAAATTCAGTTAACAGAGATAAAACATATTTTTGATTGAGCAGTTATGAAACACTCTTTTTGTAGAAAATGCAAGTGGAGATTCGGAGCGCTAAGAGGGTAATAGTGGAAAAAGGAATGTCTTCAAATATAAACTACACAGAATCATTCGGTGAAACTTCTTTCTGATCTGTGCATTCAGCTAACAGAGTTAAACCATACTTTTGATTGAGCAGATCTGAACACTCTTTCTGTTGAAAATGCAACTGGACATTTGGAGCGCTAAGAGCGTAGTAGTGGAAAAAGGAATATATTCAAATATAAACTACACAGAAGCATTCTGTGAAACTGCTTTCTGATCTGAGCATTCAGCTAACAGAGTTAAACCATACTTTTGATTGAGCAGTTTTGAAACACTCTGTCTGTAGAAAATGCAACTGGACATTCGTAGCGCTAAGTGGGTAATAGTGGAAAAAAGAATATGTTCAAATATAAACTACACAGAAGCATTGTATGAAACTTCTTTCTGTTCTGTGCATTCAACTAACAGAGTTGAACCTTACTTTTGATTGAGCCTTTCTGAAACACTCTTTCTGTAGAAACTGCAATTGGACATTCTGAGCGCTAAGAGGCCTCTATTGGGAAAAATAATATCTTCAAATAAAAACTACACAGAAGCATTGTGTGAAACTTATTTCTGATATGTTCATTAAGCTAACAGAGTTAAACCATACTTTTGATTGCGCAGTTCTGAACACTCTTTCTGTAGAAAATGCAAGTGGACATTCGGAGCGCTAAGAGGGTAATAGTGCAAAAAGGAATATATTCAAATATAAACTACACAGTAGCATTCTGTGAAAATTCTTTCTGTTCAGTGCATTCAACTAACAGAGTTGAACCTTACTTTTGATTGAGCCGTTCTGAAACACTCTTTCTGTAGAAACTGCAATTGGACATTCTGAGCGCTAAGAGGCCTATATTGGGAAAAAGAATGTCTACAAATAAAAACTACACAGAAGAATTGTGTGAAACTTCTTTCTGTTCTGTTTGTTCAACTAAAAGAGTTGAACCTTAGTTTTGATTGAGCCGTTCTGAAACACTCTTTCTGTAGAAAATGCAAGTGGAGATTCGGAGCGCTAAGAGGGTAATAGTGGAAAAAGGAATGTCTCCACATATAAACTATACAGAATCATTCTGTGAAACTTCTTTGTGATCTGTGCATTCAGCTAACAGAGTTAAACCATACTTTTGATTGAGCAGATCTGAACACTCTTTCTGTAGAAAATGCAACTGGACATTTGGAGCGCTAAGAGAGTAGTAGTGGAAAAAGGAATATATTCAAATATAAACTACACAGAAGCATTCTGTGAAACTTCTTTCTGATCTGAGCATTCAGCTAACAGAGTTAAACCATACTTTTGATTGAGCAGTTTTGAAACACTCTGTCTGTAGAAAATGCAACTGGACATTCGTAGCGCTAAGTGGGTAATCGTGGAAAAAAGAATATGTTCAAATATAAACTACACAGAAGCATTGTATGAAACTTCTTTCTGTTCTGTGCATTCAACTAACAGAGTTGAACCTTATTTTTGATTGAGCCTTTCTGAAACACTCTTTCTGTAGAAACTGCAATTGGACATTCTGAGCGCTAAGAGGCCTCTATTGGGAAAAATAATATCTTCAAATAAAAACTACACAGAAGCATTGTGTGAAACTTATTTCTGATATGTTCATTAAGCTAACAGAGTTAAACCATACTTTTGATTGCTCAGTTCTGAACACTCTTTCTGTAGGAAATGCAAGTGGACATTCGGAGCGCTAAGAGAGTAATAGTGGAAAAAGGAATATATTCAAATATAAACTACACAGTAGCATTCTGTGAAAATTCTTTCTGTTCTGTGCATTCAACTAACAGAGTTGAACCTTACTTTTGATTGAGCCGTTCTGAAACACTCTTTCTGTAGAAACTGCAATTGGACATGCTAAGCGCTAAGAGGCCTACATTGGGAAAAAGAATATCTTCAAATAAAAACTACACAGATGCATTCTGTGAAACTTATTTCTGATCTGTAAATTCAGTTAACAGAGATAAAACATATTTTTGATTGAGCAGTTATGAAACACTCTTTTTGTAGAAAATGCAAGTGGAGATTCGGAGCGGTAAGAGGGTAATAGTGGAAAAAGGAATGTCTTCAAATATAAACTACACAGAATCATTCGGTGAAACTTCTTTCTGATCTGTGCATTCAGCTAACAGAGTTAAACCATACTTTTGATTGAGCAGATCTGAACACTCTTTCTGTTGAAAATGCAACTGGACATTTGGAGCGCTAAGAGCGTAGTAGTGGAAAAAGGAATATATTCAAATATAAACTACACAGAAGCATTCTGTGAAACTTCTTTCTGATCTGAGCATTCAGCTAACAGAGTTAAACCATACTTTTGATTGAGCAGTTTTGAAACACTCTGTCTGTAGAAAATGCAACTGGACATTCGTAGCGCTAAGTGGGTAATAGTGGAAAAAAGAATATGTTCAAATATAAACTACACAGAAGCATTGTATGAAACTTCTTTCTGTTCTGTGCATTCAACTAACAGAGTTGAACCTTACTTTTGATTGAGCCGTTCTGAAACACTCTTTCTGTAGAAACTGCAATTGGACATTCTGAGCGCTAAGAGGCCTATATTGGGAAAAAGAATGTCTACAAATAAAAACTACACAGAAGAATTGTGTGAAACTTCTTTCTGTTCTGTTTGTTCAACTAAAAGAGTTGAACCTTAGTTTTGATTGAGCCGTTCTGAAACACTCTTTCTGTAGAAAATGCAAGTGGAGATTCGGAGCGCTAAGAGGGTAATAGTGGAAAAAGGAATGTCTCCAAATATAAACTACACAGAATCATTCTGTGAAACTTCTTTCTGATCTGTGCATTCAGCTAACAGAGTTAAACCATACTTTTGATTGAGCAGATCTGAACACTCTTTCTGTAGAAAATGCAACTGGACATTTGGAGCGCTAAGAGAGTAGTAGTGGAAAAAGGAATATATTCAAATATAAACTACACAGAAGCATTCTGTGAAACTTCTTTCTGATCTGAGCATTCAGCTAACAGAGTTAAACCATACTTTTGATTGAGCAGTTTTGAAACACTCTGTCTGTAGAAAATGCAACTGGACATTCGTAGCGCTAAGTGGGTAATAGTGGAAAAAAGAATATGTTCAGATATAAACTACACAGAAGCATTGTATGAAACTTCTTTCTGTTCTGTGCATTCAACTAACAGAGTTGAACCTTACTTTTGATTGAGCCTTTCTGAAACACTCTTTCTGTAGAAACTGCAGTTGGACATTCTGAGCGCTAAGAGGCCTATATTGGGAAAAATAATATCTTCAAATAAAAACTACACAGAAGCATTGTGTGAAACTTATTTCTGATATGTTCATTAAGCTAACAGAGTTAAACCATACTTTTGATTGCGCAGTTCTGAACACTCTTTCTGTAGAAAATGCAAGTGGACATTCGGAGCGCTAAGAGGGTAATAGTGAAAAAAGGAATATATTCAAATATAAACTACACAGTAGCATTCTGTGAAAATTCTTTCTGTTCTGTGCATTCAACTAACAGAGTTGAACCTTACTTTTGATTGAGCCGTTCTGAAACACTCTTTCTGTAGAAACTGCAATTGGACATGCTAAGCGCTAAGAGGCCTACATTGGGAAAAAGAATATCTTCAAATAAAAACTACACAGATGCATTCTGTGAAACTTATTTCTGATCTGTAAATTCAGTTAACAGAGATAAAACATATTTTTGATTGAGCAGTTATGAAACACTCTTTTTGTAGAAAATGCAAGTGGAGATTCGGAGCGCTAAGAGGGTAATAGTGGAAAAAGGAATGTCTTCAAATATAAACTACACAGAATCATTCGGTGAAACTTCTTTCTGATCTGTGCATTCAGCTAACAGAGTTAAACCATACTTTTGATTGAGCAGATCTGAACACTCTTTCTGTTGAAAATGCAACTGGACATTTGGAGCGCTAAGAGCGTAGTAGTGGAAAAAGGAATATATTCAAATATAAACTACACAGAAGCATTCTGTGAAACTTCTTTCTGATCTGAGCATTCAGCTAACAGAGTTAAACCATACTTTTGATTGAGCAGTTTTGAAACACTCTGTCTGTAGAAAATGCAACTGGACATTCGTAGCGCTAAGTGGGTAATAGTGGAAAAAAGAATATGTTCAAATATAAAATACACAGAAGCATTGTATGAAACTTCTTTCTGTTCTGTGCATTCAACTAACAGAGTTGAACCTTACTTTTGATTGAGCCGTTCTGAAACACTCTTTCTGTAGAAACTGCAATTGGACATTCTGAGCGCTAAGAGGCCTATATTGGGAAAAAGAATGTCTACAAATAAAAACTACACAGAAGAATTGTGTGAAACTTCTTTCTGTTCTGTTTGTTCAACTAAAAGAGTTGAACCTTAGTTTTGATTGAGCCGTTCTGAAACACTCTTTCTGTAGAAAATGCAAGTGGAGATTCGGAGCGCTAAGAGGGTAATAGTGGAAAAAGGAATGTCTCCAAATATAAACTACACAGAATCATTCTGTGAAACTTCTTTCTGATCTGTGCATTCAGCTAACAGAGTTAAACCATACATTTGATTGAGCAGATCTGAACACTCTTTCTGTAGAAAATGCAACTGGACATTCGTAGCGCTAAGTGGGTAATAGTGGAAAAAAGAATATGTTCAAATATAAACTACACAGAAGCATTGTATGAAACTTCTTTCTGTTCTGTGCATTCAACTAACAGAGTTGAACCTTACTTTTGATTGAGCCGTTCTGAAACACTCTTTCTGTAGAAACTGCAATTGGACATTCTGAGCGCTAAGAGGCCTATATTGGGAAAAAGAATGTCTACAAATAAAAACTACACAGAAGAATTGTGTGAAACTTCTTTCTGTTCTGTTTGTTCAACTAAAAGAGTTGAACCTTAGTTTTGATTGAGCCGTTCTGAAACACTCTTTCTGTAGAAAATGCAAGTGGAGATTCGGAGCGCTAAGAGGGTAATAGTGGAAAAAGGAATGTCTCCAAATATAAACTACACAGAATCATTCTGTGAAACTTCTTTCTGATCTGTGCATTCAGCTAACAGAGTTAAACCATACTTTTGATTGAGCAGATCTGAACACTCTTTCTGTTGAAAATGCAACTGGACATTTGGAGCGCTAAGAGCGTAGTAGTGGAAAAAGGAATATATTCAAATATAAACTACACAGAAGCATTCTGTGAAACTGCTTTCTGATCTGAGCATTCAGCTAACAGAGTTAAACCATACTTTTGATTGAGCAGTTTTGAAACACTCTGTCTGTAGAAAATGCAACTGGACATTCGTAGCGCTAAGTGGGTAATAGTGGAAAAAAGAATATGTTCAAATATAAACTACACAGAAGCATTGTATGAAACTTCTTTCTGTTCTGTGCATTCAACTAACAGAGTTGAACCTTACTTTTGATTGAGCCTTTCTGAAACACTCTTTCTGTAGAAACTGCAATTGGACATTCTGAGCGCTAAGAGGCCTCTATTGGGAAAAATAATATCTTCAAATAAAAACTACACAGAAGCATTGTGTGAAACTTATTTCTGATATGTTCATTAAGCTAACAGAGTTAAACCATACTTTTGATTGCGCAGTTCTGAACACTCTTTCTGTAGAAAATGCAAGTGGACATTCGGAGCGCTAAGAGGGTAATAGTGCAAAAAGGAATATATTCAAATATAAACTACACAGTAGCATTCTGTGAAAATTCTTTCTGTTCAGTGCATTCAACTAACAGAGTTGAACCTTACTTTTGATTGAGCCGTTCTGAAACACTCTTTCTGTAGAAACTGCAATTGGACATTCTGAGCGCTAAGAGGCCTATATTGGGAAAAAGAATGTCTACAAATAAAAACTTCACAGAAGAATTGTGTGAAACTTCTTTCTGTTCTGTTTGTTCAACTAAAAGAGTTGAACCTTAGTTTTGATTGAGCCGTTCTGAAACACTCTTTCTGTAGAAAATGCAAGTGGAGATTCGGAGCGCTAAGAGGGTAATAGTGGAAAAAGGAATGTCTCCAAATATAAACTATACAGAATCATTCTGTGAAACTTCTTTGTGATCTGTGCATTCAGCTAACAGAGTTAAACCATACTTTTGATTGAGCAGATCTGAACACTCTTTCTGTAGAAAATGCAACTGGACATTTGGAGCGCTAAGAGAGTAGTAGTGGAAAAAGGAATATATTCAAATATAAACTACACAGAAGCATTCTGTGAAACTTCTTTCTGATCTGAGCATTCAGCTAACAGAGTTAAACCATACTTTTGATTGAGCAGTTTTGAAACACTCTGTCTGTAGAAAATGCAACTGGACATTCTTAGCGCTAAGTGGGTAATCGTGGAAAAAAGAATATGTTCAAATATAAACTACACAGAAGCATTGTATGAAACTTCTTTCTGTTCTGTGCATTCAACTAACAGAGTTGAACCTTATTTTTGATTGAGCCTTTCTGAAACACTCTTTCTGTAGAAACTGCAATTGGACATTCTGAGCGCTAAGAGGCCTCTATTGGGAAAAATAATATCTTCAAATAAAAACTACACAGAAGCATTGTGTGAAACTTATTTCTGATATGTTCATTAAGCTAACAGAGTTAAACCATACTTTTGATTGCGCAGTTCTGAACACTCTTTCTGTAGGAAATGCAAGTGGACATTCGGAGCGCTAAGAGAGTAATAGTGGAAAAAGGAATATATTCAAATATAAACTACACAGTAGCATTCTGTGAAAATTCTTTCTGTTCTGTGCATTCAACTAACAGAGTTGAACCTTACTTTTGATTGAGCCGTTCTGAAACACTCTTTCTGTAGAAACTGCAATTGGACATGCTAAGCGCTAAGAGGCCTACATTGGGAAAAAGAATATCTTCAAATAAAAACTACACAGATGCATTCTGTGAAACTTATTTCTGATCTTTAAATTCAGTTAACAGAGATAAAACATATTTTTGATTGAGCAGTTATGAAACACTCTTTTTGTAGAAAATGCAAGTGGAGATTCGGAGCGGTAAGAGGGTAATAGTGGAAAAAGGAATGTCTTCAAATATAAACTACACAGAATCATTCGGTGAAACTTCTTTCTGATCTGTGCATTCAGCTAACAGAGTTAAACCATACTTTTGATTGAGCAGATCTGAACACTCTTTCTGTTGAAAATGCAACTGGACATTTGGAGCGCTAAGAGCGTAGTAGTGGAAAAAGGAATATATTCAAATATAAACTACACAGAAGCATTCTGTGAAACTTCTTTCTGATCTGAGCATTCAGCTAACAGAGTTAAACCATACTTTTGATTGAGCAGTTTTGAAACACTCTGTCTGTAGAAAATGCAACTGGACATTCGTAGCGCTAAGTGGGTAATAGTGGAAAAAAGAATATGTTCAAATATAAACTACACAGAAGCATTGTATGAAACATCTTTCTGTTCTGTGCATTCAACTAACAGAGTTGAACCTTACTTTTGATTGAGCCGTTCTGAAACACTCTTTCTGTAGAAACTGCAATTGGACATTCTGAGCGCTAAGAGGCCTATATTGGGAAAAAGAATGTCTACAAATAAAAACTACACAGAAGAATTGTGTGAAACTTCTTTCTGTTCTGTTTGTTCAACTAAAAGAGTTGAACCTTAGTTTTGATTGAGCCGTTCTGAAACACTCTTTCTGTAGAAAATGCAAGTGGAGATTCGGAGCGCTAAGAGGGTAATAGTGGAAAAAGGAATGTCTCCAAATATAAACTACACAGAATCATTCTGTGAAACTTCTTTCTGATCTGTGCATTCAGCTAACAGAGTTAAACCATACTTTTGATTGAGCAGATCTGAACACTCTTTCTGTAGAAAATGCAACTGGACATTTGGAGCGCTAAGAGAGTAGTAGTGGAAAAAGGAATATATTCAAATATAAACTACACAGAAGCATTCTGTGAAACTTCTTTCTGATCTGAGCATTCAGCTAACAGAGTTAAACCATACTTTTGATTGAGCAGTTTTGAAACACTCTGTCTGTAGAAAATGCAACTGGACATTCGTAGCGCTAAGTGGGTAATAGTGGAAAAAAGAATATGTTCAGATATAAACTACACAGAAGCATTGTATGAAACTTCTTTCTGTTCTGTGCATTCAACTAACAGAGTTGAACCTTACTTTTGATTGAGCCTTTCTGAAACACTCTTTCTGTAGAAAGTGCAATTGGACATTCTGAGCGCTAAGAGGCCTATATTGGGAAAAATAATATCTTCAAATAAAAACTACACAGAAGCATTGTGTGAAACTTATTTCTGATATGTTCATTAAGCTAACAGAGTTAAACCATACTTTTGATTGCGCAGTTCTGAACACTCTTTCTGTAGAAAATGCAAGTGGACATTCGGAGCGCTAAGAGGGTAATAGTGAAAAAAGGAATATATTCAAATATAAACTACACAGTAGCATTCTGTGAAAATTCTTTCTGTTCTGTGCATTCAACTAACAGAGTTGAACCTTACTTTTGATTGAGCCGTTCTGAAACACTCTTTCTGTAGAAACTGCAATTGGACATGCTAAGCGCTAAGAGGCCTATATTGGGAAAAAGAATATCTTCAAATAAAAACTACACAGATGCATTCTGTGAAACTTATTTCTGATCTGTAAATTCAGTTAACAGAGATAAAACATATTTTTGATTGAGCAGTTATGAAACACTCTTTTTGTAGAAAATGCAAGTGGAGATTCGGAGCGCTAAGAGGGTAATAGTGGAAAAAGGAATGTCTTCAAATATAAACTACACAGAATCATTCGGTGAAACTTCTTTCTGATCTGTGCATTCAGCTAACAGAGTTAAACCATACTTTTGATTGAGCAGATCTGAACACTCTTTCTGTTGAAAATGCAACTGGACATTTGGAGCGCTAAGAGCGTAGTAGTGGAAAAAGGAATATATTCAAATATAAACTACACAGAAGCATTCTGTGAAACTTTTTTCTGATCTGAGCATTCAGCTAACAGAGTTAAACCATACTTTTGATTGAGCAGTTTTGAAACACTCTGTCTGTAGAAAATGCAACTGGACATTCGTAGCGCTAAGTGGGTAATAGTGGAAAAAAGAATATGTTCAAATATAAAATACACAGAAGCATTGTATGAAACTTCTTTCTGTTCTGTGCATTCAACTAACAGAGTTGAACCTTACTTTTGATTGAGCCGTTCTGAAACACTCTTTCTGTAGAAACTGCAATTGGACATTCTGAGCGCTAAGAGGCCTATATTGGGAAAAAGAATGTCTACAAATAAAAACTACACAGAAGAATTGTGTGAAACTTCTTTCTGTTCTGTTTGTTCAACTAAAAGAGTTGAACCTTAGTTTTGATTGAGCCGTTCTGAAACACTCTTTCTGTAGAAAATGCAAGTGGAGATTCGGAGCGCTAAGAGGGTAATAGTGGAAAAAGGAATGTCTCCAAATATAAACTACACAGAATCATTCTGTGAAACTTCTTTCTGATCTGTGCATTCAGCTAACAGAGTTAAACCATACATTTCATTGAGCAGATCTGAACACTCTTTCTGTAGAAAATGCAACTGGACATTCGTAGCGCTAAGTGGGTAATAGTGGAAAAAAGAATATGTTCAAATATAAACTACACAGAAGCATTGTATGAAACTTCTTTCTGTTCTGTGCATTCAACTAACAGAGTTGAACCTTACTTTTGATTGAGCCGTTCTGAAACACTCTTTCTGTAGAAACTGCAATTGGACATTCTGAGCGCTAAGAGGCCTATATTGGGAAAAAGAATGTCTACAAATAAAAACTACACAGAAGAATTGTGTGAAACTTCTTTCTGTTCTGTTTGTTCAACTAAAAGAGTTGAACCTTAGTTTTGATTGAGCCGTTCTGAAACACTCTTTCTGTAGAAAATGCAAGTGGAGATTCGGAGCGCTAAGAGGGTAATAGTGGAAAAAGGAATGTCTACAAATATAAACTACACAGAATCATTCTGTGAAACTTATTTCTGATCTGTGCATTCAGCTAACAGAGTTAAACCATACTTTTGATTGAGCAGATCTGAACACTCTTTCTGTAGAAAATGCAACTGGACATTTGGAGCGCTAAGAGAGTAGTAGTGGAAAAAGGAATATATTCAAATATAAACTACACAGAAGCATTCTGTGAAACTTCTTTCTGATCTGAGCATTCAGCTAACAGAGTTAAACCATACTTTTGATTGAGCAGTTTTGAAACACTCTGTCTGTAGAAAATGCAACTGGACATTCGTAGCGCTAAGTGGGTAATAGTGGAAAAAAGAATATTTTCAAATATAAACTACACAGAAGCATTGTATGAAACTTCTTTCTGTTCTGTGCATTCAACTAACAGAGTTGAACCTTACTTTTGATTGTGCCTTTCTGAAACACTCTTTCTGTAGAATCTGCAATTGGACATTCTGAGCGCTAAGAGGCCTCTATTGGGAAAAATAATATCTTCAAATAAAAACTACACAGAAGCATTGTGTGAAACTTATTTCTGATATGTTCATTAAGCTAACAGAGTTAAACCATACTTTTGATTGCGCAGTTCTGAACACTCTTTCTGTAGAAAATGCAAGTGGACATTCGGAGCGCTAAGAGGGTAATAGTGGAAAAAGGAATATATTCAAATATAAACTACACAGTAGCATTCTGTGAAAATTCTTTCTGTTCTGTGCATTCAACTAACAGAGTTGAACCTTACTTTTGATTGAGCCGTTCTGAAACACTCTTTCTGTAGAAACTGCAATTGGACATGCTAAGCGCTAAGAGGCCTACATTGGGAAAAAGAATATCTTCAAATAAAAACTACACAGATGCATTCTGTGAAACTTATTTCTGATCTGTAAATTCAGTTAACAGAGATAAAACATATTTTTGATTGAGCAGTTATGAAACACTCTTTTTGTAGAAAATGCAAGAGGAGATTCGGAGCGCTAAGAGGGTAATAGTGGAAAAAGGAATGTCTTCAAATATAAACTACACAGAATCATTCGGTGAAACTTCTTTCTGATCTGTGCATTCAGCTAACAGAGTTAAAGCATACTTTTGATTGAGCAGATCTGAACACTCTTTCTGTTGAAAATGCAACTGGACATTTGGAGCGCTAAGAGCGTAGTAGTGGAAAAAGGAATATATTCAAATATAAACTACACAGAAACATTCTGTGAAACATCTTTCTGATCTGAGCATTCAGCTAACAGAGTTAAACCATACTTTTGATTGAGCAGTTTTGAAACACTCTGTCTGTAGAAAATGCAACTGGACATTCGTAGCGCTAAGTGGGTAATAGTGGAAAAAAGAATATGTTCAAATATAAACTACACAGAAGCATTGTATGAAACTTCTTTCTGTTCTGTGCATTCAACTAACAGAGTTGAACCTTACTTTTGATTGAGCCGTTCTGAAACACTCTTTCTGTAGAAACTGCAATTGGACATTCTGAGCGCTAAGAGGCCTATATTGGGAAAAAGAATGTCTACAAATAAAAACTACACAGAAGAATTGTGTGAAACTACTTTCTGTTCTGATTGTTCAACTAAAAGAGTTGAAACTTAGTTTTGATTGAGCCGTTCTGAAACACTCTTTCTGTAGAAAATGCAAGTGGAGATTTGGAGCGCTAAGAAGGTAATAGTGGAAAAAGGAATGTCTCCAAATATAAACTACACAGAATCATTCTGTGAAACTTCTTTCTGATCTGTGCATTCAGCTAACAGAGTTAAACCATACTTTTGATTGAGCAGATCTGAACACTCTTTCTGTAGAAAATGCAACTGGACATTTGGAGCGCTAAGAGAGTAGTAGTGGAAAAAGGAATGTATTCAAATATAAACTACACAGAAGCATTCTGTGAAACTTCTTTCTGATCTGAGCATTCAGCTAACAGAGTTAAACCATACTTTTGATTGAGCAGTTTTGAAACACTCTGTCTGTAGAAAATGCAACTGGACATTCGTAGCGCTAAGTGGGTAATAGGGGAAAAAAGAATATGTTCAAATATAAACTACACAGAAGCATTGTATGAAACTTCTTTCTCTTCTGTGCATTCAACTAACAGAGTTGAACCTTACTTTTGACTGAGCCTTTCTGAAACACTCTTTCTGTAGAAACTCCAATTGGACATTCTGAGCGCTAAGAGGTCTATATTGGGAAAAAAAATATCTTCAAATAAAAACTACACAGAAGCATTGTGTGAAACTTATTTCTGATATGTTCATTAAGCTAACAGAGTTAAACCATACTTTTGATTGCGCAGTTCTGAACACTCTTTCTGTAGAAAATGCAAGTGGACATTCGGAGCGCTAAGAGGGTAATAGTGGAAAAAGGAATATATTCAAATATAAACTACACAGTAGCATTCTGTGAAAATTCTTTCTGTTCTGTGCATTCAACTAACAGAGTTGAACCTTACTTTTGATTGAGCCGTTCTGAAACACTCTTTCTGTAGAAACTGCAATTGGACATGCTAAGCGCTAAGAGGCCTACATTGGGAAAAAGAATATCTTCAAATAAAAACTACACAGATGCATTCTGTGAAACTTTTTTCTGATCTGTAAATTCAGTTAACAGAGATAAAACATATATTTGATTGAGCAGTTATGAAACACTCTGTTTGTAGAAAATGCAAGAGGAGATTCGGAGAGCTAAGGGGGTAATAGTGGAAAAAGGAATGTCTTCAAATATAAACTACACAGAATCATTCGGTGAAACTTCTTTCTGATCTGTGCATTCAGCTAACAGGGTTAAACCATACTTTTGATTGAGCAGATCTGAACACTCTTTCTGTTGAAAATGCAACTGGACATTTGGAGCGCTAAGAGCGTAGTAGTGGAAAAAGGAATATATTCAAATATAAACTACACAGAAGCATTCTGTGAAACTGCTTTCTGATCTGAGCATTCAGCTAACAGAGTTAAACCATACTTTTGATTGAGCAGTTTTGAAACACTCTGTCTGTAGAAAATGCAACTGGACATTCGTAGCGCTAAGTGGGTAATAGTGGAAAAAAGAATATGTTCAAATATAAACTACACAGAAGCATTGTATGAAACTTCTTTCTGTTCTGTGCATTCAACTAACAGAGTTGAACCTTACTTTTGATTGAGCCGTTCTGAAACACTCTTTCTGTAGAAACTGCAATTGGACATTCTGAGCGCTAAGAGGCCTATATTGGGAAAAAGAATGTCTACAAATAAAAACTACACAGAAGAATTGTGTGAAACTACTTTCTGTTCTGATTGTTCAACTAAAAGAGTTGAACCTTAGTTTTGATTGAGCCGTTCTGAAACACTCTTTCTGTAGAAAATGCAAGTGGAGATTCGGAGCGCTAAGAAGGTAATAGTGGAAAAAGGAATGTCTCCAAATATAAACTACACAGAATCATTCTGTGAAACTTCTTTCTGATATGTGCATTCAGCTAACAGAGTTAAACCATACTTTTGATTGAGCAGATCTGAACACTCTTTCTGTAGAAAATGCAACTGGACATTTGGAGCGCTAAGAGAGTAGTAGTGGAAAAAGGAATATATTCAAATATAAACTACACAGAAGCATTCTGTGAAACTTCTTTCTGATCTGAGCATTCAGCTAACAGAGTTAAACCATACTTTTGATTGAGCAGTTTTGAAACACTCTGTCTGTAGAAAATGCAACTGGACATTCGTAGCGCTAAGTGGGTAATAGGGGAAAAAAAATATGTTCAAATATAAACTACACAGAAGCATTGTATGAAACTTCTTTCTGTTCTGTGCATTCAACTAACAGAGTTGAACCTTACTTTTGACTGAGCCTTTCTGAAACACTCTTTCTGTAGAAACTGCAATTGGACATTCTGAGCGCTAAGAGGCCTATATTGGGAAAAATGATATCTTCAAATAAAAACTACACAGAAGCATTGTGGGAAACTTATTTCTGATATGTTCATTAAGCTAACAGAGTTAAACCATACTTTTGATTGCGCAGTTCTGAACACTCTTTCTGTAGAAAATGCAAGTGGACATTCGGAGCGCTAAGAGGGTAATAGTGGAAAAAGGAATATATTCAAATATAAACTACACAGTAGCATTCTGTGAAAATTCTTTCTGTTCTGTGCATTCAACTAACAGAGTTGAACCTTACTTTTGATTGAGCCGTTCTGAAACACTCTTTCTGTAGAAACTGCAATTGGACATGCTAAGCGCTAAGAGGCCTACATTGGGAAAAAGAATATCTTCAAATAAAAACTACACAGATGCATTCTGTGAAACTTATTTCTGATCTGTAAATTCAGTTAACAGAGATAAAACATATTTTTGATTGAGCAGTTATGAAACACTCTTTTTGTAGAAAATGCAAGTGGAGATTCGGAGAGCTAAGAGGGTAATAGTGGAAAAAGGAATGTCTTCACATATAAACTACACAGAATCATTCGGTGAAACTTCTTTCTGATCTGTGCATTCAGCTAACAGGGTTAAACCATATTTTTGATTGAGCAGATCTGAACACTCTTTCTGTTGAAAATGCAACTGGACATTTGGAGCGCTAAGAGCGCAGTAGTGGAAAAAGAAATATATTCAAATATAAACTACACAGAAGCATTCTGTGAAACTGCTTTCTGATCTGAGCATTCAGCTAACAGAGTTAAACCATACTTTTGATTGAGCAGTTTTGAAACACTCTGTCTGTAGAAAATGCAACTGGACATTCGTAGCGCTAAGTGGGTAATAGTGGAAAAAAGAATATGTTCAAATATAAACTACACAGAAGCATTGTATGAAACATCTTTCTGTTCTGTGCATTCAACTAACAGAGTTGAACCTTACTTTTGATTGAGCCTTTCTGAAACACTCTTTCTGTAGAAACTGCAATTGGACATTCTGAGCGCTAAGAGGCTTCTATTGGGAAAAATAATATCTTCAAATAAAAACTACACAGAAGCATTGTGTGAAACTTATTTCTGATATGTTCATTAAGCTAACAGAGTTAAACCATACTTTTGATTGCGCAGTTCTGAACACCCTTTCTGTAGAAAATGCAAGTGGACATTCGTAGCGCTAAGAGGGTAATAGTGGAGAAAGGAATATATTCAAATATAAACTACACAGTAGCATTATGTGAAAATTCTTTCTGTTCTGTGCATTCAACTAACAGAGTTGAACCTTACTTTTGATTGAGCCGTTCTGAAACACTCTTTCTGTAGAAACTGCAATTGGACATGCTAAGCGCTAAGAGGCCTACATTGGGAAAAAGAATATCTTCAAATAAAAACTACACAGATGCATTCTGTGAAACTTATTTCTGATCTGTAAATTCAGTTAACAGAGATAAAACATATTTTTGATTGAGCAGTTATGAAACACTCTTTTTGTAGAAAATGCAAGTGGAGATTCGGAGCGCTAAGAGGGTAATAGTGGAAAAAGGAATGTCTTCAAATATAAACTACACAGAATCATTCGGTGAAACTTCTTTCTGATCTGTGCATTCAGCTAACAGAGTTAAACCATACTTTTGATTGAGCAGATCTGAACACTCTTTCTGTTGAAAATGCAACTGGACATTTGGAGCGCTAAGAGCGTAGTAGTGGAAAAAGGAATATATTCAAATATAAACTACACAGAATCATTCTGTGAAACTTCTTTCTGATCTGAGCATTCAGCTAACAGAGTTAAACCATACATTTGATTGAGCAGTTTTGAAACACTCTGTCTGTAGAAAATGCAACTGGACATTCGTAGCGCTAAGTGGGTAATAGTGGAAAAAAGAATATGTTCAAATATAAACTACACAGAAGCATTGTATGAAACTTCTTTCTGTTCTGTGCATTCAACTAACAGAGTTGAACCTTACTTTTGATTGAGCCTTTCTGAAACACTCTTTCTGTAGAAACTGCAATTAGACATTCTGAGCGCTAAGAGGCCTATATTGGGAAAAAGAATGTCTACAAATAAAAACTACACAGAAGAATTGTGTGAAACAACTTTCTGTTCTGATTGTTCAACTAAAAGAGTTGAACCTTAGTTTTGATTGAGCCGTTCTGAAACACTCTTTCTGTAGAAAATGCAAGTGGAGATTCGGAGCGCTAAGAAGGTAATAGTGGAAAAAGGAATGTCTCCAAATATAAACTACACAGAATCATTCTGTGAAACTTCTTTCTGATCTGTGCATTCAGCTAACAGAGTTAAACCATACTTTTGATTGAGCAGATCTGAACACTCTTTCTGTAGAAAATGCAACTGGACATTTGGAGCGCTAAGAGAGTAGTAGTGGAAAAAGGAATATATTCAAATATAAACTACACAGAAGCATTCTGTGAAACTTCTTTCTGATCTGAGCATTCAGCTAACAGAGTTAAACCATACTTTTGATTGAGCAGTTTTGAAACACTCTGTCTGTAGAAAATGCAACTGGACATTCGTAGAGCTAAGTGGGTAACAGGGGAAAAAAGAATATGTTCAAATATAAACTACACAGAAGCATTGTATGAAACTTCTTTCTGTTCTGTGCATTCAGCTAACAGAGTTGAACCTTACTTTTGAATGAGCCTTTCTGAAACACTCTTTCTGTAGAAACTGCAATTGGACATTCTGAGCGCTAAGAGGCCTATATTGGGAAAAATGATATCTTCAAATAAAAACTACACAGAAGCATTGTGTGAAACTTATTTCTGATATGTTCATTAAGCTAACAGAGTTAAACCATACTTTTGATTGCGCAGTTCTGAAAACTCTTTCTGTAGAAAATGCAAGTGGACATTCGGAGCGCTAAGAGGGTAATAGTGGAAAAAGGAATATATTCAAATATAAACTACACAGTAGCATTCTGTGAAAATTCTTTCTGTTCTGTGCATTCAACTAACAGAGTTGAACCTTACTTTTGATTGAGCCGTTCTGAAACACTCTTTCTGTAGAAACTGCAATTGGACATGCTAAGCGCTAAGAGGCCTACATTGGGAAAAAGAATATCTTCAAATAAAAACTACACAGATGCATTCTGTGAAACTTATTTCTGATCTGTAAATTCAGTTAACAGAGATAAAACATATTTTTGATTGAGCAGTTATGAAACACTCTTTTTGTAGAAAATGCAAGTGGAGATTCGGAGCGCTAAGAGGGTAATAGTGGAAAAAGGAATGTCTTCAAATATAAACTACACAGAATCATTCGGTGAAACTTCTTTCTGATCTGTGCATTCAGCTAACAGAGTTAAACCATACTTTTGATTGAGCAGATCTGAACACTCTTTCTGTTGAAAATGCAACTGGACATTTGGAGCGCTAAGAGCGTAGTAGTGGAAAAAGGAATATATTCAAATATAAACTACACAGAAGCATTCTGTGAAACTTCTTTCTGATCTGAGCATTCAGCTAACAGAGTTAAACCATACTTTTGATTGAGCAGTTTTGAAACACTCTGTCTGTAGAAAATGCAACTGGACATTCGTAGCGCTAAGTGGGTAATAGTGGAAAAAAGAATATGTTCAAATATAAAATACACAGAAGCATTGTATGAAACTTCTTTCTGTTCTGTGCATTCAACTAACAGAGTTGAACCTTACTTTTGATTGAGCCGTTCTGAAACACTCTTTCTGTAGAAACTGCAATTGGACATTCTGAGCGCTAAGAGGCCTATATTGGGAAAAAGAATGTCTACAAATAAAAACTACACAGAAGAATTGTGTGAAACTTCTTTCTGTTCTGTTTGTTCAACTAAAAGAGTTGAACCTTAGTTTTGATTGAGCCGTTCTGAAACACTCTTTCTGTAGAAAATGCAAGTGGAGATTCGGAGCGCTAAGAGGGTAATAGTGGAAAAAGGAATGTCTCCAAATATAAACTACACAGAATCATTCTGTGAAACTTCTTTCTGATCTGTGCATTCAGCTAACAGAGTTAAACCATACATTTGATTGAGCAGATCTGAACACTCTTTCTGTAGAAAATGCAACTGGACATTCGTAGCGCTAAGTGGGTAATAGTGGAAAAAAGAATATGTTCAAATATAAACTACACAGAAGCATTGTATGAAACTTCTTTCTGTTCTGTGCATTCAACTAACAGAGTTGAACCTTACTTTTGATTGAGCCGTTCTGAAACACTCTTTCTGTAGAAACTGCAATTGGACATTCTGAGCGCTAAGAGGCCTATATTGGGAAAAAGAATGTCTACAAATAAAAACTACACAGAAGAATTGTGTGAAACTTCTTTCTGTTCTGTTTGTTCAACTAAAAGAGTTGAACCTTAGTTTTGATTGAGCCGTTCTGAAACACTCTTTCTGTAGAAAATGCAAGTGGAGATTCGGAGCGCTAAGAGGGTAATAGTGGAAAAAGGAATGTCTCCAAATATAAACTACACAGAATCATTCTGTGAAACTTCTTTCTGATCTGTGCATTCAGCTAACAGAGTTAAACCATACTTTTGATTGAGCAGATCTGAACACTCTTTCTGTTGAAAATGCAACTGGACATTTGGAGCGCTAAGAGCGTAGTAGTGGAAAAAGGAATATATTCAAATATAAACTACACAGAAGCATTCTGTGAAACTGCTTTCTGATCTGAGCATTCAGCTAACAGAGTTAAACCATACTTTTGATTGAGCAGTTTTGAAACACTCTGTCTGTAGAAAATGCAACTGGACATTCGTAGCGCTAAGTGGGTAATAGTGGAAAAAAGAATATGTTCAAATATAAACTACACAGAAGCATTGTATGAAACTTCTTTCTGTTCTGTGCATTCAACTAACAGAGTTGAACCTTACTTTTGATTGAGCCTTTCTGAAACACTCTTTCTGTAGAAACTGCAATTGGACATTCTGAGCGCTAAGAGGCCTCTATTGGGAAAAATAATATCTTCAAATAAAAACTACACAGAAGCATTGTGTGAAACTTATTTCTGATATGTTCATTAAGCTAACAGAGTTAAACCATACTTTTGATTGCGCAGTTCTGAACACTCTTTCTGTAGAAAATGCAAGTGGACATTCGGAGCGCTAAGAGGGTAATAGTGCAAAAAGGAATATATTCAAATATAAACTACACAGTAGCATTCTGTGAAAATTCTTTCTGTTCAGTGCATTCAACTAACAGAGTTGAACCTTACTTTTGATTGAGCCGTTCTGAAACACTCTTTCTGTAGAAACTGCAATTGGACATTCTGAGCGCTAAGAGGCCTATATTGGGAAAAAGAATGTCTACAAATAAAAACTTCACAGAAGAATTGTGTGAAACTTCTTTCTGTTCTGTTTGTTCAACTAAAAGAGTTGAACCTTAGTTTTGATTGAGCCGTTCTGAAACACTCTTTCTGTAGAAAATGCAAGTGGAGATTCGGAGCGCTAAGAGGGTAATAGTGGAAAAAGGAATGTCTCCAAATATAAACTATACAGAATCATTCTGTGAAACTTCTTTGTGATCTGTGCATTCAGCTAACAGAGTTAAACCATACTTTTGATTGAGCAGATCTGAACACTCTTTCTGTAGAAAATGCAACTGGACATTTGGAGCGCTAAGAGAGTAGTAGTGGAAAAAGGAATATATTCAAATATAAACTACACAGAAGCATTCTGTGAAACTTCTTTCTGATCTGAGCATTCAGCTAACAGAGTTAAACCATACTTTTGATTGAGCAGTTTTGAAACACTCTGTCTGTAGAAAATGCAACTGGACATTCTTAGCGCTAAGTGGGTAATCGTGGAAAAAAGAATATGTTCAAATATAAACTACACAGAAGCATTGTATGAAACTTCTTTCTGTTCTGTGCATTCAACTAACAGAGTTGAACCTTATTTTTGATTGAGCCTTTCTGAAACACTCTTTCTGTAGAAACTGCAATTGGACATTCTGAGCGCTAAGAGGCCTCTATTGGGAAAAATAATATCTTCAAATAAAAACTACACAGAAGCATTGTGTGAAACTTATTTCTGATATGTTCATTAAGCTAACAGAGTTAAACCATACTTTTGATTGCGCAGTTCTGAACACTCTTTCTGTAGGAAATGCAAGTGGACATTCGGAGCGCTAAGAGAGTAATAGTGGAAAAAGGAATATATTCAAATATAAACTACACAGTAGCATTCTGTGAAAATTCTTTCTGTTCTGTGCATTCAACTAACAGAGTTGAACCTTACTTTTTATTGAGCCGTTCTGAAACACTCTTTCTGTAGAAACTGCAATTGGACATGCTAAGCGCTAAGAGGCCTACATTGGGAAAAAGAATATCTTCAAATAAAAACTACACAGATGCATTCTGTGAAACTTATTTCTGATCTTTAAATTCAGTTAACAGAGATAAAACATATTTTTGATTGAGCAGTTATGAAACACTCTTTTTGTAGAAAATGCAAGTGGAGATTCGGAGCGGTAAGAGGGTAATAGTGGAAAAAGGAATGTCTTCAAATATAAACTACACAGAATCATTCGGTGAAACTTCTTTCTGATCTGTGCATTCAGCTAACAGAGTTAAACCATACTTTTGATTGAGCAGATCTGAACACTCTTTCTGTTGAAAATGCAACTGGACATTTGGAGCGCTAAGAGCGTAGTAGTGGAAAAAGGAATATATTCAAATATAAACTACACAGAAGCATTCTGTGAAACTTCTTTCTGATCTGAGCATTCAGCTAACAGAGTTAAACCATACTTTTGATTGAGCAGTTTTGAAACACTCTGTCTGTAGAAAATGCAACTGGACATTCGTAGCGCTAAGTGGGTAATAGTGGAAAAAAGAATATGTTCAAATATAAACTACACAGAAGCATTGTATGAAACATCTTTCTGTTCTGTGCATTCAACTAACAGAGTTGAACCTTACTTTTGATTGAGCCGTTCTGAAACACTCTTTCTGTAGAAACTGCAATTGGACATTCTGAGCGCTAAGAGGCCTATATTGGGAAAAAGAATGTCTACAAATAAAAACTACACAGAAGAATTGTGTGAAACTTCTTTCTGTTCTGTTTGTTCAACTAAAAGAGTTGAACCTTAGTTTTGATTGAGCCGTTCTGAAACACTCTTTCTGTAGAAAATGCAAGTGGAGATTCGGAGCGCTAAGAGGGTAATAGTGGAAAAAGGAATGTCTCCAAATATAAACTACACAGAATCATTCTGTGAAACTTCTTTCTGATCTGTGCATTCAGCTAACAGAGTTAAACCATACTTTTGATTGAGCAGATCTGAACACTCTTTCTGTAGAAAATGCAACTGGACATTTGGAGCGCTAAGAGAGTAGTAGTGGAAAAAGGAATATATTCAAATATAAACTACACAGAAGCATTCTGTGAAACTTCTTTCTGATCTGAGCATTCAGCTAACAGAGTTAAACCATACTTTTGATTGAGCAGTTTTGAAACACTCTGTCTGTAGAAAATGCAACTGGACATTCGTAGCGCTAAGTGGGTAATAGTGGAAAAAAGAATATGTTCAGATATAAACTACACAGAAGCATTGTATGAAACTTCTTTCTGTTCTGTGCATTCAACTAACAGAGTTGAACCTTACTTTTGATTGAGCCTTTCTGAAACACTCTTTCTGTAGAAAGTGCAATTGGACATTCTGAGCGCTAAGAGGCCTATATTGGGAAAAATAATATCTTCAAATAAAAACTACACAGAAGCATTGTGTGAAACTTATTTCTGATATGTTCATTAAGCTAACAGAGTTAAACCATACTTTTGATTGCGCAGTTCTGAACACTCTTTCTGTAGAAAATGCAAGTGGACATTCGGAGCGCTAAGAGGGTAATAGTGAAAAAAGGAATATATTCAAATATAAACTACACAGTAGCATTCTGTGAAAATTCTTTCTGTTCTGTGCATTCAACTAACAGAGTTGAACCTTACTTTTGATTGAGCCGTTCTGAAACACTCTTTCTGTAGAAACTGCAATTGGACATGCTAAGCGCTAAGAGGCCTATATTGGGAAAAAGAATATCTTCAAATAAAAACTACACAGATGCATTCTGTGAAACTTATTTCTGATCTGTAAATTCAGTTAACAGAGATAAAACATATTTTTGATTGAGCAGTTATGAAACACTCTTTTTGTAGAAAATGCAAGTGGAGATTCGGAGCGCTAAGAGGGTAATAGTGGAAAAAGGAATGTCTTCAAATATAAACTACACAGAATCATTCGGTGAAACTTCTTTCTGATCTGTGCATTCAGCTAACAGAGTTAAACCATACTTTTGATTGAGCAGATCTGAACACTCTTTCTGTTGAAAATGCAACTGGACATTTGGAGCGCTAAGAGCGTAGTAGTGGAAAAAGGAATATATTCAAATATAAACTACACAGAAGCATTCTGTGAAACTTCTTTCTGATCTGAGCATTCAGCTAACAGAGTTAAACCATACTTTTGATTGAGCAGTTTTGAAACACTCTGTCTGTAGAAAATGCAACTGGACATTCGTAGCGCTAAGTGGGTAATAGTGGAAAAAAGAATATGTTCAAATATAAAATACACAGAAGCATTGTATGAAACTTCTTTCTGTTCTGTGCATTCAACTAACAGAGTTGAACCTTACTTTTGATTGAGCCGTTCTGAAACACTCTTTCTGTAGAAACTGCAATTGGACATTCTGAGCGCTAAGAGGCCTATATTGGGAAAAAGAATGTCTACAAATAAAAACTACACAGAAGAATTGTGTGAAACTTCTTTCTGTTCTGTTTGTTCAACTAAAAGAGTTGAACCTTAGTTTTGATTGAGCCGTTCTGAAACACTCTTTCTGTAGAAAATGCAAGTGGAGATTCGGAGCGCTAAGAGGGTAATAGTGGAAAAAGGAATGTCTCCAAATATAAACTACACAGAATCATTCTGTGAAACTTCTTTCTGATCTGTGCATTCAGCTAACAGAGTTAAACCATACATTTGATTGAGCAGATCTGAACACTCTTTCTGTAGAAAATGCAACTGGACATTCGTAGCGCTAAGTGGGTAATAGTGGAAAAAAGAATATGTTCAAATATAAACTACACAGAAGCATTGTATGAAACTTCTTTCTGTTCTGTGCATTCAACTAACAGAGTTGAACCTTACTTTTGATTGAGCCGTTCTGAAACACTCTTTCTGTAGAAACTGCAATTGGACATTCTGAGCGCTAAGAGGCCTATATTGGGAAAAAGAATGTCTACAAATAAAAACTACACAGAAGAATTGTGTGAAACTTCTTTCTGTTCTGTTTGTTCAACTAAAAGAGTTGAACCTTAGTTTTGATTGAGCCGTTCTGAAACACTCTTTCTGTAGAAAATGCAAGTGGAGATTCGGAGCGCTAAGAGGGTAATAGTGGAAAAAGGAATGTCTACAAATATAAACTACACAGAATCATTCTGTGAAACTTATTTCTGATCTGTGCATTCAGCTAACAGAGTTAAACCATACTTTTGATTGAGCAGATCTGAACACTCTTTCTGTAGAAAATGCAACTGGACATTTGGAGCGCTAAGAGAGTAGTAGTGGAAAAAGGAATATATTCAAATATAAACTACACAGAAGCATTCTGTGAAACTTCTTTCTGATCTGAGCATTCAGCTAACAGAGTTAAACCATACTTTTGATTGAGCAGTTTTGAAACACTCTGTCTGTAGAAAATGCAACTGGACATTCGTAGCGCTAAGTGGGTAATAGTGGAAAAAAGAATATTTTCAAATATAAACTACACAGAAGCATTGTATGAAACTTCTTTCTGTTCTGTGCATTCAACTAACAGAGTTGAACCTTACTTTTGATTGTGCCTTTCTGAAACACTCTTTCTGTAGAATCTGCAATTGGACATTCTGAGCGCTAAGAGGCCTCTATTGGGAAAAATAATATCTTCAAATAAAAACTACACAGAAGCATTGTGTGAAACTTATTTCTGATATGTTCATTAAGCTAACAGAGTTAAACCATACTTTTGATTGCGCAGTTCTGAACACTCTTTCTGTAGAAAATGCAAGTGGACATTCGGAGCGCTAAGAGGGTAATAGTGGAAAAAGGAATATATTCAAATATAAACTACACAGTAGCATTCTGTGAAAATTCTTTCTGTTCTGTGCATTCAACTAACAGAGTTGAACCTTACTTTTGATTGAGCCGTTCTGAAACACTCTTTCTGTAGAAACTGCAATTGGACATGCTAAGCGCTAAGAGGCCTACATTGGGAAAAAGAATATCTTCAAATAAAAACTACACAGATGCATTCTGTGAAACTTATTTCTGATCTGTAAATTCAGTTAACAGAGATAAAACATATTTTTGATTGAGCAGTTATGAAACACTCTTTTTGTAGAAAATGCAAGAGGAGATTCGGAGCGCTAAGAGGGTAATAGTGGAATAAGGAATGTCTTCAAATATAAACTACACAGAATCATTCGGTGAAACTTCTTTCTGATCTGTGCATTCAGCTAACAGAGTTAAAGCATACTTTTGATTGAGCAGATCTGAACACTCTTTCTGTTGAAAATGCAACTGGACATTTGGAGCGCTAAGAGCGTAGTAGTGGAAAAAGGAATATATTCAAATATAAACTACACAGAAACATTCTGTGAAACATCTTTCTGATCTGAGCATTCAGCTAACAGAGTTAAACCATACTTTTGATTGAGCAGTTTTGAAACACTCTGTCTGTAGAAAATGCAACTGGACATTCGTAGCGCTAAGTGGGTAATAGTGGAAAAAAGAATATGTTCAAATATAAACTACACAGAAGCATTGTATGAAACTTCTTTCTGTTCTGTGCATTCAACTAACAGAGTTGAACCTTACTTTTGATTGAGCCGTTCTGAAACACTCTTTCTGTAGAAACTGCAATTGGACATTCTGAGCGCTAAGAGGCCTATATTGGGAAAAAGAATGTCTACAAATAAAAACTACACAGAAGAATTGTGTGAAACTACTTTCTGTTCTGATTGTTCAACTAAAAGAGTTGAAACTTAGTTTTGATTGAGCCGTTCTGAAACACTCTTTCTGTAGAAAATGCAAGTGGAGATTTGGAGCGCTAAGAAGGTAATAGTGGAAAAAGGAATGTCTCCAAATATAAACTACACAGAATCATTCTGTGAAACTTCTTTCTGATCTGTGCATTCAGCTAACAGAGTTAAACCATACTTTTGATTGAGCAGATCTGAACACTCTTTCTGTAGAAAATGCAACTGGACATTTGGAGCGCTAAGAGAGTAGTAGTGGAAAAAGGAATGTATTCAAATATAAACTACACAGAAGCATTCTGTGAAACTTCTTTCTGATCTGAGCATTCAGCTAACAGAGTTAAACCATACTTTTGATTGAGCAGTTTTGAAACACTCTGTCTGTAGAAAATGCAACTGGACATTCGTAGCGCTAAGTGGGTAATAGGGGAAAAAAGAATATGTTCAAATATAAACTACACAGAAGCATTGTATGAAACTTCTTTCTCTTCTGTGCATTCAACTAACAGAGTTGAACCTTACTTTTGACTGAGCCTTTCTGAAACACTCTTTCTGTAGAAACTCCAATTGGACATTCTGAGCGCTAAGAGGTCTATATTGGGAAAAAAAATATCTTCAAATAAAAACTACACAGAAGCATTGTGTGAAACTTATTTCTGATATGTTCATTAAGCTAACAGAGTTAAACCATACTTTTGATTGCGCAGTTCTGAACACTCTTTCTGTAGAAAATGCAAGTGGACATTCGGAGCGCTAAGAGGGTAATAGTGGAAAAAGGAATATATTCAAATATAAACTACACAGTAGCATTCTGTGAAAATTCTTTCTGTTCTGTGCATTCAACTAACAGAGTTGAACCTTACTTTTGATTGAGCCGTTCTGAAACACTCTTTCTGTAGAAACTGCAATTGGACATGCTAAGCGCTAAGAGGCCTACATTGGGAAAAAGAATATCTTCAAATAAAAACTACACAGATGCATTCTGTGAAACTTTTTTCTGATCTGTAAATTCAGTTAACAGAGATAAAACATATATTTGATTGAGCAGTTATGAAACACTCTGTTTGTAGAAAATGCAAGAGGAGATTCGGAGAGCTAAGGGGGTAATAGTGGAAAAAGGAATGTCTTCAAATATAAACTACACAGAATCATTCGGTGAAACTTCTTTCTGATCTGTGCATTCAGCTAACAGGGTTAAACCATACTTTTGATTGAGCAGATCTGAACACTCTTTCTGTTGAAAATGCAACTGGACATTTGGAGCGCTAAGAGCGTAGTAGTGGAAAAAGGAATATATTCAAATATAAACTACACAGAAGCATTCTGTGAAACTGCTTTCTGATCTGAGCATTCAGCTAACAGAGTTAAACCATACTTTTGATTGAGCAGTTTTGAAACACTCTGTCTGTAGAAAATGCAACTGGACATTCGTAGCGCTAAGTGGGTAATAGTGGAAAAAAGAATATGTTCAAATATAAACTACACAGAAGCATTGTATGAAACTTCTTTCTGTTCTGTGCATTCAACTAACAGAGTTGAACCTTACTTTTGATTGAGCCGTTCTGAAACACTCTTTCTGTAGAAACTGCAATTGGACATTCTGAGCGCTAAGAGGCCTATATTGGGAAAAAGAATGTCTACAAATAAAAACTACACAGAAGAATTGTGTGAAACTACTTTCTGTTCTGATTGTTCAACTAAAAGAGTTGAACCTTAGTTTTGATTGAGCCGTTCTGAAACACTCTTTCTGTAGAAAATGCAAGTGGAGATTCGGAGCGCTAAGAAGGTAATAGTGGAAAAAGGAATGTCTCCAAATATAAACTACACAGAATCATTCTGTGAAACTTCTTTCTGATATGTGCATTCAGCTAACAGAGTTAAACCATACTTTTGATTGAGCAGATCTGAACACTCTTTCTGTAGAAAATGCAACTGGACATTTGGAGCGCTAAGAGAGTAGTAGTGGAAAAAGGAATATATTCAAATATAAACTACACAGAAGCATTCTGTGAAACTTCTTTCTGATCTGAGCATTCAGCTAACAGAGTTAAACCATACTTTTGATTGAGCAGTTTTGAAACACTCTGTCTGTAGAAAATGCAACTGGACATTCGTAGCGCTAAGTGGGTAATAGGGGAAAAAAAATATGTTCAAATATAAACTACACAGAAGCATTGTATGAAACTTCTTTCTGTTCTGTGCATTCAACTAACAGAGTTGAACCTTACTTTTGACTGAGCCTTTCTGAAACACTCTTTCTGTAGAAACTGCAATTGGACATTCTGAGCGCTAAGAGGCCTATATTGGGAAAAATGATATCTTCAAATAAAAACTACACAGAAGCATTGTGGGAAACTTATTTCTGATATGTTCATTAAGCTAACAGAGTTAAACCATACTTTTGATTGCGCAGTTCTGAACACTCTTTCTGTAGAAAATGCAAGTGGACATTCGGAGCGCTAAGAGGGTAATAGTGGAAAAAGGAATATATTCAAATATAAACTACACAGTAGCATTCTGTGAAAATTCTTTCTGTTCTGTGCATTCAACTAACAGAGTTGAACCTTACTTTTGATTGAGCCGTTCTGAAACACTCTTTCTGTAGAAACTGCAATTGGACATGCTAAGCGCTAAGAGGCCTACATTGGGAAAAAGAATATCTTCAAATAAAAACTACACAGATGCATTCTGTGAAACTTATTTCTGATCTGTAAATTCAGTTAACAGAGATAAAACATATTTTTGATTGAGCAGTTATGAAACACTCTTTTTGTAGAAAATGCAAGTGGAGATTCGGAGAGCTAAGAGGGTAATAGTGGAAAAAGGAATGTCTTCACATATAAACTACACAGAATCATTCGGTGAAACTTCTTTCTGATCTGTGCATTCAGCTAACAGGGTTAAACCATATTTTTGATTGAGCAGATCTGAACACTCTTTCTGTTGAAAATGCAACTGGACATTTGGAGCGCTAAGAGCGCAGTAGTGGAAAAAGAAATATATTCAAATATAAACTACACAGAAGCATTCTGTGAAACTGCTTTCTGATCTGAGCATTCAGCTAACAGAGTTAAACCATACTTTTGATTGAGCAGTTTTGAAACACTCTGTCTGTAGAAAATGCAACTGGACATTCGTAGCGCTAAGTGGGTAATAGTGGAAAAAAGAATATGTTCAAATATAAACTACACAGAAGCATTGTATGAAACATCTTTCTGTTCTGTGCATTCAACTAACAGAGTTGAACCTTACTTTTGATTGAGCCTTTCTGAAACACTCTTTCTGTAGAAACTGCAATTGGACATTCTGAGCGCTAAGAGGCTTCTATTGGGAAAAATAATATCTTCAAATAAAAACTACACAGAAGCATTGTGTGAAACTTATTTCTGATATGTTCATTAAGCTAACAGAGTTAAACCATACTTTTGATTGCGCAGTTCTGAACACCCTTTCTGTAGAAAATGCAAGTGGACATTCGTAGCGCTAAGAGGGTAATAGTGGAGAAAGGAATATATTCAAATATAAACTACACAGTAGCATTATGTGAAAATTCTTTCTGTTCTGTGCATTCAACTAACAGAGTTGAACCTTACTTTTGATTGAGCCGTTCTGAAACACTCTTTCTGTAGAAACTGCAATTGGACATGCTAAGCGCTAAGAGGCCTACATTGGGAAAAAGAATATCTTCAAATAAAAACTACACAGATGCATTCTGTGAAACTTATTTCTGATCTGTAAATTCAGTTAACAGAGATAAAACATATTTTTGATTGAGCAGTTATGAAACACTCTTTTTGTAGAAAATGCAAGTGGAGATTCGGAGCGCTAAGAGGGTAATAGTGGAAAAAGGAATGTCTTCAAATATAAACTACACAGAATCATTCGGTGAAACTTCTTTCTGATCTGTGCATTCAGCTAACAGAGTTAAACCATACTTTTGATTGAGCAGATCTGAACACTCTTTCTGTTGAAAATGCAACTGGACATTTGGAGCGCTAAGAGCGTAGTAGTGGAAAAAGGAATATATTCAAATATAAACTACACAGAATCATTCTGTGAAACTTCTTTCTGATCTGAGCATTCAGCTAACAGAGTTAAACCATACATTTGATTGAGCAGTTTTGAAACACTCTGTCTGTAGAAAATGCAACTGGACATTCGTAGCGCTAAGTGGGTAATAGTGGAAAAAAGAATATGTTCAAATATAAACTACACAGAAGCATTGTATGAAACTTCTTTCTGTTCTGTGCATTCAACTAACAGAGTTGAACCTTACTTTTGATTGAGCCTTTCTGAAACACTCTTTCTGTAGAAACTGCAATTAGACATTCTGAGCGCTAAGAGGCCTATATTGGGAAAAAGAATGTCTACAAATAAAAACTACACAGAAGAATTGTGTGAAACAACTTTCTGTTCTGATTGTTCAACTAAAAGAGTTGAACCTTAGTTTTGATTGAGCCGTTCTGAAACACTCTTTCTGTAGAAAATGCAAGTGGAGATTCGGAGCGCTAAGAAGGTAATAGTGGAAAAAGGAATGTCTCCAAATATAAACTACACAGAATCATTCTGTGAAACTTCTTTCTGATCTGTGCATTCAGCTAACAGAGTTAAACCATACTTTTGATTGAGCAGATCTGAACACTCTTTCTGTAGAAAATGCAACTGGACATTTGGAGCGCTAAGAGAGTAGTAGTGGAAAAAGGAATATATTCAAATATAAACTACACAGAAGCATTCTGTGAAACTTCTTTCTGATCTGAGCATTCAGCTAACAGAGTTAAACCATACTTTTGATTGAGCAGTTTTGAAACACTCTGTCTGTAGAAAATGCAACTGGACATTCGTAGAGCTAAGTGGGTAACAGGGGAAAAAAGAATATGTTCAAATATAAACTACACAGAAGCATTGTATGAAACTTCTTTCTGTTCTGTGCATTCAGCTAACAGAGTTGAACCTTACTTTTGAATGAGCCTTTCTGAAACACTCTTTCTGTAGAAACTGCAATTGGACATTCTGAGCGCTAAGAGGCCTATATTGGGAAAAATGATATCTTCAAATAAAAACTACACAGAAGCATTGTGTGAAACTTATTTCTGATATGTTCATTAAGCTAACAGAGTTAAACCATACTTTTGATTGCGCAGTTCTGAAAACTCTTTCTGTAGAAAATGCAAGTGGACATTCGGAGCGCTAAGAGGGTAATAGTGGAAAAAGGAATATATTCAAATATAAACTACACAGTAGCATTCTGTGAAAATTCTTTCTGTTCTGTGCATTCAACTAACAGAGTTGAACCTTACTTTTGATTGAGCCGTTCTGAAACACTCTTTCTGTAGAAACTGCAATTGGACATGCTAAGCGCTAAGAGGCCTACATTGGGAAAAAGAATATCTTCAAATAAAAACTACACAGATGCATTCTGTGAAACTTATTTCTGATCTGTAAATTCAGTTAACAGAGATAAAACATATTTTTGATTGAGCAGTTATGAAACACTCTTTTTGTAGAAAATGCAAGTGGAGATTCGGAGCGCTAAGAGGGTAATAGTAGAAAAAGGAATGTCTTCAAATATAAACTACACAGAATCATTCGGTGAAACTTCTTTCTGATCTGTGCATTCAGCTAACAGAGTTAAACCATACTTTTGATTGAGCAGATCTGAACACTCTTTCTGTTGAAAATGCAACTGGACATTTGGAGCGCTAAGAGCGTAGTAGTGGAAAAAGGAATATATTCAAATATAAACTACACAGAAGCATTCTGTGAAACTTCTTTCTGATCTCAGCATTCAGCTAACAGAGTTAAACCATACTTATGATTGAGCAGTTTTGAAACACTCTGTCTGTAGAAAATGCAACTGGACATTCGTAGCGCTAAGTGGGTAATAGTGGAAAAATAATATGTTCAAATATAAACTACACAGAAGCATTGTATGAAACTTCTTGCTGTTCTGTGCATTCAACTAACAGAGTTGAACCTTACATTTGATTGAGCCTTTCTGAAACACTCTTTCTGTAGAAACTGCAATTGGACATTCTGAGCGCTAAGAGGCCTATATTGGGAAAAATAATATCTTCAAATAAAAACTACACAGAAGCATTGTGTGAAACTTATTTCTGATGTGTTCATTAAGCTAACAGAGTTAAACCATACTTTTGATTGAGCAGATCTGAACACTCTTTCTGTTGAAAATGCAACTGGACATTTGGAGCGCTAAGAGCGTAGCAGTGGAAAAAGGAATATATTCAAATATAAACTACACAGAAGCATTCTGTGAAACTTCTTTCTGATCTGAGCATACAGCTAACACAGTTAAACCATACTTTTGATTGAGCAGTTTTGAAACACTCTGTCTGTAGAAAATGCAACTGGACATTCGCAGCGCTAAGTGGGTAATAGTGGAAAAGAGAATATGTTCAAATATAAACTACACAGAAGCATTGTATGAAACTTCTTTCTGTTCAGTGCATTCAACTAACAGAGTTGAACCTTACTTTTGATTGAGCCGTTCTGAAACACTCTTTCTGTAGAAACTGCAATTGGACATTCTGAGCGCTAAGAGGCCTATATTGGGAAAAAGAATGTCTACAAATAAAAACTACACAGAAGAATTGTGTGAAACTTCTTTCTGTTCTGTTTGTTCAACTAAAAGAGTTGAACCTTAATTTTGATTGAGCCGTTCTGAAACACTCTTTCTGTAGAAAATGCAAGTGGAGATTCGGAGCGCTAAGAGAGTAATAGTGGAAAAAGGAATGTCTCCAAATATAAACTACACAGAATCATTCTGTGAAACTTCTTTCTGATCTGTGCATTCAGCTAACAGAGTTAAACCATACTTTTGATTGAGCAGATCTGAACACTCTTTCTGTTGAAAATGCAACTGGACATTTGGAGCGCTAAGAGCGTAGTAGTGGAAAAAGGAATATATTCAAATATAAACTACACAGAAGCATTCTGTGAAACTTCTTTCTAATCTGAGCATTCAGCTAACAGAGTTAAACCATACTTTTGATTGAGCAGTTTTGACACACTCTGTCTGTAGAAAATGCAACCGGACATTCGTAGCGCTAAGTGGGTAATAGTGGAAAAAAGAATATGTTCAAATATAAACTACACAGAAGCATTGTATGAAACTTCTTTCTGTTCTGTGCATTCAACTAACAGAGTTGAACCTTACTTTTGATTGAGCCGTTCTGAAACACTCTTTCTGTAGAAACTGCAATTAGACCTTCTGAGCGCTAAGAGGCCTATATTGGGAAAAAGAATGTCTACAAATAAAAACTACACAGAAGAATTGTGTGAAACTACTTTCTGTTCTGATTGTTCAACTAAAAGAGTTGAACCTTAGTTTTGATTGAGCCGTTCTGAAACAGTCTTTCTGTAGAAAATGCAAGTGGAGATTCGGAGCGCTAAGAAGGTAATAGTGGAAAAAGGAATGTCTCCAAATATAAACTACAGAGAATCATTCTGTGAAACTTCTTTCTGATCTGTGCATTCAGCTAACAGATTTAAACCATACTTTTGATTGAGCAGATCTGAACAATCTTTCTGTAGAAAATGCAACTGGACATTTGGAGCGCTAAGAGACTAGTAGTGGAAAAAGGAATATATTCAAATATAAACTACACAGAAGCATTCTGTGAAACTTCTTTCTGATCTGAGCAGTCAGCTAACAGACTTAAACCATACTTTTGATTGAGCAGTTTTGAAACACTCTGTCTGTAGAAAATGCAACTGGACATTCGTAGCGCTAAGTGGGTAATAGGGGAAAAAATAATATGTTCAAATATAAACGACACAGAAGCATTGTATGAAACTTCTTTCTGTTCTGTGCATTCAACTAACAGAGTTGAACCTTACTTTTGACTGAGCCTTTCTGAAACACTCTTTCTGTAGAAACTGCAATTGGACATTCTGAGCGCTAAGAGGCCTATATTGGGAAAAATGATATCTTCAAATAAAAACTACACAGAAGCATTGTGTGAAACTTATTTCTGATATGTTGATTAAGCTAACAGAGTTAAACCATACTTTTGATTGCGCAGTTCTGAACACTCTTTCTGTAGAAAATGCAAGTGGACATTCGGAGCGCTAAGAGGGTAATAGTGGAAAAAGGAATATATTCAAATATAAACTACACAGTAGCATTCTGTGAAAATTCTTTCTGTTCTGTGCATTCAACTAACAGAGTTGAACCTTACTTTTGATTGAGCCGTTCTGAAACACTCTTTCTGTAGAAACTGCAATTGGACATGCTAAGCGCTAAGAGGCCTACATTGGGAAAAATAATATCTTCAAATAAAAACTACACTGATGCATTCTGTGAAACTTATTTCTGATCTGTAAATTCAGTTAACAGAGATAAAACATATTTTTGATTGAGCAGTTATGAAACACTCTTTTTGTAGAAAATGCAAGTGGAGATTCGGAGCGCTAAGAGGGTAATAGTGGAAAAAGGAATGTCTTCAAATATAAACTACACAGAATCATTCGGTGAAACTTCTTTCTGATCTGTGCATTCAGCTAACAGAGTTAAAGCATACTTTTGATTGAGCAGATCTGAACACTCTTTCTGTTGAAAATGCAACTGGACATTTGGAGCGCTAAGAGCGTAGTAGTGGAAAAAGGAATATATTCAAATATAAACTACACAGAAGCATTCTGTGAAACTTCTTTCTGATCTGAGCATTCAGCTAACAGAGTTAAACCATACTTTTGATTGAGCAGTTTTGAAACACTCTGTCTGTAGAAAATGCAACTGGACATTCGTAGCGCTAAGTGGGTAATAGTGGAAAAAAGAATATGTTCAAATATAAACTACACAGAAACATTGTATGAAACTTCTTTCTGTTCTGTGCATTCAACTAACAGAGTTGAACCTTACTTTTGATTGAGCCGTTCTGAAACACTCTTTCTGTAGAAACTGCAATTGGACATTCTGAGCGCTAAGAGGCCTATATTGGGAAAAAGAATGTCTACATATAAAAACTACACAGAAGAATTGTGTGAAACTACTTTCTGCTCTGATTGTTCAACTAAAAGATTTGAACCTTAGTTTTGATTGAGCCGTTCTGAAACACTCCTTCTGTAGAAAATGCAAGTGGAGATTCGGAGCGCTAAGTAGGTAATAGTGGAAAAAGGAATGTCTCCAAATATAATCTACACAGAATCATTCTGTGAAACTTCTTTCTGATCTGTGCATTCAGCTAACAGAGTTAAACCATACTTTTGATTGAGCAGATCTGAACACTCTTTCTGTAGAAAATGCAACTGGACATTTGGAGCGCTAAGAGAGTAGTAGTGGAAAAAGGAATATATTCAAATATAAACTACACAGAAGCATACTGTGAAACTTCTTTCTGATCTGAACATTCAGCTAACAGAGTTAAACCGTACTTTTGATTGAGCAGTTTTGAAACACTCTGTCTGTAGAAAATGCAACTGGACATTCGTAGCGCTAAGTGGGTAATAGGGGAAAAAAGAATATGTTCAAATATAAACTACACAGAAGCATTGTATGAAACTTCTTTCTGTTCTGTGCATTCAACTAACAGAGTTGAACCTTACTTTTGACTGAGCCTTTCTGAAACGCTCTGTCTGTAGATACTGCAATTGGACATTCTGAGCGCTAAGAGGCCTATATTGGGAAAAATAATATCTTCAAATAAAAACTACACAGAAGCATTGTGTGAAACTTATTTCTGATATGTTCATTAAGCTAACAGAGTTAAACCATACTTTTTATTGCGCAGTTCTGAACAATCTTTCTGTAGAAAATGCAAGTGGACATTCGGAGCGCTAAGAGGGTAATAGTGGAAAAAGGAATATATTCAAATATAAACTACACAGTAGCATTCTGTGAAAATTCTTTCTGTTCTGTGCATTCAACTAACAGATTTGAACCTTACTTTTGATTGAGCCGTTCTGAAACACTATTTCTGTAGAAACTGCAATTGGACATGCTAAGCGCTAAGAGGCCTACATTGGGAAAAAGAATATCTTCAAATAAAAACTACACAGATGCATTCTGTGAAACTTATTTCTGATCTGTAAATTCAGTTAACAGAGATAAAACATATTTTTGATTGAGCAGTTATGAAACACTCTTTTTGTAGAATATGCAAGTGGAGATTCGGAGCGCTAAGAGGGTAATAGTGGAAAAAGGAATGTCTTCAAATATAAACTACACAGAATCATTCGGTGAAACTTCTTTCTGATCTGTGCATTCAGCTAACAGAGTTAAACCATACTTTTGATTGAGCAGATCTGAACACTCTTTCTGTTGAAAATGCAACTGGACATTTGGAGCGCTAAGAGCGTAGTAGTGGAAAAAGGAATATATTCAAATATAAACTACACAGAAGCATTCTGTGAAACTGCTTTCTGATCTGAGCATTGAGCTAACAGAGTTAAACCATACTTTTGATTGAGCAGTTTTGAAACACTCTGTCTGTAGAAAATGCAACTGGACATTCGTAGCGCTAAGTGGGTAATAGTGGAAAAAAGAATATGTTCAAATATAAACTACACAGAAGCATTGTATGAAACTTCTTTCTGTTCTCTGCATTCAACTAACAGAGTTGAACCTTACTTTTGAATGAGCCTTTCTGAAACACTCTTTCTGTAGAAACTGAAATTGGACATTCTGAGCGCTAAGAGGCCTCTATTGGGAAAAATAATATCTTCAAATAAAAACTACACAGAAGCATTGTGTGAAACTTATTTCTGATATGTTCATTAAGCTAACAGAGTTAAACCATACTTTTGATTGCGCAGTTCTGAACACCCTTTCTGTAGAAAATGCAAGTGGACATTCGGAGCGCTAAGAGGGTAATAGTGGAGAAAGGAATATATCCAAATATAAACTACACAGTAGCATTCTGTGAAAATTCTTTCTGTTCTGTGCATTCAACTAACAGAGTTGAACCTTACTTTTGATTGAGCCGTTCTGAAACACTCTTTCTGTAGAAACTGCAATTGGACATGCTAAGCGCTAAGAGGCCTACATTGGGAAAAAGAATATCTTCAAATAAAAACTACACAGATGCATTCTGTGAAACTTATATCTGATCTGTAAATTCAGTTAACAGAGATAAAACATATTTTTGATTGAGCAGTTATGAAACACTCTTTTTGTAGAAAATGCAAGTGGAGATTCGGAGCGCTAAGAGGGTAATAGTGGAAAAAGGAATGTCTTCAAATATAAACTACACAGAATCATTCGGTGAAACTTCTTTCTGATCTGTGCATTCAGCTAACAGAGTTAAAGCATACTTTTGATTGAGCAGATCTGAACACTCTTTCTGTTGAAAATGCAACTGGACATTTGGAGCGCTAAGAGCGTAGTAGTGGAAAAAGGAATATATTCAAATATAAACTACACAGAAGCATTCTGTGAAACTTCTTTCTGATCTGAGCATTCAGCTAACAGAGTTAAACCATACTTTTGATTGAGCAGTTTTGAAACACTCTGTCTGTAGAAAATGCAACTGGACATTCGTAGCGCTAAGTGGGTAATAGTGGAAAAAAGAATATGTTCAAATATAAACTACACAGAAACATTGTATGAAACTTCTTTCTGTTCTGTGCATTCAACTAACAGAGGTGAACCTTACTTTTGATTGAGCCGTTCTGAAACACTCTTTCTGTAGAAACTGCAATTGGACATTCTGAGCGCTAAGAGGCCTATATTGGGAAAAAGAATGTCTACAAATTAAAACTACACAGAAGAATTGTGTGAAACTACTTTCTGTTCTGATTGTTCAACTAAAAGAGTTGAACCTTAGTTTTGATTGAGCCGTTCTGAAACACTCCTTCTGTAGAAAATGCAAGTGGACATTCGGAGCGCTAAGTAGGTCATAGTGGAAAAAGGAATGTCTCCAAATATAAACTACACAGAATCATTCTGTGAAACTTCTTTCTGATCTGTGCATTCAGCTAACAGGGTTAAACTATACTTTTGATTGAGCAGATCTGAACACTCTTTCTGTAGAAAATGCAACTGGACATTTGGAGCGCTAAGAGAGTAGTAGTGGAAAAAGGAATATATTCAAATATAAACTACACAGAAGCATACTGTGAAACTTCTTTCTGATCTGAATATTCAGCTAACAGAGTTAAACCATACTTTTGATTGAGCAGTTTTGAAACACTCTGTCTGTAGAAAATGCAACTGGACATTCGTAGCGCTAAGTTGGTAATAGGGGAAAAAAGAATATGTTCAAATATAAACTACACAGAAGCATTGTATGAAACTTCTTTCTGTTCTGTGCATTCAACTAACAGAGTTGAAGCTTACTTTTGATTGAGCCTTTCTGAAACACTCTTTCTGTAGAAACTGCAATTGGACATTCTGAGCGCTAAGAGGCCTATATTGGGAAAAATAATATCTTCAAATAAAAACTACACAGAAGCATTGTGTGAAACTTATTTCTGATATGTTCATTAAGCTAACAGAGTTAAACCATACTTTTGATTGCGCAGTTCTGAACATTCATTCTGTAGAAAATGCAAGTGGACATTCGGAGCGCTAAGAGGGTAATAGTGGAAAAAGGAATATATTCAAATATAAACTACACAGTAGCATTCTGTGAAAATTCTTTCTGTTCTGTGCATTCAACTAACAGCGTTGAACCTTACTTTTGATTGAGCCGTTCTGAAACACTCTTTCTGTAGAAACTGCAATTGGACATGCTAAGCGCTAAGAGGCCTACATTGGGAAAAAGAATATCTTCAAATAAAAACTACACAGATGCATTCTGTGAAACTTATTTCTGATCTGTAAATTCAGTTAACAGAGATAAAACATATTTTTGATTGAGCAGTTATGAAACACTCTTTTTGTAGAAAATGCAAGTGGAGATTCGGAGCGCTAAGATGGTAATAGTGGAAAAAGGAATGTCTTCAAATATAAACTACACAGAATCATTCGGTGAAACTTCTTTCTGATCTGTGCATTCAGCTAACAGAGTTAAACCATACTTTTGATTGAGCAGATCTGAACACTCTTTCTGTTGAAAATGCAACTGGACATTTGGAGCGCTAAGAGCGTAGTAGTGGAAAAAGGAATATATTCAAATATAAACTACACAGAAGCATTCTGTGAAACTTCTTTCTGATCTGAGCATTCAGCTAACAGAGTTAAACCATACTTTTGATTGAGCAGTTTTGAAACACTCTGTCTGTAGAAAATGCAACTGGACATTCGTAGCGCTAAGTGGGTAATAGTGGAAAAAAGAATATGTTCAAATATAAACTACACAGAAGCATTGTATGAAACTTCTTTCTGTTCTGTGCATTCAACTAACAGAGTTGAACCTTACTTTTGATTGAGCCTTTCTGAAACACTCTTTCTGTAGAAACTGCAATTGGACATTCTGAGCGCTAAGAGGCCTCTATTGGGAAAAATAATATCTTCAAATAAAAACTACACAGAAGCATTGTGTGAAACTTATTTCTGATATGTTCATTAAGCTAACAGAGTTAAACCATACTTTTGATTGCGCAGTTCTGAACACCCTTTCTGTAGAAAATGCAAGTGGACATTCGTAGCGCTAAGAGGGTAATAGTGGAGAAAGGAATATATCCAAATATAAACTACACAGTAGCATTATGTGAAAATACTTTCTGTTCTGTGCATTCAACTAACAGAGTTGAACGTTACTTTTGATTGAGCCGTTCTGAAACACTCTTTCTGTAGAAACTGCAAATGGACATGCTAAGCGCTAAGAGGCCTACATTGGGAAAAAGAATATCTTCAAATAAAAACTACACAGATGCATTCTGTGAAACTTATTTCTGATCTGTAAATTCAGTTAACAGAGATAAAACATATTTTTGATTGAGCAGTTATGAAACACTCTTTTTGTAGAAAATGCAAGTGGAGATTCGGAGCGCTAAGAGGGTAATAGTGGAAAAAGGAATGTCTTCAAATATAAACTACACAGAATCATTCGGTGAAACTTCTTTCTGATCTGTGCATTCAGCTAACAGAGTTAAACCATACTTTTGATTGAGCAGATCTGAACACTCTTTCTGTTGAAAATGCAACTGGACATTTGGAGCGCTAAGAGCGTAGTAGTGGAAAAAGGAATATATTCAAATATAAACTACACAGAAGCATTCTGTGAAACTTCTTTCTGATCTGAGCATTCAGCTAACAGAGTTAAACCATACTTTTGATTGAGCAGTTTTGAAACACTCTGTCTGTAGAAAATGCAACTGGACATTCGTAGCGCTAAGTGGGTAATAGTGGAAAAAAGAATATGTTCAAATATAAACTACACAGAAGCATTGTATGAAACTTCTTTCTGTTCTGTGCATTCAACTAACAGAGTTGAACATAACTTTTGATTGAGCCGTTCTGAAACACTCTTTCTGTAGAAACTGCAATTGGACATTCTGAGCGCTAAGAGGCCTATATTGGGAAATAGAGTGTCTACAAATAAAAACTACACAGAAGAATTGTGTGAAACTTCTTTCTGTTCTGTTTGTTCAACTAAAAGAGTTGAACCTTAGGTTTGATTGAGCCGTTCTGAAACACTCTTTCTGTAGAAAATGCAAGTGGAGATTCGGAGCGCTAAGAGGTTAATAGTGGAAAAAGAAATGTCTCCAAATATAAAATACACAGAATCATTCTGTGAAACTTCTTTCTGATCTGTGCATCCAGCTAACAGAGTTAAACCATACTTTTGATTGAGCAGATCTGAACACTCTTTCTGTAGAAAATGCAACTGGACATTTGGAGCGCTAAGAGAGTAGTAGTGGAAAAGGAATATATTCAAATATAAACTACACAGAAGCATTCTGTGGAACTTCTTCCTGATCTGAGCATTCAGCTAACAGATTTAAACCATACTTTTGATTGAGCAGTTTTGAAACACTCTGTCTGTAGAAAATGCAACTGGACATTCGTAGCGCTAAGTGGGTAATAGTGGAAAAAAGAATATGTTCAAATATAAACTACACAGAAGCATTGTATGAAACTTCTTTCTGTTCTGTGCATTCAACTAACAGAATTGAACCTTACTTTTGATTGAGCCTTTCTGAAACACTCTTTCTGTAGAAACTGCAATTGGACATTCTGAGCGCTAAGAGGCCTCTATTGGGAAAAATAAAATCTTCAAATAAAAACTACACAGAAGCATTGTGTGAAACTTATTTCTGATATGTTCATTAAGCTAACAGAGTTAAACCATACTTTTGATTGCGCAGTTCTGAACACTCTTTCTGTAGAAAATGCAAGTGGACATTCGGAGCGCTAAAAGGGTAATAGTGGAAAAAGGAATATATTCAAATATAAACTACACAGTAGCATTCTGTGAAAATTCTTTCTGTTCTGTGCATTCAACTAACAGAGTTGAACCTTACTTTTGATTGAGCCGTTCTGAAACACTCTTTCTGTAGAAACTGCAATTGGACATGCTAAGCGCTAAGAGGCCTACATTGGGAAAAAGAATATCTTCAAATAAAAACTACACAGATGCATTCTGTGAAACTTATTTCTGATCTGTAAATTCAGTTAACAGAGATAAAACATATTTTTGATTGAGCAGTTATGAAACACTCTTTTTGTAGAAAATGCAAGTGGAGATTCGGAGCGCTAAGAGGGTAATAGTAGAAAAAGGAATGTCTTCAAATATAAACTACACAGAATCATTCGGTGAAACTTCTTTCTGATCTGTGCATTCAGCTAACAGAGTTAAACCATACTTTTGATTGAGCAGATCTGAACACTCTTTCTGTTGAAAATGCAACTGGACATTTGGAGCGCTAAGAGCGTAGTAGTGGAAAAAGGAATATATTCAAATATAAACTACACAGAAGCATTCTGTGAAACTTCTTTCTGATCTGAGCATTCAGCTAACAGAGTTAAACCATACTTATGATTGAGCAGTTTTGAAACCCTCTGTCTGTAGAAAATGCAACTGGACATTCGTAGCGCTAAGTGGGTAATAGTGGAAAAATAATATGTTCAAATATAAACTACACAGAAGCATTGTATGAAACTTCTTGCTGTTCTGTGCATTCAACTAACAGAGTTGAACCTTACATTTGATTGAGCCTTTCTGAAACACTCTTTCTGTAGAAACTGCAATTGGACATTCTGAGCGCTAAGAGGCCTATATTGGGAAAAATAATATCTTCAAATAAAAACTACACAGAAGCATTGTGTGAAACTTATTTCTGATATGTTCATTAAGCTAACAGAGTTAAACCATACTTTTGATTGAGCAGATCTGAACACTCTTTCTGTTGAAAATGCAACTGGACATTTGGAGCGCTAAGAGCGTAGTAGTGGAAAAAGGAATATATTCAAATATAAACTACACAGAAGAATTCTGTGAAACTTCTTTAAGATCTGAGCATTCAGCTAACAGAATTAAACCATACTTTTGATTGAGCAGTTTTGAAACACTCTGTCTGTAGAAAATGCAACTGGATATTCGTAGCGCTAAGTGGGTAATAGTGGAAAAAAGTATATGTTCAAATATAAACTACACAGAAGCATTGTATGAAACTTTTTCTGTTCTGTGCATTCAACTAACAGAGTTGAACCTTACTTTTGATTGAGCCGTTCTTAAACACTCTTTCTGTAGAAACTGCAATTGGACATTCTGAGCGCTAAGAGGCCTATATTGGGAAAAAGAATGCCTACAAATAAAAACTACACAGAAGAATTGTGTGAAACTTCTTTCTGTTCTGTTTGTTCAACTAAAAGAGTTGAACCTTAGTTTTGATTGAGCCGTTCTGAAACACTCTTTCTGTAGAAAATGCAAGTGGAGATTCGGAGCGCTAAGAGGGTAATAGTGGAAAAAGGAATGTCTCCAAATATAAACTACACAGAATCATTCTGTGAAACTTCTTTCTGATCTGTGCATCCAGCTAACAGAGTTAAACCATACTTTTGATTGAGCAGATCTGAACACTCTTTCTGTAGAAAATGCAACTGGACATTTGGAGCGCTAAGAGAGTAGTAGTGGAAAAGGAATATATTCAAATATAAACTACACAGAAGCATTCTGTGAAACTTCTTCCTGATCTGAGCATTCAGCTAACAGAGTTAAACCATACTTTTGATTGAGCAGTTTTGAAACACTCTGTCTGTAGAAAATGCAACTGGACATTCGTAGCGCTAAGTGGGTAATAGTGGAAAAAAGAATATGTTCAAATATAAACTACACAGAAGCATTGTATGAAACTTCTTTCTGTTCTGTGCATTCAACTAACAGAGTTGAACCTTACTTTTGATTGAGCCTTTCTGAAACACTCTTTCTGTAGAAACTGCAATTGGACATTCTGAGCGCTAAGAGGCCTCTATTGGGAAAAATAAAATCTTCAAATAAAAACTACACAGAAGCATTGTGTGAAACTTATTTCTGATATGTTCATTAAGCTAACAGAGTTAAACCATACTTTTGATTGCGCAGTTCTGAACACTCTTTCTGTAGAAAATGCAAGTGGACATTCGGAGCGCTAAGAGGGTAATAGTGGAAAAAGGAATATATTCAAATATAAACTACACAGTAGCATTCTGTGAAAATTCTTTCTGTTCTGTGCATTCAACTAACAGAGTTGAACCTTACTTTTGATTGAGCCGTTCTGAAACACTCTTTCTGTAGAAACTGCAATTGGACATGCTAAGCGCTAAGAGGCCTACATTGGGAAAAAGAATATCTTCAAATAAAAACTACACAGATGCATTCTGTGAAACTTATTTCTGATCTGTAAATTCAGTTAACAGAGATAAAACATATTTTTGATTGAGCAGTTATGAAACACTCTTTTTGTAGAAAATGCAAGTGGAGATTCGGAGCGCTAAGAGGGTAATAGTAGAAAAAGGAATGTCTTCAAATATAAACTACACAGAATCATTCGGTGAAACTTCTTTCTGATCTGTGCATTCAGCTAACAGAGTTAAACCATACTTTTGATTGAGCAGATCTGAACACTCTTTCTGTTGAAAATGCAACTGGACATTTGGAGCGCTAAGAGCGTAGTAGTGGAAAAAGGAATATATTCAAATATAAACTACACAGAAGCATTCTGTGAAACTTCTTTCTGATCTGAGCATTCAGCTAACAGAGTTAAACCATACTTATGATTGAGCAGTTTTGAAACACTCTGTCTGTAGAAAATGCAACTGGACATTCGTAGCGCTAAGTGGGTAATAGTGGAAAAATAATATGTTCAAATATAAACTACACAGAAGCATTGTATGAAACTTCTTGCTGTTCTGTGCATTCAACTAACAGAGTTGAAACTTACATTTGATTGAGCCTTTCTGAAACACTCTTTCTGTAGAAACTGCAATTGGACATTCTGAGCGCTAAGAGGCCTATATTGGGAAAAATAATATCTTCAAATAAAAACTACACAGAAGCATTGTGTGAAACTTATTTCTGATATGTTCATTAAGCTAACAGAGTTAAACCATACTTTTGATTGAGCAGATCTGAACACTCTTTCTGTTGAAAATGCAACTGGACATTTGGAGCGCTAAGAGCGTAGTAGTGGAAAAAGGAATATATTCAAATATAAACTACACAGAAGCATTCTGTGAAACTTCTTTCTGATCTGAGCATTCAGCTAACAGAGTTAAACCATACTTATGATTGAGCAGTTTTGAAACACTCTGTCTGTAGAAAATGCAACTGGACATTCGTAGCGCTAAGTGGGTAATAGTGGAAAAATAATATGTTCAAATATAAACTACACAGAAGCATTGTATGAAACTTCTTTCTGTTCTGTGCATTCAACTAACAGAGTTGAACCTTACTTTTGATTGAGCCGTTCTGAAACACTCTTTCTGTAGAAACTGCAATTGGACATTCTGAGCGCTAAGAGGCCTATATTGGGAAATAGAGTGTCTACAAATAAAAACTACACAGAAGAATTGTGTGAAACTTCTTTCTGTTCTGTTTGTTCAACTAAAAGAGTTGAACCTTAGGTTTGATTGAGCCGTTCTGAAACACTCTTTCTGTAGAAAATGCAAGTGGAGATTCGGAGCGCTAAGAGGGTAATAGTGGAAAAAGGAATGTCTCCAAATATAAACTACACAGAATCATTCTGTGAAACTTCTTTCTGATCTGTGCATCCAGCTAACAGAGTTAAACCATACTTTTGATTGAGCAGATCTGAACACTCTTTCTGTAGAAAATGCAACTGGACATTTGGAGCGCTAAGAGAGTAGTAGTGGAAAAGGAATATATTCAAATATAAACTACACAGAAGCATTCTGTGGAACTTCTTCCTGATCTGAGCATTCAGCTAACAGATTTAAACCATACTTTTGATTGAGCAGTTTTGAAACACTCTGTCTGTAGAAAATGCAACTGGACATTCGTAGCGCTAAGTGGGTAATAGTGGAAAAAAAATATGTTCAAATATAAACTACACAGAAGCATTGTATGAAACTTCTTTCTGTTCTGTGCATTCAACTAACAGAGTTGAACCTTACTTTTGATTGAGCCTTTCTGAAACACTCTTTCTGTAGAAACTGCAATTGGACATTCTGAGCGCTAAGAGGCCTCTATTGGGAAAAATAAAATCTTCAAATAAAAACTACACAGAAGCATTGTGTGAAACTTATTTCTGATATGTTCATTAAGCTAACAGAGTTAAACCATACTTTTGATTGCGCAGTTCTGAACACTCTTTCTGTAGAAAATGCAAGTGGACATTCGGAGCGCTAAGAGGGTAATAGTGGAAAAAGGAATATATTCAAATATAAACTACACAGTAGCATTCTGTGAAAATTCTTTCTGTTCTGTGCATTCAATTAACAGAGTTGAACCTTACTTTTGATTGAGCCGTTCTGAAACACTCTTTCTGTAGAAACTGCAATTGGACATGCTAAGCGCTAAGAGGCCTACATTGGGAAAAAGAATATCTTCAAATAAAAACTACACAGATGCATTCTGTGAAACTTATTTCTGATCTGTAAATTCAGTTAACAGAGATAAAACATATTTTTGATTGAGCAGTTATGAAACACTCTTTTTGTAGAAAATGCAAGTGGAGATTCGGAGCGCTAAGAGGGTAATAGTAGAAAAAGGAATGTCTTCAAATATAAACTACACAGAATCATTCGGTGAAACTTCTTTCTGATCTGTGCATTCAGCTAACAGAGTTAAAGCATACTTTTGATTGAGCAGATCTGAACACTCTTTCCGTTGAAAATGCAACTGGACATTTGGAGCGCTAAGAGCGTAGTAGTGGAAAAAGGAATATATTCAAATATAAACTACACAGAAGCATTCTGTGAAACTTCTTTCTGATCTGAGCATTCAGCTAACAGAGTTAAACCATACTTATGATTGAGCAGTTTTGAAACACTCTGTCTGTAGAAAATGCAACTGGACATTCGTAGCGCTAAGTGGGTAATAGTGGAAAAATAATATGTTCAAATATAAACTACACAGAAGCATTGTATGAAACTTCTTGCTGTTCTGTGCATTCAACTAACAGAGTTGAACCTTACATTTGATTGAGCCTTTCTGAAACACTCTTTCTGTAGAAACTGCAATTGGACATTCTGAGCGCTAAGAGGCCGATATTGGGAAAAATAATATCTTCAAATAAAAACTACACAGAAGCATTGTGTGAAACTTATTTCTGATATGTTCATTAAGCTAACAGAGTTAAACCATACTTTTGATTGAGCAGATCTGAACACTCTTTCTGTTGAAAATGCAACTGGACATTTGGAGCGCTAAGAGCGTAGTAGTGGAAAAAGGAATATATTCAAATATAAACTACACAGAAGCATTCTGTGAAACATCTTTCTGATCTGAGCATTCAGCTAACAGAATTAAACCATACTTTTGATTGAGCAGTTTTGAAACACTCTGTCTGTAGAAAATGCAACTGGATATTCGTAGCTCTAAGTGGGTAATAGTGGAAAAAAGTATATGTTCAAATATAAACTACACAGAAGCATTGTATGAAACTTTTTCTGTTCTGTGCATTCAACTAACAGAGTTGAACCTTACTTTTGATTGAGCCGTTCTTAAACACTCTTTCTGTAGAAACTGCAATTGGACATTCTGAGCGCTAAGAGGCCTATATTGGGAAAAAGAATGTCTACAAATAAAAACTACACAGAAGAATTGTGTGAAACTTCTTTCTGTTCTGTTTGTTCAACTAAAAGAGTTGAACCTTAGTTTTGATTGAGCCGTTCTGAAACACTCTTTCTGTAGAAAATGCAAGTGGAGATTCGGAGCGCTAAGAGGGTAATAGTGGAAAAAGGAATGTCTCCAAATATAAACTACACAGAATCATTCTGTGAAACTTCTTTCTGATCTGTGCATCCAGCTAACAGAGTTAAACCATACTTTTGATTGAGCAGATCTGAACACTCTTTCTGTAGAAAATGCAACTGGACATTTGGAGCGCTAAGAGAGTAGTAGTGGAAAAGGAATATATTCAAATATAAACTACACAGAAGCATTCTGTGAAACTTCTTCCTGATCTGAGCATTCAGCTAACAGAGTTAAACCATACTTTTGATTGAGCAGTTTTGAAACACTCTGTCTGTAGAAAATGCAACTGGACATTCGTAGCGCTAAGTGGGTAATAGTGGAAAAAAGAATATGTTCAAATATAAACTACACAGAAGCATTGTATGAAACTTCTTTCTGTTCTGTGCATTCAACTAACAGAGTTGAACCTTACTTTTGATTGAGCCTTTCTGAAACACTCTTTCTGTAGAAACTGCAATTGGACATTCTGAGCGCTAAGAGGCCTCTATTGGGAAAAATAAAATCTTCAAATAAAAACTACACAGAAGCATTGTGTGAAACTTATTTCTGATATGTTCATTAAGCTAACAGAGTTAAACCATACTTTTGATTGCGCAGTTCTGAACACTCTTTCTGTAGAAAATGCAAGTGGACATTCGGAGCGCTAAGAGGGTAATAGTGGAAAAAGGAATATATTCAAATATAAACTACACAGTAGCATTCTGTGAAAATTCTTTCTGTTCTGTGCATTCAACCAACAGAGTTGAACCTTACTTTTGATTGAGCCGTTCTGAAACACTCTTTCTGTAGAAACTGCAATTGGACATGCTAAGCGCTAAGAGGCCTACATTGGGAAAAAGAATATCTTCAAATAAAAACTACACAGATGCATTCTGTGAAACTTATTTCTGATCTGTAAATTCAGTTAACAGAGATAAAACATATTTTTGATTGAGCAGTTATGAAACACTCTTTTTGTAGAAAATGCAAGTGGAGATTCGGAGCGCTAAGAGGGTTATAGTAGAAAAAGGAATATCTTCAAATATAAACTACACAGAATCATTCGGTGAAACTTCTTTCTGATCTGTGCATTCAGCTAACAGAGTTAAACCATACTTTTGATTGAGCAGATCTGAACACTCTTTCTGTTGAAAATGCAACTGGACATTTGGAGCGCTAAGAGCGTAGTAGTGGAAAAAGGAATATATTCAAATATAAACTACACAGAAGCATTCTGTGAAACTTCTTTCTGATCTGAGCATTCAGCTAACAGAGTTAAACCATACTTATGATTGAGCAGTTTTGAAACACTCTGTCTGTAGAAAATGCAACTGGACATTCGTAGCGCTAAGTGGGTAATAGTGGAAAAATAATATGTTCAAATATAAACTACACAGAAGCATTGTATGAAACTTCTTGCTGTTCTGTGCATTCAACTAACAGAGTTGAACCTTACATTTGATTGAGCCTTTCTGAAACACTCTTTCTGTAGAAACTGCAATTGGACATTCTGAGCGCTAAGAGGCCTATATTGGGAAAAATAATATCTTCAAATAAAAACTACACAGAAGCATTGTGTGAAACTTATTTCTGATATGTTCATTAAGCTAACAGAATTAAACCATACTTTTGATTGAGCAGATCTGAACACTCTTTCTGTTGAAAATGCAACTGGACATTTGGAGCGCTAAGAGCGTAGTAGTGGAAAAAGGAATATATTCAAATATAAACTACACAGAAGCATTCTGTGAAACTTCTTTCTGATCTGAGCATTCAGCTAACAGAGTTAAACCATACTTTTGATTGAGCAGTTTTGAAACACTCTGTCTGTAGAAAATGCAACTGGACATTCGTAGCGCTAAGTGGGTAATAGTGGAAAAAAGTATATGTTCAAATATAAACTACACAAAAGCATTGTATGAAACTTCTTTCTGTTCTGTGCATTCAACTAACAGAGTTGAACCTTACTTTTGATTGAGCCGTTCTGAAACACTCTTTCTGTAGAAACTGCAATTGGACATTCTGAGCGCTAAGAGGCCTATATTGGGAAAAAGAATGTCTACAAATAAAAACTACACAGAAGAATTGTGTGAAACTTCTTTCTGTTCTGTTTGTTCAACTAAAAGAGTTGAACCTTAATTTTGATTGAGCCGTTCTGAAACACTCTTTCTGTAGAAAATGCAAGTGGAGATTCGGAGCGCTAAGAGAGTAATAGCGGAAAAAGGAATGTCTCCAAATATAAACTACACAGAATCATTCTGTGAAACTTCTTTCTGATCTGTGCATTCAGCTAACAGAGTTAAACCATACTTTTGATTGAGCAGATCTGAACACTCTTTCTGTAGAAAATGCAACTGGACATTTGGAGCGCTAAAAGAGTAGTAGTGGAAAAAGGAATATATTCAAATATAAACTACACAGAAGCATTCTGTGAAACTTCTTTCTGATCTGAGCATTCAGCTAACAGAGTTAAACCATACTTATGATTGAGCAGTTTTGAAACACTCTGTCTGTAGAAAATGCAGCTGGACATTCGTAGCGCTAAGTGGGTAATAGTGGAAAAATAATATGTTCAAATATAAACTACACAGAAGCATTGTATGAAACTTCTTTCTGTTCTGTGCATTCAACTAACAGAGTTGAACCTTACTTTTGATTGAGCCTTTCTGAAACACTCTTTCTGTAGAAACTGCAATTGGACATTCTGAGCGCTAAGAGGCCTATACCGGGAAAAATAATATCTTCAAATAAAAACTACACAGAAGCATTGTGTGAAACTTATTTCTGATATGTTCATTAAGCTAACAGAGTTAAACCATACTTTTGATTGCGCAGTTCTGAACACTCTTTCTGTAGAAAATGCAAGTGGACATTCGGAGCGCTAAGAGGGTAATAGTGGAAAAAGGAATATATTCAAATATAAACTACACAGTAGCATTCTGTGAAAATTCTTTCTGTTCTGTGCATTCAACTAACAGAGTTGCACCTTACTTTTGATTGAGCCGTTCTGAAACACTCTTTCTGTAGAAACTGCAATTGGACATGCTAAGCGCTAAGAGGCCTACATTGGGAAAAAGAATATCTTCAAATAAAAACTACACAGATGCATTCTGTGAAACTTATTTCTGATCTGTAAATTCAGTTAAGAGAGATAAAACATATTTTTGATTGAGCAGTTATGAAACACTCTTTTGTAGAAAATGCAAGTGGAGATTCGGAGCGCTAAGAGGGAAATAGTGGAAAAAGGAATGTCTTCAAATATTAACTACACAGAATCATTCGGTGAAACTTCTTTCTGATCTGTGCATTCAGCTAACAGAGTTAAACCATACTTTTGATTGAGCAGATCTGAACACTCTTTCTGTTGAAAATGCAACTGGACATTTGGAGCGCTAAGAGCGTAGTAGTGGAAAAAGGAATATATTCAAATATAAACTACACAGAAGCATTCTGTGAAACTTCTTTCTGATCTGAGCATTCAGCTAACAGAGTTAAACCATACTTTTGATTGAGCAGTTTTGAAACACTCTGTCTGTAGAAAATGCAACTGGACATTCGTAGCGCTAAGTGGGTAATAGTGGAAAAAAGAATATGTTCAAATATAAACTACACAGAAGCATTGTATGAAACTTCTTTCTGTTCTGTGCATTCAACTAACAGAGTTGAACCTTACTTTTGATTGAGCCTTTCTGAAACACTCTTTCTGTAGAAACTGCAATTGGACATTCTGAGCGCTAAGAGGCCTATATTGGGAAAAAAAATATCTTCAAATAAAAACTACACAGAAGCATTGTGTGAAACTTATTTCTGATATGTTCATTAAGCTAACAGAGTTAAACCATACTTTTGATTGCGCAGTTCTGAACACTCTTTCTGTAGAAAATGCAAGTGGACATTCGGAGCGCTAAGAGGGTAATAGTGGAAAAAGGAATATAGTCAAATATAAACTACACAGTAGCATTCTGTGAAAATTCTTTCTGTTCTGTGCATTCAACTAACAGAGTTGAACCTTACTTTTGATTGAGCCGTTCTGAAACACTCTTTCTGTAGAAACTGCAATTGGACATGCTAAGCGCTAAGAGACCTACATTGGGAAAAAGAATATCTTCAAATAAAAACTACACAGATGCATTCTGTGAAACTTATTTCTGATCTGTAAATTCAGTTAACAGAGATAAAACATATTTTTGATTGAGCAGTAATGAAACACTCTTTTTGTAGAAAATGCAAGTGGAGATTCGGAGCGCTAAGAGGGTAATAGTAGAAAAAGGAATGTCTTCAAATATAAACTACACAGAATCATTCGGTGAAACTTCTTTCTGATCTGTGCATTCAGCTAACAGAGTTAAAGCATACTTTTGATTGAGCAGATCTGAACACTCTTTCTGTTGAAAATGCAACTGGACATTTGGAGCGCTAAGAGCGTAGTAGTGGAAAAAGGAATATATTCAAATATAAACTACACAGAAGCATTCTGTGAAACTTCTTTCTGATCTGAGCATTCAGCTAACAGAGTTAAACCATACTTTTGATTGAGCAGTTTTGAAACACTCTGTCTGTAGAAAATGCAACTGGACATTCGTAGCGCTAAGTGGGTAATAGTGGAAAAAAGTATATGTTCAAATATAAACTACACAGAAGCATTGTATGAAACTTTTTCTGTTCTGTGCATTCAACTAACAGAGTTGAACCTTACTTTTGATTGAGCCGTTCTTAAACACTCTTTCTGTAGAAACTGCAATTGGACATTCTGAGCGCTAAGAGGCCTATATTGGGAAAAAGAATGTCTACAAATAAAAACTACACAGAAGAATTGTGTGAAACTTCTTTCTGTTCTGTTTGTTCAACTAAAAGAGTTGAACCTTAGTTTTGATTGAGCCGTTCTGAAACACTCTTTCTGTAGAAAATGCAAGTGGAGATTCGGAGCACTAAGAGGGTAATAGTGGAAAAAGGAATGTCTCCAAATATTAACTACACAGAATCATTCTGTGAAACTTCTTTCTGATCTGAGTATTCAGCTAACAGAGTTAAACCATACTTTTGATTGAGCAGATCTGAACACTCTTTCTGTAGAAAATGCAACTGGACATTTGGAGCGCTAAGAGAGTAGTAGTGGAAAAAGGAATATATTCAAATATAAACTACACAGAAGCATTCTGTGAAACTTCTTTCTGATCTGAGCATTCAGCTAACAGAGTTAAACCATACTTTTGATTGAGCAGTTTTGAAACACTCTGTCTGTAGAAAATGCAACTGGACATTCGTAGCGCTAAGTGGGTAATAGTGGAAAAAAGAATATGTTCAAATATAAACTACACAGAAGCATTGTATGAAACTTCTTTCTGTTCTGTGCATTCAACTAACAGAGTTGAACCTTACTTTTGATTGAGCCTTTCTGAAACACTCTTTCTGTAGAAACTGCAATTGGACATTCTGAGCGCTAAGAGACCTATACCGGGAAAAATAATATCTTCAAATAAAAACTACACAGAAGCATTGTGTGAAACTTATTTCTGATATGTTCATTAAGCTAACAGAGTTAAACCATACTTTTGATTGCGCAGTTCTGAACACTCTTTCTGTAGAAAATGCAAGTGGACATTCGGAGCGCTAAGAGGGTAATAGTGGAAAAAGGAATATATTCAAATATAAACTACACAGTAGCATTCTGTGAAAATTCTTTCTGTTCTGTGCATTCAACTAACAGAGTTGAACCTTACTTTTGATTGAGCCGTTCTGAAACACTCTTTCTGTAGAAACTGCAATTGGACATGCTAAGCGCTAAGAGGCCTACATTGGGAAAAAGAATATCTTCAAATAAAAACTACACAGATGCATTCTGTGAAACTTATTTCTGATCTGTAAATTCAGTTAACAGAGATAAAACATATTTTTGATTGAGCAGTTATGAAACACTCTTTTTGTAGAAAATGCAAGTGGAGATTCGGAGCGCTAAGAGGGTAATAGTGGAAATAGGAATGTCTTCAAATATAAACTACACAGAATCATTCGGTGAAACTTCTTTCTGATCTGTGCATTCAGCTAACAGAGTTAAACCATACTTTTGATTGAGCAGATCTGAACACTCTTTCTGTTGAAAATGCAACTGGACATTTGGAGCGCTAAGAGCGTAGTAGTGGAAAAAGGAATATATTCAAATATAAACTACACAGAAGCATTCTGTGAAACTTCTTTCTGATCTGAGCATTCAGCTAACAGAGTTAAACCATACTTTTGATTGAGCAGTTTTGAAACACTCTGTCTGTAGAAAATGCAACTGGACATTCGTAGCGCTAAGTGGGTAATTGTGGAAAAAAGAATATGTTCAAATATAAACTACACAGAAGCATTGTATGAAACTTCTTTCTGTTCTGTGCATTCAACTAACAGAGTTGAACCTTACTTTTGATTGAGCCGTTCTGAAACACTCTTTCTGTAGAAACTGCAATTGGACATTCTGAGCGCTAAGAGGCCTATATTGGGAAAAAGAATGTCTACAAATAAAAACTACACAGAAGAATTGTGTGAAACTACTTTCTGTTCTGATTGTTCAACTAAAAGAGTTGAACCTTAGTTTTGATTGAGCCGTTCTGAAACACTCTTTCTGTAGAAAATGCAAGTGGAGATTCGGAGCGCTAAGAAGGTAATAGTGGAAAAAGGAATGTGTCCAAATATAAACTACACAGAATCATTCTGTGAAACTTCTTTCTGATCTGTGCATTCAGCTAACAGAGTTAAACCATACTTTTGATTGAGCAGATCTGAACTCTCTTTCTGTAGAAAATGCAACTGGACATTTGGAGGGCTAAGAGAGTAGTAGTGGAAAAAGGAATATATTCAAATATAAACTACACAGAAGCATTCTGTGAAACTTCTTTCTGATCTGAGCATTCAGCTAACAGAGTTAAACCATACTTTTGATTGAGCAGTTTTGAAACACTCTGTCTGTAGAAAATGCAACTGGACATTCGTAGCGCTAAGTTGGTAATAGGGGAAAAAAGAATATGTTCAAATATAAACTACACAGAAGCATTGTATGAAACTTTTTTCTGTTCTGTGCATTCAACTAACAGAGTTGAACCTTACTTTTGATTGAGCCTTTCTGAAACACTCTTTCTGTAGAAACTGCAATTGGACATTCTGAGAGCTAAGAGGCCTCTATTGGGAAAAATAATATCTTCAAATAAAAACTACACAGAAGCATTGTGTGAAACTTATTTCTGATATGTTCATTAAGCTAACAGAGTTAAACCATACTTTTGATTGCGCAGTTCTGAACACCCTTTCTGTAGAAAATGCAAGTGGACATTCGTAGCGCTAAGAGGGTAATAGTGGAGAAAGGAATATATTCAAATATAAACTACACAGTAGCATTATGTGAAAATACTTTCTGTTCTGTGCATTCAACTAACAGAGTTGAACCTTACTTTTGATTGAGCCGTTCTGAAACACTCTTTCTGTAGAAACTGCAATTGGACATGCTAAGCGCTAAGAGGCCTACATTGGGAAAAAGAATATCTTCAAATAAAAACTACACTGATGCATTCTGTGAAACTTATTTCTGATCTGTAAATTCAGTTAACAGAGATAAAACATATTTTTGATTGAGCAGTTATGAAACACTCTTTTTGTAGAAAATGCAAGTGGAGATTCGGAGCGCTAAGAGGTTAATAGTGGAAAAAGGAATGTCTTCAAATATAAACTACACAGAATCATTCGGTGAAACTTCTTTCTGATCTGTGCATTCAGCTAACAGAGTTAAACCATACTTTTGATTGAGCAGATCTGAACACTCTTTCTGTAGAAAATGCAACTGGACATTTGGAGCGCTAAGAGCGTAGTAGTGGAAAAAGGAATATATTCAAATATAAACTACACAGAAGCATTCTGTGAAACTTCTTTCTGATCTGAGCATTCAGCTAACAGAGTTAAACCATACTTTTGATTGAGCAGTTTTGAAACACTCTGTCTGTAGAAAATGCAACTGGACATTCGTAGCGCTAAGTGGGTAATAGTGGAAAAAAGAATATGTTCAAATATAAACTACACAGAAGCATTGTATGAAACTTCTTTCTGTTCTGTGCATTCAACTAACAGAGTTGAACCTTACTTTTGATTGAGCCGTTCTGAAACACTCTTTCTGTAGAAACTGCAATTGGACATTCTGAGCGCTAAGAGGCCTATATTGGGAAAAAGAATGTCTACAAATAAAAACTACACAGAAGAATTGTGTGAAACTTCTTTCTGTTCTGTTTGTTCAACTAAAAGAGTTGAACCTTAGTTTTGATTGAGCCGTTCTGAAACACTCTTTCTGTAGAAAATGCAAGTGGAGATTCGGAGCGCTAAGAGGGTAATAGTGGAAAAAGGAATGTCTCCAAATATAAACTACACAGAATCATTCTGTAAAACTTCTTTCTGATCTGTGCATTCAGCTAACAGAGATAAACCATACTTTTGATTGAGCAGATCTGAACACTCTTTCTGTAGAAAATGCAACTGTACATTTGGAGCGCTAAGAGAGTAGTAGTGGAAAAAGGAATATATTCAAATATAAACTACACAGAAGCATTCTGTGAAACTTCTTTCTGATCTGAGCATTCAGCTAACAGAGTTAAACCATACTTTTGATTGAGCAGTTTTGAAACACTCTGTCTGTAGAAAATGCAACTGGACATTCGTAGCGCTAAGTGGGTAATAGTGGAAAATAATATGTTCAAATATAAACTACACAGAAGCATTGTATGAAACTTCTTTCTGTTCTGTGCATTCAACTAACAGAGTTGAACCTTACTTTTGATTGAGCCTTTCTGAAACACTCTTTCTGTAGAAACTGCAATTGGACATTCTGAGCGCTAAGAGGCCTCTATTGGGAAAAATAAATCTTCAAATAAAAACTACACAGAAGCATTGTGTGAAACTTATTTCTGATATGTTCATTAAGCTAACAGAGTTAAACCATACTTTTGATTGCGCAGTTCTGAAAACTATTTCTGTAGAAAATGCAAGTGGACATTCGGAGCGCTAAGAGGGTAATAGTGGAAAAAGGAATATATTCAAATATAAACTACACAGTAGCATTCTGTGAAAATTCTTTCTGTTCTGTGCATTCAACTAACAGAGTTGAACCTTACTTTTGATTGAGCCGTTCTGAAACACTCTTTCTGTAGAAACTGCAATTGGACATGCTAAGCGCTAAGAGGCCTACATTGGGAAAAAGAATATCTTCAAATAAAAACTACACAGATGCATTCTGTGAAACTTATTTCTGATCTGTAAATTCAGTTAACAGAGATAAAACATATTTTTGATTGAGCAGTTATGAAACCCTCTTTTTGTAGAAAATGCAAGTGGAGATTCGGAGCGCTAAGAGGGTAATAGTAGAAAAAGGAATGTCTTCAAATATAAACTACACAGAATCATTCTGTGAAACTTATTTCTGATCTGTGCATTCAGCTAACAGAGTTAAACCATACTTTTGATTGAGCAGATCTGAACACTCTTTCTGTTGAAAATGCAACTGGACATTTGGAGCGCTAAGAGCGTAGTAGTGGAAAAAGGAACATATTCAAATATAAACTACACAGAAGCATTCTGTGAAACTTCTTTCTGATCTGAGCATTCAGCTAACAGAGTTAAACCA